>NC_092371.1:78402556-79017062 GCF_030028105.1 Mobula birostris
TTCAGCTCCTCTGTTGCTAGTTTGCCGGAACCCAGTGATGGTCCTCATCCCCCTCCAGACATCTCTCATGTTGTTCTGCTGGAGTTTCCACTCAAGCTTCCTCCTGTACCTGTCTTTAGCCTCCCTGATCCTGGCTTTCAGGTCCCTCTGTATTGCCCTCAGCTCCTCCCTATTTCCATCTCTAAACGCCCTCTTTTTAGCGTTCAGGATGTCCTTAATGTCCTTTGTTACCCATGGCTGGTTATTTGAATAACAAAGGACAGTTCTTGTCGGAACATTGCAGTCCACACAGAAGTTGATGTAATCAGTGATGCACTCTGTGAGCCCATCAATATCCTCTCCATGTGGCTCACAGAGTGCCTGCCAGTCTGTCACCTCAAAACAACCCTGCAGCGCCTCATAAGCCTCCTCTGACCATTTCCTCACTGTCCTCGAGGTTGCAGGTTTACTCTTCACCAGAGACACATAGCAGGGTTTTAGATGCACCAGGTTGTGATCTGACCTTCCCAGTGGGGGGAGGAGAGAGGAGCTGTATGCATCCTTAACGTTAGCAGACATCAAATCCAGAGTCCTCTCCCCTCTGGTTGTACAGCTCACATACTACGTGAAGTTGGGCAGTGTTCTAGCCATGGTAGCATGGTTGAAGTCACCCGAGATGGTAATGAGGGCACTCAGGTGCTGGGTTTGTAGTCTGGCTATGACGCTGTAAATGATGTTACATGCCGACGTTGGGTTGGCAGAGGGAGGGATGTACACAACCAGGCTTGCTGACCGACCAGCTCTTAGTCATAGTCATAGTCATACTTTATTGATCCCTCTTGTGCCTCCTTGTGCTTCTTGGTCACACAGACGTTGAATCTGGGGACCCACCTCATTGGGACAGCCTACCATCCACAGGGATTACCACGTCACAGGTGAAAGCAAAAGCAGAAGGGCATGAGAGAAATATTTGCAGGGATGTCTGAGGGATTGGAAGACTTCCTTTTTAAGAAGAGACTGGAGAGGTTAGGGCTTTTTCCCCTGGCTTGTAGGAGGTTCAGGGATGGCCTTATATAAAACACTAAGTAGTGTAGAAAAGGTGACTGCTCATAGTTTTCTCCTCAGTGAAGCGCGGTCTAAACTAGAGGGCGTATAAAGGGAAAGAGGTAGGATTTAATGGGGACCTGAGGGGCAGAGGGTGGTGGGTGTATGGAATCAGCTGCCAGAGGAAGTGGTTAAGGCAGGTATAACAACAACATTGAAAGACATTGGACAGGTACGTAGATAGGAAAGGTTTGGAGGGATATGGGCCAAACGCACTCAAATGGGACCACAGGGAGGCACCTTGGTCACCATTACAAGTTGGGGCGAAGCGCCCGTCTCTGTGACTCTAGCGTGCTGAAATGAGGCTGAGACCTTGACTGCCACGTTAATTGCCTCATCGCACAAAGAGGAAAAGTTCAAGGACAGAGATGTCCACCGAGTGATGAGGAGGTGTCTAACAAACAGGCAGAAGGGTTCTGAATCGCTGACCTCTCGCAGTGGCCGGATCTGACAAGCTGTCAGACTGCCTTCACCTCGTTAGTGACGCAGCCTGCTCTCCAATTACTCTGCAAGGTCTGTAAGATGCAGCCTGCGCCAGGGAACTGTCCCCAGGGAACTGGTGGCAACAACGCTACGGCAAGGGTCAAGCCCTGTCACTCAGTCACTCAGCCGCTGATAAGAGGCTCAGTTAAATAGGTCTTCCTTCGATGGCGAGGACTGCTGTGTCTGCGCCCTGCACTGCACAGATGGACATGGGCGCCCCCTGCTGGAACAGCGATAATTGCAGAAGCCATCCAGTTAAAGAGATGTGCCGCTGTTCAACTGATGAATATGAGTGATTTTACTTTTTAAACGTCTTGATCAGCACACTGGAACACATTACACTAAACAGCTTTTTTTTGCAAGTAGTTCTTCCTCACAATTTCTTTTTGTTTATGATAGAGTACTTGAAGTTGAACCACTTTTATCATGTAAGATATTTGGAAAAACAAGAAATTAACTTTTATTGAATATAATGCACTTAATTGCATAACGGTGCTGACACTTTGCAATAGTTTAACTAAGTTAAAAGTGTTTAGATGATTTCCATTTGCACTGATGCAAGGTTAACAAATTTCACGGCATATCCTGATGATATTAAACCTTATTCTGATTCTGCAGCTTCTTGCCTCAGAATAGTCAACCAGCATTGATGGATTCCATTTGCCCAGATACTGCTTCTCCATGATCGCAATGTCCTGGTGAAACCTTTCACCGTGCTCATCACTCACAACACCAATATTTGCAGGGAAGAAGTCTAAATGGAAATGCAGAAAATGAATCTTTAATAACCTGTTGCTCTTCATGGTTTTGAAGTTTGTTGTCAAGCAGCTGCATGTAGTTTGGTGCTCTGTAGTTGCCAAGAAAATTTTCAGCAACTTCCTTGAATCCCTTCCATGCGATTTTCTCCAGTCCCACTAGAAGTTCTTTGAATTGCCTGCTGTTGATGACCTGTTTGATTTGTGGACCAATAAAAATGCTTTTCTTAATCTTGGCATTAGTTATTCTGAAATGAATCATGAACTGAAATAACAAATATACAGTGCCTATAAAAAGTATTCACCTCCCTCTCCTGTCTTCTCCTATCATTTTGGATCTCCCCCTCCCCCTCCCACTTTCAAATCTCTTACTAACTCTTCCTTCAGTTAGTCCTGACGAAGGGTCTCGGCCTGAAGCATTGACTGTACCTCTTCCTAGAGATGCTGCCTGGCCTGCTGCGTTCACCAGCAACTTTGATGTGTGTTGCTTGAATTTCCAGCATCTGCAGAATTCCTGTTGTTAACTTGGGAGAAGATTTGTTTTCAGCAAGGCAATGACCACAAGCATAAAGCCAAGGCTACACAGGAATGGCTTAAAAACAACAAAGTTAATGCGCTGGAATGGCCAAGTCAGAGTCCAGACCTCAATCCAATTGAGAATTTGTAGCTGGACAGATTCACTACCCTTTAGCTACAGAACTTCCTCCTCATCTCCATTCTGAAGGGTTCTCCCTCTATTCTGAGGCTGTGCCCTCATGTCCTAGACTCCTCCACTATAGGAAATATCCTTTCCATATCCAAGTCTATCAAGGCCTTTCAATGGCCCCTCCCCACTCTTCTAAACCCCAGCATGTACGTGTCCAAACGCTCGTCATATGTTATTCCGTCTAATCCATGACAAACTATTTAAGCTGCCTAGTCCATTCCTGGAATCTCCTCTGGACTCTCTCCAAAGGCAGCACATCTTTTCTTAGATAAAGGGCCCAAAGCTGCTCACAATATTCCAAGCGCAGTCTGAACAATGCCTTATAAAGCCTCAGCATTACATTCTTGCTTTTGCAGTATATTCTAAATATTTTAGCTTTCAAACCCTGAGCAATGCATGCGCGCGCACACACACACACACACACACACACACACACAAACACACACACACACACACACACACACACACACACACAAAATGCTGGAGGAATTCGACAAGTCAAATCCAATCTCAAGCAGAAAAACTGAGAACAAAGTGCTCTAAGGGAGCAAGGTCTTTATTTTTTTTAAAAAAAGCACAATGGTCTTTTACATCGGTTTCTCTTTCACCCACCCAACCAGCGTGTTACAGATGGTCTAAATAACTAATATGTACTGACCATTTCTTAATGATAGTTCAGAAAGAATGAAGAGCCAAACAGTTAAAGATTAAATCTCTAGGACCCCAAAGATTACTCATCTTAATTACCAACTCTTTCCTATCCAAAAATATCCCCGTCCAATTTACAAGATGAATCGTGCTTCTCCAACCTTCCTTCCCAATACGTTGGTTACAATCTTAACTCAGCCCCACACAAACATGAAAATGGTGCAAAGTGCTATTACTTTATTAAGACTGTTACTCATTAAGTACTGCAGTTTAAGCCAGAGATTGCTTCCTGTTTCTCTGAAGAGCATGCAGTTTAACTAGTTATTTATAGTATCTACCAATGGTAACATGGCAATGAGACAGCTTTTACCGAAGACTCGACTGGTTAATGGATACCAAATGTAAATAAGTCAAAGTTATTAGCAGCAGCCTGCTGGTCACCAAAGACTGGATCCATTCAGCCGCTTGGGAAAGGTACGGATGCTCGAGAGAGATCTCAAAGAGGCACAGGAGCTGTTCAACACTGCCAGGTAAACATGTGATTTCCATCGGTGCAACACTGTACAGGAGGCGATGATGGGGAGGTCACTCACTGGGATTCTGGATGACAATTAATAAATACTCCTTGTCTGAAAGGGAAATGAAGAACAGGTTGATGACAGGCCGATATTCTCTGGTAATTTAATGCACATCAAAGTTCAAAGTAAATTTATTATCAAAGTTTGTAACTGTCACCATGTACTACCTAGAGATTCATTTTTTGCAGGCATTCACAGGAAAATAAAGTACAATAGAATTTATGGAAAACTACACTTAAAAATACTGACAAATTTCCAATGTGCAAAAGAGGACAAATCATGCAAATAATAATAAATAACTAATATTTATCCTTCCCCCTTCCAATCCTGATGAAACATCGACTCTTTATTCCTTTCCAAGATTGCTGCCTGACCTGCTGAGTTCCTTCAGCATTGTGTGTGTGTTGCTCTGGATTTCCAGCATCTGCAGAATGTCTTGCATTCATAAATAAATAACACTGAGTTGTAGAGTCCTTGAAAGTGAGTCTGTAGGTTGTGGAGTCAGTTCAGCATTGGAGCGAGTGAGTTATTCACCCACGCTGGTTCAAGATCCTGATGGTTGATGGATAACTGTTCCTGAACCTGGTGGTGTGGGACCTAAGGCTTCTATACCTCCTTCCTGATGGCGGCAGTGAGAAGAGAGCTTGGCCTGGATGGTGGGGTCCTTGATGATGGATGCTGCTGTCTGTCATCAATATGATGAAGATGGGGGGTAGCCAGTACAAAAAGGTGAGGGAAAGGAGAAGGGCGAGAGACAGGTGGATCCATGTAAGGAGGGGTTGATTGCAGAAGGAGCCCATATCCCTCTAACCATGTACCCATCCAAATGTCTTTTAACACAGGGTGCTCAGGTGAGAATGAGGTATTGTGTTGTCCATGTTTCCCTTTGCATGGGAGCACCATTATTCAATCCTTAATCCCAGACTTAAATTCATTCTCAGTACTTCCTTCCCCTGATGCTCATAAATGCTAAGATTGCCGGGGGTGGGGGAGAGAAAGAAATGTTCCCTCTAATTATTTTTTTTACAGCTGCACAGACCACCCATTGTTCTGAGCAGGCAATTTTTACCCAGCCTGAAAACTGTATGGCACGTAAAATTTTTAATATAGTATTTATTAACAATGAACTACCAACTTCCATTCTGTGTTATTGTTACAACTTATAACAGCGTTGTAACTTGAAACACTGACGATGTAATTACGTTGAAGATCTAAGTATTTCAAAGTCAAAGTTATGGTATGTTTATTAGTTAGAAAATTTATGAATTATATTGATTAACATATAATTAATTGCACAGTATTTCACTGAATGCATGTTCCATCCTTCAGGCAATTGATTTTTCTTTTTTTTCCTATGTGATTAAGCACATTCAGCTTTTATTTTAAAATCAACAGTTTCAGATCAGTAACCTCCCCCCAGGGGAGCAGACACACCTCCTGGCTGCGGCTGAGGTGGGGAAGACCCTGGCCAGAGTCAACCCATGCAAAGCTGTGGGGCCTGATAAAACACCAGGTTGGGTTTTGAAAGACTGCGCAGCCCAGCTGACGGACATATTTAATATAAGACCATGAGACATAGGAGCAGAATTAGGCCATTCAGCCCATCGAGTCTGCTCCACCATTCCATCATGGCTGGTTCCGGATCCCACTCAACCCCATACACCTGTCTTCTCGCCATATCCTTTGATGCCCCCACCGATCAGGAAACTATCAACTTCCGCCTTAAATATGCGCACGGACTTGGCCTCCACCACAGTCTGTGGCAGAGTATTCCACAGATTCAGTACTCTCTGGCTAAACCTTACCTCTGTTCTGAAGGGTTGCTGTTCAGTTCTTATGCTGTGCCCTCTGGTCTGGATACCCACACCACAGGAAACGTCCTCTCCACATCCACCTTATCCAGTCTTTTCAACATTCGGTAGGTTTCAATAGGATCCCCCCTGCATCCTTCTAAATTCCAGTGAGCGCAGTCCCAAAGCTGCCAAACGCTTCTCATATGCTAACCCCTTCATTCCTGGAGTCATCCTCATGCACCTCCTCTGGACTCTCTCCAATGACAACACGTTCTTGGTTTCCACGGTGGCAACCATCATTCCAGTGCCAAAGAAGGAAGCGGTAACCTGCCTAAATGACTGTCGTATGGTGGCATTAACATCAACCGTTATGAAGTGGCTGGTGATGGAGCACATTAAAGCTACACTGAACCCTTTCTAAATCACTTATCACTCAAACCGATCCACTGATGATGCAATAGCCTCTGACCTCCACTCTGTCCTGTCCTACCTGGAAAATGGGGTCTCTCATGCCACACTGCTGTTCATAGATTTCAGATCAGCATTGAACACCATCATACCCCAGAAACTGGTGGGGAAACTGTCCTCGCTGGGTCTCAACACCTCCCTCTGCAATTGGATACTGGTTTCTTAACAGTAAGGCCACAGTCAGTTCATGTGGGCAGCAATGTCTCTAGTGTCATTAAACTGAGCACTGGTGACCCACAAGGCTTTGTGCTCAGCCCACTGCTGATACATGACAAAGGAACAATAGTGCAGACTATTATCTAAATGGGGAGAAGGTTCAAACATCAGAGGTGCAGAGGGACCTTGGAGTCCTCGGGCAAGACTCCCACAAGGTTAATTTACAGGTTGAGTCTGTGGTAAAGAAGGCAAACGCAATGTTGCCATTTATTTCAAGGGGAGTAGAGTATAAAAGCAAGGAGATAATGCTGAGCCTTTATAAGACACTAGTAAAGCCGCACTTGGAGTATCGTCAACAGTTTTGGGCCCCATATTTTAGAAAGGATGTGTTGTCATTGGAGAGAGTCCAGAGGAGGTTCACGAGGATGATTCCAGGAATGAAGGGGTTAACATATGAGGAGTGTTTGGCAGCTTTGGGCCTGTACTCACTGGAATTTAGAAGAGTGTATGGGGATCTCATTGAAACCTATTGAATGTGAAAGGACTAGATAGGGAGGATGTACAGAGGATGTTTCCTATGTTGTGGGTATCCAGAACTACAGGGCACAGCCTCAAAATTGAGGCGCGACATTTTAGAACAGAGGTAAGGAGGAATTTTTTTAGCTAGGGAGTAGTGAATCCGTGGAACACTCTGCCACAGACTGCAGTGGAGGCCTAGTCCGTGGGTATATTTAAGGTGGAAGTTAATCGTTTTCTGATCAATCAGGGCATCAAAGGATATGGCGAAAAGGCAGGTGAATGGGGTTGAGTGGGATCTGGGACCAGCCATGATGGAATGGTAGAGCAGACTCGATGGGCTGAATGGCCTAATTCTGCTCCCATGTCTTATGGCCTTATGGACTGTGTTGAGGATCTAGCTGAGACCGCGTCATCATGTTTGCAGATAACACAACAGTGGTTGGTCTTATCAAGAATGATGATGAGATGGGAGTACAGAGAGGGAGTGGAGTGGCTGGTGGATTGGCGTGAGAAGAACAAACTAACAGAAATATACTTTATTTTTGTTTTCTGCATAATTTTTAATCCATTCTATATATATATATATATATATACACTATAATTTACTTATTTATTTATTATTGTTATTTTATGTTGTTCTTTTTCTATATTATGTATTGCATTGAACTGCTGCTGCTAAGTTAACAAATTCCACAACACGTGCCGATGATAATAAACCGGATTCTGATCCTTTACAAGGAGAAGACAAAGGAAAGCATTGTGGAGTTCAAGAAGGTGCAGACAAACCATCCCCCCTGCACATACCTGCGTCCTCCGCGCAGAGAGTTAACTGCACCAAGTTCTTGGGAGTTCACATCATGGATGTCTCATCTGAACAAGAAGGCACAGCAGCCTCTCCACTTCCTAAGGAGAATGAGGCAAGCTAGGCTCACCCCCCACCCCCATCTTAACCGTGTTTTACAGGAGCACCATTGAGAGTGTCCTGACAAGTTGCAGCTCTATCTGGTATGGGAGCAGTCGAACATCGGACCAGAAGTCCCTACAAAGGACTGTGAGAACAGCTGACAGGATCAAAGGGGTCTCCCTACCATCCATCGGCGACATTTATCAGGAGGGCCCTTAGTATTATTAAGGATCCCACCCATCCATCCAGCATCCTCTTTGACTTTCTACCATCAGGCAGGAGACTATAGATGCATAAAAATAAGAATGGTCAGAATGAGAAACAATTTGTTCCCCCAGGCCATTGGGTTTCTGAACTCCCTGCCGCATTGTATTCGATGTCTCACTGGTTAATCTGTTCCGTACCTTTCAATATTTAAAATTAATGCACTTTAGTTTGTTATTTGTGTGATTCATCTATAGATTTTATCTGTACCTGCATAAGTTATCATGTGTTATGTGTATCACTGTGCTTTACACTCTGGTTCAGAGAAATGTTGTCTCATTTCTATATACATTATACGGTTATATACATGTACATAGTTAAATGACAATAAAATAAACATAATTTCAATCAGCTTATTCACTACGTCACGCCATTGAGCCTGCAATAAAACCAAGGAGCTAGGATTCTACATTCCGATCTTCAGGTCATTTTTGAATGGAGTTTGGCTGACTGGTTGTGTTACAATAATTCAGTGAGGGCAGTAGACTGTAGATTTCAAAATTATATTAACATAATTTCAAAATTATATTAACATTATATAAAAGTAAATTCCAGCTGTGGAGTAATAAATGTGAAGTGTGTGGGAACAGTGGTTATGGAAGTTGTCACCATGGCTGGGAGCTCCTACCAGATATCTGAGGTTGCTCAGTAGCTGACTGGTCTCTGAGGCATTGGGCACCTGCAGAGACAGAGAGAGCTCTGGGTGGTGGGGCCAGTGGGCGAAGGATGCTCAAAATAAGCAGGCGGACAGAGTGAAATAAGAGCACATTTACCGGGTGCAACCATAATCTCGTGTTTCTTGCTCCGGATCCTGAGGAAGGTGAGGTCATTCTGGGCATCGATGTCCCGGATGGTGCTCCTGGCTTTCATGGACAGCTGATGGATAAGCCCTGCGTACTGAGCCGTGGTTGCGTTGTCCATGGTCGACCGGATTGGGATACCTGGATGCAGGGACACACACACAAAGTTAGACTTGTCACCATTAAAGTGGCAGCTGTTGGGAAGAAAGGCTGATGTAGGGAGGCTAAATCTGAGTGTAAGGGGTTTCTTCTTTTATGTTACTGCTAAAGCTAATAAAATGGCTTCGTTATGTTATAATAAAATGGCTTCTCTGTACTGTTAACTGCTGAGACAGTGGTTCTCTATAGCAGCATGTTTGGGTTATAATTACTGATAACGAGAATTGTATTCATTGCTAACCAATTGAGATAGATGTTATTATTTCTTGTGTGTCTGTAAGCTATTGTTTTCGCGGGTTTTGGGCAGAAGTCGCGGTGGGGACAGAGCGAGGAGATGCGATGCTGTAAGCTGGGCAATGGAACGGATCCTGAGCGGGAGTCCAAGGCCCAGGGTCTTCGGCGAGGAGAGGAGATGAGGAGAGACTCATGTGGAGCATTTGGTCGATTACCGAGGGTGGTCCCCGGAGCTTGGAGGACAGCGACTGGAGGAAAGGAAGACTCGGTTCTGTAAGAGCTCCAATGAATTATTTGTGCACAGAACTGATAGAGTTACTGACTTGGTGCCTTCATTGTGTTTGTTTCTACTAACCCATCACCAAGAAATACTTATAAAGTGTAATTATTTAATTGCATATGATGTACTGTCTGTTATTTGGCGGGGTGGGATACATCACACAGCATCCACACAAACTTGATTACTCAGTTTGGCGGGGCCGAAGGCTGCTCCCCCTGGATGAAAGTGAGCCGAGCGAGCCTGAGGCTTACCCGGGGGCTACATGAGGATGGTTGGGTATGACTGTAAGACCCTACAAAGGACTGCGAGGGCTGCTGAGAGACACATTGGGGTGTCCTTTCCTCCCATCCAAGATATTTATCAGGATCGCTTCATATGTTGGGCCCTTAGCATTGTCAAGGATCCTCTCATCCATCCCACAATCCTACCATCAGGTAGGAGGTGCCATGGCATTAGGACAAGACTTGTCCTAGGAAGGGAAACGAGTTCTTCCCCCAGGCCGTGAGACTACTGAACTTCCTGCCACCACCCACGTCTCATCATGCACGAAGCACCAGTAGTGTATTACTCTTTACTTCTTAACTCGTGTCATTAATGCACCTTACATTAAATGTCAGTCTTCCAGAGTATATTTTATTATTTGTTATTTTATTTGTGGTAATATCAATTTTTGTGTTGTGTGTGAGTTATATTTACTGTGTTGTGCACTTTGGTCTGGAGGAACATTGTTTCGTTTGGCGGTGTACTGTGTATGATTGAAAGTCAATAAACTAAACTTGAACTTGGTCAGGCGATCGATATGGACTGGGGCGCTTCAGTGAAGAATGGCTGTGTGTGCAGCCTGCAGCGGGCCAGCAGCGTGATGCCCAGCTGAGCTAAACTGAATACTGCTGGACTCCCAGTTTGACGTTTGACATCCTATGTGTCATTTGCTTGCATTTTGCTGTTTGCGTAGTTTGTTCTTCTTCGCGCAATGGGTGTTTGATGTTTTCTTGAACGGGTTCCATGGTGTTTCTTTGTTTCGTGACTGCCTGTGGGAGTACGAATCTCAGATTGTATTCTGTATACAAACTTTGATAATAAATGGACATTGAAATTTTGCGATGCTGAGAGTCTGTATCATGCTAATTTTTCATTGTGCCTGTGCAAACATGTCTTGTGCAAATGACAATCAACTTGACTTTCACTTTCAACATACAGAGGTGCCATTTTAAGAACACAAGATACAGTATCAGAAGGCAGCCATTTGGCTCCTCAATCTACTACTACTACTCAATCTAAACCACCAAAACCTCCAGAAGATCTCAGAAAAATGTTAAGTCAGAGAAATGAAAGTTATGTCGATATTTTTTCCAACAGCAATTCTTTGCTCTAAACACATTGTTAACAAAATGCTTTTAAAATACAATTCAACATCGTGATCTTTCTATTTCCCAGGGAAGTGGTTGATGGGGGTTCTTAATGATGGATGTCAGCTTTTTAAAGCTCCACTCCTTGAAGATGTCCTGAATATTATGGTGGCTTGTGCTCATTATGGAGCTAATTAAGTTTACAACTCTCTGAAGTTTATTTCGATCCTGTGCAGTAGCTCCCCCATCCCCATACCAGACAGTGATGCAGCCTGTCAGAGTGCTTTCCACAGAACATCTATAGGAATTTTCGAGTGCTTTAGGTGACAAACCAAATTTCTTCAAACTCCAAATGAAATATGGGCACTGTCTTGCCTTCTTTTTGCTACATTGATATGTTGGGACCAAGTTAGATTCTCAAGACATCTTGACACCCAGGAACCTGAAATTGCTCACTCTCTCCACTTCTGATCTGTCTGAGGATTGGTTCTCTCCACATCCACTCTGCTTAACCCTTTCAATATTTCATAGGTTTCAATGAGATATCCCCCTTTCCTCCAAACTTGAGCGAGTTCAGGCCCAGAGTCATCAAATGCTCCTCATCTATAAACCCTTTCAATGATGAACCAGAAAAAATCTAACTGAAATTGAGCTCCAGGAAAAAGAAACTGTTCTGAATACCTTCTACATTGACAATAATAATTCCTAGAACACCCTTCTGGTTCTGGATTCTCTTGAGTGTTTCTTCAACCTCTGCCTGAAAAGAGAGATAATATAGATCAACAACAATAATAATGGCCTATCTGTTGAGGGCTTTTCATACACACAATTTAGTTCAAAGTGCTAAAGTGCAAACACGAAAATAAAAGACAAAGTGATGTCAGGTAAGAGCAAGGTTAAACAGGTTCTGAGTTGGCGGTTAAAAGTGTCAAATGAGTCTGCATCCCTTACAGTTTTTGGTATTGAGTTCCACAGTTTAAATAAAATTATAAAAGATGATCTGTCATTTATTTTTTGAGGGTGATTGTTTGAACTTAAGAGACCGGAGGAAGAGAATTTAAGATTCCAGTCTAAATGGTGCCTGTATACAACACTCCCACGGTCAACACCTTCTGGATAGACCAGGAAATCATATATTTCACTACTTTTATGTCTTTCACGTTTGATTTTCACCCTGAATGTGAGCCTGGAACTGCTGGAGCTTGTGATTTGCAGTTTGGAGATCGTTTGGTTGTTTAAGAGCTCTGCAGTCTCTGAGAGGATCCATGGAGGCAGAGGCAGCGTGTGTGAACCTCGTGGCAGGCAACTGGAACGAGACATCAGCCAATGTTTCACTCCATTTTGCCAATTAAAGTTTCCATTGTTCACCGATTAAAGCGACGAGACAGATTGAAACATCGAGGTGAATGTGGAGAGTCAATGCTGGCTGTCTGATATTTAATTGCCGGAGGTTGGGGGTCGCTCTGCTGCAGGAGACGGGAGATTCTCTTTTGATCACAGGTGGGATTGCTCTGCTGCAGGAGAGGGAAGACTGTCTGTTGATCACTGGTGGGATCACTCAGTTGCAGGAGAGGGGAGACTTCCTTTTGATCACTGTGGGATCGCTCTGCTACCAGAGAGAGGTGGTTGTCTTTTGATCACTGGTGGGATTGCTCTGCTGCCAGAGTAGGGAGACTGACTTTTGATCACTGGTGGGATCGCTTTACTCCCAGAGAGGGGAGATTGCCTTTTGATCACTGGTGGGATTGCTCTGCTACCGAAGAGGAGAGACTGCCTTTTGATCACTGTGGGATCGCTCTGCTGCAGGAGAGGGGAGACTGTCTTTTGATCACTGTTGAGATCACTCTGCTGCCGGAGGGGAGAAACTGCCTTTTGATCACTGTGGGATCGCTCTGCTGCCAGAGTAGGGAGACTGCCTTTTGATCACTGGTGGGATTGCTCTGCCACTGGAGAGTAGGGAGATTGCCTTTTGATCACTGGTGGGATCGCTCTGCTGCAGGAGAGGGAGACTGTCTTTTGATCATTGGTGGGATCGCTCTGCTACCGAAGAGGGGAGACTGCCTTTTGATCACAGTGGGATCACTCTGCTACCGAAGAGGAGAGACTGCCTTTTGATCACTGGTGGGATCGCTCTGCCACTGGAGAGGGGAGATTGCCTTTTGATCACTGGCGGGATCGCTCTGCTGCAGGACAGGGGAGACTGCCTGTTGATCACTGGTGGGATCGCTCTGCCACTGGAGAGGGGAGATTGCCTTTTGATCACTGGTGGGATCGCTCTGCTCCCAGAGAGGGGAGACTGTGTTTTGATCACTGGTGGGATCGCTCTGCCACTGGAGAGTAGGGAGGCTGCCTTTTGCTCACTGGTGGGATCGCTCTGCTACCGAAGAGGAGAAACTGCCTTTTGATCACTGGTGGGATCGCTCTGCCACTGGAGAGGGGAGAATGCCTTTTGATCACTGGTGGGATCGCTCTGCTGCAGGAGAGGGAGACTGCCGTTTGATCACTGGTGAGATCACTCTGCTGCCGGAGGGAAGAAACTGCCTTTTTATCACTGTGGGCTCGCTCTGCTGCCAGAGTGGGGAGACTGCCTTTTCATCACTGGTGGGATCGCTCTGCTACTGGAGAGGGGAGATTGCCTTTTGATCACTGGTGGGATCGCTCTGCTGCAGGAGAGGGGAGACTGTGTTTTGATCACTGGTGGGATCGCTCTGCTGCAGGAGAGGGGAGACTGCCTTTTGATCACTGGTGGGATCGCTCTGCTGCAGGAGAGGGGAGACTGTCTTTCGATCACTGGTGGGATCGCTCTGTTGCAGGAGAGGGGAGACTGCCTTTTGATCACTGGTGAGATCACTCTGCTGCCGGAGGGAAGAAACTGCCTTTTCATCACTGTGGGCTCGCTCTGCTGCCAGAGTAGAGAGACTGCCTTTTGATCGCTGGTGGGATTGCTCTGCTCCCAGAGAGGGGAGATTGCCTTTTGATCACTGGTGGGATCGCTCTGCCACTGGAGAGGGGAGAATGCCTTTTGATCACTGGTGGGATCGCTCTGCCACTGGAGAGTAGGGAGGCTGCCTTTTGCTCACTGGTGGGATCGCTCTGCTACCGAAGAGGAGAAACTGCCTTTTGATCACTGGTGGGATCGCTCTGCCACTGGAGAGGGGAGAATGCCTTTTGATCACTGGTGGGATCGCTCTGCTGCAGGAGAGGGAGACTGCCTTTTGATCACTGGTGGGATCGCTCTGTTGCAGGAGAGGGGAGACTGCCTTTTGATCACTGGTGAGATCACTCTGCTGCCGGAGGGAAGAAACTGCCTTTTTATCACTGTGGGCTCGCTCTGCTGCCAGAGTGGGGAGACTGCCTTTTCATCACTGGTGGGATCGCTCTGCTACTGGAGAGGGGAGATTGCCTATTGATCACTGGTGGGATCGCTCTGCTGCAGGAGAGGGGAGACTGTCTTTCGATCACTGGTGGGATCGCTCTGTTGCAGGAGAGGGGAGACTGCCTTTTGATCACTGGTGAGATCACTCTGCTGCCGGAGGGAAGAAACTGCCTTTTCATCACTGTGGGCTCGCTCTGCTGCCAGAGTAGAGAGACTGCCTTTTGATCGCTGGTGGGATTGCTCTGCTCCCAGAGAGGGGAGATTGCCTTTTGATCACTGGTGGGATCGCTCCGCTGCAGGAGAGGGGAGACTGTCTTTCGATCACTGGTGGGATCGCTCTGTTGCAGGAGAGGGGAGACTGCCTTTTGATCACTGGTGAGATCACTCTGCTGCCGGAGGGAAGAAACTGCCTTTTGATCACTGGTGGGATCGCTCTGCCACTGGAGAGGGGAGATTGCCTTTTGATCACTGGTGGGATCGCTCTGCTGCAAGAGAGGGGAGACTGTCTTTTGATCACTGGTGGGATTGCTCTGCTCCCAGAGAGGGGAGATTGCCTTTTGCTCACTGGTGGGATCGCTCTGCTACCGAAGAGGAGAAACTGCCTTTTGATCACTGGTGGGATCGCTCTGCCACTGGAGAGGGGAGATTGCCTTTTGATCACTGGTGGGATCGCTCTGCTGCAAGAGAGGGGAGACTGCCTTTTGATCACTGGTGAGATCACTCTGCTGCCGGAGGGAAGAAACTGCCTTTTTATCACTGTGGGCTCGCTCTGCTGCCAGAGTGGGGAGACTGCCTTTTCATCACTGGTGGGATCGCTCTGCCACTGGAGAGGGGAGATTGCCTTTTGATCACTGGTGGGATCGCTCTGCTGCAGGAGAGGGGAGACTGCCTTTTGATCACTGGTGGGATCGCTCTGCTACCGAAGAGGAGAGACCGCCTTTGATCACTGGTGGGATCGCTCTGCCACTGGAGAGGGGAGAATGCCTTTTGATCACTGGTGGGATCGCTCTGCCACTGGAGAGGGGAGACAGCCTTTTAATCATTGGTGGGATCGCTCTGCCACTGCAGAGGGGAGATTGCCTTTTCATAACTGGTGGAATCACTCTGCTCCCAGAGAGGGGAGATTGCCTTTTGATCACTGGTGGGATCGCTCTGCTGCAGGAGAGGGCAGACTACCTTTTGATCATTGGTGGGATAGCTCTGTTGCAGGAGAAGGAGACTGCCTTTTGATCACTGGTGGGATCGCTCTGCTGCAGGAGAGGGGAGACTGTCTTTTGATCACTGGTGGGATCGCTCTGCTACCGAAGAGGAGAAACTGCCTTTTGATCACTGGTGGGATCGCTCTGCCACTGGAGAGGGGAGAATGCCTTTTGATCACTGGTGGGATCGCTCTGCTGCAGGAGAGGGAGACTGCCTTTTGATCACTGGTGGGATCGCTCTGCTGCAGGAGAGGGGAGACTGCCTTTTGATCACTGGTGGGATCGCTCTGCTACCGAAGAGGAGAGACTGTGTTTTGATCACTGGTGGGATCGCTCTGCCACTGGAGAGTAGGGAGGCTGCCTTTTGCTCACTGGTGGGATCGCTCTGCTACCGAAGAGGAGAAACTGCCTTTTGATCACTGGTGGGATCGCTCTGCTGCAGGAGAGGGGAGACTGCTTTTTGTTCACTAGTGGGATTGCTCTGCTGCAGGAGAGGGGAGACAGCCTTTTAATCATTGGTGGGATTGCTCTGCCACTGGAGAGGGGAGATTGCCTTTTCATAACTGGTGGGACCACTCTGCTCCCAGAGAGGGGAGATTGCCTTTTGATCACTGGTGGGATCGCTCTGCTGCAGGAGAGGGAAGACTGCTTTTTGATCACTGGTGGGATTGCTCTGCTGCAGGAGAGGGGAGACTGCCTTTTGATCACTGGTGGGATCGCTCTGCTGCAGGAGAGGGGAGACTGTCTTTTCATCACTGGTGGGATCGCTCTGCCACTGGAGAGGGGAGATTGCCTTTTGATCACTGGTGGGATCGCTCTGCTCCCAGAGAGGGGAGACTGTGTTTTGATCACTGGTGGGATCGCTCTGCCACTGGAGAGTAGGGAGGCTGCCTTTTGCTCACTGGAGGGATCGGTCTGCTACCGAAGAGGAGAAACTGCCTTTTGATCACTGGTGGGATCGCTCTGCCACAGGAGAGGGGAGAATGCCTTTTGATCACTGGTGGGATCGCTCTGCTGCAGGAGAGGGAGACTGCCTTTTGATCACTGGTGGGATCGCTCTGTTGCAGGAGAGGGGAGACTGCCTTTTGATCACTGGTGAGATCGCTCTGCTACTGGAGAGGGGAGACTGTGTTTTGATCACTGGTGGGATCGCTCTGCTGCAGGAGAGGGGAGACTGCCTTTTGATCACTGGTGAGATCACTCTGCTGCCGGAGGGAAGAAACTGCCTTTTCATCACTGTGGGCTCGCTCTGCTGCCAGAGTAGAGAGACTGCCTTTTGATCGCTGGTGGGATTGCTCTGCTCCCAGAGAGGGGAGATTGCCTTTTGATCACTGGTGGGATCGCTCTGCTGCAGGAGAGGGCAGACTACCTTTTGATCACTGGTGGGATCGCTCTGTTGCAGGAGAAGGAGACTGCCTTTTGATCACTGGTGGGATCGCTCTGCTGCAGGAGAGGGGAGACTGTCTTTTGATCACTGGTGGGATCGCTCTGCTACCGAAGAGGAGAGACCGCCTTTGATCACTGGTGGGATCGCTCTGCCACTGGAGATGGGAGAATGCCTTTTGATCACTGGTGGGATCGCTCTGTTGCAGGAGAGGGGAGACAGCCTTTTAATCATTGGTGGGATCGCTCTGCCACTGCAGAGGGGAGATTGCCTTTTCTTAACTGGTGGGATCACTCTGCTCCCAGAGAGGGGAGATTGCCTTTTGATCACTGGTGGGATCGCTCTGCTGCAGGAGAGGGGAGACTGCTTTTTGTTCACTAGTGGGATTGCTCTGCTGCAGGAGAGGGGAGACTGCCTTTTGATCACTGGTGAGATCACTCTGCTGCCGGAGGGGAGAAACTGCCTTTTGATCACTGTGGGATCGCTCTGCTACCGAAGAGGAGAGACCGCCTTTGATCACTGGTGGGATCGCTCGGCCACTGGAGAGGGGAGAATGCCTTTTGATCACTGGTGGGATCGCTCTGCTGCAGGAGAGGGGAGACTGTGTTTTGATCACTGGTGGGATCGCTCTGCTGCAGGAGAAGGGAGACTGCCTTTTGATCACTGGTGGGATCGTTCTGCTGCAGGAGAGGGGAGGCTGTCTTTTGATCACTGGTGGGATCGCTCTGCTACCGAAGAGGAGAGACCGCCTTTGATCACTGGTGGGATCGCTCTGCCACTGGAGAGGGGAGAATGCCTTTTGATCACTGGTGGGATCGCTCTGCCACTGGAGAGTAGGGAGGCTGCCTTTTGCTCACTGGTGGGATCGCTCTGCTACCGAAGAGGAGAAACTGCCTTTTGATCACTGGTGGGATCGCTCTGCTACCGAAGAGGAGAGACCGCCTTTGATCACTGGTGGGATCGCTCTGCCACTAGAGAGGGGAGATTGCCTTTTGATCACCGGTGGGATCGCTCTGCTGCAGGAGAGGGGAGACTGTCTTTTGATCACTGGTGGGATCGCTCTGCCACTGGAAAGGGGAGATTGCCTTTTGATCACTGGTGGGATCGCTCTGCTCCCAGAGAGGGGAGACTGTGTTTTGATCACTGGTGGGATCGCTCTGCCACTGGAGAGTAGGGAGGCTGCCTTTTGCTCACTGGTGGGATCGCTCTGCTACCGAAGAGGAGAAACTGCCTTTTGATCACTGGTGGGATCGCTCTGCCACTGGAGAGGGGAGAATGCCTTTTGATCACTGGTGGGATCGCTCTGCTGCAGGAGAGGGAGACTGCCTTTTGATCACTGGTGGGATCGCTCTGTTGCAGGAGAGGGGAGACGGCCTTTTGATCACTGGTGAGATCGCTCTGCTGCAGGAGAGGGGAGACTGCCTTTTGATCACTGGTGGGATCGCTCTGCTGCAGGAGAGGGGAGACTGTGTTTTGATCACTGGTGGGATCGCTCTGCTGCAGGAGAGGGGAGACTGCCTTTTGATCACTGGTGGGATCGCTCTGCTGCAGGAGAGGGGAGACTGTCTTTCGATCACTGGTGGGATCGCTCTGTTGCCGGAGGGAAGAAACTGCCTTTTCATCAGTGTAGGATCGCTCTGCTGCCAGAGTAGAGAGACTGCCTTTTGGTCGCTGGTGGGATTGCTCTGTTCCCAGAGAGGGGAGATTGCCTTTTGATCACTGGTGGGATCACTCTGCTGCAGGAGAGGGCAGACTACCTTTTGATCATTGGTGGGATAGCTCTGTTGCAGGAGAAGGAGACTGCCTTTTGATCACTGGTGGGATCGCTCTGCTGCAGGAGAGGGGAGACTGTCTTTTGACACTGGTGGGATCGCTCTGCTACCGAAGAGGAGAGACCGCCTTTGATCACTGGTGGGATCGCTCTGCCACTGGAGAGGGGAGAATGCCTTTTGATTACTGGTGGGATCGCTCTGCTGCAGGAGAGGGGAGACAGCCTTTTAATCATTGGTGGGATCGCTCTGCCACTGCAGAGGGGAGATTGCCTTTTCATAACTGGTGGGATCACTCTGCTCCCAGAGAGGGGAGATTACCTTTTGATCACTGGTGGGATCGCTCTGCTGCAGGAGAGGGGAGACTGTTTTTCGATCACTGGTGGGATCGCTCTGTTGCAGGAGAGGGGAGACTGCCTTTTGATCACTGGTGAGATCACTCTGCTGCCGGAGGGAAGAAACTGCCTTTTCATCACTGTGGGCTCGCTCTGCTGCCAGAGTAGAGAGACTGCCTTTTGATCGCTGGTGGGATTGCTCTGTTCCCAGAGAGGGGAGATTGCCTTTTGATCACTGGTGGGATCGCTCTGCTGCAGGAGAGGGCAGACTACCTTTTGATCATTGGTGGGATAGCTCTGTTGCAGGAGAAGGAGACTGCCTTTTGATCACTGGTGGGATCGCTCTGCTGCAGGAGAGGGGAGACTGTCTTTTGATCACTGGTGGGATCGCTCTGCTGCAGGAGAGGGGAGACAGCCTTTTAATCATTGGTGGGATCGCTCTGCCACTGCAGAGGCGAGATTGCCTGTTCATAACTGGTGGGATCACTCTGCTCCCAGAGAGGGGAGATTGCCTTTTGATCACTGGTGGGATCGCTCTGCTGCAGGAGAGGGGAGACTGTCTTTTGATCACTGGTGGGATCGCTCTGCCACTGGAAAGGGGAGATTGCCTTTTGATCACTGGTGGGATCGCTCTGCTCCCAGAGAGGGGAGACTGTGTTTTGATCACTGGTTGGATCGCTCTGCCACTGGAGAGTAAGGAGGCTGCCTTTTGCTCACTGGTGGGATCGCTCTGCTACCGAAGAGGAGAAACTGCCTTTGATCACTGGTGGGATCGCTCTGCCACTGGAGAGGGGAGAATGCCTTTTGATCACTGGTGGGATCGCTCTGCCACTGGAGAGGGGAGAATGCCTTTTGATCACTGGTGGGATCGCTCTGCTGCAGGAGAGGGCAGACAGCCTTTTAATCATTGGTGGGATCGCTCTGCCACTGCAGAGGGGAGATTGCCTTTTCATAACTGGTGGGATCACTCTGCTCCCAGAGAGGGGAGATTGCCTTTTGATCACTGGTGGGATCGCTCTGATGCAGGAGAGGGGAGACTGCCTTTTGATCACTGGTGAGATCACTCTGCTGCCGGAGGGAATAAAAAGCCTTTTCATCACTGTGGGCTCGCTCTGCTACCAGAGTAGAGAGACTGCCTTTTGATCGCTGGTGGGATTGCTCTGTTCCCAGAGAGGGGAGATTGCCTTTTGATCACTGGTGGGATCGCTCTGCTGCAGGAGAGGGCAGACTACCTTTTGATCATTGGTGGGATAGCTCTCTTGCAGGAGAAGGAGACTGCCTTTTGATCACTGGTGGGATCGCTCTGCTGCAGGAGAGGGGAGACTGTCTTTTGATCACTGGTGGGATCGCTCTGCTACCGAAGAGGAGAGACCGCCTTTGATCACTGGTGGGATCGTTCTGCCACTGGAGAGGGGAGACAGCCTTTTAATCATTGGTGGGATCGCTCTGCCACTGCAGAGGGGAGATTGCCTTTTCATAACTGGTGGGATCACTCTGCTCCCAGAGAGGGCAGATTGCCTTTTGATCACTGGTGGGATCGCTCTGCTGCAGGAGAGGGGAGACTGTCTTTCGATCACTGGTGGGATCGCTCTGTTGCAGGAGAGGGGAGACTGTCTTTCGATCACTGGTGGGATCGCTCTGTTGCAGGAGAGGGGAGACTGCCTTTTGATCACTGGTGAGATCACTCTGCTGCCGGAGGGAAGAAACTGCCTTTTCATCACTGTGGGCTCGCTCTGCTGCCAGAGTAGAGAGACTGCCTTTTGATCGCTGGTGGGATTGCTCTGCTCCCAGAGAGGGGAGATTGCCTTTTGATCACTGGTGGGATCGCTCTGCTGCAGGAGAGGGTAGACTACCTTTTGATCATTGGTGGGATAGCTCTGTTGCAGGAGAAGGAGACTGCCTTTTGATCACTGGTGGGATAGCTCTCCTGCAGGAGAGGGGATACTGTCTTTTGATCACTGGTGGGATCGCTCTGCTACCGAAGAGGAGAGACCGCCTTTGATCACTGGTGGGATCGCTCTGCCACTGGAGAGGGGAGAATGCCATTTGATCACTGGTGGGATCGCTCTGCTGCAGGAGAGGGGAGACAGCCTTATAATCATTGGTGGGATCGCTCTGCCACTGCAGAGGGGAGATTGCCTTTTCATAACTGGTGGGATCACATTGCTCCCAGAGAGAGGAGATTGCCTTTTGATCACTGGTGGGATCGCCCTGCTGCAGGAGAGGGGAGACTGCTTTTTGATCACTAGTGGGATTGCTCTGCTGCAGGAGAGGGGAGACTGTCTTTTGATCACTGGTGGGATCGCTCTGCCACTGGAGAGGGGAGATTGCCTTTTGATCACTGGTGGGATCGCTCTGCTCCCAGAGAGGGGAGACTGTGTTTTGATCACTGGTGGGATCGCTCTGCCACTGGAGAGTAGGGAGGCTGCCTTTTGCTCACTGGTGGGATCGCTCTGCTACCGAAGAGGAGAAACTGCCTTTTGATCACTGGTGGGATCGCTCTGCTGCAGGAGAGGGGAGATTGCCTTTTGATCACTGGTGGGATCGCTCTGCTGCAGGAGAGGGGAGACTGTGTTTCGATCACTGGTGGGATCGCTCTGTTGCAGGAGAGGGGAGACTGCCTTTTGATCACTGGTGGGATCGCTCTGCTGCAGGAGAGGGCAGACTACCTCTTGATCATTGGTGGGATAGCTCTGTTGCAGGAGAAGGAGACTGCCTTTTGATCACTGGTGGGATCGCTCTGCTGCAGGAGAGGGGAGACTGTCTTTTGGTCACTGGTGGGATCGCTCTGCTACCGAAGAGGAGAGACCGCCTTTGATCACTGGTGGGATCGCTCTGCCACTGGAGAGGGGAGAATGCCTTTTGATCACTGGTGGGATCGCTCTGCTGCAGGAGAGGGGAGACAGCCTTTTAATCATTGGTGGGATCGCTCTGCCACTGCAGAGGGGAGATTGCCTTTTGATCACTGGTGGGATCGCTCTGCTGCAGGAGAGGGGAGACTGCTTTTTGATCACTAGTGGGATTGCTCTGCTGCAGGAGAGGGGAGACTGTCTTTTGATCACTGGTGGGATCGCTCTGCCACTGGAAAGGGGAGATTGCCTTTTGATCACTGGTGGGATCGCTCTGCTCCCAGAGAGGGGAGACTGTGTTTTGATCACTGGTTGGATCGCTCTGCCACTGGAGAGTAGGGAGGCCGCCTTTTGCTCACTGGTGGGATCGCTCTGCTGCAAGAGAGGGGAGACTGCCTTTTGATCACTGGTGAGATCACTCTGCTGCCGGAGGGAAGAAACTGCCTTTTTATCACTGTGGGCTCGCTCTGCTGCCAGAGTGGGGAGACTGCCTTTTCATCACTGGTGGGATCGCTCTGCCACTGGAGAGGGGAGATTGCCTTTTGATCACTGGTGGGATCGCTCTGCTGCAGGAGAGGGGAGACTGCCTTTTGATCACTGGTGGGATCGCTCTGCTACCGAAGAGGAGAGACCGCCTTTGATCACTGGTGGGATCGCTCTGCCACTGGAGAGGGGAGAATGCCTTTTGATCACTGGTGGGATCGCTCTGCCACTGGAGAGGGGAGACAGCCTTTTAATCATTGGTGGGATCGCTCTGCCACTGCAGAGGGGAGATTGCCTTTTCATAACTGGTGGAATCACTCTGCTCCCAGAGAGGGGAGATTGCCTTTTGATCACTGGTGGGATCGCTCTGCTGCAGGAGAGGGCAGACTACCTTTTGATCATTGGTGGGATAGCTCTGTTGCAGGAGAAGGAGACTGCCTTTTGATCACTGGTGGGATCGCTCTGCTGCAGGAGAGGGGAGACTGTCTTTTGATCACTGGTGGGATCGCTCTGCTACCGAAGAGGAGAAACTGCCTTTTGATCACTGGTGGGATCGCTCTGCCACTGGAGAGGGGAGAATGCCTTTTGATCACTGGTGGGATCGCTCTGCTGCAGGAGAGGGAGACTGCCTTTTGATCACTGGTGGGATCGCTCTGCTGCAGGAGAGGGGAGACTGCCTTTTGATCACTGGTGGGATCGCTCTGCTACCGAAGAGGAGAGACTGTGTTTTGATCACTGGTGGGATCGCTCTGCCACTGGAGAGTAGGGAGGCTGCCTTTTGCTCACTGGTGGGATCGCTCTGCTACCGAAGAGGAGAAACTGCCTTTTGATCACTGGTGGGATCGCTCTGCTGCAGGAGAGGGGAGACTGCTTTTTGTTCACTAGTGGGATTGCTCTGCTGCAGGAGAGGGGAGACAGCCTTTTAATCATTGGTGGGATTGCTCTGCCACTGGAGAGGGGAGATTGCCTTTTCATAACTGGTGGGACCACTCTGCTCCCAGAGAGGGGAGATTGCCTTTTGATCACTGGTGGGATCGCTCTGCTGCAGGAGAGGGAAGACTGCTTTTTGATCACTGGTGGGATTGCTCTGCTGCAGGAGAGGGGAGACTGCCTTTTGATCACTGGTGGGATCGCTCTGCTGCAGGAGAGGGGAGACTGTCTTTTCATCACTGGTGGGATCGCTCTGCCACTGGAGAGGGGAGATTGCCTTTTGATCACTGGTGGGATCGCTCTGCTCCCAGAGAGGGGAGACTGTGTTTTGATCACTGGTGGGATCGCTCTGCCACTGGAGAGTAGGGAGGCTGCCTTTTGCTCACTGGAGGGATCGGTCTGCTACCGAAGAGGAGAAACTGCCTTTTGATCACTGGTGGGATCGCTCTGCCACAGGAGAGGGGAGAATGCCTTTTGATCACTGGTGGGATCGCTCTGCTGCAGGAGAGGGAGACTGCCTTTTGATCACTGGTGGGATCGCTCTGTTGCAGGAGAGGGGAGACTGCCTTTTGATCACTGGTGAGATCGCTCTGCTACTGGAGAGGGGAGACTGTGTTTTGATCACTGGTGGGATCGCTCTGCTGCAGGAGAGGGGAGACTGTCTTTCGATCACTGGTGGGATCGATCCGTTGCAGGAGAGGGGAGACTGCCTTTTGATCACTGGTGAGATCACTCTGCTGCCGGAGGGAAGAAACTGCCTTTTCATCACTGTGGGCTCGCTCTGCTGCCAGAGTAGAGAGACTGCCTTTTGATCGCTGGTGGGATTGCTCTGCTCCCAGAGAGGGGAGATTGCCTTTTGATCACTGGTGGGATCGCTCTGCTGCAGGAGAGGGCAGACTACCTTTTGATCACTGGTGGGATCGCTCTGTTGCAGGAGAAGGAGACTGCCTTTTGATCACTGGTGGGATCGCTCTGCTGCAGGAGAGGGGAGACTGTCTTTTGATCACTGGTGGGATCGCTCTGCTACCGAAGAGGAGAGACCGCCTTTGATCACTGGTGGGATCGCTCTGCCACTGGAGATGGGAGAATGCCTTTTGATCACTGGTGGGATCGCTCTGTTGCAGGAGAGGGGAGACAGCCTTTTAATCATTGGTGGGATCGCTCTGCCACTGCAGAGGGGAGATTGCCTTTTCTTAACTGGTGGGATCACTCTGCTCCCAGAGAGGGGAGATTGCCTTTTGATCACTGGTGGGATCGCTCTGCTGCAGGAGAGGGGAGACTGCTTTTTGTTCACTAGTGGGATTGCTCTGCTGCAGGAGAGGGGAGACTGCCTTTTGATCACTGGTGAGATCACTCTGCTGCCGGAGGGGAGAAACTGCCTTTTGATCACTGTGGGATCGCTCTGCTACCGAAGAGGAGAGACCGCCTTTGATCACTGGTGGGATCGCTCGGCCACTGGAGAGGGGAGAATGCCTTTTGATCACTGGTGGGATCGCTCTGCTGCAGGAGAGGGGAGACTGTGTTTTGATCACTGGTGGGATCGCTCTGCTGCAGGAGAAGGGAGACTGCCTTTTGATCACTGGTGGGATCGTTCTGCTGCAGGAGAGGGGAGGCTGTCTTTTGATCACTGGTGGGATCGCTCTGCTACCGAAGAGGAGAGACCGCCTTTGATCACTGGTGGGATCGCTCTGCCACTGGAGAGGGGAGAATGCCTTTTGATCACTGGTGGGATCGCTCTGCCACTGGAGAGTAGGGAGGCTGCCTTTTGCTCACTGGTGGGATCGCTCTGCTACCGAAGAGGAGAAACTGCCTTTTGATCACTGGTGGGATCGCTCTGCTACCGAAGAGGAGAGACCGCCTTTGATCACTGGTGGGATCGCTCTGCCACTAGAGAGGGGAGATTGCCTTTTGATCACCGGTGGGATCGCTCTGCTGCAGGAGAGGGGAGACTGTCTTTTGATCACTGGTGGGATCGCTCTGCCACTGGAAAGGGGAGATTGCCTTTTGATCACTGGTGGGATCGCTCTGCTCCCAGAGAGGGGAGACTGTGTTTTGATCACTGGTGGGATCGCTCTGCCACTGGAGAGTAGGGAGGCTGCCTTTTGCTCACTGGTGGGATCGCTCTGCTACCGAAGAGGAGAAACTGCCTTTTGATCACTGGTGGGATCGCTCTGCCACTGGAGAGGGGAGAATGCCTTTTGATCACTGGTGGGATCGCTCTGCTGCAGGAGAGGGAGACTGCCTTTTGATCACTGGTGGGATCGCTCTGTTGCAGGAGAGGGGAGACGGCCTTTTGATCACTGGTGAGATCGCTCTGCTGCAGGAGAGGGGAGACTGCCTTTTGATCACTGGTGGGATCGCTCTGCTGCAGGAGAGGGGAGACTGTGTTTTGATCACTGGTGGGATCGCTCTGCTGCAGGAGAGGGGAGACTGCCTTTTGATCACTGGTGGGATCGCTCTGCTGCAGGAGAGGGGAGACTGTCTTTCGATCACTGGTGGGATCGCTCTGTTGCCGGAGGGAAGAAACTGCCTTTTCATCAGTGTAGGATCGCTCTGCTGCCAGAGTAGAGAGACTGCCTTTTGGTCGCTGGTGGGATTGCTCTGTTCCCAGAGAGGGGAGATTGCCTTTTGATCACTGGTGGGATCACTCTGCTGCAGGAGAGGGCAGACTACCTTTTGATCATTGGTGGGATAGCTCTGTTGCAGGAGAAGGAGACTGCCTTTTGATCACTGGTGGGATCGCTCTGCTGCAGGAGAGGGGAGACTGTCTTTTGACACTGGTGGGATCGCTCTGCTACCGAAGAGGAGAGACCGCCTTTGATCACTGGTGGGATCGCTCTGCCACTGGAGAGGGGAGAATGCCTTTTGATTACTGGTGGGATCGCTCTGCTGCAGGAGAGGGGAGACAGCCTTTTAATCATTGGTGGGATCGCTCTGCCACTGCAGAGGGGAGATTGCCTTTTCATAACTGGTGGGATCACTCTGCTCCCAGAGAGGGGAGATTACCTTTTGATCACTGGTGGGATCGCTCTGCTGCAGGAGAGGGGAGACTGTTTTTCGATCACTGGTGGGATCGCTCTGTTGCAGGAGAGGGGAGACTGCCTTTTGATCACTGGTGAGATCACTCTGCTGCCGGAGGGAAGAAACTGCCTTTTCATCACTGTGGGCTCGCTCTGCTGCCAGAGTAGAGAGACTGCCTTTTGATCGCTGGTGGGATTGCTCTGTTCCCAGAGAGGGGAGATTGCCTTTTGATCACTGGTGGGATCGCTCTGCTGCAGGAGAGGGCAGACTACCTTTTGATCATTGGTGGGATAGCTCTGTTGCAGGAGAAGGAGACTGCCTTTTGATCACTGGTGGGATCGCTCTGCTGCAGGAGAGGGGAGACTGTCTTTTGATCACTGGTGGGATCGCTCTGCTGCAGGAGAGGGGAGACAGCCTTTTAATCATTGGTGGGATCGCTCTGCCACTGCAGAGGCGAGATTGCCTGTTCATAACTGGTGGGATCACTCTGCTCCCAGAGAGGGGAGATTGCCTTTTGATCACTGGTGGGATCGCTCTGCTGCAGGAGAGGGGAGACTGTCTTTTGATCACTGGTGGGATCGCTCTGCCACTGGAAAGGGGAGATTGCCTTTTGATCACTGGTGGGATCGCTCTGCTCCCAGAGAGGGGAGACTGTGTTTTGATCACTGGTTGGATCGCTCTGCCACTGGAGAGTAAGGAGGCTGCCTTTTGCTCACTGGTGGGATCGCTCTGCTACCGAAGAGGAGAAACTGCCTTTGATCACTGGTGGGATCGCTCTGCCACTGGAGAGGGGAGAATGCCTTTTGATCACTGGTGGGATCGCTCTGCCACTGGAGAGGGGAGAATGCCTTTTGATCACTGGTGGGATTGCTCTGCTGCAGGAGAGGGGAGACTGCCTTTTGATCACTGGTGAGATCACTCTGCTGCCGGAGGGGAGAAACTGCCTTTTGATCACTGTGGGATCGCTCTGCTACCGAAGAGGAGAGACCGCCTTTGATCACTGGTGGGATCGCTCGGCCACTGGAGAGGGGAGAATGCCTTTTGATCACTGGTGGGATCGCTCTGCTGCAGGAGAGGGGAGACTGTGTTTTGATCACTGGTGGGATCGCTCTGCTGCAGGAGAAGGGAGACTGCCTTTTGATCACTGGTGGGATCGTTCTGCTGCAGGAGAGGGGAGGCTGTCTTTTGATCACTGGTGGGATCGCTCTGCTACCGAAGAGGAGAGACCGCCTTTGATCACTGGTGGGATCGCTCTGCCACTGGAGAGGGGAGAATGCCTTTTGATCACTGGTGGGATCGCTCTGCCACTGGAGAGTAGGGAGGCTGCCTTTTGCTCACTGGTGGGATCGCTCTGCTACCGAAGAGGAGAAACTGCCTTTTGATCACTGGTGGGATCGCTCTGCTACCGAAGAGGAGAGACCGCCTTTGATCACTGGTGGGATCGCTCTGCCACTAGAGAGGGGAGATTGCCTTTTGATCACCGGTGGGATCGCTCTGCTGCAGGAGAGGGGAGACTGTCTTTTGATCACTGGTGGGATCGCTCTGCCACTGGAAAGGGGAGATTGCCTTTTGATCACTGGTGGGATCGCTCTGCTCCCAGAGAGGGGAGACTGTGTTTTGATCACTGGTGGGATCGCTCTGCCACTGGAGAGTAGGGAGGCTGCCTTTTGCTCACTGGTGGGATCGCTCTGCTACCGAAGAGGAGAAACTGCCTTTTGATCACTGGTGGGATCGCTCTGCCACTGGAGAGGGGAGAATGCCTTTTGATCACTGGTGGGATCGCTCTGCTGCAGGAGAGGGAGACTGCCTTTTGATCACTGGTGGGATCGCTCTGTTGCAGGAGAGGGGAGACGGCCTTTTGATCACTGGTGAGATCGCTCTGCTGCAGGAGAGGGGAGACTGCCTTTTGATCACTGGTGGGATCGCTCTGCTGCAGGAGAGGGGAGACTGTGTTTTGATCACTGGTGGGATCGCTCTGCTGCAGGAGAGGGGAGACTGCCTTTTGATCACTGGTGGGATCGCTCTGCTGCAGGAGAGGGGAGACTGTCTTTCGATCACTGGTGGGATCGCTCTGTTGCCGGAGGGAAGAAACTGCCTTTTCATCAGTGTAGGATCGCTCTGCTGCCAGAGTAGAGAGACTGCCTTTTGGTCGCTGGTGGGATTGCTCTGTTCCCAGAGAGGGGAGATTGCCTTTTGATCACTGGTGGGATCACTCTGCTGCAGGAGAGGGCAGACTACCTTTTGATCATTGGTGGGATAGCTCTGTTGCAGGAGAAGGAGACTGCCTTTTGATCACTGGTGGGATCGCTCTGCTGCAGGAGAGGGGAGACTGTCTTTTGACACTGGTGGGATCGCTCTGCTACCGAAGAGGAGAGACCGCCTTTGATCACTGGTGGGATCGCTCTGCCACTGGAGAGGGGAGAATGCCTTTTGATTACTGGTGGGATCGCTCTGCTGCAGGAGAGGGGAGACAGCCTTTTAATCATTGGTGGGATCGCTCTGCCACTGCAGAGGGGAGATTGCCTTTTCATAACTGGTGGGATCACTCTGCTCCCAGAGAGGGGAGATTACCTTTTGATCACTGGTGGGATCGCTCTGCTGCAGGAGAGGGGAGACTGTTTTTCGATCACTGGTGGGATCGCTCTGTTGCAGGAGAGGGGAGACTGCCTTTTGATCACTGGTGAGATCACTCTGCTGCCGGAGGGAAGAAACTGCCTTTTCATCACTGTGGGCTCGCTCTGCTGCCAGAGTAGAGAGACTGCCTTTTGATCGCTGGTGGGATTGCTCTGTTCCCAGAGAGGGGAGATTGCCTTTTGATCACTGGTGGGATCGCTCTGCTGCAGGAGAGGGCAGACTACCTTTTGATCATTGGTGGGATAGCTCTGTTGCAGGAGAAGGAGACTGCCTTTTGATCACTGGTGGGATCGCTCTGCTGCAGGAGAGGGGAGACTGTCTTTTGATCACTGGTGGGATCGCTCTGCTGCAGGAGAGGGGAGACAGCCTTTTAATCATTGGTGGGATCGCTCTGCCACTGCAGAGGCGAGATTGCCTGTTCATAACTGGTGGGATCACTCTGCTCCCAGAGAGGGGAGATTGCCTTTTGATCACTGGTGGGATCGCTCTGCTGCAGGAGAGGGGAGACTGTCTTTTGATCACTGGTGGGATCGCTCTGCCACTGGAAAGGGGAGATTGCCTTTTGATCACTGGTGGGATCGCTCTGCTCCCAGAGAGGGGAGACTGTGTTTTGATCACTGGTTGGATCGCTCTGCCACTGGAGAGTAAGGAGGCTGCCTTTTGCTCACTGGTGGGATCGCTCTGCTACCGAAGAGGAGAAACTGCCTTTGATCACTGGTGGGATCGCTCTGCCACTGGAGAGGGGAGAATGCCTTTTGATCACTGGTGGGATCGCTCTGCCACTGGAGAGGGGAGAATGCCTTTTGATCACTGGTGGGATTGCTCTGCTGCAGGAGAGGGGAGACTGCCTTTTGATCACTGGTGAGATCACTCTGCTGCCGGAGGGGAGAAACTGCCTTTTGATCACTGTGGGATCGCTCTGCTACCGAAGAGGAGAGACCGCCTTTGATCACTGGTGGGATCGCTCGGCCACTGGAGAGGGGAGAATGCCTTTTGATCACTGGTGGGATCGCTCTGCTGCAGGAGAGGGGAGACTGTGTTTTGATCACTGGTGGGATCGCTCTGCTGCAGGAGAAGGGAGACTGCCTTTTGATCACTGGTGGGATCGTTCTGCTGCAGGAGAGGGGAGGCTGTCTTTTGATCACTGGTGGGATCGCTCTGCTACCGAAGAGGAGAGACCGCCTTTGATCACTGGTGGGATCGCTCTGCCACTGGAGAGGGGAGAATGCCTTTTGATCACTGGTGGGATCGCTCTGCCACTGGAGAGTAGGGAGGCTGCCTTTTGCTCACTGGTGGGATCGCTCTGCTACCGAAGAGGAGAAACTGCCTTTTGATCACTGGTGGGATCGCTCTGCTACCGAAGAGGAGAGACCGCCTTTGATCACTGGTGGGATCGCTCTGCCACTAGAGAGGGGAGATTGCCTTTTGATCACCGGTGGGATCGCTCTGCTGCAGGAGAGGGGAGACTGTCTTTTGATCACTGGTGGGATCGCTCTGCCACTGGAAAGGGGAGATTGCCTTTTGATCACTGGTGGGATCGCTCTGCTCCCAGAGAGGGGAGACTGTGTTTTGATCACTGGTGGGATCGCTCTGCCACTGGAGAGTAGGGAGGCTGCCTTTTGCTCACTGGTGGGATCGCTCTGCTACCGAAGAGGAGAAACTGCCTTTTGATCACTGGTGGGATCGCTCTGCCACTGGAGAGGGGAGAATGCCTTTTGATCACTGGTGGGATCGCTCTGCTGCAGGAGAGGGAGACTGCCTTTTGATCACTGGTGGGATCGCTCTGTTGCAGGAGAGGGGAGACGGCCTTTTGATCACTGGTGAGATCGCTCTGCTGCAGGAGAGGGGAGACTGCCTTTTGATCACTGGTGGGATCGCTCTGCTGCAGGAGAGGGGAGACTGTGTTTTGATCACTGGTGGGATCGCTCTGCTGCAGGAGAGGGGAGACTGCCTTTTGATCACTGGTGGGATCGCTCTGCTGCAGGAGAGGGGAGACTGTCTTTCGATCACTGGTGGGATCGCTCTGTTGCCGGAGGGAAGAAACTGCCTTTTCATCAGTGTAGGATCGCTCTGCTGCCAGAGTAGAGAGACTGCCTTTTGGTCGCTGGTGGGATTGCTCTGTTCCCAGAGAGGGGAGATTGCCTTTTGATCACTGGTGGGATCACTCTGCTGCAGGAGAGGGCAGACTACCTTTTGATCATTGGTGGGATAGCTCTGTTGCAGGAGAAGGAGACTGCCTTTTGATCACTGGTGGGATCGCTCTGCTGCAGGAGAGGGGAGACTGTCTTTTGACACTGGTGGGATCGCTCTGCTACCGAAGAGGAGAGACCGCCTTTGATCACTGGTGGGATCGCTCTGCCACTGGAGAGGGGAGAATGCCTTTTGATTACTGGTGGGATCGCTCTGCTGCAGGAGAGGGGAGACAGCCTTTTAATCATTGGTGGGATCGCTCTGCCACTGCAGAGGGGAGATTGCCTTTTCATAACTGGTGGGATCACTCTGCTCCCAGAGAGGGGAGATTACCTTTTGATCACTGGTGGGATCGCTCTGCTGCAGGAGAGGGGAGACTGTTTTTCGATCACTGGTGGGATCGCTCTGTTGCAGGAGAGGGGAGACTGCCTTTTGATCACTGGTGAGATCACTCTGCTGCCGGAGGGAAGAAACTGCCTTTTCATCACTGTGGGCTCGCTCTGCTGCCAGAGTAGAGAGACTGCCTTTTGATCGCTGGTGGGATTGCTCTGTTCCCAGAGAGGGGAGATTGCCTTTTGATCACTGGTGGGATCGCTCTGCTGCAGGAGAGGGCAGACTACCTTTTGATCATTGGTGGGATAGCTCTGTTGCAGGAGAAGGAGACTGCCTTTTGATCACTGGTGGGATCGCTCTGCTGCAGGAGAGGGGAGACTGTCTTTTGATCACTGGTGGGATCGCTCTGCTGCAGGAGAGGGGAGACAGCCTTTTAATCATTGGTGGGATCGCTCTGCCACTGCAGAGGCGAGATTGCCTGTTCATAACTGGTGGGATCACTCTGCTCCCAGAGAGGGGAGATTGCCTTTTGATCACTGGTGGGATCGCTCTGCTGCAGGAGAGGGGAGACTGTCTTTTGATCACTGGTGGGATCGCTCTGCCACTGGAAAGGGGAGATTGCCTTTTGATCACTGGTGGGATCGCTCTGCTCCCAGAGAGGGGAGACTGTGTTTTGATCACTGGTTGGATCGCTCTGCCACTGGAGAGTAAGGAGGCTGCCTTTTGCTCACTGGTGGGATCGCTCTGCTACCGAAGAGGAGAAACTGCCTTTGATCACTGGTGGGATCGCTCTGCCACTGGAGAGGGGAGAATGCCTTTTGATCACTGGTGGGATCGCTCTGCCACTGGAGAGGGGAGAATGCCTTTTGATCACTGGTGGGATCGCTCTGCTGCAGGAGAGGGCAGACAGCCTTTTAATCATTGGTGGGATCGCTCTGCCACTGCAGAGGGGAGATTGCCTTTTCATAACTGGTGGGATCACTCTGCTCCCAGAGAGGGGAGATTGCCTTTTGATCACTGGTGGGATCGCTCTGATGCAGGAGAGGGGAGACTGCCTTTTGATCACTGGTGAGATCACTCTGCTGCCGGAGGGAATAAAAAGCCTTTTCATCACTGTGGGCTCGCTCTGCTACCAGAGTAGAGAGACTGCCTTTTGATCGCTGGAGGGATTGCTCTGTTCCCAGAGAGGGGAGATTGCCTTTTGATCACTGGTGGGATCGCTCTGCTGCAGGAGAGGGCAGACTACCTTTTGATCATTGGTGGGATAGCTCTCTTGCAGGAGAAGGAGACTGCCTTTTGATCACTGGTGGGATCGCTCTGCTGCAGGAGAGGGGAGACTGTCTTTTGATCACTGGTGGGATCGCTCTGCTACCGAAGAGGAGAGACCGCCTTTGATCACTGGTGGGATCGTTCTGCCACTGGAGAGGGGAGACAGCCTTTTAATCATTGGTGGGATCGCTCTGCCACTGCAGAGGGGAGATTGCCTTTTCATAACTGGTGGGATCACTCTGCTCCCAGAGAGGGCAGATTGCCTTTTGATCACTGGTGGGATCGCTCTGCTGCAGGAGAGGGGAGACTGTCTTTCGATCACTGGTGGGATCGCTCTGTTGCAGGAGAGGGGAGACTGTCTTTCGATCACTGGTGGGATCGCTCTGTTGCAGGAGAGGGGAGACTGCCTTTTGATCACTGGTGAGATCACTCTGCTGCCGGAGGGAAGAAACTGCCTTTTCATCACTGTGGGCTCGCTCTGCTGCCAGAGTAGAGAGACTGCCTTTTGATCGCTGGTGGGATTGCTCTGCTCCCAGAGAGGGGAGATTGCCTTTTGATCACTGGTGGGATCGCTCTGCTGCAGGAGAGGGTAGACTACCTTTTGATCATTGGTGGGATAGCTCTGTTGCAGGAGAAGGAGACTGCCTTTTGATCACTGGTGGGATAGCTCTCCTGCAGGAGAGGGGATACTGTCTTTTGATCACTGGTGGGATCGCTCTGCTACCGAAGAGGAGAGACCGCCTTTGATCACTGGTGGGATCGCTCTGCCACTGGAGAGGGGAGAATGCCATTTGATCACTGGTGGGATCGCTCTGCTGCAGGAGAGGGGAGACAGCCTTATAATCATTGGTGGGATCGCTCTGCCACTGCAGAGGGGAGATTGCCTTTTCATAACTGGTGGGATCACTCTGCTCCCAGAGAGAGGAGATTGCCTTTTGATCACTGGTGGGATCGCCCTGCTGCAGGAGAGGGGAGACTGCTTTTTGATCACTAGTGGGATTGCTCTGCTGCAGGAGAGGGGAGACTGTCTTTTGATCACTGGTGGGATCGCTCTGCCACTGGAGAGGGGAGATTGCCTTTTGATCACTGGTGGGATCGCTCTGCTCCCAGAGAGGGGAGACTGTGTTTTGATCACTGGTGGGATCGCTCTGCCACTGGAGAGTAGGGAGGCTGCCTTTTGCTCACTGGTGGGATCGCTCTGCTACCGAAGAGGAGAAACTGCCTTTTGATCACTGGTGGGATCGCTCTGCTGCAGGAGAGGGGAGATTGCCTTTTGATCACTGGTGGGATCGCTCTGCTGCAGGAGAGGGGAGACTGTGTTTCGATCACTGGTGGGATCGCTCTGTTGCAGGAGAGGGGAGACTGCCTTTTGATCACTGGTGGGATCGCTCTGCTGCAGGAGAGGGCAGACTACCTCTTGATCATTGGTGGGATAGCTCTGTTGCAGGAGAAGGAGACTGCCTTTTGATCACTGGTGGGATCGCTCTGCTGCAGGAGAGGGGAGACTGTCTTTTGGTCACTGGTGGGATCGCTCTGCTACCGAAGAGGAGAGACCGCCTTTGATCACTGGTGGGATCGCTCTGCCACTGGAGAGGGGAGAATGCCTTTTGATCACTGGTGGGATCGCTCTGCTGCAGGAGAGGGGAGACAGCCTTTTAATCATTGGTGGGATCGCTCTGCCACTGCAGAGGGGAGATTGCCTTTTGATCACTGGTGGGATCGCTCTGCTGCAGGAGAGGGGAGACTGCTTTTTGATCACTAGTGGGATTGCTCTGCTGCAGGAGAGGGGAGACTGTCTTTTGATCACTGGTGGGATCGCTCTGCCACTGGAAAGGGGAGATTGCCTTTTGATCACTGGTGGGATCGCTCTGCTCCCAGAGAGGGGAGACTGTGTTTTGATCACTGGTTGGATCGCTCTGCCACTGGAGAGTAGGGAGGCCGCCTTTTGCTCACTGGTGGGATCGCTCTGCTACCGAAGAAGAGAAACTGCCTTTTGGTCACTGGTGGGATCGCTCTGCTGCAGGAGAGGGAGACTGCCTTTTGATCACTGGTGGGATCGCTCTGTTGCAGGAGAGGGGAGACTGCCTTTTGATCACTGGTGAGATCACTCTGCTACTGGAGAGGGGAGATTGCCTTTTGATCACTGGTGGGATCGCTCTGCTGCAGGAGAGGGGAGACTGTGTTTTGATCACTGGTGGGATCGCTCTGCTGCAGGAGAGGGGAGACTGCCTTTTGATCACTGGTGGGATCGCTCTGCTGCAGGAGAGGGGAGACTGTCTTTCGATCACTGGTGGGATCGCTCTGTTGCCGGAGGGAAGAAACTGCCTCTTCATCACTGTGGGTTCGCTCTGCTGCCAGAGTAGAGAGACTGCCTTTTGATCGCTGGTGGGATTGCTCTGCCCCCAGAGAGGGGAGATTGCCTTTTGATCACTGGTGGGATCGCTCTGCTGCAGGAGAGGGCAGACTACCTTTTGATCATTGGTGGGATAGCTCTGTTGCAGGAGAAGGAGACTGCCTTTTGATCACTGGTGGGATCGCTCTGCTGCAGGAGAGGGGAGACTGTCTTTTGATCACTGGTGGGATCGCTCTGCTACCGAAGAGGAGAGACCGCCTTTGATCACTGGTGGGATCGCTCTGCCACTGGAGAGGGGAGAATGCCTTTTGATCACTGGTGGGATCGCTCTGCTGCAGGAGAGGGGAGACTGCCTTTTGATCACTGGTGGGATCGCTCTGCTGCAGGAGAGGGGACACTGTCTTTCGATCACTGGTGGGATCGCTCTGTTGCAGGAGAGGTGAGACTGCCTTTTGATCACTGGTGAGATCACTCTGCTGCCGGAGGGAAGAAACTGCCTTTTCATCACTGTGGGCTCGCTCTGCTGCCAGAGTAGAGAGACTGCCTTTTGATCGCTGGTGGGATTGCTCTGCTCCCAGAGAGGGGAGATTGCCTTTTGATCACTGGCGGGATCGCTCTGCTGCAGGAGAGGGCAGACTACCTTTTGATCATTGGTGGGATAGCTCTGTTGCAGGAGAAGGAGACTGCCTTTTGATCACTGGTGGGATCGCTCTTCTGCAGGAGAGGGGAGACTGTCTTTTGATCACTGGTGGGATCGCTCTGCTACTGAAGAGGAGAGACCGCCTTTGATCACTGGTGGGATCGCTCTGCTGCAGGAGAGGGGAGACTGTCTTTCGATCACTGGTGGGATCGCTCTGTTGCAGGAGAGGTGAGACTGCCTTTGGATCACTGGTGAGATCACTCTGCTGCCGGAGGGAAGAAACTGCCTTTTCATCACTGTGGGCTCGCTCTCCTGCCAGAGTAGAGAGACTGCCTTTTGATCGCTGGTGGGATTGCTCTGCTGCAGGAGAGGGGAGACTGCTTTTTGATCACTAGTGGGATCGCTCTGCTGCAGGAGAGGACAGACTACCTTTTGATCATTGGTGGGATAGCTCTGTTGCAGGAGAAGGAGACTGCCTTTTGATCACTGGTGGGATCGCTCTGCTGCAGGAGAGGGGAGACTGCTTTTTGATCACTAGTGGGATTGCTCTGCTGCAGGAGAGGGGAGACTGTCTTTTGATCACTGGTGGGATCGCTCTGCCACTGGAGAGGGGAGATTGCCTTTTGATCACTGGTGGGATCGCTCTGCCACTGGAGAGTAGGGAGGCTGCCTTTTGCTCACTGGTGGGATCGCTCTGCTACCGAAGAGGAGAAACTGCCTTTTGATCACTGGTGGGATCGCTCTGCCACTGGAGAGGGGAGAATGCCTTTTGGTCACTGGTGGGATCGCTCTGTTGCAGGAGAGGGGAGACTGCCTTTTGATCAGTGGTGGGATCGCTCTGCTGCAGGAGAGGGGAGAATGCCTTTTGGTCACTGGTGGGATCGCTCTGTTGCAGGAGAGGGGAGGCTGTCTTTTGATCACTGGTGGGATCGCTCTGTTACCGAAGAGGAGAGACCGCCTTTGATCACTGGTGGGATCGCTCTGCCACTGGAGAGGGGAGAATGCCTTTTGATCACTGGTGGGATCGCTCTGCTGCAGGAGAGGGGAGACAGCCGTTTAATCATTGGTGGGATCGCTCTGCCACTGGAGAGGGGAGATTGCCTTTTGATCACTGGTGGGATCGCTCTGCCACTGGAGAGTAGGGAGGCTGCCTTTTGCTCACTGGTGGGATCGCTCTGCTACTGAAGAGGAGAAACTGCCTTTTGATGACTGGTGGGGTCGCTCTGCTGCTGGAGAGGGGAGAATGCCTTTTGATCACTGGTGGGATCGCTCTGCTGCAGGAGAGGGGAGACTGTCTTTTGATCACTGGTGAGATCACTCTGCTGCCGGAGGGAAGAAACTGCCTTTTCATCACTGTGGGCTCGCTCTGCTGCCAGAGTAGAGAGACTGCCTTTTGATCACTGGTGGGATCGCTCTGCTGCAGGAGAGGGAGACTGCCTTTTGATCACTGGTCGGATCGCTCTGTTGCAGGAGAGGGGAGACTGCCTTTTGATCACTGGTGAGATCGCTCTGCTACTGGAGAGGGGAGATTGCCTTTTGATCACTGGTGGGATCGTTCTGCTGCAGGAGAGGGGAGACTGTGTTTTGATCACTGGTGGGATCGCTCTGCTGCAGGAGAGGACAGACTACCTTTTGATCATTGGTGGGATAGCTCTGCTGCAGGAGAAGGAGACTGCCTTTTGATCACTGGTGGGATCGCTCTGCTGCAGGAGAGGGGAGACTGCTTTTTGATCACTAGTGGGATTGCTCTGCTGCAGGAGAGGGGAGACTGTCTTTTGATCACTGGTGGGATCGCTCTGCCACTGGAGAGGGGAGATTGCCTTTTGATCACTGGTGGGATCGCTCTGCCACTGGAGAGTAGGGAGGCTGCCTTTTGCTCACTGGTGGGATCACTCTGTTGCAGGAGAGGGGAGACTGCCTTTTGATCACTGGTGGGATCGCTCTGCTGCAGGAGAGGGGAGGCTGTCTTTTGATCACTGGTGGGATCGCTCTGCTACCGAAGAGGAGAGACCGCCTTTGATCACTGGTGGGATCGCTCTGCCACTGGAGAGGGGAGAATGCCTTTTGATCACTGGTGGGATCGCTCTGCTGCAGGAGAGGGGAGGCTGTCTTTTGATCACTGGTGGGATCGCTCTGTTACCGAAGAGGAGAGACCGCCTTTGATCACTGGTGGGATCGCTCTGCCACTGGAGAGGGGAGAATGCCTTTTGATCACTGGTGGGATCGCTCTGCTGCAGGAGAGGGGAGACAGCCTTTTAATCATTGGTGGGATCGCTCTGCCACTGGAGAGGGGAGATTGCCTTTTCATAACAGGTGGGATCACTCTGCTCCCAGAGAGGGGAGATTGCCTTTTGATCACTGGTGGGATCGCTCTGCCACTGGAGAGTAGGGAGGCTGCCTTTTGCTCACTGGTGGGATCGCTCTGCTACCGAAGAGGAGAAACTGCCTTTTGATCACTGGTGGGATCGCTCTGCTACTGGAGAGGGGAGAATGCCTTTTGATCACTGGTGGGATCGCTCTGCTGCAGGAGAGGGGAGACTGCCTTTTGATCACTGGTGAGATCACTCTGCTGCTGGAGGGAAGAAACTGCCTTTTTATCACTGTGGGCTCGCTCTGCTGCCAGAGTGGGGAGACTGCCTTTTCATCACTGGTGGGATCGCTCTGCTACTGGAGAGGGGAGATTGCCTTTTGATCACTGGTGGGATCGCTCTGCTGCAGGAGAGGGGAGACTGTGTTTTGATCACTGGTGGGATCGCTCTGCTGCAGGAGAGGGGAGACTGCCTTTTGATCACTGGTGGGATCGCTCTGCTGCAGGAGAGGGGAGACTGTCTTTCGATCACTGGTGAGATCACTCTGCTGCCGGAGGGAAGAAACTGCCTTTTCATCACTGTGGGCTCGCTCTGCTGCCAGAGTAGAGAGACTGCCTTCTGATCGCTGGTGGGTTTGCTCTGCTCCCAGAGAGGGGAGACTGCCTTTTGATCACTGGTGGGATCGCTCTGTTGCAGGAGAGGGGAGACTGCCTTTTGATCACTGGTGGGATCGCTCTGCTGCAGGAGAGGGGAGACTGTCCTTTGATCACTGGTGGGATCGCTCTGTTGCAGGAGAGGGGAGACTGCCTTTTGATCACTGGTGAGATCACTCTGCTGCCGGAGGGAAGAAACTGCCTTTTCATCACTGTGGGCTCGCTCTGCTGCCAGAGTAGAGAGACTGCCTTTTGATCGCTGGTGGGATTGCTCTGCTCCCAGAGAGGGGAGATTGCCTTTTGATCACTGGTGGGATCACTCTGCTGCAGGAGAGGGCAGACTACCTTTTGATCATTGGTGGGATAGCTCTGTTGCAGGAGAAGGAGACTGCCTTTTGATCACTGGTAGGATCGGTCTGCTGCAGGAGAGGAGAGACTGTCTTTTGATCACTGGTGGGATCGCTCTGCCACTGGAGAGGGGAGAATGCCTTTTGATCACTGGTGGGATCGCTCTGCCACTGGAGAGTAGGGAGGCTGCCTTTTGCTCACTGGTGGGATCGCTCTGCTACCGAAGAGGAGAAACTGCCTTTTGATCACTGGTGGGATCGCTCTGCCACTGGAGAGGGGAGAATGCCTTTTGGTCACTGGTGGGATCGCTCTGTTGCAGGAGAGGGGAGACTGCCTTTTGATCACTGGTGGGATCGCTCTGCTGCAGGAGAGGGGAGGCTGTCTTTTGATCACTGGTGGGATCGCTCTGCTACCGAAGAGGAGAGACCGCCTTTGATCACTGGTGGGATCGCTCTGCCACTGGAGAGGGGAGAATGCCTTTTGATCACTGGTGGGATCGCTCTGCTGCAGGAGAGGGGAGGCTGTCTTTTGATCACTGGTGGGATCGCTCTGTTACCGAAGAGGAGAGACCGCCTTTGATCACTGGTGGGATCGCTCTGCCACTGGAGAGGGGAGAATGCCTTTTGATCACTGGTGGGATCGCTCTGCTGCAGGAGAGGGGAGACTGCCTTTTGATCACTGGTGGGATCGCTCTGCTGCAGGAGAGGGGACACTGTCTTTCGATCACTGGTGGGATCGCTCTGTTGCAGGAGAGGTGAGACTGCCTTTTGATCACTGGTGAGATCACTCTGCTGCCGGAGGGAAGAAACTGCCTTTTCATCACTGTGGGCTCGCTCTGCTGCCAGAGTAGAGAGACTGCCTTTTGATCGCTGGTGGGATCGCTCTGCTGCAGGAGAGGGGAGACTGTCTTTTGATCACTGGTGGGATCGCTCTGCTACTGAAGAGGAGAGACCGCCTTTGATCACTGGTGGGATCGCTCTGCCACTGGAGAGGGGAGAATGCCTTTTGATCACTGGTGGGATCGCTCTGCTGCAGGAGAGGGGAGACAGCCTTTTAATCATTGGTGGGATCGCTCTGCCACTGCAGAGGGGAGATTGCCTTTTCATAGCTGGTGGGATCACTCTGCTCCCAGAGAGGGGAGATTGCCTTTTGATCACTGGTGGGATCGCTCTGTTGCAGGAGAGGGGAGACTGCTTTTTGTTCACTAGTGGGATTGCTCTGCTGCAGGAGAGGGGAGACTGTCTTTCGATCACTGGTGGGATCGCTCTGTTGCAGGAGAGGTGAGACTGCCTTTGGATCACTGGTGAGATCACTCTGCTGCCGGAGGGAAGAAACTGCCTTTTCATCACTGTGGGCTCGCTCTCCTGCCAGAGTAGAGAGACTGCCTTTTGATCGCTGGTGGGATTGCTCTGCTGCAGGAGAGGGGAGACTGCTTTTTGATCACTAGTGGGATCGCTCTGCTGCAGGAGAGGACAGACTACCTTTTGATCATTGGTGGGATAGCTCTGTTGCAGGAGAAGGAGACTGCCTTTTGATCACTGGTGGGATCGCTCTGCTGCAGGAGAGGGGAGACTGCTTTTTGATCACTAGTGGGATTGCTCTGCTGCAGGAGAGGGGAGACTGTCTTTTGATCACTGGTGGGATCGCTCTGCCACTGGAGAGGGGAGATTGCCTTTTGATCACTGGTGGGATCGCTCTGCCACTGGAGAGTAGGGAGGCTGCCTTTTGCTCACTGGTGGGATCGCTCTGCTACCGAAGAGGAGAAACTGCCTTTTGATCACTGGTGGGATCGCTCTGCCACTGGAGAGGGGAGAATGTCTTTTGGTCACTGGTGGGATCGCTCTGTTGCAGGAGAGGGGAGACTGCCTTTTGATCAGTGGTGGGATCGCTCTGCTGCAGGAGAGGGGAGGCTGTCTTTTGATCACTGGTGGGATCGCTCTGTTACCGAAGAGGAGAGACCGCCTTTGATCACTGGTGGGATCGCTCTGCCACTGGAGAGGGGAGAATGCCTTTTGATCACTGGTGGGATCGCTCTGCTGCAGAGGAGGGGAGACAGCCTTTTAATCATTGGTGGGATCGCTCTGCCACTGGAGAGGGGAGATTGCCTTTTCATAACAGGTGGGATCACTCTGCTCCCAGAGAGGGGAGATTGCCTTTTGATCACTGGTGGGATCGCTCTGCTACCGAAGAGGAGAAACTGCCTTTTGATGACTGGTGGGGTCGCTCTGCTACTGGAGAGGGGAGAATGCCTTTTGATCACTGGTGGGATCGCTCTGCTGCAGGAGAGGGGAGACTGTCTTTTCATCACTGGTGAGATCACTCTGCTGCCGGAGGGAAGAAACTGCCTTTTCATCACTGTGGGCTCGCTCTGCTGCCAGAGTAGAGAGACTGCCTTTTGATCGCTGGTGGGATTGCTCTGCTCCCAGAGAGGGGAGAATGCCTTTTGATCACTGGTGGGATCGCTCTGCTGCAGGAGAGGGAGACTGCCTTTTGATCACTGGTCGGATCGCTCTGTTGCAGGAGAGGGGAGACTGCCTTTTGATCACTGGTGAGATCGCTCTGCTACTGGAGAGGGGAGATTGCCTTTTGATCACTGGTGGGATCGTTCTGCTGCAGGAGAGGGGAGACTGTGTTTTGATCACTGGTGGGATCGCTCTGCTGCAGGAGAGGACAGACTACCTTTTGATCATTGGTGGGATAGCTCTGTTGCAGGAGAAGGAGACTGCCTTTTGATCACTGGTGGGATCGCTCTGCTGCAGGAGAGGGGAGACTGCTTTTTGATCACTAGTGGGATTGCTCTGCTGCAGGAGAGGGGAGACTGTCTTTTGATCACTGGTGGGATCGCTCTGCCACTGGAGAGGGGAGATTGCCTTTTGATCACTGGTGGGATCGCTCTGCCACTGGAGAGTAGGGAGGCTGCCTTTTGCTCACTGGTGGGATCGCTCTGTTGCAGGAGAGGGGAGACTGCCTTTTGATCACTGGTGGGATCGCTCTGCTGCAGGAGAGGGGAGGCTGTCTTTTGATCACTGGTGGGATCGCTCTGTTACCGAAGAGGAGAGACCGCCTTTGATCACTGGTGGGATCGCTCTGCCACTGGAGAGGGGAGAATGCCTTTTGATCACTGGTGGGATCGCTCTGCTGCAGGAGAGGGGAGGCTGTCTTTTGATCACTGGTGGGATCGCTCTGTTACCGAAGAGGAGAGACCGCCTTTGATCACTGGTGGGATCGCTCTGCCACTGGAGAGGAGAGAATGCCTTTTGATCACTGGTGGGATTGCTCTGCTGCAGGAGAGGGGAGACAGCCTTTTAATCATTGGTGGGATCGCTCTGCCACTGGAGAGGGGAGATTGCCTTTTCATAACAGGTGGGATCACTCTGCTCCCAGAGAGGGGAGATTGCCTTTTGATCACTGGTGGGATCGCTCTGCCACTGGAGAGTAGGGAGGCTGCCTTTTGCTCACTGGTGGGATCGCTCTGCTACCGAAGAGGAGAAACTGCCTTTTGATCACTGGTGGGATCGCTCTGCTACTGGAGAGGGGAGAATGCCTTTTGATCACTGGTGGGATCGCTCTGCTGCAGGAGAGGGGAGACTGCCTTTTGATCACTGGTGAGATCACTCTGCTGCTGGAGGGAAGAAACTGCCTTTTTATCACTGTGGGCTCGCTCTGCTGCCAGAGTGGGGAGACTGCCTTTTCATCACTGGTGGGATCGCTCTGCTACTGGAGAGGGGAGATTGCCTTTTGATCACTGGTGGGATCGCTCTGCTGCAGGAGAGGGGAGACTGTGTTTTGATCACTGGTGGGATCGCTCTGCTGCAGGAGAGGGGAGACTGCCTTTTGATCACTGGTGGGATCGCTCTGCTGCAGGAGAGGGGAGACTGTCTTTCGATCACTGGTGAGATCACTCTGCTGCCGGAGGGAAGAAACTGCCTTTTCATCACTGTGGGCTCGCTCTGCTGCCAGAGTAGAGAGACTGCCTTCTGATCGCTGGTGGGTTTGCTCTGCTCCCAGAGAGGGGAGACTGCCTTTTGATCACTGGTGGGATCGCTCTGTTGCAGGAGAGGGGAGACTGCCTTTTGATGACTGGTGGGGTCGCTCTGCTACTGGAGAGGGGAGAATGCCTTTTGATCACTGGTGGGATCGCTCTGCTGCAGGAGAGGGGAGACTGTCTTTTGATCACTGGTGAGATCACTCTGCTGCCGGAGGGAAGAAACTGCCTTTTCATCAGTGTGGGCTCGCTCTGCTGCCAGATTAGAGAGACTGCCTTTTGATCGCTGGTGGGATTGCTCTGCTCCCAGAGAGGGGAGAATGCCTTTTGATCACTGGTGGGATCGCTCTGCTGCAGGAGAGGGAGACTGCCTTTTGATCACTGGTCGGATCGCTCTGTTGCAGGAGAGGGGAGACTGCCTTTTGATCACTGGTGAGATCGCTCTGCTACTGGAGAGGGGAGATTGCCTTTTGATCACTGGTGGGATCGCTCTGCTGCAGGAGAGGACAGACTACCTTTTGATCATTGGTGGGATAGCTCTGTTGCAGGAGAAGGAGACTGCCTTTTGATCACTGGTGGGATCGCTCTGCTGCAGGAGAGGGGAGACTGCTTTTTGATCACTAGTGGGATTGCTCTGCTGCAGGAGAGGGGAGACTGTCTTTTGGTCACTGGTGGGATCGCTCTGCCACTGGAGAGGGGAGATTGCCTTTTGATCACTGGTGGGATCGCTCTGCCACTGGAGAGTAGGGAGGCTGCCTTTTGCTCACTGGTGGGATCGCTCTGTTGCAGGAGAGGGGAGACTGCCTTTTGATCACTGGTGGGATCGCTCTGCTGCAGGAGAGGGGAGGCTGTCTTTTGATCACTGGTGGGATCGCTCTGTTACCGAAGAGGAGAGACCGCCTTTGATCACTGGTGGGATCGCTCTGCCACTGGAGAGGGGAGAATGCCTTTTGATCACTGGTGGGATCGCTCTGCTGCAGGAGAGGGGAGGCTGTCTTTTGATCACTGGTGGGATCGCTCTGTTACCGAAGAGGAGAGACCGCCTTTGATCACTGGTGGGATCGCTCTGCCACTGGAGAGGGGAGAATGCCTTTTGATCACTGGTGGGATCGCTCTGCTGCAGGAGAGGGGAGACAGCCTTTTAATCATTGGTGGGATCGCTCTGCCACTGGAGAGGGGAGATTGCCTTTTCATAACAGGTGGGATCACTCTGCTCCCAGAGAGGGGAGATTGCCTTTTGATCACTGGTGGGATCGCTCTGCCACTGGAGAGTAGGGAGGCTGCCTTTTGCTCACTGGTGGGATCGCTCTGCTACCGAAGAGGAGAAACTGCCTTTTGATCACTGGTGGGATCGCTCTGCTACTGGAGAGGGGAGAATGCCTTTTGATCACTGGTGGGATCGCTCTGCTGCAGGAGAGGGGAGACTGCCTTTTGATCACTGGTGAGATCACTCTGCTGCTGGAGGGAAGAAACTGCCTTTTTATCACTGTGGGCTCGCTCTGCTGCCAGAGTGGGGAGACTGCCTTTTCATCACTGGTGGGATCGCTCTGCTACTGGAGAGGGGAGATTGCCTTTTGATCACTGGTGGGATCGCTCTGCTGCAGGAGAGGGGAGACTGTGTTTTGATCACTGGTGGGATCGCTCTGCTGCAGGAGAGGGGAGACTGCCTTTTGATCACTGGTGGGATCGCTCTGCTGCAGGAGAGGGGAGACTGTCTTTCGATCACTGGTGAGATCACTCTGCTGCCGGAGGGAAGAAACTGCCTTTTCATCACTGTGGGCTCGCTCTGCTGCCAGAGTAGAGAGACTGCCTTCTGATCGCTGGTGGGTTTGCTCTGCTCCCAGAGAGGGGAGACTGCCTTTTGATCACTGGTGGGATCGCTCTGCTACTGAAGAGGAGAGACCGCCTTTGATCACTGGTGGGATCGCTCTGCCACTGGAGAGGGGAGAATGCCTTTTGATCACTGGTGGGATCGCTCTGCTGCAGGAGAGGGGAGACAGCCTTTTAATCATTGGTGGGATCGCTCTGCCACTGCAGAGGGGAGATTGCCTTTTCATAGCTGGTGGGATCACTCTGCTCCCAGAGAGGGGAGATTGCCTTTTGATCACTGGTGGGATCGCTCTGCTGCAGGAGAGGGGAGACTGCTTTTTGTTCAGTAGTGGGATTGCTCTGCTGCAGGAGAGGGGAGACTGTCTTTCGATCACTGGTGGGATCGCTCTGTTGCAGGAGAGGTGAGACTGCCTTTGGATCACTGGTGAGATCACTCTGCTGCCGGAGGGAAGAAACTGCCTTTTCATCACTGTGGGCTCGCTCTCCTGCCAGAGTAGAGAGACTGCCTTTTGATCGCTGGTGGGATTGCTCTGCTGCAGGAGAGGGGAGACTGCTTTTTGATCACTAGTGGGATCGCTCTGCTGCAGGAGAGGACAGACTACCTTTTGATCATTGGTGGGATAGCTCTGTTGCAGGAGAAGGAGACTGCCTTTTGATCACTGGTGGGATCGCTCTGCTGCAGGAGAGGGGAGACTGCTTTTTGATCACTAGTGGGATTGCTCTGCTGCAGGAGAGGGGAGACTGTCTTTTGATCACTGGTGGGATCGCTCTGCCACTGGAGAGGGGAGATTGCCTTTTGATCACTGGTGGGATCGCTCTGCCACTGGAGAGTAGGGAGGCTGCCTTTTGCTCACTGGTGGGATCGCTCTGTTGCAGGAGAGGGGAGACTGCCTTTTGATCACTGGTGGGATCGCTCTGCTGCAGGAGAGGGGAGGCTGTCTTTTGATCACTGGTGGGATCGCTCTGTTACCGAAGAGGAGAGACCGCCTTTGATCACTGGTGGGATCGCTCTGCCACTGGAGAGGGGAGAATGCCTTTTGATCACTGGTGGGATCGCTCTGCTGCAGGAGAGGGGAGGCTGTCTTTTGATCACTGGTGGGATCGCTCTGTTACCGAAGAGGAGAGACCGCCTTTGATCACTGGTGGGATCGTTCTGCCACTGGAGAGGGGAGAATGCCTTTTGATCACTGGTGGGATTGCTCTGCTGCAGGAGAGGGGAGACAGCCTTTTAATCATTGGTGGGATCGCTCTGCCACTGGAGAGGGGAGATTGCCTTTTCATAACAGGTGGGATCACTCTGCTCCCAGAGAGGGGAGATTGCCTTTTGATCACTGGTGGGATCGCTCTGCCACTGGAGAGTAGGGAGGCTGCCTTTTGCTCACTGGTGGGATCGCTCTGCTACCGAAGAGGAGAAACTGCCTTTTGATCACTGGTGGGATCGCTCTGCTACTGGAGAGGGGAGAATGCCTTTTGATCACTGGTGGGATCGCTCTGCTGCAGGAGAGGGGAGACTGCCTTTTGATCACTGGTGAGATCACTCTGCTGCTGGAGGGAAGAAACTGCCTTTTTATCACTGTGGGCTCGCTCTGCTGCCAGAGTGGGGAGACTGCCTTTTCATCACTGGTGGGATCGCTCTGCTACTGGAGAGGGGAGATTGCCTTTTGATCACTGGTGGGATCGCTCTGCTGCAGGAGAGGGGAGACTGTGTTTTGATCACTGGTGGGATCGCTCTGCTGCAGGAGAGGGGAGACTGCCTTTTGATCACTGGTGGGATCGCTCTGCTGCAGGAGAGGGGAGACTGTCTTTCGATCACTGGTGAGATCACTCTGCTGCCGGAGGGAAGAAACTGCCTTTTCATCACTGTGGGCTCGCTCTGCTGCCAGAGTAGAGAGACTGCCTTCTGATCGCTGGTGGGTTTGCTCTGCTCCCAGAGAGGGGAGACTGCCTTTTGATCACTGGTGGGATCGCTCTGTTGCAGGAGAGGGGAGACTGCCTTTTGATGACTGGTGGGGTCGCTCTGCTACTGGAGAGGGGAGAATGCCTTTTGATCACTGGTGGGATCGCTCTGCTGCAGGAGAGGGGAGACTGTCTTTTGATCACTGGTGAGATCACTCTGCTGCCGGAGGGAAGAAACTGCCTTTTCATCAGTGTGGGCTCGCTCTGCTGCCAGAGTAGAGAGACTGCCTTTTGATCGCTGGTGGGATTGCTCTGCTCCCAGAGAGGGGAGAATGCCTTTTGATCACTGGTGGGATCGCTCTGCTGCAGGAGAGGGAGACTGCCTTTTGATCACTGGTCGGATCGCTCTGTTGCAGGAGAGGGGAGACTGCCTTTTGATCACTGGTGAGATCGCTCTGCTACTGGAGAGGGGAGATTGCCTTTTGATCACTGGTGGGATCGTTCTGCTGCAGGAGAGGGGAGACTGTGTTTTGATCACTGGTGGGATCGCTCTGCTGCAGGAGAGGACAGACTACCTTTTGATCATTGGTGGGATAGCTCTGTTGCAGGAGAAGGAGACTGCCTTTTGATCACTGGTGGGATCGCTCTGCTGCAGGAGAGGGGAGACTGCTTTTTGATCACTAGTGGGATTGCTCTGCTGCAGGAGAGGGGAGACTGTCTTTTGATCACTGGTGGGATCGCTCTGCCACTGGAGAGGGGAGATTGCCTTTTGATCACTGGTGGGATCGCTCTGCCACTGGAGAGTAGGGAGGCTGCCTTTTGCTCACTGGTGGGATCGCTCTGTTGCAGGAGAGGGGAGACTGCCTTTTGATCACTGGTGGGATCGCTCTGCTGCAGGAGAGGGGAGGCTGTCTTTTGATCACTGGTGGGATCGCTCTGTTACCGAAGAGGAGAGACCGCCTTTGATCACTGGTGGGATCGCTCTGCCACTGGAGAGGGGAGAATGCCTTTTGATCACTGGTGGGATCGCTCTGCTGCAGGAGAGGGGAGGCTGTCTTTTGATCACTGGTGGGATCGCTCTGTTACCGAAGAGGAGAGACCGCCTTTGATCACTGGTGGGATCGCTCTGCCACTGGAGAGGGGAGAATGCCTTTTGATCACTGGTGGGATCGCTCTGCTGCAGGAGAGGGGAGACAGCCTTTTAATCATTGGTGGGATCGCTCTGCCACTGGAGAGGGGAGATTGCCTTTTCATAACAGGTGGGATCACTCTGCTCCCAGAGAGGGGAGATTGCCTTTTGATCACTGGTGGGATCGCTCTGCCACTGGAGAGTAGGGAGGCTGCCTCTTGCTCACTGGTGGGATCGCTCTGCTACCGAAGAGGAGAAACTGCCTTTTGATCACTGGTGGGATCGCTCTGCTACTGGAGAGGGGAGAATGCCTTTTGATCACTGGTGGGATCGCTCTGCTGCAGGAGAGGGGAGACTGGCTTTTGATCACTGGTGAGATCACTCTGCTGCTGGAGGGAAGAAACTGCCTTTTTATCACTGTGGGCTCGCTCTGCTGCCAGAGTGGGGAGACTGCCTTTTCATCACTGGTGGGATCGCTCTGCTACTGGAGAGGGGAGATTGCCTTTTGATCACTGGTGGGATCGCTCTGCTGCAGGAGAGGGGAGACTGTGTTTTGATCACTGGTGGGATCGCTCTGCTGCAGGAGAGGGGAGACTGCCTTTTGATCACTGGTGGGATCGCTCTGCTGCAGGAGAGGGGAGACTGTCTTTCGATCACTGGTGAGATCACTCTGCTGCCGGAGGGAAGAAACTGCCTTTTCATCACTGTGGGCTCGCTCTGCTGCCAGAGTAGAGAGACTGCCTTCTGATCGCTGGTGGGTTTGCTCTGCTCCCAGAGAGGGGAGACTGCCTTTTGATCACTGGTGGGATCGCTCTGTTGCAGGAGAGGGGAGACTGCCTTTTGATCACTGGTGGGATCGCTCTGCTGCAGGAGAGGGGAGACTGTCTTTTGATCACTGGTGGGATCGCTCTGTTGCAGGAGAGGGGAGACTGCCTTTTGATCACTGGTGAGATCACTCTGCTGCCGGAGGGAAGAAACTGCCTTTTCATCACTGTGGGCTCGCTCTGCTGCCAGAGTAGAGAGACTGCCTTTTGATCGCTGGTGGGATTGCTCTGCTCCCAGAGAGGGGAGATTGCCTTTTGATCACTGGTGGGATCACTCTGCTGCAGGAGACGGCAGACTACCTTTTGATCATTGGTGGGATAGCTCTGTTGCAGGAGAAGGAGACTGCCTTTTGATCACTGGTAGGATCGGTCTGCTGCAGGAGAGGGGAGAATGCCTTTTGATCACTGGTGGGATCGCTCTGCCACTGGAGAGTAGGGAGGCTGCCTTTTGCTCACTGGTGGGATCGCTCTGCTACCGAAGAGGAGAAACTGCCTTTTGATCACTGGTGGGATCGCTCTGCCACTGGAGAGGGGAGAATGCCTTTTGGTCACTGGTGGGATCGCTCTGTTGCAGGAGAGGGGAGACTGCCTTTTGATCACTGGTGGGATCGCTCTGCTGCAGGAGAGGGGAGGCTGTCTTTTGATCACTGGTGGGATCGCTCTGCTACCGAAGAGGAGAGACCGCCTTTGATCACTGGTGGGATCGCTCTGCCACTGGAGAGGGGAGAATGCCTTTTGATCACTGGTGGGATCGCTCTGCTGCAGGAGAGGGGAGGCTGTCTTTTGATCACTGGTGGGATCGCTCTGTTACCGAAGAGGAGAGACCGCCTTTGATCACTGGTGGGATCGCTCTGCCACTGGAGAGGGGAGAATGCCTTTTGATCACTGGTGGGATCGCTCTGCTGCAGGAGAGGGGAGACAGCCTTTTAATCATTGGTGGGATCGCTCTGCCACTGGAGAGGGGAGATTGTCTTTTCATAACAGGTGGGATCACTCTGCTCCCAGAGAGGGGAGATTGCCTTTTGATCACTGGTGGGATCGCTCTGCCACTGGAGAGTAGGGAGGCTGCCTTTTGCTCACTGGTGGGATCGCTCTGCTACCAAAGAGGAGAAACTGCCTTTTGATCACTGGTGGGATCGCTCTGCTACTGGAGAGGGGTGAATGCCTTTTGATCACTGGTGGGATCGCTCTGCTGCAGGAGAGGGGAGACTGCCTTTTGATCACTGGTGAGATCACTCTGCTGCTGGAGGGAAGAAACTGCCTTTTTATCACTGTGGGCTCGCTCTGCTGCCAGAGTGGGGAGACTGCCTTTTCATCACTGGTGGGATCGCTCTGCTACTGGAGAGGGGAGATTGCCTTTTGATCACTGGTGGGATCGCTCTGCTGCAGGAGAGGGGAGACTGTGTTTTGATCACTGGTGGGATCGCTCTGCTGCAGGAGAGGGGAGACTGCCTTTTGATCACTGGTGGGATCGCTCTGCTGCAGGAGAGGGGAGACTGTCTTTCGATCACTGGTGAGATCACTCTGCTGCCGGAGGGAAGAAACTGCCTTTTCATCACTGTGGGCTCGCTCTGCTGCCAGAGTAGAGAGACTGCCTTCTGATCGCTGGTGGGTTTGCTCTGCTCCCAGAGAGGGGAGACTGCCTTTTGATCACTGGTGGGATCGCTCTGTTGCAGGAGAGGGGAGACTGCCTTTTGATCACTGGTGGGATCGCTCTGCTGCAGGAGAGGGGAGACTGTCTTTTGATCACTGGTGGGATCGCTCTGTTGCAGGAGAGGGGAGACTGCCTTTTGATCACTGGTGAGATCACTCTGCTGCCGGAGGGAAGAAACTGCCTTTTCATCACTGTGGGCTCGCTCTGCTGCCAGAGTAGAGAGACTGCCTTTTGATCGCTGGTGGGATTGCTCTGCTCCCAGAGAGGGGAGATTGCCTTTTGATCACTGGTGGGATCACTCTGCTGCAGGAGAGGGCAGACTACCTTTTGATCATTGGTGGGATAGCTCTGTTGCAGGAGAAGGAGACTGCCTTTTGATCACTGGTAGGATCGGTCTGCTGCAGGAGAGGGGAGAATGCCTTTTGATCACTGGTGGGATCGCTCTGCTGCAGGAGAGGGGAGACTGCTTTTTGATCACTAGTGGGATTGCTCTGCTGCAGGAGAGGGGAGACTGTGTTTTGATCACTGGTGGGATCGCTCTGCCACTGGAGAGTAGGGAGACTGCCTTTTGCTCACTGGTGGGATCGCTCTGCTACCGAAGAGGAGAAACTGCCTTTTGATCACTGGTGGGATCGCTCTGCCACTGGAGAGGGGAGAATGCCTTTTGATCACTGGTGGGATCGCTCTGCTGCAGGAGAGGGAGACTGCCTTTTGATCACTGGTGGGATCGCTCTGCTGCAGGAGAGGGGAGACTGCCTTTTGATCACTGGTGAGATCACTCTGCTGCCGGAGGGAAGAAACTGCCTTTTTATCACTGTGGGCTCGCTCTGCTGCCAGAGTGGGGAGACTGCCTTTTCATCACTGGTGGGATCGCTCTGCTACTGGAGAGGGGAGATTGCCTTTTGATCACTGGTGGGATCGCTCTGCTGCAGGATAGGGGAGACTGTCTTCTGATCACTGGTGGGATCGCTCTGCTACCGAAGAGGAGAGACCGCCTTTGATCACTGGTGGGATCGCTCTGCCACTGGAGAGGGGAGAATGCATTTTGATCACTGGTGGGATCGCTCTGCTGCAGGAGAGGGGAGACAGCCTTTTAATCATTGGTGGGATCGCTCTGCCACTGCAGAGGGGAGATTGCCTTTTCATAACTGGTGGGATCACTCTGCTCCCAGAGAGGGGAGTTTGCCTTTTGATCACTGGTGGGATCGCTCTGCTGCAGGAGAGGGGAGACTGTGTTTTGATCACTGGTGGGATTGCTCTGCTCCCAGAGCAGGGAGATTGCCTTTTGATCACTGGTGGGACTGCTCTGCTGCAGGAGAGGGGAGACCGCCTTTAACCACTGGTGGGATCGCTCTGCCACTGGAGAGGGGAGACTGCCTTTTGATCACTGGTGAGATCACTCTGCTGCCGGAGGGGAGAAACTGCCTTTTGATCACTGGTGGGATTGCTCTGCTGCAGGAGAGGGGAGACAGCCTTTTAATCATTGGTGGGATCGCTCTGCCACTGGAGAGGGGAGATTGCCTTTTCATAACAGGTGGGATCACTCTGCTCCCAGAGAGGGGAGATTGCCTTTTGATCACTGGTGGGATCGCTCTGCCACTGGAGAGTAGGGAGGCTGCCTTTTGCTCACTGGTGGGATCGCTCTGCTACCGAAGAGGAGAAACTGCCTTTTGATCACTGGTGGGATCGCTCTGCTACTGGAGAGGGGAGAATGGCTTTTGATCACTGGTGGGATCGCTCTGCTGCAGGAGAGGGGAGACTGCCTTTTGATCACTGGTGAGATCACTCTGCTGCTGGAGGGAAGAAACTGCCTTTTTATCACTGTGGGCTCGCTCTGCTGCCAGAGTGGGGAGACTGCCTTTTCATCACTGGTGGGATCGCTCTGCTACTGGAGAGGGGAGATTGCCTTTTGATCACTGGTGGGATCGCTCTGCTGCAGGAGAGGGGAGACTGTGTTTTGATCACTGGTGGGATCGCTCTGCTGCAGGAGAGGGGAGACTGCCTTTTGATCACTGGTGGGATCGCTCTGCTGCAGGAGAGGGGAGACTGTCTTTCGATCACTGGTGAGATCACTCTGCTGCCGGAGGGAAGAAACTGCCTTTTCATCACTGTGGGCTCGCTCTGCTGCCAGAGTAGAGAGACTGCCTTCTGATCGCTGGTGGGTTTGCTCTGCTCCCAGAGAGGGGAGACTGCCTTTTGATCACTGGTGGGATCGCTCTGTTGCAGGAGAGGGGAGACTGCCTTTTGATGACTGGTGGGGTCGCTCTGCTACTGGAGAGGGGAGAATGCCTTTTGATCACTGGTGGGATCGCTCTGCTGCAGGAGAGGGGAGACTGTCTTTTGATCACTGGTGAGATCACTCTGCTGCCGGAGGGAAGAAACTGCCTTTTCATCAGTGTGGGCTCGCTCTGCTGCCAGAGTAGAGAGACTGCCTTTTGATCGCTGGTGGGATTGCTCTGCTCCCAGAGAGGGGAGAATGCCTTTTGATCACTGGTGGGATCGCTCTGCTGCAGGAGAGGGAGACTGCCTTTTGATCACTGGTCGGATCGCTCTGTTGCAGGAGAGGGGAGACTGCCTTTTGATCACTGGTGAGATCGCTCTGCTACTGGAGAGGGGAGATTGCCTTTTGATCACTGGTGGGATCGTTCTGCTGCAGGAGAGGGGAGACTGTGTTTTGATCACTGGTGGGATCGCTCTGCTGCAGGAGAGGACAGACTACCTTTTGATCATTGGTGGGATAGCTCTGTTGCAGGAGAAGGAGACTGCCTTTTGATCACTGGTGGGATCGCTCTGCTGCAGGAGAGGGGAGACTGCTTTTTGATCACTAGTGGGATTGCTCTGCTGCAGGAGAGGGGAGACTGTCTTTTGATCACTGGTGGGATCGCTCTGCCACTGGAGAGGGGAGATTGCCTTTTGATCACTGGTGGGATCGCTCTGCCACTGGAGAGTAGGGAGGCTGCCTTTTGCTCACTGGTGGGATCGCTCTGTTGCAGGAGAGGGGAGACTGCCTTTTGATCACTGGTGGGATCGCTCTGCTGCAGGAGAGGGGAGGCTGTCTTTTGATCACTGGTGGGATCGCTCTGTTACCGAAGAGGAGAGACCGCCTTTGATCACTGGTGGGATCGCTCTGCCACTGGAGAGGGGAGAATGCCTTTTGATCACTGGTGGGATCGCTCTGCTGCAGGAGAGGGGAGGCTGTCTTTTGATCACTGGTGGGATCGCTCTGTTACCGAAGAGGAGAGACCGCCTTTGATCACTGGTGGGATCGCTCTGCCACTGGAGAGGGGAGAATGCCTTTTGATCACTGGTGGGATCGCTCTGCTGCAGGAGAGGGGAGACAGCCTTTTAATCATTGGTGGGATCGCTCTGCCACTGGAGAGGGGAGATTGCCTTTTCATAACAGGTGGGATCACTCTGCTCCCAGAGAGGGGAGATTGCCTTTTGATCACTGGTGGGATCGCTCTGCCACTGGAGAGTAGGGAGGCTGCCTTTTGCTCACTGGTGGGATCGCTCTGCTACCGAAGAGGAGAAACTGCCTTTTGATCACTGGTGGGATCGCTCTGCTACTGGAGAGGGGAGAATGCCTTTTGATCACTGGTGGGATCGCTCTGCTGCAGGAGAGGGGAGACTGGCTTTTGATCACTGGTGAGATCACTCTGCTGCTGGAGGGAAGAAACTGCCTTTTTATCACTGTGGGCTCGCTCTGCTGCCAGAGTGGGGAGACTGCCTTTTCATCACTGGTGGGATCGCTCTGCTACTGGAGAGGGGAGATTGCCTTTTGATCACTGGTGGGATCGCTCTGCTGCAGGAGAGGGGAGACTGTGTTTTGATCACTGGTGGGATCGCTCTGCTGCAGGAGAGGGGAGACTGCCTTTTGATCACTGGTGGGATCGCTCTGCTGCAGGAGAGGGGAGACTGTCTTTCGATCACTGGTGAGATCACTCTGCTGCCGGAGGGAAGAAACTGCCTTTTCATCACTGTGGGCTCGCTCTGCTGCCAGAGTAGAGAGACTGCCTTCTGATCGCTGGTGGGTTTGCTCTGCTCCCAGAGAGGGGAGACTGCCTTTTGATCACTGGTGGGATCGCTCTGTTGCAGGAGAGGGGAGACTGCCTTTTGATCACTGGTGGGATCGCTCTGCTGCAGGAGAGGGGAGACTGTCTTTTGATCACTGGTGGGATCGCTCTGTTGCAGGAGAGGGGAGACTGCCTTTTGATCACTGGTGAGATCACTCTGCTGCCGGAGGGAAGAAACTGCCTTTTCATCACTGTGGGCTCGCTCTGCTGCCAGAGTAGAGAGACTGCCTTTTGATCGCTGGTGGGATTGCTCTGCTCCCAGAGAGGGGAGATTGCCTTTTGATCACTGGTGGGATCACTCTGCTGCAGGAGACGGCAGACTACCTTTTGATCATTGGTGGGATAGCTCTGTTGCAGGAGAAGGAGACTGCCTTTTGATCACTGGTAGGATCGGTCTGCTGCAGGAGAGGGGAGAATGCCTTTTGATCACTGGTGGGCTCGCTCTGCCACTGGAGAGTAGGGAGGCTGCCTTTTGCTCACTGGTGGGATCGCTCTGCTACCGAAGAGGAGAAACTGCCTTTTGATCACTGGTGGGATCGCTCTGCCACTGGAGAGGGGAGAATGCCTTTTGGTCACTGGTGGGATCGCTCTGTTGCAGGAGAGGGGAGACTGCCTTTTGATCACTGGTGGGATCGCTCTGCTGCAGGAGAGGGGAGGCTGTCTTTTGATCACTGGTGGGATCGCTCTGCTACCGAAGAGGAGAGACCGCCTTTGATCACTGGTGGGATCGCTCTGCCACTGGAGAGGGGAGAATGCCTTTTGATCACTGGTGGGATCGCTCTGCTGCAGGAGAGGGGAGGCTGTCTTTTGATCACTGGTGGGATCGCTCTGTTACCGAAGAGGAGAGACCGCCTTTGATCACTGGTGGGATCGCTCTGCCACTGGAGAGGGGAGAATGCCTTTTGATCACTGGTGGGATCGCTCTGCTGCAGGAGAGGGGAGACAGCCTTTTAATCATTGGTGGGATCGCTCTGCCACTGGAGAGGGGAGATTGTCTTTTCATAACAGGTGGGATCACTCTGCTCCCAGAGAGGGGAGATTGCCTTTTGATCACTGGTGGGATCGCTCTGCCACTGGAGAGTAGGGAGGCTGCCTTTTGCTCACTGGTGGGATCGCTCTGCTACCAAAGAGGAGAAACTGCCTTTTGATCACTGGTGGGATCGCTCTGCTACTGGAGAGGGGTGAATGCCTTTTGATCACTGGTGGGATCGCTCTGCTGCAGGAGAGGGGAGACTGCCTTTTGATCACTGGTGAGATCACTCTGCTGCTGGAGGGAAGAAACTGCCTTTTTATCACTGTGGGCTCGCTCTGCTGCCAGAGTGGGGAGACTGCCTTTTCATCACTGGTGGGATCGCTCTGCTACTGGAGAGGGGAGATTGCCTTTTGATCACTGGTGGGATCGCTCTGCTGCAGGAGAGGGGAGACTGTGTTTTGATCACTGGTGGGATCGCTCTGCTGCAGGAGAGGGGAGACTGCCTTTTGATCACTGGTGGGATCGCTCTGCTGCAGGAGAGGGGAGACTGTCTTTCGATCACTGGTGAGATCACTCTGCTGCCGGAGGGAAGAAACTGCCTTTTCATCACTGTGGGCTCGCTCTGCTGCCAGAGTAGAGAGACTGCCTTCTGATCGCTGGTGGGTTTGCTCTGCTCCCAGAGAGGGGAGACTGCCTTTTGATCACTGGTGGGATCGCTCTGTTGCAGGAGAGGGGAGACTGCCTTTTGATCACTGGTGGGATCGCTCTGCTGCAGGAGAGGGGAGACTGTCTTTTGATCACTGGTGGGATCGCTCTGTTGCAGGAGAGGGGAGACTGCCTTTTGATCACTGGTGAGATCACTCTGCTGCCGGAGGGAAGAAACTGCCTTTTCATCACTGTGGGCTCGCTCTGCTGCCAGAGTAGAGAGACTGCCTTTTGATCGCTGGTGGGATTGCTCTGCTCCCAGAGAGGGGAGATTGCCTTTTGATCACTGGTGGGATCACTCTGCTGCAGGAGAGGGCAGACTACCTTTTGATCATTGGTGGGATAGCTCTGTTGCAGGAGAAGGAGAGTGCCTTTTGATCACTGGTAGGATCGGTCTGCTGCAGGAGAGGGGAGAATGCCTTTTGATCACTGGTGGGATCGCTCTGCTGCAGGAGAGGGGAGACTGCTTTTTGATCACTAGTGGGATTGCTCTGCTGCAGGAGAGGGGAGACTGCCTTTTGCTCACTGGTGGGATCGCTCTGCTACCGAAGAGGAGAAACTGCCTTTTGATCACTGGTGGGATCGCTCTGCCACTGGAGAGGGGAGAATGCCTTTTGATCACTGGTGGGATCGCTCTGCTGCAGGAGAGGGAGACTGCCTTTTGATCACTGGTGGGATCGCTCTGCTGCAGGAGAGGGGAGACTGCCTTTTGATCACTGGTGAGATCACTCTGCTGCCGGAGGGAAGAAACTGCCTTTTTATCACTGTGGGCTCGCTCTGCTGCCAGAGTGGGGAGACTGCCTTTTCATCACTGGTGGGATCGCTCTGCTACTGGAGAGGGGAGATTGCCTTTTGATCACTGGTGGGATCGCTCTGCTGCAGGATAGGGGAGACTGTCTTCTGATCACTGGTGGGATCGCTCTGCTACCGAAGAGGAGAGACCGCCTTTGATCACTGGTGGGATCGCTCTGCCACTGGAGAGGGGAGAATGCATTTTGATCACTGGTGGGATCGCTCTGCTGCAGGAGAGGGGAGACAGCCTTTTAATCATTGGTGGGATCGCTCTGCCACTGCAGAGGGGAGATTGCCTTTTCATAACTGGTGGGATCACTCTGCTCCCAGAGAGGGGAGTTTGCCTTTTGATCACTGGTGGGATCGCTCTGCTGCAGGAGAGGGGAGACTGTGTTTTGATCACTGGTGGGATTGCTCTGCTCCCAGAGCAGGGAGATTGCCTTTTGATCACTGGTGGGACTGCTCTGCTGCAGGAGAGGGGAGACCGCCTTTAACCACTGGTGGGATCGCTCTGCCACTGGAGAGGGGAGACTGCCTTTTGATCACTGGTGAGATCACTCTGCTGCCGGAGGGGAGAAACTGCCTTTTGATCACTGTGGGATCGCTCTGCTGCCAGAGTAGGGAGACTGCCTTTTGATCGCTGGTGGAATCGCTCTGTTACAGGAGAGGGGAGACTGTGTTTTGATCACTGGTGGGATTGCTCTGCTCCCAGAGCGGGGAGATTGCCTTTTGATCACTGGTGGGATCGCTCTGTTGCAGGACAGGGAGACTGTCTTTTGATCACTGGTGGGATCGCTCTGCTGCAGGAGAGTGGAGACTGTCTTTTGATCACTGGTGGGATCGCTCTGTTGCAGGAGAGGGGAGACTGCCTTTTGATCACTCTGCTGCCGGAGGGAAGAAACTGCCTTTTCATCACTGTGGGCTCGCTCTGCTGCCAGAGTAGGGAGACTGCCTTTTGATCGCTGGTGGGATCACTCTGTTACTGGAGAGAGGAGTTTGCCTTTTGATCACTGGTGGGATCGCTCTGCCACTGGAGAGGGGAGACTGCCTACTGATCACTGGTGGGATCGCTCTGCTCCCAGAGAGGGGAGATTGCCTTTTGATCACTGGTGGGTTCACTCTGCTGCAGGAGAGGGGAGACTGCCTTTTGATCACTGGTGAGATCACTCTGCTGCCGGAGGGGAGAAACTGCCTTTTGATCATGGTGGGATCGCTCTGCTACCGAAGAGGAGAGACCGCCTTTGATCACTGGTGGGATCGCTCTGCCACTGGAAAGGGGAGAATGCCTTTTCATCACTGGTGGGATCGCTCTGCTGCAGGAGAGGGGAGACTGCCTTTTGATCACTGGTGAGATCACTCTGCTGCCGGAGGGGAGAAACTGCCTTTTGATCACTGGTGGGATTGCTCTGCCATTGGAGAGGGGAGACTGCCTACTGATCGCTGGTGGAATCGCTCTGTTGCAGGACAGGGGAGACTGTCTTTTGATCACTGGTGGGATCGCTCTGCTGCAGGAGAGGGAGACTGCCTTTTGATCACTATTGGGATCGCTCTGCTGCAGGAGAGGGGAGACTGCCTTTTGATCACTTGTGGGATCGCTCGGTTGCAGGCGAGGGGAGACTGCCTTTTGATCACTGGTGAGGTCACTCTGCTGCCGGAGGGGAGAAACTGCCTTTTCATCACTGGTGGGATCACTCTGCTCTCAGAGAGGTGAGATTGCCTTTTGATCACTGGTGGGTTCGCTCTGCTGCAGGAGAGGGGAGACTGCCTTTTGATCACTAGTGGGATTGCTCTGCTGCAGGAGAGGGGAGACTGTCTTTTGATCACTGGTGGGATCACTCTGCTGCAGGAGAGGGGAGATTGTCTTTTGATCACTGGTGGGATCGCTCTGTTGCAAGAGAGGGGAGACTGTCTTTTGATCACTGGTGGGATCGCTCTGCTGCAGGAGAGGGGAGACTGTCTTTTGATCACTGGTGGGATCACTCTGCTGCAGGAGAGGGGAGACTGTCTTTTGATCACTGGTGGGATCGCTCTGCTGCAGGAGAGGGGAGACTGCCTTTTGATCACTGGTGAGATCACTCTGCTGCCGGAGGGGAGAAACTGCCTTTTGATCACTGTGGGATCGCTCTGCTACCGAAGAGGAGAGACCGCCTTTGATCACTGGTGGGATCGCTCTGCTGCAGGAGAGGGCAGACAGCCTTTTAATCATTTGTGGGATCGCTCTGCCACTGGAGAGGGGAGATTGCCTTTTTATAACAGGTGGGATCACTCTGCTCCCAGAGAGGGGAGATTGCCTTTTGATCACTGGTGGGATCGCTCTGCCACTGGAGAGTAGGGAGGCTGCCTTTTGCTCACTGGTGGGATCGCTCTGCTACCGAAGAGGAGAAACTGCCTTTTGATCACTGGTGGGATCGCTCTGCTACCGAAGAGGAGAAACTGCCTTTTGATCACTGGTGGGATCGCTCTGCTACTGGAGAGGGGAGAATGCCTTTTGATCACTGGTGGGATCGCTCTGCTGCAGGAGAGGGGAGACTGCCTTTTGATCACTGGTGAGATCACTCTGCTGCCGGAGGGAAGAAACTGCCTTTTTATCACTGTGGGCTCGCTCTGCTGCCAGAGTGGGGAGACTGCCTTTTCATCACTGGTGGGATCGCTCTGCTACTGGAGAGGGGAGATTGCCTTTTGATCACTGGTGGGATCGCTCTGCTGCAGGAGAGGGGAGACTGTGTTTTGATCACTGGTGGGATCGCTCTGCTGCAGGAGAGGGGAGACTGCCTTTTGATCACTGGTGGGATCGCTCTGCTGCAGGAGAGGGGAGACTGTCTTTCGATCACTGGTGAGATCACTCTGCTGCCGGAGGGAAGAAACTGCCTTTTCATCACTGTGGGCTCGCTCTGCTGCCAGAGTAGAGAGACTGCCTTTTGATCGCTGGTGGGATTGCTCTGCTCCCAGAGAGGGGAGACTGCCTTTTGATCACTGGTGGGATCGCTCTGTTGCAGGAGAGGGGAGACTGCCTTTTGATCACTGGTGGGATCGCTCTGCTGCAGGAGAGGGGAGACTGTCTTTCGATCTCTGGTGGGATCGCTCTGTTGCAGGAGAGGGGAGACTGCCTTTTGATCACTGGTGAGATCACTCTGCTGCCGGAGGGAAGAAACTGCCTTTTCATCACTGTGGGATCGCTCTGCTGCCAGAGTAGAGAGACTGCCTTTTGATCGCTGGTGGGATTGCTCTGCTCCCAGAGAGGGGAGATTGCCTTTTGATCACTGGTGGGATCACTCTGCTGCAGGAGAGGGCAGACTACCTTTTGATCATTGGTGGCATAGCTCTGTTGCAGGAGAAGGAGACTGCCTTTTGATCACTGGTAGGATCGGTCTGCTGCAGGAGAGGGGAGACTGTCTTTTGATCACTGGTGGGATCGCTCTGCCACTGGAGAGGGGAGAATGCCTTTTGATCACTGGTGGGATCGCTCTGCTCCCAGAGAGGGGAGATTGCCTTTTGATCACTGGTGGGATCGCTCTGCTGCAGGAGAGGGGAGACTGCTTTTTGATCACTAGTGGGATTGCTCTGCTGCAGGAGAGGGGAGACTGTGTTTTGATCACTGGTGGGATCGCTCTGCCACTGGAGAGTAGGGAGGCTGCCTTTTGCTCACTGGTGGGATCGCTCTGCTACCGAAGAGGAGAGACCGCCTTTGATCACTGGTGGGATCGCTCTGCCACTGGAGAGGGGAGAATGCATTTTGATCACTGGTGGGATCGCTCTGCTGCAGGAGAGGGGAGACAGCCTTTTAATCATTGGTGGGATCACTCTGCCACTGCAGAGGGGAGATTGCCTTTTCATAACTGGTGGGATCACTCTGCTCCCAGAGAGGGGAGTTTGCCTTTTGATCACTGGTGGAATCGCTCTGCTGCAGAAGAGGGGAGACTGCTTTTTGATCACTAGTGGGACTGCTCTGCTGCAGGAGAGGGGAGACCGCCTTTAACCACTGGTGGGATCGCTCTGCCACTGGAGAGGGGAGACTGCCTTTTGATCACTGGTGAGATCACTCTGCTGCCGGAGGGGAGAAACTGCCGTTTGATCACTGTGGGATCGCTCTGCTGCCAGAGTAGGGAGACTGCCTTTTGATCGCTGGTGGGATCGCTCTGTTACAGGAGAGGGGAGACTGTGTTTTGATCACTGGTGGGATTGCTCTGCTCCCAGAGAGGGGAGATTGCCTTTTGATCACTGGTGGGATCGCTCTGTTGCAGGACAAGGAGACTGTCTTTTGATCACTGGTGGGATCGCTCTGCTGCAGGAGAGTGGAGACTGCCTACTGATCACTGGTGGGATCGCTCTGCTCCCAGAGAGGGGAGATTGCCTTTTGATCACTGGTGGGTTCACTCTGCTGCAGGAGAGGGGAGTCTGCCTTTTGATCACTGGTGAGATCACTCTGCTGCCGGAGGGGAGAAACTGCCTTTTGATCACGGTGGGATCGCTCTGCTACCGAAGAGGAGAGACCGCCTTTGATCACTGGTGGGATCGCTCTGCCACTGGAAAGGGGAGAATGCCTTTTCATCACTGGTGGGATCGCTCTGCTGCAGGAGAGGGGAGACTGCCTTTTGATCACTGGTGAGATCACTCTGCTGCCGGAGGGGAGAAACTGCCTTTTGATCACTGGTAGGATTGCTCTGCCATTGGAGAGGGGAGACTGCCTACTGATCACTGGTGGGATCGCTCTGCTGCAGGAGAGGGAGACTGCCTTTTGATCACTATTGGGATCGCTCTGCTGCAGGAGAGGGGAGACTGCCTTTTGATCACTTGTGGGATCGCTCGGTTGCAGGCGAGGGGAGACTGCCTTTTGATCACTGGTGAGGTCACTCTGCTGCCGGAGGGGAGAAACTGCCTTTTCATCACTGGTGGGATCACTCTGCTCTCAGAGAGGTGAGATTGCCTTTTGATCACTGGTGGGATCGCTCTGCTGCAGGAGAGGGGAGACTGCCTTTTGATCACTAGTGGGATTGCTCTGCTGCAGGAGAGGGGAGACTGTCTTTTGATCACTGGTGGGATCACTCTGCTGCAGGAGAGGGGAGATTGTCTTTTGATCACTGGTGGGATCGCTCTGTTGCAAGAGAGGGGAGACTGCCTTTTGATCACTGGTGGGATCGCTCTGCTGCAGGAGAGGGGAGACTGTGTTTTGATCACTGGCGGGATCGCTCTGCTGCAGGAGGGGGGAGACTGTCTTTTGATCACTGGTGGGATCACTCTGCTGCAGGAGAGGGGAGACTGTCTTTTGATCACTGGTGGGATCGCTCTGTTGCAAGATAGGGGAGACTGCCTTATGATCACTCTGCTGCCGGAGGGGAGAAACTGCCTTTTGATCACTGTGGGATCACTCTGCTGCCAGAGTAGGGAGACTGCCTTTTGATCGCTGGTGGGATCGCTCTGCTACTGGAGAGAGGAGATTGCCTTTTGATCACTGGTGGGATCGCTCTGCTGCAGGAGAGGGGAGACTGTGTTTTGATCACTGGTGGGATCGCTCTGCTGCAGGACAGGGGAGACTATAATTTGGTCACTGGCGGGATCGCTCTGCTGCAGGAGAGGGGAGACTGCGTTTTGGTCACTGGTGGAATCGCTCTGCTGCAGGAGAGGGAGACTGCCTTTTGATCACTGGTGGGATCGCTCTGCTGCAGGAGAGGGAGACTGCCTTTTGATCACTGGTGGGATCGCTCTGCTGCAGGAGAGGGGAGACTGTCTTTTGATCACTGGTGGGATCGCTCTGTTGCAGGAGAGGGAGACTGCCTTTTGATCACTGGTGAGATCACTCTGCTGCCAGATGGGAGAAACTGCCTTTTCATCACTGTGGGATCGCTCTGCTACCGCAGAGGAGAGACCGCCTTTGATCACTGGTGGGATCGCTCTGCTGCAGGAGAGGGGAGACTGCCTTTTGATCATTGGTGGGATCGCTGTGCCATTGCAGAGGGGAGATTGCCTTTTCATCACTGGTGGGATCACTCTGCTCCCAGAGAGGGGAGATTGCCTTTTGATCACTGGTGGGATCGCTCTGCTGCAGGAGAGGGGAGACTGCCTTTTGATCGCTGGTGGGATCGCTCTGTTACTGGAGAGAGGAGATTGCCTTTTGATCACTGGTGGGATTGCTCTGCTCCCAGAGAGGGGAGATTGCGTTTTGATCACTGGTGAGGTCACTCTGCTGCCGGAGGGGAGAAACTGCCTTTTGATCACTGTGGGCTCGCTCTGCTGCCAGAGTAGGGAGACTGCCTTTTGATCGCTGGTGGGATCGCTCTGCTACTGGAGAGGGGAGACTGCCTTTTGATCATTGATGGGATCGCTCTGCCACTGCAGAGGGGAGATTGCTTTTTCATCACCGGTGGGATCACTCTGCTCTGAGAGAGGGGAGATTGCCTTTTGATCACTGGTGGGATCGCTCTGCTGCAGGAGAGGGGAGACTGCCTTTTGATCACTAGTGGGATTGCTCTGCTGCAGGAGAGGGGAGACTGTCTTTTGATCACTGGTGGGATCACTCTGCTGCAGGAGAGGGGAGATTGTCTTTTGATCACTGGTGGGATCGCTCTGTTGCAAGAGAGGGGAGACTGTCTTTTGATCACTGGTGGGATCGCTCTGCTGCAGGAGAGGGGAGACTGTCTTTTGATCACTGGTGGGATCACTCTGCTGCAGGAGAGGGGAGACTGTCTTTTGATCACTGGTGGGATCGCTCTGTTGCAAGATAGGGGAGACTGCCTTATGATCACTCTGCTGCCGGAGGGGAGAAACTGCCTTTTGATCACTGTGGGATCACTCTGCTGCCAGAGTAGGGAGACTGCCTTTTGATCGCTGGTGGGATCGCTCTGCTACTGGAGAGAGGAGATTGCCTTTTGATCACTGGTGGGATCGCTCTGCTGCAGGAGAGGGGAGACTGTGTTTTGATCACTGGTGGGATCGCTCTGCTGCAGGACAGGGGAGACTATAATTTGGTCACTGGCGGGATCGCTCTGCTGCAGGAGAGGGGAGACTGCGTTTTGGTCACTGGTGGAATCGCTCTGCTGCAGGAGAGGGAGACTGCCTTTTGATCACTGGTGGGATCGCTCTGCTGCAGGAGAGGGAGACTGCCTTTTGATCACTGGTGGGATCGCTCTGCTGCAGGAGAGGGGAGACTGTCTTTTGATCACTGGTGGGATCGCTCTGTTGCAGGAGAGGGAGACTGCCTTTTGATCACTGGTGAGATCACTCTGCTGCCAGATGGGAGAAACTGCCTTTTCATCACTGTGGGATCGCTCTGCTACCGCAGAGGAGAGACCGCCTTTGATCACTGGTGGGATCGCTCTGCTGCAGGAGAGGGGAGACTGCCTTTTGATCATTGGTGGGATCGCTGTGCCATTGCAGAGGGGAGATTGCCTTTTCATCACTGGTGGGATCACTCTGCTCCCAGAGAGGGGAGATTGCCTTTTGATCACTGGTGGGATCGCTCTGCTGCAGGAGAGGGGAGACTGCCTTTTGATCGCTGGTGGGATCGCTCTGTTACTGGAGAGAGGAGATTGCCTTTTGATCACTGGTGGGATTGCTCTGCTCCCAGAGAGGGGAGATTGCGTTTTGATCACTGGTGAGGTCACTCTGCTGCCGGAGGGGAGAAACTGCCTTTTGATCACTGTGGGCTCGCTCTGCTGCCAGAGTAGGGAGACTGCCTTTTGATCGCTGGTGGGATCGCTCTGCTGCAGGAGAGGGGAGATTGTCTTTTGATCACTGGTGGGATCGCTCTGTTGCAAGAGAGGGGAGACTGTCTTTTGATCACTGGTGGGATCGCTCTGCTGCAGGAGAGGGGAGACTGTCTTTTGATCACTGGTGGGATCACTCTGCTGCAGGAGAGGGGAGACTGTCTTTTGATCACTGGTGGGATCGCTCTGTTGCAAGATAGGGGAGACTGCCTTATGATCACTCTGCTGCCGGAGGGGAGAAACTGCCTTTTGATCACTGTGGGATCACTCTGCTGCCAGAGTAGGGAGACTGCCTTTTGATCGCTGGTGGGATCGCTCTGCTACTGGAGAGAGGAGATTGCCTTTTGATCACTGGTGGGATCGCTCTGCTGCAGGAGAGGGGAGACTGTGTTTTGATCACTGGTGGGATCGCTCTGCTGCAGGACAGGGGAGACTATAATTTGGTCACTGGCGGGATCGCTCTGCTGCAGGAGAGGGGAGACTGCGTTTTGGTCACTGGTGGAATCGCTCTGCTGCAGGAGAGGGAGACTGCCTTTTGATCACTGGTGGGATCGCTCTGCTGCAGGAGAGGGAGACTGCCTTTTGATCACTGGTGGGATCGCTCTGCTGCAGGAGAGGGGAGACTGTCTTTTGATCACTGGTGGGATCGCTCTGTTGCAGGAGAGGGAGACTGCCTTTTGATCACTGGTGAGATCACTCTGCTGCCAGATGGGAGAAACTGCCTTTTCATCACTGTGGGATCGCTCTGCTACCGAAGAGGAGAGACCGCCTTTGATCACTGGTGGGATCGCTCTGCTGCAGGAGAGGGGAGACTGCCTTTTGATCATTGGTGGGATCGCTGTGCCATTGCAGAGGGGAGATTGCCTTTTCATCACTGGTGGGATCACTCTGCTCCCAGAGAGGGGAGATTGCCTTTTGATCACTGGTGGGATCGCTCTGCTGCAGGAGAGGGGAGACTGCCTTTTGATCGCTGGTGGGATCGCTCTGTTACTGGAGAGAGGAGATTGCCTTTTGATCACTGGTGGGATTGCTCTGCTCCCAGAGAGGGGAGATTGCGTTTTGATCACTGGTGAGGTCACTCTGCTGCCGGAGGGGAGAAACTGCCTTTTGATCACTGTGGGCTCGCTCTGCTGCCAGAGTAGGGAGACTGCCTTTTGATCGCTGGTGGGATCGCTCTGCTACTGGAGAGGGGAGACTGCCTTTTGATCATTGATGGGATCGCTCTGCCACTGCAGAGGGGAGATTGCTTTTTCATCACCGGTGGGATCACTCTGCTCTGAGAGAGGGGAGATTGCCTTTTGATCACTGGTGGGATCGCTCTGCTGCAGGAGCGGGGAGACTGCCTTTTGATCACTAGTGGGATTGCTCTTCTGCAGGAGAGGGGAGACTGTCTTTTGATCACTGGTGGGATCGCTCTGCTACTAGAGAGGGGAGATTGCCTTTTGATCACTGGTGGGATCGCTCTGCTGCAGGAGAGGGGAGACTGCCTTTTGATCACTGGTGAGATCACTCTGCTGCCAGAGGGGAGAAACTGCCTTTTGATCAGTGTGGGATCGCTCTGTTGCAGGAGAAGGGAGACTGCCTTTTGATCGCTGGTGAGATCACTCTGCTGCCGGAGATGGGAGATTGCCTTTTGATCGCTGGTGGGATCGCTCTGCTACTGGAGAGGGGAGATTGCCTTTTGGTCACTGGTGGGATCGCTCTGCTGCAGGAGAGTGGAGACTGTGTTTTGATCACTGGTGGGATCGCTCTGCTGCAGGACAGGGGAGACTATAATTTGGTCACTAGCGGGATCGCTCTGCTGCAGGAGAGGGGAGACTGCGTTTTGGTCACTGGTGGAATCGCTCTGCTGCAGGAGAGGGAGACTGCCTTTTGATCACTGGTGGGATCGCTCTGCTGCAGGAGAGGGAGACTGCCTTTTGATCACTGGTGGGATCGCTCTGCTGCAGGAGAGGGGAGACTGTCTTTTGATCACTGGTGGGATCGCTCTGTTGCAGGAGAGGGAGACTGCCTTTTGATCACTGGTGAGATCACTCTGCTGCCATATGGGAGAAACTGCCTTTTCATCACTGTGGGATCGCTCTGCTACCGAAGAGGAGAGACCGCCTTTGATCACTGGTGGGATCGCTCTGCTGCAGGAGAGGGGAGACTGCCTTTTGATCATTGGTGGGATCGCTGTGCCATTGCAGAGGGGAGATTGCCTTTTCATCACTGGTGGGATCACTCTGCTCCCAGAGAGGGGAGATTGCCTTTTGATCACTGGTGGGATCGCTCTGCTGCAGGAGAGGGGAGACTGCCTTTTGATCGCTGGTGGGATCGCTCTGTTACTGGAGAGAGGAGATTGCCTTTTGATCACTGGTGGGATTGCTCTGCTCCCAGAGAGGGGAGATTGCGTTTTGATCACTGGTGAGGTCACTCTGCTGCCGGAGGGGAGAAACTGCCTTTTGATCACTGTGGGCTCGCTCTGCTGCCAGAGTAGGGAGACTGCCTTTTGATCGCTGGTGGGATCGCTCTGCTACTGGAGAGGGGAGACTGCCTTTTGATCATTGATGGGATCGCTCTGCCACTGCAGAGGGGAGATTGCTTTTTCATCACCGGTGGGATCACTCTGCTCTGAGAGAGGGGAGATTGCCTTTTGATCACTGGTGGGATCGCTCTGCTGCAGGAGCTTGGAGACTGCCTTTTGATCACTAGTGGGATTGCTCTTCTGCAGGAGAGGGGAGACTGTCTTTTGATCACTGGTGGGATCGCTCTGCTACTAGAGAGGGGAGATTGCCTTTTGATCACTGGTGGGATCGCTCTGCTGCAGGAGAGGGGAGACTGCCTTTTGATCACTGGTGAGATCACTCTGCTGCCAGAGGGGAGAAACTGCCTTTTGATCAGTGTGGGATCGCTCTGTTGCAGGAGAAGGGAGACTGCCTTTTGATCGCTGGTGAGATCACTCTGCTGCCGGAGATGGGAGATTGCCTTTTGATCGCTGGTGGGATCGCTCTGCTACTGGAGAGGGGAGATTGCCTTTTGGTCACTGGTGGGATCGCTCTGCTGCAGGAGAGTGGAGACTGTGTTTTGATCACTGGTGGGATCGCTCTGCTGCAGGACAGGGGAGACTATAATTTGGTCACTGGCGGGATCGCTCTGCTGCAGGAGAGGGGAGACTGCGTTTTGGTCACTGGTGGAATCGCTCTGCTGCAGGAGAGGGAGACTGCCTTTTGATCACTGGTGGGATCGCTCTGCTGCAGGAGAGGGAGACTGCCTTTTGATCACTGGTGGGATCGCTCTGCTGCAGGAGAGGGGAGACTGTCTTTTGATCACTGGTGGGATCGCTCTGTTGCAGGAGAGGGAGACTGCCTTTTGATCACTGCTGAGATCACTCTGCTGCCAGATGGGAGAAACTGCCTTTACATCACTGTGGGATCGCTCTGCTACCGAAGAGGAGAGACCGCCTTTGATCACTGGTGGGATCGCTCTGCTGCAGGAGAGGGGAGACTGCCTTTTGATCATTGGTGGGATCGCTGTGCCATTGCAGAGGGGAGATTGCCTTTTCATCACTGGTGGGATCACTCTGCTCCCAGAGAGGGGAGATTGCCTTTTGATCACTGGTGGGATCGCTCTGCTGCAGGAGAGGGGAGACTGCCTTTTGATCACTGGTGGGATCGCTCTGTTGCAGGAGAGGGGAGACTGCCTTTTGATCACTGGTGAGATCACTCTGCTGCAGGAGAGGGGAGACTGCCTTTTGATCACTGGTGGGATCGCTCTGCTGCAGGAGAGGGGAGACTGCCTTTTGGTCACTGGTGGGATCGCTCTGCTGCAGGACAGGGAGACTGCCTTTTGATCACTGGTGGGATCGCTCTGCTGCAGGAGAGGGGAGACTGTCTTCTGATCACTGGTGGGATCGCTCTGCTGCAGGAGAGGGGAGACTGCCTTTTGGTCACTGGTGGGATTGCTCTGCTGCAGGACAGGGAGACTGCCTTTTGGTCACTGGTGGGATTGCTCTGCTCCCAGAGAGGGGAGATTGCGTTTTGATCACTGGTGAGGTCACTCTGCTGCCGGAGGGGAGAAACTGCCTTTTGATCACTGTGGGCTCGCTCTGCTGCCAGAGTAGGGAGACTGCCTTTTGATCGCTGGTGGGATCGCTCTGCTACTGGAGAGGGGAGACTGCCTTTTGATCATTGATGGGATCGCTCTGCTACTGCAGAGGGGAGATTGCTTTTTCATCACTGGTGGGATCACTCTGCTCTGAGAGAGGGGAGATTGCCTTTTGATCACTGGTGGGATCGCTCTGCTGCAGGAGCGGGGAGACTGCCTTTTGATCACTAGTGGGATTGCTCTTCTGCAGGAGAGGGGAGACTGTCTTTTGATCACTGGTGGGATTGCTCTGCTACTAGAGAGGGGAGATTGCCTTTTGATCACTGGTGGGATCGCTCTGCTGCAGGAGAGGGGAGACTGCCTTTTGATCACTGGTGAGATCACTCTGCTGCCAGAGGGGAGAAACTGCCTTTTGATCAGTGTGGGATCGCTCTGTTGCAGGAGAAGGGAGACTGCCTTTTGATCGCTGGTGAGATCACTCTGCTGCCGGAGATGGGAGATTGCCATTTGATCACTATTGGGATCGCTCTGCTGCAGGAGAGGGGAGACTGCCTTTTGATCACTTGTGGGATCGCTCGGTTGCAGGCGAGGGGAGACTGCCTTTTGATCACTGGTGAGGTCACTCTGCTGCCGGAGGGGAGAAACTGCCTTTTCATCACTGGTGGGATCACTCTGCTCTCAGAGAGGTGAGATTGCCTTTTGATCACTGGTGGGATCGCTCTGCTGCAGGAGAGGGGAGACTGCCTTTTGATCACTAGTGGGATTGCTCTGCTGCAGGAGAGGGGAGACTGTCTTTTGATCACTGGTGGGATCACTCTGCTGCAGGAGAGGGGAGATTGTCTTTTGATCACTGGTGGGATCGCTCTGTTGCAAGAGAGGGGAGACTGTCTTTTGATCACTGGTGGGATCGCTCTGCTGCAGGAGAGGGGAGACTGTCTTTTGATCACTGGTGGGATCACTCTGCTGCAGGAGAGGGGAGACTGTCTTTTGATCACTGGTGGGATCGCTCTGTTGCAAGATAGGGGAGACTGCCTTATGATCACTCTGCTGCCGGAGGGGAGAAACTGCCTTTTGATCACTGTGGGATCACTCTGCTGCCAGAGTAGGGAGACTGCCTTTTGATCGCTGGTGGGATCGCTCTGCTACTGGAGAGAGGAGATTGCCTTTTGATCACTGGTGGGATCGCTCTGCTGCAGGAGAGGGGAGACTGTGTTTTGATCACTTGTGGGATCGCTCTGCTGCAGGACAGGGGAGACTATAATTTGGTCACTGGCGGGATCGCTCTGCTGCAGGAGAGGGGAGACTGCGTTTTGGTCACTGGTGGAATCGCTCTGCTGCAGGAGAGGGAGACTGCCTTTTGATCACTGGTGGGATCGCTCTGCTGCAGGAGAGGGAGACTGCCTTTTGATCACTGGTGGGATCGCTCTGCTGCAGGAGAGGGGAGACTGTCTTTTGATCACTGGTGGGATCGCTCTGTTGCAGGAGAGGGAGACTGCCTTTTGATCACTGGTGAGATCACTCTGCTGCCAGATGGGAGAAACTGCCTTTTCATCACTGTGGGATCGCTCTGCTACCGAAGAGGAGAGACCGCCTTTGATCACTGGTGGGATCGCTCTGCTGCAGGAGAGGGGAGACTGCCTTTTGATCATTGGTGGGATCGCTGTGCCATTGCAGAGGGGAGATTGCCTTTTCATCACTGGTGGGATCACTCTGCTCCCAGAGAGGGGAGATTGCCTTTTGATCACTGGTGGGATCGCTCTGCTGCAGGAGAGGGGAGACTGCCTTTTGATCGCTGGTGGGATCGCTCTGTTACTGGAGAGAGGAGATTGCCTTTTGATCACTGGTGGGATTGCTCTGCTCCCAGAGAGGGGAGATTGCGTTTTGATCACTGGTGAGGTCACTCTGCTGCCGGAGGGGAGAAACTGCCTTTTGATCACTGTGGGCTCGCTCTGCTGCCAGAGTAGGGAGACTGCCTTTTGATCGCTGGTGGGATCGCTCTGCTACTGGAGAGGGGAGACTGCCTTTTGATCATTGATGGGATCGCTCTGCCACTGCAGAGGGGAGATTGCTTTTTCATCACCGGTGGGATCACTCTGCTCTGAGAGAGGGGAGATTGCCTTTTGATCACTGGTGGGATCGCTCTGCTGCAGGAGAGGGGAGACTGCCTTTTGATCACTAGTGGGATTGCTCTGCTGCAGGAGAGGGGAGACTGTCTTTTGATCACTGGTGGGATCACTCTGCTGCAGGAGAGGGGAGATTGTCTTTTGATCACTGGTGGGATCGCTCTGTTGCAAGAGAGGGGAGACTGTCTTTTGATCACTGGTGGGATCGCTCTGCTGCAGGAGAGGGGAGACTGTCTTTTGATCACTGGTGGGATCACTCTGCTGCAGGAGAGGGGAGACTGTCTTTTGATCACTGGTGGGATCGCTCTGTTGCAAGATAGGGGAGACTGCCTTATGATCACTCTGCTGCCGGAGGGGAGAAACTGCCTTTTGATCACTGTGGGATCACTCTGCTGCCAGAGTAGGGAGACTGCCTTTTGATCGCTGGTGGGATCGCTCTGCTACTGGAGAGAGGAGATTGCCTTTTGATCACTGGTGGGATCGCTCTGCTGCAGGAGAGAGCAGACTGTCTTTTGATCACTGGTGGGATCGCTCTGTTGCAGGAGAGGGAGACTGCCTTTTGATCACTGGTGAGATCACTCTGCTGCCAGATGGGAGAAACTGCCTTTTCATCACTGTGGGATCGCTCTGCTACCGAAGAGGAGAGACCGCCTTTGATCACTGGTGGGATCGCTCTGCTGCAGGAGAGGGGAGACTGCCTTTTGATCATTGGTGGGATCGCTGTGCCATTGCAGAGGGGAGATTGCCTTTTCATCACTGGTGGGATCACTCTGCTCCCAGAGAGGGGAGATTGCCTTTTGATCACTGGTGGGATCGCTCTGCTGCAGGAGAGGGGAGACTGCCTTTTGATCGCTGGTGGGATCGCTCTGTTACTGGAGAGAGGAGATTGCCTTTTGATCACTGGTGGGATTGCTCTGCTCCCAGAGAGGGGAGATTGCGTTTTGATCACTGGTGAGGTCACTCTGCTGCCGGAGGGGAGAAACTGCCTTTTGATCACTGTGGGCTCGCTCTGCTGCCAGAGTAGGGAGACTGCCTTTTGATCGCTGGTGGGATCGCTCTGCTACTGGAGAGGGGAGACTGCCTTTTGATCATTGATGGGATCGCTCTGCCACTGCAGAGGGGAGATTGCTTTTTCATCACCGGTGGGATCACTCTGCTCTGAGAGAGGGGAGATTGCCTTTTGATCACTGGTGGGATCGCTCTGCTGCAGGAGAGGGGAGACTGCCTTTTGATCACTAGTGGGATTGCTCTGCTGCAGGAGAGGGGAGACTGTCTTTTGATCACTGGTGGGATCACTCTGCTGCAGGAGAGGGGAGATTGTCTTTTGATCACTGGTGGGATCGCTCTGTTGCAAGAGAGGGGAGACTGTCTTTTGATCACTGGTGGGATCGCTCTGCTGCAGGAGAGGGGAGACTGTCTTTTGATCACTGGTGGGATCACTCTGCTGCAGGAGAGGGGAGACTGTCTTTTGATCACTGGTGGGATCGCTCTGTTGCAAGATAGGGGAGACTGCCTTATGATCACTCTGCTGCCGGAGGGGAGAAACTGCCTTTTGATCACTGTGGGATCACTCTGCTGCCAGAGTAGGGAGACTGCCTTTTGATCGCTGGTGGGATCGCTCTGCTACTGGAGAGAGGAGATTGCCTTTTGATCACTGGTGGGATCGCTCTGCTGCAGGAGAGGGGAGACTGTGTTTTGATCACTGGTGGGATCGCTCTGCTGCAGGACAGGGGAGACTATAATTTGGTCACTGGCGGGATCGCTCTGCTGCAGGAGAGGGGAGACTGCGTTTTGGTCACTGGTGGAATCGCTCTGCTGCAGGAGAGGGAGACTGCCTTTTGATCACTGGTGGGATCGCTCTGCTGCAGGAGAGGGAGACTGCCTTTTGATCACTGGTGGGATCGCTCTGCTGCAGGAGAGGGGAGACTGTCTTTTGATCACTGGTGGGATCGCTCTGCTGCAGGAGAGGGGAGACTGCCTTTTGATCACTGGTGAGATCACTCTGCTGCCAGAGGGGAGAAACTGCCTTTTGATCAGTGTGGGATCGCTCTGTTGCAGGAGAAGGGAGACTGCCTTTTGATCGCTGGTGAGATCACTCTGCTGCCGGAGATGGGAGATTGCCATTTGATCACTATTGGGATCGCTCTGCTGCAGGAGAGGGGAGACTGCCTTTTGATCACTTGTGGGATCGCTCGGTTGCAGGCGAGGGGAGACTGCCTTTTGATCACTGGTGAGGTCACTCTGCTGCCGGAGGGGAGAAACTGCCTTTTCATCACTGGTGGGATCACTCTGCTCTCAGAGAGGTGAGATTGCCTTTTGATCACTGGTGGGATCGCTCTGCTGCAGGAGAGGGGAGACTGCCTTTTGATCACTAGTGGGATTGCTCTGCTGCAGGAGAGGGGAGACTGTCTTTTGATCACTGGTGGGATCACTCTGCTGCAGGAGAGGGGAGATTGTCTTTTGATCACTGGTGGGATCGCTCTGTTGCAAGAGAGGGGAGACTGTCTTTTGATCACTGGTGGGATCGCTCTGCTGCAGGAGAGGGGAGACTGTCTTTTGATCACTGGTGGGATCACTCTGCTGCAGGAGAGGGGAGACTGTCTTTTGATCACTGGTGGGATCGCTCTGTTGCAAGATAGGGGAGACTGCCTTATGATCACTCTGCTGCCGGAGGGGAGAAACTGCCTTTTGATCACTGTGGGATCACTCTGCTGCCAGAGTAGGGAGACTGCCTTTTGATCGCTGGTGGGATCGCTCTGCTACTGGAGAGAGGAGATTGCCTTTTGATCACTGGTGGGATTGCTCTGCTGCAGGAGAGGGGAGACTGTCTTTTGATCACTGGTGGGATCACTCTGCTGCAGGAGAGGGGAGATTGTCTTTTGATCACTGGTGGGATCGCTCTGTTGCAAGAGAGGGGAGACTGTCTTTTGATCACTGGTGGGATCGCTCTGCTGCAGGAGAGGGGAGACTGTCTTTTGATCACTGGTGGGATCACTCTGCTGCAGGAGAGGGGAGACTGTCTTTTGATCACTGGTGGGATCGCTCTGTTGCAAGATAGGGGAGACTGCCTTATGATCACTCTGCTGCCGGAGGGGAGAAACTGCCTTTTGATCACTGTGGGATCACTCTGCTGCCAGAGTAGGGAGACTGCCTTTTGATCGCTGGTGGGATCGCTCTGCTACTGGAGAGAGGAGATTGCCTTTTGATCACTGGTGGGATCGCTCTGCTGCAGGAGAGGGGAGACTGTGTTTTGATCACTGGTGGGATCGCTCTGCTGCAGGACAGGGGAGACTATAATTTGGTCACTGGCGGGATCGCTCTGCTGCAGGAGAGGGGAGACTGCGTTTTGGTCACTGGTGGAATCGCTCTGCTGCAGGAGAGGGAGACTGCCTTTTGATCACTGGTGGGATCGCTCTGCTGCAGGAGAGGAGAGACCGCCTTTGATCACTGGTGGGATCGCTCTGCTGCAGGAGAGGGGAGACTGCCTTTTGATCATTGGTGGGATCGCTGTGCCATTGCAGAGGGGAGATTGCCTTTTCATCACTGGTGGGATCACTCTGCTCCCAGAGAGGGGAGATTGCCTTTTGATCACTGGTGGGATCGCTCTGCTGCAGGAGAGGGGAGACTGCCTTTTGATCGCTGGTGGGATCGCTCTGTTACTGGAGAGAGGAGATTGCCTTTTGATCACTGGTGGGATTGCTCTGCTCCCAGAGAGGGGAGATTGCGTTTTGATCACTGGTGAGGTCACTCTGCTGCCGGAGGGGAGAAACTGCCTTTTGATCACTGTGGGCTCGCTCTGCTGCCAGAGTAGGGAGACTGCCTTTTGATCGCTGGTGGGATCGCTCTGCTACTGGAGAGGGGAGACTGCCTTTTGATCATTGATGGGATCGCTCTGCCACTGCAGAGGGGAGATTGCTTTTTCATCACCGGTGGGATCACTCTGCTCTGAGAGAGGGGAGATTGCCTTTTGATCACTGGTGGGATCGCTCTGCTGCAGGAGCGGGGAGACTGCCTTTTGATCACTAGTGGGATTGCTCTTCTGCAGGAGAGGGGAGACTGTCTTTTGATCACTGGTGGGATCGCTCTGCTACTAGAGAGGGGAGATTGCCTTTTGATCACTGGTGGGATCGCTCTGCTGCAGGAGAGGGGAGACTGCCTTTTGATCACTGGTGAGATCACTCTGCTGCCAGAGGGGAGAAACTGCCTTTTGATCAGTGTGGGATCGCTCTGTTGCAGGAGAAGGGAGACTGCCTTTTGATCGCTGGTGAGATCACTCTGCTGCCGGAGATGGGAGATTGCCTTTTGATCGCTGGTGGGATCGCTCTGCTACTGGAGAGGGGAGATTGCCTTTTGGTCACTGGTGGGATCGCTCTGCTGCAGGAGAGTGGAGACTGTGTTTTGATCACTGGTGGGATCGCTCTGCTGCAGGACAGGGGAGACTATAATTTGGTCACTAGCGGGATCGCTCTGCTGCAGGAGAGGGGAGACTGCGTTTTGGTCACTGGTGGAATCGCTCTGCTGCAGGAGAGGGAGACTGCCTTTTGATCACTGGTGGGATCGCTCTGCTGCAGGAGAGGGAGACTGCCTTTTGATCACTGGTGGGATCGCTCTGCTGCAGGAGAGGGGAGACTGTCTTTTGATCACTGGTGGGATCGCTCTGTTGCAGGAGAGGGAGACTGCCTTTTGATCACTGGTGAGATCACTCTGCTGCCATATGGGAGAAACTGCCTTTTCATCACTGTGGGATCGCTCTGCTACCGAAGAGGAGAGACCGCCTTTGATCACTGGTGGGATCGCTCTGCTGCAGGAGAGGGGAGACTGCCTTTTGATCATTGGTGGGATCGCTGTGCCATTGCAGAGGGGAGATTGCCTTTTCATCACTGGTGGGATCACTCTGCTCCCAGAGAGGGGAGATTGCCTTTTGATCACTGGTGGGATCGCTCTGCTGCAGGAGAGGGGAGACTGCCTTTTGATCGCTGGTGGGATCGCTCTGTTACTGGAGAGAGGAGATTGCCTTTTGATCACTGGTGGGATTGCTCTGCTCCCAGAGAGGGGAGATTGCGTTTTGATCACTGGTGAGGTCACTCTGCTGCCGGAGGGGAGAAACTGCCTTTTGATCACTGTGGGCTCGCTCTGCTGCCAGAGTAGGGAGACTGCCTTTTGATCGCTGGTGGGATCGCTCTGCTACTGGAGAGGGGAGACTGCCTTTTGATCATTGATGGGATCGCTCTGCCACTGCAGAGGGGAGATTGCTTTTTCATCACCGGTGGGATCACTCTGCTCTGAGAGAGGGGAGATTGCCTTTTGATCACTGGTGGGATCGCTCTGCTGCAGGAGCTTGGAGACTGCCTTTTGATCACTAGTGGGATTGCTCTTCTGCAGGAGAGGGGAGACTGTCTTTTGATCACTGGTGGGATCGCTCTGCTACTAGAGAGGGGAGATTGCCTTTTGATCACTGGTGGGATCGCTCTGCTGCAGGAGAGGGGAGACTGCCTTTTGATCACTGGTGAGATCACTCTGCTGCCAGAGGGGAGAAACTGCCTTTTGATCAGTGTGGGATCGCTCTGTTGCAGGAGAAGGGAGACTGCCTTTTGATCGCTGGTGAGATCACTCTGCTGCCGGAGATGGGAGATTGCCTTTTGATCGCTGGTGGGATCGCTCTGCTACTGGAGAGGGGAGATTGCCTTTTGGTCACTGGTGGGATCGCTCTGCTGCAGGAGAGTGGAGACTGTGTTTTGATCACTGGTGGGATCGCTCTGCTGCAGGACAGGGGAGACTATAATTTGGTCACTGGCGGGATCGCTCTGCTGCAGGAGAGGGGAGACTGCGTTTTGGTCACTGGTGGAATCGCTCTGCTGCAGGAGAGGGAGACTGCCTTTTGATCACTGGTGGGATCGCTCTGCTGCAGGAGAGGGAGACTGCCTTTTGATCACTGGTGGGATCGCTCTGCTGCAGGAGAGGGGAGACTGTCTTTTGATCACTGGTGGGATCGCTCTGTTGCAGGAGAGGGAGACTGCCTTTTGATCACTGCTGAGATCACTCTGCTGCCAGATGGGAGAAACTGCCTTTACATCACTGTGGGATCGCTCTGCTACCGAAGAGGAGAGACCGCCTTTGATCACTGGTGGGATCGCTCTGCTGCAGGAGAGGGGAGACTGCCTTTTGATCATTGGTGGGATCGCTGTGCCATTGCAGAGGGGAGATTGCCTTTTCATCACTGGTGGGATCACTCTGCTCCCAGAGAGGGGAGATTGCCTTTTGATCACTGGTGGGATCGCTCTGCTGCAGGAGAGGGGAGACTGCCTTTTGATCACTGGTGGGATCGCTCTGTTGCAGGAGAGGGGAGACTGCCTTTTGATCACTGGTGAGATCACTCTGCTGCAGGAGAGGGGAGACTGCCTTTTGATCACTGGTGGGATCGCTCTGCTGCAGGAGAGGGGAGACTGCCTTTTGGTCACTGGTGGGATCGCTCTGCTGCAGGACAGGGAGACTGCCTTTTGATCACTGGTGGGATCGCTCTGCTGCAGGAGAGGGGAGACTGTCTTCTGATCACTGGTGGGATCGCTCTGCTGCAGGAGAGGGGAGACTGCCTTTTGGTCACTGGTGGGATTGCTCTGCTGCAGGACAGGGAGACTGCCTTTTGGTCACTGGTGGGATTGCTCTGCTCCCAGAGAGGGGAGATTGCGTTTTGATCACTGGTGAGGTCACTCTGCTGCCGGAGGGGAGAAACTGCCTTTTGATCACTGTGGGCTCGCTCTGCTGCCAGAGTAGGGAGACTGCCTTTTGATCGCTGGTGGGATCGCTCTGCTACTGGAGAGGGGAGACTGCCTTTTGATCATTGATGGGATCGCTCTGCTACTGCAGAGGGGAGATTGCTTTTTCATCACTGGTGGGATCACTCTGCTCTGAGAGAGGGGAGATTGCCTTTTGATCACTGGTGGGATCGCTCTGCTGCAGGAGCGGGGAGACTGCCTTTTGATCACTAGTGGGATTGCTCTTCTGCAGGAGAGGGGAGACTGTCTTTTGATCACTGGTGGGATTGCTCTGCTACTAGAGAGGGGAGATTGCCTTTTGATCACTGGTGGGATCGCTCTGCTGCAGGAGAGGGGAGACTGCCTTTTGATCACTGGTGAGATCACTCTGCTGCCAGAGGGGAGAAACTGCCTTTTGATCAGTGTGGGATCGCTCTGTTGCAGGAGAAGGGAGACTGCCTTTTGATCGCTGGTGAGATCACTCTGCTGCCGGAGATGGGAGATTGCCATTTGATCACTATTGGGATCGCTCTGCTGCAGGAGAGGGGAGACTGCCTTTTGATCACTTGTGGGATCGCTCGGTTGCAGGCGAGGGGAGACTGCCTTTTGATCACTGGTGAGGTCACTCTGCTGCCGGAGGGGAGAAACTGCCTTTTCATCACTGGTGGGATCACTCTGCTCTCAGAGAGGTGAGATTGCCTTTTGATCACTGGTGGGATCGCTCTGCTGCAGGAGAGGGGAGACTGCCTTTTGATCACTAGTGGGATTGCTCTGCTGCAGGAGAGGGGAGACTGTCTTTTGATCACTGGTGGGATCACTCTGCTGCAGGAGAGGGGAGATTGTCTTTTGATCACTGGTGGGATCGCTCTGTTGCAAGAGAGGGGAGACTGTCTTTTGATCACTGGTGGGATCGCTCTGCTGCAGGAGAGGGGAGACTGTCTTTTGATCACTGGTGGGATCACTCTGCTGCAGGAGAGGGGAGACTGTCTTTTGATCACTGGTGGGATCGCTCTGTTGCAAGATAGGGGAGACTGCCTTATGATCACTCTGCTGCCGGAGGGGAGAAACTGCCTTTTGATCACTGTGGGATCACTCTGCTGCCAGAGTAGGGAGACTGCCTTTTGATCGCTGGTGGGATCGCTCTGCTACTGGAGAGAGGAGATTGCCTTTTGATCACTGGTGGGATCGCTCTGCTGCAGGAGAGGGGAGACTGTGTTTTGATCACTTGTGGGATCGCTCTGCTGCAGGACAGGGGAGACTATAATTTGGTCACTGGCGGGATCGCTCTGCTGCAGGAGAGGGGAGACTGCGTTTTGGTCACTGGTGGAATCGCTCTGCTGCAGGAGAGGGAGACTGCCTTTTGATCACTGGTGGGATCGCTCTGCTGCAGGAGAGGGAGACTGCCTTTTGATCACTGGTGGGATCGCTCTGCTGCAGGAGAGGGGAGACTGTCTTTTGATCACTGGTGGGATCGCTCTGTTGCAGGAGAGGGAGACTGCCTTTTGATCACTGGTGAGATCACTCTGCTGCCAGATGGGAGAAACTGCCTTTTCATCACTGTGGGATCGCTCTGCTACCGAAGAGGAGAGACCGCCTTTGATCACTGGTGGGATCGCTCTGCTGCAGGAGAGGGGAGACTGCCTTTTGATCATTGGTGGGATCGCTGTGCCATTGCAGAGGGGAGATTGCCTTTTCATCACTGGTGGGATCACTCTGCTCCCAGAGAGGGGAGATTGCCTTTTGATCACTGGTGGGATCGCTCTGCTGCAGGAGAGGGGAGACTGCCTTTTGATCGCTGGTGGGATCGCTCTGTTACTGGAGAGAGGAGATTGCCTTTTGATCACTGGTGGGATTGCTCTGCTCCCAGAGAGGGGAGATTGCGTTTTGATCACTGGTGAGGTCACTCTGCTGCCGGAGGGGAGAAACTGCCTTTTGATCACTGTGGGCTCGCTCTGCTGCCAGAGTAGGGAGACTGCCTTTTGATCGCTGGTGGGATCGCTCTGCTACTGGAGAGGGGAGACTGCCTTTTGATCATTGATGGGATCGCTCTGCCACTGCAGAGGGGAGATTGCTTTTTCATCACCGGTGGGATCACTCTGCTCTGAGAGAGGGGAGATTGCCTTTTGATCACTGGTGGGATCGCTCTGCTGCAGGAGAGGGGAGACTGCCTTTTGATCACTAGTGGGATTGCTCTGCTGCAGGAGAGGGGAGACTGTCTTTTGATCACTGGTGGGATCACTCTGCTGCAGGAGAGGGGAGATTGTCTTTTGATCACTGGTGGGATCGCTCTGTTGCAAGAGAGGGGAGACTGTCTTTTGATCACTGGTGGGATCGCTCTGCTGCAGGAGAGGGGAGACTGTCTTTTGATCACTGGTGGGATCACTCTGCTGCAGGAGAGGGGAGACTGTCTTTTGATCACTGGTGGGATCGCTCTGTTGCAAGATAGGGGAGACTGCCTTATGATCACTCTGCTGCCGGAGGGGAGAAACTGCCTTTTGATCACTGTGGGATCACTCTGCTGCCAGAGTAGGGAGACTGCCTTTTGATCGCTGGTGGGATCGCTCTGCTACTGGAGAGAGGAGATTGCCTTTTGATCACTGGTGGGATCGCTCTGCTGCAGGAGAGAGCAGACTGTCTTTTGATCACTGGTGGGATCGCTCTGTTGCAGGAGAGGGAGACTGCCTTTTGATCACTGGTGAGATCACTCTGCTGCCAGATGGGAGAAACTGCCTTTTCATCACTGTGGGATCGCTCTGCTACCGAAGAGGAGAGACCGCCTTTGATCACTGGTGGGATCGCTCTGCTGCAGGAGAGGGGAGACTGCCTTTTGATCATTGGTGGGATCGCTGTGCCATTGCAGAGGGGAGATTGCCTTTTCATCACTGGTGGGATCACTCTGCTCCCAGAGAGGGGAGATTGCCTTTTGATCACTGGTGGGATCGCTCTGCTGCAGGAGAGGGGAGACTGCCTTTTGATCGCTGGTGGGATCGCTCTGTTACTGGAGAGAGGAGATTGCCTTTTGATCACTGGTGGGATTGCTCTGCTCCCAGAGAGGGGAGATTGCGTTTTGATCACTGGTGAGGTCACTCTGCTGCCGGAGGGGAGAAACTGCCTTTTGATCACTGTGGGCTCGCTCTGCTGCCAGAGTAGGGAGACTGCCTTTTGATCGCTGGTGGGATCGCTCTGCTACTGGAGAGGGGAGACTGCCTTTTGATCATTGATGGGATCGCTCTGCCACTGCAGAGGGGAGATTGCTTTTTCATCACCGGTGGGATCACTCTGCTCTGAGAGAGGGGAGATTGCCTTTTGATCACTGGTGGGATCGCTCTGCTGCAGGAGAGGGGAGACTGCCTTTTGATCACTAGTGGGATTGCTCTGCTGCAGGAGAGGGGAGACTGTCTTTTGATCACTGGTGGGATCACTCTGCTGCAGGAGAGGGGAGATTGTCTTTTGATCACTGGTGGGATCGCTCTGTTGCAAGAGAGGGGAGACTGTCTTTTGATCACTGGTGGGATCGCTCTGCTGCAGGAGAGGGGAGACTGTCTTTTGATCACTGGTGGGATCACTCTGCTGCAGGAGAGGGGAGACTGTCTTTTGATCACTGGTGGGATCGCTCTGTTGCAAGATAGGGGAGACTGCCTTATGATCACTCTGCTGCCGGAGGGGAGAAACTGCCTTTTGATCACTGTGGGATCACTCTGCTGCCAGAGTAGGGAGACTGCCTTTTGATCGCTGGTGGGATCGCTCTGCTACTGGAGAGAGGAGATTGCCTTTTGATCACTGGTGGGATCGCTCTGCTGCAGGAGAGGGGAGACTGTGTTTTGATCACTGGTGGGATCGCTCTGCTGCAGGACAGGGGAGACTATAATTTGGTCACTGGCGGGATCGCTCTGCTGCAGGAGAGGGGAGACTGCGTTTTGGTCACTGGTGGAATCGCTCTGCTGCAGGAGAGGGAGACTGCCTTTTGATCACTGGTGGGATCGCTCTGCTGCAGGAGAGGGAGACTGCCTTTTGATCACTGGTGGGATCGCTCTGCTGCAGGAGAGGGGAGACTGTCTTTTGATCACTGGTGGGATCGCTCTGCTGCAGGAGAGGGGAGACTGCCTTTTGATCACTGGTGAGATCACTCTGCTGCCAGAGGGGAGAAACTGCCTTTTGATCAGTGTGGGATCGCTCTGTTGCAGGAGAAGGGAGACTGCCTTTTGATCGCTGGTGAGATCACTCTGCTGCCGGAGATGGGAGATTGCCATTTGATCACTATTGGGATCGCTCTGCTGCAGGAGAGGGGAGACTGCCTTTTGATCACTTGTGGGATCGCTCGGTTGCAGGCGAGGGGAGACTGCCTTTTGATCACTGGTGAGGTCACTCTGCTGCCGGAGGGGAGAAACTGCCTTTTCATCACTGGTGGGATCACTCTGCTCTCAGAGAGGTGAGATTGCCTTTTGATCACTGGTGGGATCGCTCTGCTGCAGGAGAGGGGAGACTGCCTTTTGATCACTAGTGGGATTGCTCTGCTGCAGGAGAGGGGAGACTGTCTTTTGATCACTGGTGGGATCACTCTGCTGCAGGAGAGGGGAGATTGTCTTTTGATCACTGGTGGGATCGCTCTGTTGCAAGAGAGGGGAGACTGTCTTTTGATCACTGGTGGGATCGCTCTGCTGCAGGAGAGGGGAGACTGTCTTTTGATCACTGGTGGGATCACTCTGCTGCAGGAGAGGGGAGACTGTCTTTTGATCACTGGTGGGATCGCTCTGTTGCAAGATAGGGGAGACTGCCTTATGATCACTCTGCTGCCGGAGGGGAGAAACTGCCTTTTGATCACTGTGGGATCACTCTGCTGCCAGAGTAGGGAGACTGCCTTTTGATCGCTGGTGGGATCGCTCTGCTACTGGAGAGAGGAGATTGCCTTTTGATCACTGGTGGGATTGCTCTGCTGCAGGAGAGGGGAGACTGTCTTTTGATCACTGGTGGGATCACTCTGCTGCAGGAGAGGGGAGATTGTCTTTTGATCACTGGTGGGATCGCTCTGTTGCAAGAGAGGGGAGACTGTCTTTTGATCACTGGTGGGATCGCTCTGCTGCAGGAGAGGGGAGACTGTCTTTTGATCACTGGTGGGATCACTCTGCTGCAGGAGAGGGGAGACTGTCTTTTGATCACTGGTGGGATCGCTCTGTTGCAAGATAGGGGAGACTGCCTTATGATCACTCTGCTGCCGGAGGGGAGAAACTGCCTTTTGATCACTGTGGGATCACTCTGCTGCCAGAGTAGGGAGACTGCCTTTTGATCGCTGGTGGGATCGCTCTGCTACTGGAGAGAGGAGATTGCCTTTTGATCACTGGTGGGATCGCTCTGCTGCAGGAGAGGGGAGACTGTGTTTTGATCACTGGTGGGATCGCTCTGCTGCAGGACAGGGGAGACTATAATTTGGTCACTGGCGGGATCGCTCTGCTGCAGGAGAGGGGAGACTGCGTTTTGGTCACTGGTGGAATCGCTCTGCTGCAGGAGAGGGAGACTGCCTTTTGATCACTGGTGGGATCGCTCTGCTGCAGGAGAGGGAGACTGCCTTTTGATCACTGGTGGGATCGCTCTGCTGCAGGAGAGGGGAGACTGTCTTTTGATCACTGGTGGGATCGCTCTGTTGCAGGAGAGGGAGACTGCCTTTTGATCACTGGTGAGATCACTCTGCTGCCAGATGGGAGAAACTGCCTTTTCATCACTGTGGGATCGCTCTGCTACCGAAGAGGAGAGACCGCCTTTGATCACTGGTGGGATCGCTCTGCTGCAGGAGAGGGGAGACTGCCTTTTGATCATTGGTGGGATCGCTGTGCCATTGCAGAGGGGAGATTGCCTTTTCATCACTGGTGGGATCACTCTGCTCCCAGAGAGGGGAGATTGCCTTTTGATCACTGGTGGGATCGCTCTGCTGCAGGAGAGGGGAGACTGCCTTTTGATCGCTGGTGGGATCGCTCTGTTACTGGAGAGAGGAGATTGCCTTTTGATCACTGGTGGGATTGCTCTGCTCCCAGAGAGGGGAGATTGCGTTTTGATCACTGGTGAGGTCACTCTGCTGCCGGAGGGGAGAAACTGCCTTTTGATCATTGTGGGCTCGCTCTGCTGCCAGAGTAGGGAGACTGCCTTTTGATCGCTGGTGGGATCGCTCTGCTACTGGAGAGGGGAGACTGCCTTTTGATCATTGATGGGATCGCTCTGCCACTGCAGAGGGGAGATTGCTTTTTCATCACCGGTGGGATCACTCTGCTCTGAGAGAGGGGAGATTGCCTTTTGATCACTGGTGGGATCGCTCTGCTGCAGGAGCGGGGAGACTGCCTTTTGATCACTAGTGGGATTGCTCTTCTGCAGGAGAAGGGAGACTGTCTTTTGATCACTGGTGGGATCGCTCTGCTACTAGAGTGGGGAGACTGCCTTTTGATCACTGGTGAGATCACTCTGCTGCCAGAGGGGAGAAACTGCCTTTTGATCAGTGTGGGATCGCTCTGTTGCAGGAGAAGGGAGACTGCCTTTTGATCGCTGGTGAGATCACTCTGCTGCCGGAGATGGGAGATTGCCTTTTGATCGCTGGTGGGATCGCTCTGCTACTGGAGAGGGGAGATTGCCTTTTGGTCACTGGTGGGATCGCTCTGCTGCAGGAGAGTGGAGAATGTCTTTTGATCACTGGTGGGATCGCTCTGTTGCAGGAGAGGGGAGACTGCCTTTTGACCACTGGTGAGATCACTCTGCTGCAGGAGAGGGGAGACTGCCTTTTGATCACTGGTGGGATCGCTCTGCTGCAGGAGAGGGGAGACTGCCTTTTGGTCACTGGTGGGATCGCTCTGCTGCAGGACAGGGAGACTGCCTTTTGATCACTGGTGGGATCGCTCTGCTGCAGGAGAGGGGAGACTGTCTTTTGATCACTGGTGGGATCGCTCTGCTGCAGGAGAGGGGAGACTGCCTTTTGGTCACTGGTGGGATTGCTCTGCTGCAGGACAGGGAGACTGCCTTTTGGTCACTGGTGGGATTGCTCTGCTCCCAGAGAGGGGAGATTGCGTTTTGATCACTGGTGAGGTCACTCTGCTGCCGGAGGGGAGAAACTGCCTTTTGATCACTGTGGGCTCGCTCTGCTGCCAGAGTAGGGAGACTGCCTTTTGATCGCTGGTGGGATCGCTCTGCTACTGGAGAGGGGAGACTGCCTTTTGATCATTGATGGGATCGCTCTGCTACTGCAGAGGGGAGATTGCTTTTTCATCACTGGTGGGATCACTCTGCTCTGAGAGAGGGGAGATTGCCTTTTGATCACTGGTGGGATCGCTCTGCTGCAGGAGCGGGGAGACTGCCTTTTGATCACTAGTGGGATTGCTCTTCTGCAGGAGAGGGGAGACTGTCTTTTGATCACTGGTGGGATCGCTCTGCTACTAGAGAGGGGAGATTGCCTTTTGATCACTGGTGGGATCGCTCTGCTGCAGGAGAGGGGAGACTGCCTTTTGATCACTGGTGAGATCTCTCTGCTGCCAGAGGGGAGAAACTGCCTTTTGATCAGTGTGGGATCGCTCTGTTGCAGGAGAAGGGAGACTGCCTTTCGATCGCTGGTGAGATCACTCTGCTGCCGGAGATGGGAGATTGCCTTTTGATCGCTGGTGGGATCGCTCTGCTACTGGAGAGGGGAGATTGCCTTTTGGTCACTGGTGGGATCGCTCTGCTGCAGGAGAGTGGAGACTGTCTTTTGATCACTGGTGGGATCGCTCTGTTGCAGGAGAGGGGAGACTGCCTTTTGATCACTGGTGAGATCACTCTGCTGCAGGAGAGGGGAGACTGCCTTTTGATCACTGGTGGGATCGCTCTGCTGCAGGAGAGGGGAGACTGCCTTTTGGTCACTGGTGGGATCGCTCTGCTGCAGGACAGGGAGACTGCCTTTTGATCACTGGTGGGATCGCTCTGCTGCAGGAGAGGGGAGACTGTCTTTTGATCACTGGTGGGATCGCTCTGCTGCAGGAGAGGGGAGACTGCCTTTTGGTCACTGGTGGGATCGCTCTGCTGCAGGACAGGGAGACTGCCTTTTGGTCACTGGTGGGATCACTCTGCTGCAGGAGAGGGGAGACTGTCTTTTGATCACTGGTGGGATCGCTCTGTTGCAGGAGAGGGGAGACTGCCTTTTGATCACTGGTGCGATCACTCTGCTGCAGGAGAGGGGAGACTGTCTTTTGATCACTGGTGGGATCGCTCTGTTGCAGGAGAGGGCAGACTGCCTTTTGATCACTGGTGAGATCACTCTGCTGCCGGCGGGGAGAAACTGCCTTTTGATCACTGTGCGATCGCTCTGCTGCCAGAGTTGGGAGACTGCCTTTTGATCGCTGGTGGGATCGCTCTGCTACTGGAGAGGGAAGCTGTCACTCTGCCTGGAGAATGTTATCCAGGTTTTCTGCGTTTTGGACTATGGGCTCTTTTCAGTGTTATAGTCTTTATATTTTGTGTTTTTTGTCCGATCTTCTCGTCTTTTGTGTGCAGGGGATGGGGGTTTGGGGCTGAATGTTCCTGTTCCATTTTTGTTTGTTTTTTTGTGCAGGGAGGGGTGATTTTGGAATTGATGTTCGTGCTGCCGTTCTTTTCTTTCTTGGTTTCATGGCAATGGGAGAAGAAGTTTCAGAGTTGTATACTTAACAGAGTTGTATTATGGACCCATGAGGGAGGAGCTGGCCAAAGGTGACTGGAAAGATACCCTAGCAGGGATGACAGTGGGACAACAATGGCAGGTATTTCTGGGAGTAATACAGAAGGTGCAGGATCAGTTCATTCCAAAGAGGAAGAAAGATTCTAAGGGGAGTAAGGGGCAACTGCGGCTGACAAGGGAAGTCAAGGACAATATAAAAATAAAAGAGAAGTATAACATAGCAAAGATGAGCCGGAAGCCAGAGGATTGCGAAACATTTAAAGAGCAACAGAGGATAACTAAAAAGGCAATACGGGAGGAAAACATGAGATACGAAGACAAGCTAGCCAAGAATATAAAGGAGGATAGTAAAAGCTTCTTTAGGTATGTGAAGAGGAAAAAATTAGTTAAGACCAAAGTTGGGGCCTTGAAGACAGAAATGGGTGAAATTATTATGGGGAACAAGGAAATGGCAGACGAGTTGAACAGATACTTTGGATCTGTCTTCACTAGGGAAGACACAAATAATCTCCCAGATGTAATAGTGGCCAGAGGACCTAGGGTAACAGAGGAACTGAAGGAAATTCGCATCAGGCAGAAAATGGTGTTGGATAGACTGATGGGACTGAAGGCTGATAAATCCCCAGGGCCTGATGGTCTGCACCCCAGGTTACTTAAAGAGGTGGCTCTAGAAATCATGGACGCATTGGTAATCATTTTCCAATGTTCTATAGATTCAGGATCATTTCCTACGGATTGGAGGGTAGCTAATGTTGTCTTACTTTTTAAGAAAGGAGGGAGAGAGAAAACAGGCAATTATAGACCAGTTAGTCTGACATCACTGGTGGGGAAGATGCTGGAATCAATTATAAAAGATGTAATAGTGGCATATTTGGATAGCAGTGGCAGGATAGGTCCAAGTCAGCATGGATTTACGAAGGGGAAATCATGCTTGACTAGTCTTCTGGAATTTTTTGAGAATGTAACTATGAAAGTGGACATGGGAAAGCCAGTGGATGTAGTGTACCTGGACTTTCAGAAAGCCTTTGATAAAGTCCCACATAGGAGGTTAGTGTGCAAAATTAGAGCACATGGTATTAGGGGTAAGGTACTGGCATGGATGGAAAATTGGTTGGCAGACAGGAAACAAAGAGTAGGGATTAACGGGTCCTTTTCAGAATGGCAGGCAGTGACTAGTGGGGTACCACAAGGCTCGGTGCTGGGACCGCAGCTATTTACAATATACATTAATGATTTAGGTGAAGGGATTAAAAGTAACATTAGCAAATTTGCAGATAACACAAAGCTGAGTGGCAGTGTGGAATGTGAGGAGGATGTTATGAGAATGCAGGGTGACTTGGACAGGTTGGGTGAGCGGGCAGATGCAGTTTAATGTGGATAAAAGTGAGGTTATCCACTTTGGTGGCAAGAACAGGAAGGCAGATTACTATCTGAATGGTGACAAGTTAGGAAAAGGGGAAGTACAATGTGATCTAGGTGTCCTTGTTCATCAGTCCCTGAAAGAAGCATGCAGGTACAGCAGGCAGTGAAGAAAGCTAATGGCATGCTGGCCTTCATAACAAGGGGAGTTGAGTATAGGAGCAAAGAGGTCCTTCTGCAGTTGTACAGGGCCCTGGTGAGACCACACCTGGAGTATTGTGTACAGTTTTGGTCTCCAAATTTGAAGAAGGACATTCTAGCTATTGAGAGAGTGCAGCATAGGCTCACGAGGTTAATTCCTGGGATGGCGGGATTGTCATATGTTGAAAGATTGGAGCGACTGGGTTTGTATACACTGGAATTTAGAAAGATGAGAGGGGATCTGATTGAAACATATAAGATTATTAAGGGATTGGACACGCTAGAGGCAGGAAACATGTTCCCGATGGTGGGGGAGTCCAGAACCAGAGGCCACAGTTTACGAATAATGGGTAGACAATTTAGAACAGAGTTGAGGAAAAACTTTTTCACAGAGAGGGTTGTGGTTCTGTGGAATGCTCTGCCTCAGAAGGCAGTGGAAGCCAATTCTCTGGATTCTTTCAAGAAAGAGTTACATGGAGCTCTTAAAGATAGTGGAGTGAAGGGATACGGGGAGAAGGCAGGAAAAGGGTATGATTGTGGATGATCAGCCATGATCACAGTGATTGGTGGTGCTGGCTTGAAGGGCTGAATGGCCTACTCCTGAACCTATTGTCTATTGTTGACGTTTCGGGCCCCAAGACCCTTCATCAGGACTGGAAAGGAAGGGTGAAGAAGCCAGAATAAATATGTGGTGGGGGGGAAGGGAAGGAGGATAGCTAGGAAGTGATAGATGGCTGAGAAAGGTAAAGGGCTGAAGAAGAAGTCATCTGATAGGAAAGGAGAATGGACCATAGGGGAAAGGGAAGGAGGAGGGCCCACCCAGGGGGAAGGTGACAAAACGCCAGAGTGGGGAATAGAAGGCGGGGGGGGGGAGGGAAACATTTTTTGACCGGAAAGGGAAATCGATATCATACCATCAGGTTGGAGGCAACCTAGACAGAACATGAAGTGTTGTTCCTGCATCGATGGCAGTGGCCTCAAACAGACATGTCGGAATGGGAATGGGGACAAGAATTTAACTGGTTGGCCACCGGGAAGTGCTGCTTTTGGCAGATGGAGTGGAGGTGCTTGACAAAGCAATTTCCCCAGATTACGCCGGGTCTCACCAACGTAGAGGAGACTGCATCGGGAGCACCAGAGGTCTCACGTTGCCTCACCGGGAAGGTCTATTTGAGTTCAGAATGGAGGTGAATGGGCAGGTGTAGCACTTTGGCCACTTGTCTGGAGCCTGGAGGGAGATTAGTGGGGACAGATGAATGGACAAGTGAATCATGGAGGGACTGATCCCTGTGGGGGGGGGGGGTGAGGTAAAGATGTGTTTGCTGGTAGCAATATTCCTGCTCTTAACACAATGCTAAAGGTGTACGCCTGCCATTTATTGCATTGTGCAGGGCAGAGCGTCATAGGAAGTCATTCCTGTCTGTGGCCATCAATCTTTACAACTCCTCCCTTGGGAGGTCAGACACCCTGAGCCAATAGGCTGGTCCTGGACTTATTTCCTGGCATAATTTATTTACATATTACTATTTAACTATTTATGGTTTTATTACTATTTATTATTTATGGTGCAACTGTAACGAAAACCAAATTCCCCCGGGATCAATAAAGTATGACTATGACTATGATCTGTTTTGTCCCTGAACCTTCTGGGTAGATGTATATTATGGAGCCCTCCCTCATCATTGTAACAAATGTGTACATTTTGGGTGCCTGGAGTTTGTACTCAGAGGCTTTTGCAACGGACTGCAGTGATGAATTTTCAAAAGGGTTCTGCTAATTGGGATGTGCTGCCATTGTAAATATGTAATTCTGTAAATTTTACCTCATTATATTTAAAATGTAAAGTAGGCGATGACGGTGACTGATGTTGTTCCTCTCTGCACCTTGTGGCACATCGGGTGGCAACCCTGCTGTTTCTTTTCTCAGTTTTTCACGAGGCTGAGCTGCTAGCTCGACGCCTCAACTCGGCACAGATGCAAAGCTCGCAAGGAGCCGGCCCCAGGACCACTCGTCTCGAAATATGGTGCAGATCCCATCACACCACCAGCCGGCAACTGAAGCTGTGGTTAATTGTTTATTGTCACCACTGTGTTGGAGAAGTATGAAACACCCTGTCAGGAGAGTGAGATTCTCCTGGTCTCTCTCTCCTGAAGGTACACTGTGTAAATAAGAAATTTTACATTTCCCAGTTACACCTCCCAACTGACTCAGTTTTGGTCGGACACAATACTAGGGAGGCTGATTGAATAAGCAAGTCAGGCAGCATCTATGGAAATTAATAAACAGTCAATGTTTTGGACTGAGACCCTTCTTCAGGACTTGAATGAGATGTTAGGCAGAATAACTCAAGAACAATGAAGGGTCTCGGCCCAAAATATTGACTGTTTATTGCTCTCCATTGATGCTGCCTGGCCTGCTGAGTTCCTCCAGCATTTTGTGTGTGATATTCTAACCAGGGGCTCCCAAACATTTCTATGCCATGGGCCCCTACTGTTAACCATGGATCCCAAGTTGGGAACCCCTGCTCTAGAACAACTGATCCAATGATGGAAGCTGGGCAAGGGCAGAGGGCGCGATGGACAGGATGAGTGGGCAATCTTTGTGATGGGGAGGAGGAATCTTGAGTGGGGGAAGAGGAGGAGGTGGCCCTTCGTTATGGGCTCTCCAACAGGAAACACTCCACTGGGGCAGGGGAACTGGTATTGAAATCTCCGCAAAGAATTGGCACCCACACCTTCTGTAACCTAAAGCAATCCTATACCGATCATCCCATCCGTACTGCAAAAAGGGCCATCGTCTATTCTCATGTCTTTTTCTACGGACGCGCAGTAGAGAGCATCCTGACATGCTGCATCACTGCACGGTGCAGAATTTGAACAGCAGCAGACAGGAAGGCTCTACAACAGGTAGTCAAAACTGCTCAACACATCACCGGCACCAGCCTACCCGCTATCAAGGACATCGATACAAAAGGGTGCCAGGAAAAGGCCAATAACATCATGACAGATCCCACCCACCCTGCTCATGGTCTGTTTGTCCCACTCCCATCAGGGAGGAGGCTACATAGCATCCATGCAAGGACCACCAGAGTTAAAAAGTTACCCTCCATCAAGCATAAGGCTGATCAACACCTCCACCCACTAACCCACCCATCCAGCACAACTTTATCAATTCCTATCAGAGTCACCTTCTGTACAGACGCTGCTTTGTCTAGCACCACTGCTGGCAAACAAACAAAGTATGTATACTGTATGAGCTTTTCATGTATTTACATTTATTGTGATTTTAAAAATTGTGTTCTTTAGATTTTGTGTTTTTTTGGGCTTTATCAGATCTGGAGTAACAATTATTTTGTTCTCCTTTACACTTCTGTACTGGAAATGACATTAGACAATCTTGAATGGAGATGACAGCTGCACAAAAGGTCAGGTATAAATGCTGAAACTTTATAAAACTAGCCTCAACAGGAGTATTGTTTTCAGTTCTGGTGAGCACATTACAGGAAATTCAAAGTTCAAATTAAATTTATTATTGAAGTAGTCATACGAGGGGTGATTGATAAGTTCGTGGCCCAAGGTAGAAGGAGTCAATTTTTAAAAACGTAGCACATTTATTTTTCCCACATTTACACACTTAGACCAGTGGTCGCGGAGCATACGAATCCCTTCTTTGTCGAAGTTGGCGTCTTGGACCTCCAGAAACTGGTCCACAGCAGGGGAGATTGATAAGTTTGTGGCCTAAGGTAGAAGGAGATGAGTTATTAACTTCAAACTTTCTGAATTTTCACTCAAACAGTTGAACTGCACGTGCATGTAACGAGAGTGGTATAACTCATCTCCTTCTACCTAAGACCACAAACCTATCAATCGCCCCTGCTAAGGACCACCTGGAGGTCCAAGATGCTCTTGTCACATGCAAGTGCAGTTCAACTCTTTGAGTGATAATGCAGAAAGTTTGAAGTTAATTACTCATCTCCTTCTACCTTAGGCTGCGAACTTATCAATCACCCCTGCTGTGGACCACTTCTACAAAGAAGGGATCCGTATGCTCCAGGACCGCTGGACTAAGTGTGTGAATGTAGGAGGGGACTATGTTGAAAAATAAATGTGCTAGGTTTTCTAAAATTGACTCCTTCTACCTTAGGCCACAAACTTATCAATCATCCCTCGTATGTCACCATATACAACTCCGAGATCCATTTTCTTAGGGGCATTCACAGTAAATACAAGAACCTGAATCGAATCAATGAACGACCACACCCAACGGGACAGACAACAACTAATATGTAAATGAGAACAAACTGAGCAAATATAAACAAAAAGAAAATAACAACAACAAATAAATAAGCAATAAATATGGAGAACGTGAGATGAAGAGTCCTTGAAAGTGAGTCCACTGGTTGTGAGAACAGTTCAGTGATGGGGCAAGTGAAGTTAAGGGAAGTTATCCCCTCTGGTTCAAGAGCCTGATGGTTGAGGGGTAATAACACTTCTTGAACCTGGTGGTGAGAGTCCTGAGGCTTCGATACCTTCTTCCTGGTGGCAGTAGCAAGAAGAGAACATGAACCTGGGTGGTGGAGGTCCTTATTGATGGATGCTGCTTTCCTGTGACAGCACTCTGTGAAGATGCGCTCAGTGGTTTACCCATGATGGACTTGGCCGTAATCCACTAGGATTTTCTATTCAAGAGCATTGGTGTTTCTATACAGGCAATGTACTCTCCACCACACATCTACAGAAGTTTGTCAAAGATATAAATGTCGTGCTGAATCCTCACGAACTCCTAAGGAAGTAGAGGTGCTGCCGTGCTTTTCTCGTAATTACACTTATGTGCTGGGCCTAGGACAGATCCTCTAAAATGATAACACCCAGGAATTTAAGGTTGCCACTTAAATCTCAGCCAGATTTTCAATCTCCCTCCATCACCATCTTGGATTCGGCCAATGACAGTGGTGTTGTCAGCAAACTTAAATGTGGCATTGGAGTTGTGCTTAGCCTCATGGTCATACGTATAAAGCAAATAGAGCAGGTAGTTAAGCACATGGCCGTGTGGTGCTCCTGTGCTGATGGAGACTGTGGAGGAGATGCTGTTGCCAATCTAAATTGACTGGGGTCTGCAAGTGAGGAAATCCAGGATCCAATTGCACAAGGGAGTTTTGAGGCCAAAGTCTTGAAGCTTATTGACTAATTTGGAGGGGATGAAGGTATTGAATGCTGAGCTGTAGTTGATAAAGAGCACCTTGCTGTCCTGCCGTTTCAGGGTTGACTGCAGAGCCAATGGGATGGCATCTGCAGTGGGCGTGTAGTGCCGGTAGGCGAACTGGAGCAGATCCAAGTTGCTTCTCAGGCAGGAGTTTATAAGTTTCATTACAAACCTCTCAAAGCACTTCATCACAGTGGATGCAAATACTACTGGATGATAATCATTGGGGCAGGTTACCATGTTCTTCATGAGGTGGGTATGTCAGGCTGCAGAGTCGAGAGGTTAGAGATCTCAGTGAACACCCCACCCAGTTGATCAGCACAGGTCTTTAGTACTCGGCCAGGTACCCCATCTGAGCTGGATTCCCCCTCCTGAAGGATGCTCTCACATCGGCTTCAGAGACTGAAATCACAGGGTCATCAGAGGCTGTGGGAGTTTGTGAAAGTTCCGTCACTGTTTTCCGGTTGAAGCCAGCACAGAAGGCATTGAGCTCATCTGGAGGTGAAGCCCAGTTGTTGCCTATGTCACTTGATAAGTGGTGACAGCATTCAATCCCTGCCACAGCTGTCGAGCATCATTCAGGTTTGGTCCAGAACTGCCACTTTGCCTGTGAGGTGGCTTTCTGGAGATCGCACCTGGACCTCTTGTAACTTTCTTGGTCGCCAGACCTGAATGTCACTAATCTGGCTCACAGTAGGCTGCAGATTAGATTATGAGGACACTCAGTCCTCGTTTATTGTCATTTAGTAATGTATGCATTAAAAAATGATACAATGTTCCTCCAGTATGATATCAAAGAAACACAGGACAGACCAAGACTAAAACTGACAAAAACCACATAATTATAACATATACTTACAACAGTGCAAAGCAACACCGTAATTTGATAAGAGCAGACCAGGGGCACAGTAAAAAAAGACGCATGGTTCACCCAGGGCTTCTGGCTGGGTAAGACTCTGAATGATTTTGTGGAGACACACTTGTCTTTAAATGTTTTAAAAAAGTCTCTGACGTCTGTGGTGTATCTATTCAGATCCTCTGAAGAGTCCTTGAACACAGCACAGTACATGGATTCAAAGCAACCCTGTAGCCGTGTCTCTGCCTCCCAGTGGTGAGATACTCAGACCATAAGACATAGGGGCAGAATGAGGCCATTTGGCCCATCGAGTCTGCTCCGCTATTTCATCATGGCTGATCTATTTCCCTTTCAGCCCCAGACTTACGCCTTCTCCCCATATCCCTTCATGCCCTGACCAGTCAAGAATCTGTCAATCTCTGCATTAGATATACATAAAGACTTGGCCTCCACAGCTGCCTGTGGTACCGAATTCCACAGATTCACCACTCTCTGGCTAAAGAAATTCCTCTCCATTCTAAAAGGACACCCCTCTATTCTGGGACTGTCTCCTTTGGTTTTAGACTCTCCCACTACAGGAAATGAAATGTTACGTTTATCCAGTTATATTATATGGCTCAGAATGTTGGACAATATCCAGTAACATGAGGAAACGAATTGTAGCAGCAGAGATGTGGTTTTTGAGGAGGATGCAAAGAATATCATGGACGAAACAAATATCTAACAAGGATGTCATGAACAGAGCAAACGCAAAAACAGAAATAATGTATGAGATCATGAAAAGGCAACATCATTTCTTTGGACATGTGATTAGGAAAGAGGAGTTAGAATGCACAGTAATTATGGGAAAAATTGAAGGGAAGAAAGCAAGAGGAAGACAAAGACAAATGATGATGCAGACAGCAGCCTGAGAACTGGAAACAAATACCAATGAATTGATCCACTTGACCCGAAACAGGAGTGGGTGGGCCATGGCAGTCAAAGCTCAAACTGGGCATGGCACCCGATGATGACAGGAAATATTCTCTCCACATCCACTCTATTAATGCCTTTCAATATTCCACAGATTTCAATGAGTTCGCCATGAGATATAGAGCAAGATATATTTCAAGAGTTGTCTAGATTTGGAACTGTTTCCTTTAGAAGGGATTTAGATCGGCCAAGTGGCTTAATTCTGCTCTACGCCTTACTTTCTGATTTGACAGAAGGCCATCAAATGGACAGGAGTGCATATTGTGGCGGGGCGGGGGGGGGGGATGAGGGGCGGGGAAGGCCGTTCCTTTCGGTGGAGAAGCGATAACGCGTATAAAATAAACTTTCAATTATAAACTGAGGTTAATCGCAATATAAACCCCGCCTCATCACCAACAGTGCTCCGTATTATGCTTGTGAAGGAATAGCCCTTTGAAGCCGCATTCTGCAACACGCTGTGTAGGATTTTAATTTCTCGGCATCCAAGAAGCTCCTAGATAGACACGTAGATGATAGAAAAATTGAGGGCTATGAGGGAGGGATTGATCATAGATTAGGTTAAAAGGTTGATACAACATCTTAGGTCGAAGGGCCTGTACTGTGCTGTTATGTTCTATGTTCTAAATCCAGGAGTTTCAACTATTCTGGAGCTCATAGCAGGCTTTACCCTGAAAAAAACATTCAACAATAAGCATCACAGCCATGTGGATGGAATTATTAAGCATATTCGTGTATCTGTCCAGTTTTCGCCTATTGACAGTTGAAGTACACACACCACCGCCCAAGTCATGGCCCCGATTGCAATGGAAGGAAATAAAGCAGGCTTGTCTACTGATGCAATACAGTCACCTCGCCTCTCTGCACGGTGCCTGTTGCCCCCTTACCCAGTCCCGGATTCGCCCCTCCACCGGTGCACTTGACGCACAAACTCACCATCTCCCCGGTCGCTTCTCACCCGAGCCGGGCACCCGTCCACCGCGCCTGCGCGCCTGCGCGCCGCCCCTCAGCTGACCCGGCTGATTGCCAGCTCGGTGGAAACGCCACGACGTCACCGCGCAGCGCCGTTCTTTTCATGAATGGGCAGCAGCCGCTCCGGTATGTGACGCGCATCGCTGGTCTAAGGTGGCGGATCTCCAGGAGGAACAGAACTACTGCCATTCAGCGTAAGAAAAAAGTATGAACCTTAGCCAGCACAGACGTTCCGTTTATTCTGCCCATTCCTCTCCCACTTCTCTGGCATTTAAAAAAAGTTTTCTCACCGGACACAAATGGCCAACACGAGGGTGCTATCTGTAACGGCAGCGTAGAATTGTACCAGCACAGAGTGCTCCTGTTGTGGGTGCCTGATGGTCAGTAATAGTTCAGGGCCTGTTTCCGTGCAGATGGAATACAGTGTAGGGACGTGTATGGTCATGCACTTTGGTAGAAGGAATGAAGGCGTGGACTATTTTCTAAACGGGTAGAAATTCAAGAAATTGGAGCTGCAAAGGGACTTGGTAGCCCTCATACAGGATGAGTTGGTAGTAAGGAAGGAGGACGTTGGAATCTTACCAACTGCAGCAAGCCTGAACTGAACCTTCTTGAAGACTCAATGAAATCTCTTTGGCATAGTGCATTCTGTCCCGACCTCTTGTGTTTGCATGTTTCCCTACCCTCACCCCAAGATGTTTCGGTTAGTAAATTAACTTGCCACTGTAAATTACCCCTAGTTTGTACATGAGGGGTAAAATCTGAGTGACATTAATTGAATAAAATGAGATTAGTGCAATAGATATCTGATTTTGCAAGGAGGCCCGTTTCTGTGCGGTATGACTCTGGGTTCTCTCTCCATGTGCGTTGTCTGTCCAGCTGAGTGCTTGCAGCATTTCTCTGTCTAAACATCCGCCTTTCTCAATAAAATAGCCAGAAAAAAAATCTAAGACCCCAGCCTCCCTAGATTTCTTTCTTTTCCCCTGTACAAAGCACAGACCAGCAGGCTCAAGGACAGCTTCTACCCCACTGTTATCTTATGTATTTATATCCATTGTTTGCTTTTACTATTGCATTCTTTTTTCTTATTGTATTTTTTTGTGCTGCATCTGATCCGAAGTAACAATTATTTTGTTCACCTTTACACTCATGTACTGGAAATGACATTAAAGTCTTGAAGTAATACTTCCCTAGGGCAATCTGATGAACTTTAAAATCTCTCAATCTACCTCATTATGACCTTGACCTTATTGGCTCTCTGCACTGCACTTTCCCTTTAGCTGTTACACTTTGTTCTGTTATTGTTTTACCTTGCACTTCCTCTGGTTTCCTCCTACATACAGGTCAGTAGGTTAATTGGTCACATGCTTGTAATTGGGCAGCACTGGCTGTGGGGCAGAAGAGCCTGTTACTGTGCTGTATCTCTGGAAATACAATAAACATGTTAGGTGTGTTTTTACAATATTACAGTTTCATATCACTTTCTTAGGCATCAGTATTTGCCCCCAAATTTGATTCCATGAATTTAAATTCATGCAATCTGGTTTCACTTTTGTATTTTGCCCAATAACCACACAACCATCTTTATCCACTTCAAACCAGAGAAGGAATTCTTTGAAATGCCTTTTTTCAGGCGATGTGGATGTTACGTGCAAGAGCAGAATTCATCATCCAAGTGGAGAAGCCCTGTTGTCCTTGAACCTTTAGCAATTGCTGTCCGAGACTCACCCAACATTTTTGGTATTACCCGTGGAAATGAAATACATAAATTATCATTATATGCAGATGATTTGTTATTATATATCTCTAATCCTGGGAAATCGATTCCCATTATTTTATCTTTGCTGGCTCAATTTAGTAACTTCTCTGGTTATAAATTGAACCTTAATAAGAGTGAAATATTTCCCCTAAATATACAGGTTCCTATTTATGGATGTTCACCATTTGAATTGGTTACTGATTCTTTTACATATTTAGGGGTTAAAATCACAAAAAAGCATAAAGATTTATTCAAAGCTAGTGTTTTACTTTTAATTGATCAGATTAAACTTTTGTTTTCTAAATGGTCACCAATATCTCTGTCATTGATCGGTCGGATTGATGCTATCAAGATGATTATTTTGCCTAAATTTTTATATGTATTTCAAACGGTGCCAATTTTTATTCCAAAATCCTTTTTTGATTAACGTTGATTCCAAAATTTCCTCATATATATGGCAGAATAAAAATCCTAGGTTAGGTAAAAGACATTTATAGAAATCTAAAAAGGAGGGGGGTTTAGCTCTGCCAAATTTTAGATTTTACTATTGGGCAATTAACATTCGATATTTAAAATTTTGGTTATGGGACTTGGACGTAATTTCAAGTCCACATTGGGTAAATCTTGAATGTAATTCTTTACAAGGGTTTTCATTGGGTTCTATTTTAGGGACTTGGCTTCCCTTTACTCTTTCTAAATTGTATAAACAAATGGATAACCCAATAGTTAAACATACTTTACGTATATGGTTTCAATTTTGAAAATTTTTTGGGTTAAATCAATTTATTTTAACAAGTCCTGTTACATCTAATTTCTTCTTTCAACCCTCTACTATGGATCAAGCATATTTGGATTGGAAAATTAAAGGTATGGTTCGATTTTGTGATTTATTTTCAGATAATTATGTCCTTTGAACAATTATCTAATATTATCTGCCTAGATCTCACTTTTTTAGATATTTACGTTAGAAATTTTTAAAATACTGTTTCTCCTAACTTATATTCAATGGGTATTTTGGGAAAAATTCTTCAATTAGTTAATTCATCCTCTGTATGTGCTAAACATGCGTTGATACAGTTTAAAGTAGTGCATAGGGCTCATGTCTAAAGATAAATTATCTTATTATTTTTATATAAATCCTATATGTGATATATGTCACTCCGAGATAGCTGCTTTAACTCGTATGTTTTGGTCACGTCCTTTGTTGAAAAAATACTGGAAAGATATTTTTGATATCTCAACTGTTTTGAAAATTGATTTACAACCTCACCCAATTACTGCCATTTTTGGGTTACCAATGATAGAATCAAGTCATTTAACTTCTTCAGCTCGTCGGATGATTGCACTTCTTACATTAATGGTTAGAAGATCCATTTTGCTGAATTGGAAAGAGATTAATCCTCCCACCACATTTCATTGGTTTTCACAAACTATGCTGTGTTTAAATTTGGAAAAAATTAGAAGTGTTATTTATGATCCCTCTATTAAATTCAAAAAGACGGAGGCCATTTATTCAACATTTTCATATGATGTAATTTGACCTTTTCCAAACTTATTCTATTTCTTTGTAACATTTCTTGAGAGGAACAGAGTCGTCAACACTAATGGTCCTTTTTTAAAAAAATGATGTTACATAACAGCCCATGTCTTTTTTTTAGTTTAGTTGATTAACACTTTAGGTTTGTTTGTTTTTGGGGGGTTATTTTTTTTCCTTTTTCAAGTTTTTTTTTTGTTTTATATTGTTCATCTGTATCCTGTATGATTTCCCAATAACTTTATATCAATAGTATGCTATGTTTATTATTATGAAACTAATAAAAAGATTGAAAAAGAGAAGAAAGAAGCTTGTTGGGCCATTTCATACGGGATCTTAGCTCAACTGTACTGGTAATTCAAGGAGTCAGACGGACTGATTTCCTTCTCTGAAAGGAGGCAGATGGGGTTTAATTACAACCAGTAGTTTCATTATTAGTGATACTAGTTTTTCCAAAAGCTTTTTGTTTTGGAGTGGAGGATAAGAGGTGACTTCATAAAGTTTTATAAGATGATGAGGCATAGATAGAGTGGACAAACAGACATTTTCCCCCCAGGGCAGAAATGGCTAAAACCGGCGGCATAATTTTAAGTGTGGGGGGAATATTTATTTTACACAGCGAGTGTAGAGTGTGTGGAACACACTGGCAGGGGTTCTAGTAGAGGCAGATACATTAGGGACATTTAAGAAACTCTTAGGCACATGGATAAAAGAAAAATGAGGGGCTATGAGGGAGGGAGGGGTTAGATTGATGGGTCAGCACAACATTGAGAGCTGAAGGGACTGAACTGTGTTGTAACATGCTATGTACCAATTTGACTACTAGAATTAGAATTAATATTTCCCAGCTATGTCGCTGGATTTCAATTACATATCTAGTAACTGACCACTCATCACCCAGGTAATGCCTTGTTCTCATTGCTACCATCAGGGAGGAGTGTACAGAAACCCGAAGACACACATTCAGAGTTTCAGGAACAACTTCTTCCCTACTGCCATCAATTTCTGAATGGACTTTGAACCCACAAACACTACCTCTTAATTTTTAAAATTTCTATTTTGCACTACTTATTTAACATATATTTACTGTAATTCATGTTTTTTTCTATTATTATGCATTGCATAGTAGTGTTGCCCTAAAGACAACAAATTTCATGATGTATGCTGGTGATATTAAACCTGATTTTAAATTAATGACCATGGCTAACAGGTTAGTTAACCACTATAGGTCTAGTACTCTATCCAAACACAAAAGGAACACACACTCATGTTATCTGTACAGTTGAGAAGCTTTTAATTTTTTTTATATACAATGTTAACTATTTTTACATAGGTAAACAGGATAAGAAGCTTGTGCCAGAGGTCAGAATTACCTTATTAGCCTTAACTTATTTCTGGAACATTACAAAATGATTAAACACAGAAATATTAACATGATTTACATCCTTAGATATCATACAGTGGAAATTAACATGATGTAGAAAGCTCAAAGATCTGAATGACAATTCCCGGATTTCTTTAAATTACGTTGCAGATTCAGAAATAACATTTATTAAATTTCCTATAGAATTTACTTGTAAATACTTCTCAGCTAGTTACTTAAAAGAACAAAGTCTTTTTAATTTTAAATCAAATTATTATTCAGTGCTATTTATACAATTATGAGTAGTAATTACACAGGAGGATACGAGGAAAAGACCATGACACAGCAATTATCCAGCGGGTATCTGCGTGGTTGGTGCAACATTACAAAAGACTAAGTTGGCAAAAGTCTGAAAGGAATTTGGTTCCTTACAGATGGGCCCAAAGGAAGATTTCAAATATTTGCTGTGGACACACACACACACACACAAAATGCTGGAGGGGCTCAGCAGGTCAGGCAGCATCTGTGGAAAGGAATAATGAGTTGGATGTTTCAGGCTGAGACCCTTCATCAGGACCTTTGTTTGAGAGTCCTGATGAAGAGTCTCAGTCTGAAATGTTGCCTTTTCATTCCTCGCCATTGACCCCGCCTGACTTGATGAGTTCCTCTGGCATCTTGTGTGTGTGTTACTCTGGATTTCCAGCAGAATACCTTGTTTATGATTTGCTGTGGACAGCTTGCATGGTATTCAAAGGTCAGGAGATGAGTTGCCAATTATTTTTGTGTTTTTTTTAAATCACTACCTTTAAATTTAAGTCTCATCACTCATAACATGAAAAATGTCAAAATTCATTTAACACCAACAAATGGAAAAAAATGGTAGTCGTGCAGATGAAATTAACCAGTTCATCAGAAACTTCTAATGACTGCTGGTTAGAATGAGCGGACAAATGAGTATAAATGCATTCGGGGAGAGGGGTGGGGAACTTACTTTCAAGTTTCTTTTAGCATGTTTGCTTTTAGCATGATTGTGATTGTAAAAATGGAGCAGGTGAAGACAGCTGGAACAGACTAGTTGTCTTTTTCTATTCACCACCCTAAAGTCTTAGAAAAAAAGATTTAAGATCTCCAGGCCATAACCATTGGATAAGTAGCTGAGCCTCGCCTTATCAAGCCTCCAAAGTACTTCAAATCATCATCAAATGACAATGGATTACACCGATTGAATGAAGTGTCAGTTTTAAAAAAAATTGATATCACAGTGGATAACTTTAGAATATGTAACTAAAATCAAGGCATAGCACGGTTGGCTTCAGATTCCAGTTTTTCCTGAACAAAATGGCAGACTTTCAGACACAATGGAATTTCCCTTCTTGCTTTCTTTGTGTTTCAAGGCTGTCAGGTACTTGATCAAACACGTTGCTGACACATTTTCACCTTTCCTACCCTTGAAGATGCTGAGTCCTGCCAGGATACAATCTCATCGAGTGAGTCGTCCTAAAACACCTAAACTTTAACACAAGTGTACTTTCAGCAGGGCTTACTTCATGGCACATTGGGGCACTTTTACTTCTCCCCAGACCCCACCCGCTAAGAAAAGTAAAAGCAGAACAAGTCAGGAATCAAACCAGCAGCTGTACAACTGAGTTATGTGTCAGGAGCCACTGACAATTATGCTAGCATCTCTTTACAAACTCCTGTTGGGGATGAATGGGGAAATTAAAGCTGCAACATGCACATTTGCAAACTCATGTACTAACAGGAAGAAAAGGGGGTAAGGTGATGGTGTGAAAATAATTCTTTTGTCCAAGTCATTAGAGTGAGAATTGTCTAAGCTTGGGATGAATTGTGTAGGGAGTTTTTTTTGCTGCATTCGACTAAAGTCTACTCTGTCAGAAACTATTTGCCCCAAACATCCTTAGTAACAATGATCAGCAGTATTACAGAAAAGCAATTTGTCATGGATACCTGCAGAACTCGCTCATTACCATCATGAGAGGGGAAGAATTGGTTTCCTGAATTAGTCCAGTGTCGAGTTTAATTTGGATGGTTAGAAGTGTCAAAACAGTGTTAATAACTTCAAGCATTGCCTCCCACTAACAAATAAAATTTAAGCCTGTCTATTGTGCCAATTGTTGATTGCTCATGACTGTTTGCACTACTGACTTGTATGTTGGTTTGGATTTCCAGCATCTGCAGAATTTCCTTTGCTTATGACTTGTAAGTGGTTGGTTGCTATTGTGTTGCCTGTTATGGTACTGTCCCATGCTTTTTGCTTGACACCGAACTATCAATTCTAGTATGTTTCACATATTGACAATAAAGTGATTCTGATTCTGAATAAAATTTGCTAAGTTTACTCTGTTTCACAACTCTAAAACCATGCAGTACCATTGTCTAATGAACTGGTTTGTGATTGGATTGGTGCATCTATAAATTACCCTTCAGGTGAATGGCAGTTTGCTCAGTGTCCCTGTTTTGACAAAAGGAGGGGACATGACATGTCATATTGTGAATTAGATCAGTCTAGTTAACAAGAATAAGCCCCTAGCTGAAGTCATTGCATCTGTACAAATAGGACACCACTGGGATTTAGCAATCAGTGTGCATCAGACAACAAAAGGTCAGACTAACACAGGTGTGGCATTTGTTTTACAAAGACGAAAAGGAGGAGGAGGAGGAGTGGTAAGGAGAGATAGAGACAAACAGCAATAAAGAACTGTTCCACACCTCATTTTTTCCTGAAAATGTGTTGTTGCTTGCTGGCCAAGAAGGAAGAAATGTACCATAGATTCTTGTTGGGTGTCCATTTGTGGCAACCAGGTGGCAAGGGTTAGAGGCTGAAATACAACTGTGTAAAGTGCTGCCTAGCACAGCACATGCATTCCAAAAGGTTCCAATAATTATTTATTCACATTTAATGGGAGCTTCATATTTAATATTCACTTATTGCATTCTCAGTAATGTATATCACACAAGATTACAAAGGTTGTTAAGTATTAATCAAGGTCAAGGAGAAACAAAACTGGCCTGCAAGGGAGGAACTATGTTTAGTTGCTCCCATAATCTCACCTGTTAACAACAGTAAATATATCTGACTGGTCTTTAACCCAGCCAACTGGTATCTCCATACACCTTGAATGGAGTGCAAAAATAGCACAAGAAACACGGGCACCCGAGAGTGGTTTCTTTGTTGACTTGGGTGTTGATCAACCATGCCTGAGAGATTGATACAATGTGATTGCCATTGGATGTAGGAGCAGGCAGGCCCCCATAATGAGACCACGTAGGTCAAGCTAACTGAAGTGCAGGATAACAAGACCCAGGGGTAAAGGACCCTGGCTGAAAACCAGCCTGCCAATATTGCACAGCTACCGACTAGCATCCTGTTTAAATGTTAAGACAGTTGGAGCAGGCTTCAGAGTCTACATAGCTTTCAAAATGAGAATGGTAACCCCAACTCTTGCAGGGGAATGCTTCACTGGGGCTTCAGGTATCTAAGCAGAGGCATCAGAAAATGGGAGAGGCTGGTCTTGGCCTTGCCCTCAATACACGGTCCACACTTGGATCGACCCAGCAAAGGTTTTTACTGGGCATTAGCTAGCACACAAAACCAGATCTTCCTTCCACAACATGAGTCAGTCACAATGTAGGACCTCACAATCTCTGAACTTGCACCCACCAACTGGTCTATTTTTGCTGGTTTCAAGGTTAAGGCTGCAGCCACAACAACAAATGCAAACAGATTTCAAAATATCATCAAAGTATTCAAGTTTTCACAAAAAAAAGCTCTCTGGTATCCTTTACATATAGCTTATAATTAACAATATATTACAAAATGGTTTAAGAGTTGGTTATTGAAAATAAGACAAATGAATTTCCATAACCCGACATGTTAATCTTTTGTTGAAGATGTTTCATCACACCAGCAGTCTCGGCCTTAGCTACTACTTTCTGCTTGAGTTTGCCCAGCAAGTGCAGACAGACCACTTTAAGTACAAAATGCAAAGCCGAGTTCAGCCACGTGTTCAAAAGATGTGCATGCAGGCACAGATTAATTTCCTTTTTATACTCCCAATGCAACTCAGCCAGTTGGCAGTGACCTTGACCACTTTCCCCTCTCAGAATCATCGCACCCAACAATGCATGGACAGCACCAAATGCCAATTTACAATGATATATTGGTCTTTCTTAAGGAGAATATTGCACGAGACTTGTGAGAAGAGAGTGTCAATTCTGCTGAATTGCAGAAATGACAAAGTTTTCTGTTTTCCGGATCATTTACAAATTGAATTACTTAAATCTCAGGCCAGCGAGATAAATAACTGGACAGTAAACCTCCCTCAGACACCATGTATCATCTCACAAGATCTATGCCTTGGACATTTCTTTATGTTTTTTCCATAAGCTAGAAAAATTGCATCTTTTGAAATTAAGCAAGTGGAAAATCTTAAAGCATCGCTGGGAGATGCAATTACTCCAATGCGCACCAAAGCCCTTGTAATAACCACAGACCTATTCAACAGTGCAGCACAGATCACACATGGCATGTTCCTTCCTACTGCTGTCATGTGTAATTCAGATTTCTCCCACCTTTCCCTAAACCATTCATACAATGTCGCCTGCAGCTTCTTGGTGGTGAAGGATGTGTAAGCCCCACCAGTGATCCTTCACAGGAAATTTAATGCAGGAGGACATCAAGGCTAGGCAGGAATTTGTCCTCACACATTAACATCCTTTCTGGATAGCAACCAGAAATGGTGAACTTGCTGTGGAGATTTCATGCCATTATTGGGTTCAAAGTTATTCAACACAGTTTAGAATACAAAATTATACAATCCCTAGATATAATTTTAGGGTAGGTACATCTTATCCCTGCTAAGATTCACTTTCATACTCTAATAGCTTTCAGATGAAATCACTTGAACCTCTTTGCTTGGGTACACCTGCCGACTGTAGCTGGGGTGAACAGAAAATGTCTGGAGTTAGAATACAAAAGCGGAAATGAAGTGGTGCTGGAGAAAGATAGAGGCAGGGTTAGAACTGATAATTCAGTCTATATGAATATCCTAAATAATCTGCTAGGACCATTTTAAAGTTCATTTTCCAAGGAATGAGGTAGAGCAGACAAGAAGATGCAGTGATTCCAGGAAGCATTAAGTTCACAGAGATCAAACAATTCCAGGTAGTAAAAAATCTGTGCAGTTAGTTTTGGTCATAAAAGTGACCTCATGAGGACATAGTCTCTGAAAAGTTGCCTTTGATTGCTGCTGCTTTGGAGAATATTTTCTTTCCACGTCCCACAGTTCAGAAGCCTCAAAACAGATCCCTCTTACAAAGTGCTGGACAAGCCTTCTAACACAAGATGGGGGAAAACAGTAGGGAGGCTGCTTGATTCAATGCTACCTTGAGGGTCGTGTGAGAGAGACTGCTCATTAGAAAACATCTTCAGAGGAGTCACTTGTGCTAAATCATCCACAGAGCTTTATGTACAAGGAAGAAAAAGCCTAAAAGACCAATGGGAGGGAGGGGAGTGGGGGGAATCTCAAGCTCCAGCTGAAGCCAATCTTTATATTTGACAGATGTTCCCAAATCAGGTACATCAGTACGCAAATAGCACAAACATTTCCCGGTCATGCTCTATAAAACTAGAGCTATCTCAGCAACTTTTTGCATTTACTTAAAAATATAGAATGGAGACCTTTGCTTTCTAATTACCCTTTGTATGAAGGAGGTGGGTTTGATTCAGGATAACATCATGAGTACTGTTTCTTTACAGATAATGACTTTAAAAGAAAATTAATAAAAAGGTACAAAACTACGCAGTAGACATCTGTTCACTGGATTATCAGCAAAATAGGGGAACATACTTTAATAGGACTTTCTTAATTGGAAAGGATAATCTCAAACTTGCAGCACTTGAATTAGAATTCAGAACATTGTTTAAAACTTATTAAATTTAAATATAAAGAAATGGGATAAAGATGAGTTATTGGACAGATAAATACAGGATGTGTGAGTGGGGATGGCAAAGTAGTAGTGATGGACCATAATAAGTACATTGCACTCAGGAAGTGAAGAAAGGGAGAGAGTTGAAGTACTCTGACATGGTTCAGTCTGGGTAGTTTTCCAGCCCTGCTTTAGCCTCAACTGCATGATGCTGTCAGATGTAGGAGAGCCTCACCAACCAGCTGACAAGCAGCCAACTGTATTTCTGTTCATGCAGCCCAGTTGTTTCCTCACATATAAATGAACAAACTGCAGTCGAAGCTGTTTATCACAGCACATTAATTCTATTTGAACATGTACAATTTCCTCATTATATCAGGCATTTTCAGCTTGCAAATGTATCTAGACAAAGCTGTACAGCTACTTCCCCACAGGGTTTCTGACACAAATAGTCTGTCCTGAGAAGTCTGGCAAACAGATGTCTACTGGAAAGAAAGCACAAAAAATGGAAATGCATTCCTCCTTACAAAGCTCCTCACAATAACAGACAACACACGGTTGTTACTCTTGTCCAAACCCTTCGGTTTCTTCGATGGCAAACAACAGTTTTTCTTTCAGTTGCTCAAAGCTCTTGTACGGCGGCAGATCCAAACGATTGAAACTACAGGGAAAGACGCATCACAGAAAATAAAAATCAGAGGCACAAAGATGCAAGCTAATCATCTATTAAGTTGCACACCTGTCAGTGATTCTCATTGAAGCTGTTGGTTTTGTTTTTTGATACAGAAGATTGACTTTATCACTCCTCTCTCCTATTCAAACCTCTCACTACCTGAATGCCTTACCCTCAGCTTGCTCTGTACCAATTCCCCTTCCTCTTCTCTCTTTTTTCTTTCCCTATTCTGGCTCCCCTCTTATCTCTTCTCATCTGCCCATCACATTCTGCAGGTGCCCTTCCTCCTTCCCTTTCTCCCATGGTCCACTCTCCTCTCTTATCAGATTCCTTTTTCAGCCCTCAATGTAGTGCCAAACCAATTAAATTAGTCATCGAATAGCCAAATAAACTAACCTCTTCAGCCTACACAATGTCCATATACTTCATTTCCCTCACATTCATGTGCCTATCTAAACTCCTCTCAAAAGTCCCTAATGTATCTGCCTCATTTAATCTTTTTAAATGTACTGTTCTGTGTTCTAAAGTTAATAATGGATTCATGAATCCTAAACTTAGAAAGCAAGATAGAAATATTTAATTTACCACCTCTGACCTCAAACATTTAAAAACTAGTACAGGAAAAGAAAAAAACATGAGGTACAAATTAGAGACACTTGGATTTAAAAAAAATCCCTCATGGATGAGAGGATTTCTAGCAAGATTAGCATTTAATGTATAATGCCCACATTTAAGCATGCTTGAGAAAGGCAAGCTGTCAGTTTGAAACAATAAACCTCTTCTGAAGGTAATTCCACACTTACCACTTCAATTGCCTTGAGTGGCAATATTAAATAATTCCATTCCCAAACAGGGTTATGGTGCTGCATTGGGATTGTTTGACTTAGGTGAGGGAGGCAGGGGGAAAGTTGCAAGTGACAAGTCTCATCATACCATACTCTGACCTGGTCTCTTTCGCTTACGTTGAGGAGGACATGGGCTTAGGAAGTGCCTTGGTGATTTGATACAGGGCCTTTCATAGATGACGCAGTGCTCTGGTGCATGCTCAGGGTGGTGATGGGGTGTCAATCAAGCAGATTGCTTTGTTCAGGATGGCAAGGACTTTCTTGAGGCATGTGCAGTGCATTCCATCACACTTACTTAAGAAATCCTTGCTTTTGACCAGCTCTTCTAACCCCACATTTATAGGTGCAGTAGTTAGACTTTATAACAATGACCCTGTCAGTGTAGATGGTGGGTGATCCAGCTATAGCTATACCATTGAATCTTACAACTTAGGGTCTTTTTAGAAATAGCAATTACAATTAAGTGGCGTGAATATACTTGCCACTTGTCAGCACATGCCTGAAATATTGTTCTTGTGCTGGCCAAGGTTGCCTCAAATAAACTAGAGTTACAAATGAAATTGAATACTAATCACCAGCCAATGTTCTCCCTCCCAATCTTACCAGAAAAATCCCAACTCACCAGGTGTGGCTTCTTGGTAACCAGTTTTCCTTCCCCACTTTTTCCACACAGAATTTTTGAGGACCATTGCTCCCTATAATCAAACACAAAGGAATTGCGAAATGGTATTTCAGCAATTACTAATAGTACAGAAATTTTAAAGTTGATGTTCCATTAGGCCGAGGGAATGATGCAGCACACTTTATAGGCATACGGCATGAAAACAAATCCTTTGGCTTACTGAGTGTGTGCCAATCATCAAGTATCCTTTACACCAGGGGTTCCCAGCCTTTTTTTATGCATAGACCCGTACCATTAACCAAGGGGTCCATGGACCTTAAGTTGGGAACCCCTGCTTTACACTAAGCCCCATCAATTCCAGAGCAACACACATAAAATGCTGAAAGAACTCAGCAGCTCAGGCAGCATTGATAGAGAGGAACATTGAGCTAATGTTTTCAGGCCATTCATCAGACCTGGAATGTTGGCTCTTTATTCGTCTTCACAGATGATACCCGACCTGCTGAGTTCCTCCAGCATTTTGTGTGTATCCTGGATTTCCAGCACCTGCAGAATCTCGTGCCACGGTAGCAAAGTGGTTAGTGCTTCACTAATACAGGCTGGGGTGCTCCGGAGTTCAGAGCTCTCTGTAGGAGTTTGTATGTTCTCCCTGTATACCGTGTGGGTTTCCTCTGGGTGCTCCAATTTCCTCCTACAGTCAAAAGATGTGTCTCTGTTAGTAGGTTAATTGGTCATTGTAAATTGTCCTGTGATTAGGCTAGAGTTAAGTAGGAGGGTTGCTGGACATTGCAGTTCTTGGGCTGAAAGGGCTTGTTCTGCACTATATCTCAAAATTAAATAAATAACAATTTCATTTTATTCTTCTGCATTTCCAAGAACTCCTCCAGATTCTGCCAGGCCTACAGAATATGGGCAACTCACAGTGACCAGTTAACCACTCTGAGCATCTTTAAGAAGAGGCAGGATACCAGAGCACCCAGAAGAAACCCATGTGATCATGGGCAGAATTTTCAAACACCAAAAAGACAGCACTAGAGGTCAGCATTAAAGAGAGTTATAAAGCAGCAGCTCTACAAGTTGTGCCACTGTGACACAACTCTACATCACTGGCACCAGCCTATGCACCATCGATATACAGAAAGATGCCAGAAAAGAGCCAGTAACGTCACGAAGGATCCCACCTATCCTGCTCATGGACTGTTTGCCCCACTCCCATCAGGGATAAGACTACATAGCATCCACACCAGGACCACTAGACTCAAAACAGTTATACTCTCCCAAAGCAGAAAGGCTGATCAACTCCTCCACCCACTAATTCACTTATCCACACACCCAACCAACACTACTTTATCATTTCCTGCCAGAGTCACCTTAGATAGATACTGCTGTGCTTAGCATCATTTATTGGACGTATAGCTTCTCTGCCATCTGATTTCTAAATGGCCATTGAACCCATGAATACTACCTCACTACTTCTTTTATTTCCATTTTTGCATTACTTACTTAATTGAAATGTAATACATAGGCTTACTGTAATTCATTTCTTTTCTCCATTATGATGTATTGCATTGTACTGCTGCCACAAAGTCAACAAATTTCGCAACGTTTGCCGGTGATATTAAACCTGATTCTGATTCCAATGTATTTATATTTATAGTTTTTTTTCAAAAAAAATTGTGTTCTTTATATTACTGTATTTTTTGTGATGCATCAGATTCAGGAAAACAATTATTTTGTTCTCCTTTACTCTTGTATATTGGAAAAGATACTGAACAATCTGTTTTGCACTATTTTTAACCTACTTAATCTACATATATACTTACTGTAACTGACCTATTTATTTATTTTTCTTTCTTTATCATGTACTGCATGGAACTGCTGCTGCCAAGTTAACAGATTTCACCACACATGCCAGTGATAATAAACCTGATGCTGATACTCTGACAATCTTGTCTTATAAAACGCCTTTAGAGAGAGAGGACATGAGAGAGCTGATACAGTCCGATGGAAAAGCATGGAAATCTGTGTTTCCCACTTTACGCAGATCTACATTCTATTCAACTTTCATTCAGCAGAAACCAAAGCTGCCGAGGTTTCCCTTCCTCCACTTTCGCCTTGTGAAAGGAAGTGACAGACAAGCTTGTGAAAATTAATCCAGAGGCAGTTACAAAGTAATGAACACACAGACATGCAAATGAGAAAGGGCATGAAGCCAAAAGTTTAATGTTTGCGTCTGTTTGGCACAATTTAAGAATAATTTGTGCTATTTAAGAGCTCGCACACTGAGTGTATATATTATTGCTAAGCACTTGATTGCTCGTCTCATGTGACAAGGTTAATACTTTCTTCTCATGAGTGGGGGATGCAACACTGACGATCACTCATTGAGAAAAAGGCTCTTAGGTAATGGAAATCTGTTCAAACAGTGAATGGTGAATACTGTATTTCAAAGCTCATAAGGATTAAGTTGCCCTTGATTCCTTAACATAGATAATAGTGCTAATAGTATCTTGTCCAGTTTGACAGAACTGACGATGTCTAGAAAGAATTGAAGACACATGCTCAGTTCATGTTAATCAACTTATTGGGATTGAAAGGCACATCATATGAGGAGCATTTGATGTACTCACTGGAATTCAGAAGAATGAGAGGTGACCTCATTGAAACCTATCAAATGCTGAAAGGCCTCAAAAGAGTGGATTTGGATAGATTGTTTCTATGGTGGAGAGTCTAAAACCAGAGGACACAGCCTCAGAATAGAGAGGAGTCCTTTTAGAACAGAGATGAGGAGCAAGTTCTTCAGCCAGAGAGCGGTGGATTTGTGGAAATCATTGCCACAGGTGGTTGTGGAGGCCAAGTCACTTGGTATATTTAAGGCAGAAGTTGATAAATTCTTGATTAGTCAGGGCATGAAGGGATACAGGGAGAAGGCAGGAGATTGGGGCTGAGAGGGAAAATGGATCAGCCATGATGAAATGGTGGAGCAGACTTGATGGGGCCGAATGGCTTAATTCTGCTCCTGTATCTTATGGTCTTATAGATCCCAAAATGACTGCTTACAGACAAATTTTATACATGCAATACAAGGACATCCCTTTGGAACAAAGATGAGGAGGAATTCATTGTGAATCTGTGAAATTCATTGCACAGATGGCTGTGGAGGCCAAGGCACTGGGTATATTTAAAGCGGAGGTTGACAGATTCTTGATTAATAAGGCTGTCAAAGGTTATGGGAGAAGGTAGGAGAGTGAAGTTAGGAGGGAAATGAGGCGTGATTGAATGGTGGAGATGAGTCAATGGACTGAATAACCTAATTATCCTCCTAATGTCTTATGGTCTTGTGTACTGCTCCCAGCAAGTTCACTTTGATATCAGGTATTTCTTTTGGATGCAAGTCAATCTTAAAATTAATTAATTTAAGGTAAATTATTCCATTAAAAACGACATGCCATTGTTTGTGAAATGGTCATAACTGATGTTAAGGATATTCACATTATAAATCACTAAAGAGATGTCTCATCATGACACCCAAACTCTAGAGCTGGAAAAACTTAACTTTTGAGGCTGAAATTCCTAATCTGTTGTCTTATTAATGTTAATTTGAATGAGTCAGTGGTTTAATAGAGCCAGGGGGAACAAATTAATATGCTTCCATTAAAATCCACATTGACTGCATTTTTTCAACAACTCAGAATCTGTTCTCAAGATTAGCAACAAAATCGATCAACAGATTCCCCAAACTCTTCTTGCATTTATAGCAGTGTAGTGTGTAAAATATTTACAAAACCTCTCAACTCAACCCCTGTGACTTAGCAAAGATAACCTTTAAGTGTAAAGATAACACTGTTCACAGATGTCTAGCACAGCCACAGGACTGTGCGAAACTTTACACTTCATTACACCATGCTTTTAATTGAATCAAAAGGTAAACGTGTCATATGACCTCACACTTCTGGGAGATTAACCACAGTTGAGCACCCATGACTCTTGTTCCATAAAACGGTATTTTGTATACCTTCATATCTGGTGTTGAGGAGTCTTTGCACAAGAATGGAAAAAGCTGCAGAGGGTTGTAAACTCAGCCAACTCCATCATGGGCACTAGCCCCCCCAGCATCCAGGACATCTGACATCTTCAAAAGTAATGCCTCAAGGAGGCGGCATCCATCATTAAGAACAGGGATCCCCAACCTTTTTCACACTGCGGACCGGTTTAATATTGACAATATTCTTGCGGACCGGCAGTCAAATATGCTGTGTTTACCCAGAAAAAGACTACAATGACCATGAAGCCTTGCGCGGTCACCAGTGCGCATGCGCGTTGTGACCTGCCGATTCCATCCCCCCCCCCCCCGCAAATTCTTTTTGGTGATGCTGTACCGGGTTGGGGGGGGGGGGGGGGTTAATATAGGTGATAAGTGGCTAATACACTCAATTTCATTTCTAAAAGGGTTTATCTAACGAATTTAATATTAAACACAGCACATACTTTCCTCGCATGAATATAGTGACAAGTTAATTATCAAGGGAGCTTGAAGCAAGTGTTGAACGAACTTCCAGTAGAAGTGGCAGAAGCAGGTTCGATATCATCATTTAAAGTAAAATTGGATAGCTATATGGACAGGAAAGGAATGGAGGGTTATGGGCTGAGTGCAGGTCAGTGGGACTAGGTGAGAGTAAGAGTTCGGCACAGACTAGAAGGGCCGAGATGGCCTGCTTCTGTGCTGTAATTGTTATATGGTTATATAAGTAAGTCATAGCATCATAGCATTTTAAGTAACGTTTGGATATTAAACACACAGCACATATTTTCCACGTATGAACATATAAAACATTGCAACACACCAATATCACTGAATCAGTGGGAGCCCTGGGCTTGTTTCCCTGCAACAAGACGGTCCTATTGAGGGGTGATGGGAGACAGCGATACTCGAAGGGGGTTCCTTATGTCCAGTCTATTCTGCAATTTAGTTTTCATTGCATTCATTGCAGAAAACTCCGCTTCGCAGAAAAATGTTGGAAATGGAAGCAACATTTTCAGTGCTTTTGTGGCTATCTCAGGATATAGCCTTGACTTTGATCCAAAATGCCGACAGAGATGTTATGTCAAACATACTTTTCAGCCCGCCGTCATTTGCAAGCTCGAGGAGTTGATCTCCTTCCTGCGCTGACACGGATGACGCGCGGGTAATGACCTCGCGTTTGTTCAAGCTCTACAGTGGGCGTGACAGGGAATGAGGAAAGGTGCAGCTGACTCATATCGCCAAATATATCGTTTCCTCGCGGCCCAGTAGCAAATGCTTTGCAGTCCGGTACTGGTCCACGGCCCAGTGGTTGGGGACCGCTGATTAAGAACACCCAGCATCCAGGACCACTACCACTTCTGGCCGCATGGGCTAATTTCATGCAGGGAATGGAGAGAGACTCCTCACCCCTCCTGTCTTGTAGTTTGATGGGACATATGGTGGAAGTGCTATGCACAGACAAACTCCATCCATGGAAGTGGAAAGTGTTCCCTCATACTCTTGACTTGCAGATCGATGGGAGAGATGATCTTCCATCATGTCGCCAACAGACAACCACAATCACGTTTCTGCAATAACTCCACTTTCTGCGTTATTGATAATGATAGATGCTTCCTTCTCTTTTTCTCATTGTTACCCTTAGGGGTATCTGCAGCTCTCTTTGACATTTTCACAGTGAAATTAAACACAGTCAACAGTGAACACAAAATATCAGGGAACAGTAAATGCATGTGTAACCAGTATGAGTGCTGAGCCACAACTGACATCTAGCAGCCTCAGCTAGTGCTGCCACATCACACTTGAGTGACGTCAGCTGTTGGCGTAAAAAGCTTCGGTTTTCAGAGCTTTTTGGATTTCAGAATTTCGGATAAAGGAATGTGTACCTGTATTATAATCTGCATTCTGTTATTGTTTTGCCATGTATTGCCTCTATATTTTGTAATATCTCAACTGAGGTATATTCTCATACGTAATAAACCAATTTATCAAATTTCTCTCTCTCTCGCACATTTCCATGTATTTTTCTCTCGTCTTTCAAGTTCATTGTCATTCTACCATATACATAGCTAAACGAAACAGTGTTCCTCTGGGACGAAGGAGCCACACAGAGCATATTTCACATAGAGCACATAAAAGATATTAACAGATAATGAAAAAATTCACTTCCATTGTTGCCCCTTTGCAAGGCTGTTTTAAGAGTACTGGCGCTGGAGCTGAAATCAGCGTTCTAAATTTACAATTTTTAGGATGTTAATCTGCTGTTGATGTGAAGCCAGTGCAACCTAGTGGTGCTTCATTGTCCCTGCTCTTCACATTAAGTTCCACCAGGTGGTGCCACCTGGCTATCAGTCATTTCCAAAAGGCATCATGATTGCAATTCTGGTAGTAACTACCACTCCCTCAATAGGGCTTTACCTTCACTCCACACCTTATAGAACATAGAACACCACAGCATGGTGCAGACCCTTCGGCCCTCAGTGCTGTGTCGACCCTTTAACCTACTCAAAAATCAATCTAACCCTTCCCTCCCACAAAGCCCTCCATTTTTCTTTCATCCAGAGATTGCTAAACTTTCTTACTGAGAACTATGGCTCCCCAGATATTTTGTCCTGTTAACCAAAGACCAAAGCGGAAGTGACAGAAAGTTCACAGCACTGTCAAAGTAGAGAGACCATACAATCATGATTTTAACAGGGCAGATCTGTACTTAAGCCATAATGCACGTTCCCTAATTTCTCCTATATGTGCAGGTGCTTTGGAGAGGGTGTAGAAGAGGTTCACCAGGATGTTGCTTGGATTAAAGGATACGAGCTATAAGGACAGGCTGGACAAACTTGATTGGATAGCATGCCTTATAAGGACAGGTTAAGCAAGCTGGGGCTTTTCTCTTTGGAGCAAAGGAGGGTGAGATGTGACTTCATAGAAGTGTATAAGATGATAGAAAGCATAAATAGAGTGCCCCTTCCCAGGATGGAAATGGTTAATACATGGGAACATAAAGTTAATATGCTTGGAGTGAAGTATGGGGGTGTGGGGGGGAGGTATCAAAGAGGTTTTTTTAAAAAAAGAAACACAGAGTGATGGGACACGCTGCCAGGAGCAGTGGTAGAGGCAAATAAATTAGGGACATTTAAGAGACTTTTAGATAAGAATACTGATGCAAAAATAGATGTGATGTGGGAGGGAAGGGTTTGACTAATGACTAAACTTGAAATAGGTTAAAGGGTCAGCACAACATCATAGGCTGAAAAGGCTGTACTGAGTTGTAGTGTTCTATATTCTATGTTCAAATTGTCCTGACTCCTAACATCTAGAGTGACACACACAAAATGCTGGAGGAACTCAGCAAGTCAGGCAGCATCTATGGTAATGAAAAAAACAGTCGAGTTATTGGGCTGACACCCTTCTTCAGGACTAAAATATATTGCATTTCACAAAGGATATCTTAATTTTTCAAAATGACTGTTCTTAAAACAAAACTTGTGGCATACATGGTTAAGCAGGTGTTCTGAAATTTATGTAAAAATCTTTTCATACTCACAGTGACTGTTATCAGTTTGGGACAGAATGCTATGGGTACCACACTAAGTAATGCTACTGGAATACAGTTCAATACTCACCTGCTCTCTCCCTGTTACGCTTCTTACACCAAAAATAAGATGGGGCAAGGGTCAGATGTGAAGTTGAAGCAGGGCCAAGTATGTGGACAAAACAGGCTTTGTAGCAGATCCAGATGTGCAGATGGAGCACAATGGGAATGGAGCAATGTGTGCAGCTAGGAGTGATGCCAGGGGTGGAGTGATGCCCTGATCCTGTGGAAAACAGCCTTGAAGTGCAGTGCACAGAACAGCCTGAGCGGGTCTTATTGAAGAACTTGCCAGAGTGGAAAGATATACTGTATTTATCAAACGATATTGGCCAACCTAAGTCTAACAGACAAGGATTGTCTTTCTGACAAATGAGCAAATACAAAATGAACCTTCCAACTAATACAGGATTAGAATGCACAGAAAGCAGCAGTTTCTGAAGTGGCACAATGATGGACAGAAATGTGGTGGACTACTCAGATCTGGTAAAGAAAACTGAACAAATATTGTGTCTATGTGACAGCACAGCTCCCCTTGAATGAGAGCTTACAATAATGAACTGAAGTTGGTACCTGAAACGTCACTTTTCACTGCTTCCATAAGGAAGTCTATTTCACTTGTGTGAGTAAATTTTGCCTTTGCGTGCACTTCTGCAATTATTTACTGAGAGACACAAGGACCTAACAAAAGACTGCTTCAAAAGGAAAGGACAAGTTATAGGAAGCACTGCTTTGCAGACAGGACAATGATGAGAAGATACAAGCCCTCCTACAAAACAAAGCTGTTTAATTGTAATTATTAATCCTATTTTACAGATTGTTAATCTTGCGATAATTGGCAGGACTTTTATTTTAGTGATACTGATGAAAGGTTTGTTTTTATATCAACAACTTCACTAACTGCAGGCACAGAACGGAGCGGTAGGGGTTGGGGTCTGCCTCCCTACTTTTCACAATTTACAGTCTGTATTACACCAAGGGAAAAATGGTAACCTTATGTAAAAGATATCAAGTTCACATTTATAGTCATCTGACTGTACACATGTACAACCAAACAAAACAATGTTCCTTCGGACCACAGTACACCCACAAAACATAAATTACACACTGCACGGAAAACAAAATATTACTACAAATAAGTTAATAAAATATAATTCGAAGTGCAAGCAGTGCGCAGCACAGGTAAACAGTAGTAAACTGTTCTAGTGACAAGACCTCAGTCCTCATCTTGAGGAGGGATGGACCGGATTCCTTTGGAACCTTCAGCCAATCTGCCGTTAATTATTTGGAGAAAATTATTTATTGAACACAGGTAAACATACAGTAAACAGCTCACTGACACAGTAATGAGACCTTGGTGGTGACAGAGTATTCATTAGTCTCGCAGCCTGAGAGAAGAAGCTATCACCCAGTCTGGCAGTCCTAGCGACTTTGCCCGCATCACATACCCTTACATATACATATCATGTGACCAGGAGGATGAACTGGCCAAAGGTTGCTAACTAAGTGGGAGATGGTTCAATACACACATTGAATTTCAGGCCTCACCATGCAGTGATGTACAACTTTCACTTGATCCCAGACTGACTCTCACGGCTCTGCACCGTACCTTAAATAACACACTCAAGACAGAGAAGAATCAAAATACCCTAATGCAGAGCTTAGTGACTTTACTAGGGAGACCTTCATTTTGCTTTTCTAAATTGATACTTACTTAGTGCCAAAGCCAAGTCCATATTGTAATAAATGAGTCATAGCATAGTTAATCAAAAGAATATTACATTTAAACAATGCTCTTCACAACCTCAGCTCACCCCATAAATTTCACAGCAGATCTCCCCATTCTTCCATTCTGGTTCACCTCTTCTCTTTCCCATCACCTCTTTTGGTACTCTCCTCCTTTCCTTACTTCTATCAACCACTGTCCTCCTCTTTAAAATTCCTCCTTCTTCAGCACTCATCATTTCCACCTATCACCACCCATCTTCTTAACTCATCCCATCGTACCCACCCCACCTTCCCTTTCATTTGGCCTCACCAATCACCTGCCAGCTTGCTCTTTTTCCCCTCCTCCACCTTTGTATTCTGGCCCTGCCCACCTCCTTTCCAGTTGTGATAAAGGGTCTCGGCCTGAAACATCAACTGTTTATTCCCCTCCATAGATTCTGCCTGACCTGCTGAATTCTTCCAGCATTTGGTGTGTGCTGCTCAAGATTTCTGGTCTCTTGTGTTTATCATAGCAAATTAAATACTTTGAAGTTACAGTTGTAATGCAAACAGTATGGCAGCTATGTACAGCAGGCACCCACGAAGTGCATGTTACTGAGTCAAATTTTACATGTACTTAGCTAAACTTCTCGTAACTCCTGGCAGCTCATTCCACATGCTCGCCACCCTCTGAGTGAAGAAGTTCCCACCACATTCCCCTTAAATGTTTCACCCTTAACCCAACCTCAGAAGAAAAACCCTGCTTGCATTGACCCTATCCATAAAGTTAGTTAACCAGATATCCAGCATCTTGAATGATGCTGTTTGAGGTATAAACATTAGCCAGGTTATAAGTATAATTTGCCTGCTTCTCTTTAATATGGTTTCATAATCTTCCATGAGAGGGCAAAAAGGGTCTCATTCATAACAGCATAAACACAGGAGAGCACCTCTAACTTTGCAGCATTTCCTGCAGAGTTACCCTGAAAGGCAGTCTAGGTTTTACTGTTCAGGAATAGGACAGGGAACTCAAAACCTTCCATCTCAAAAGTGAGGCTACTCCCTGAGCTGACAAAAAGATCAGTGTCTCAGCTGCCTGTTCAGTCTTAGACCTAAAGTTGATACGTGTGTCACTGTGGTTAAGTGATAAGATCTCACAGCACTATGAACTCAATCTTGATCCTGAATTTCGGTGCTCTCAGTATGGAGTTTGTACATTCTCCCTGTGACCGTACAGACTTCCCTCCCACAATGCCCTGGCTAACCCCACAACATCCAGATAGATTATCAAAGAAGCCAAAGGTAAAAAGCTAGAAATATCAGAACCAAAACCAAGATCTAATGTGAGGCACCAGCAATAACAAGGCCAAGGAACAGGGAGTATAACAGCAATATTCAAAAGAAAAAATGAGTGCATGGATATGAAAGGTTTAGAGCAGGGATTCCCAACATGGGGTCCATGGACCCCTGGGTTAATGGTAGGGGTCAATTACGTAAAAAAAGGTTGAGAACACCTGGTTTAGAGAGATATAGGCCAAACGCGGGCAAATAGGCACTGTGGTTGGCATATACAAGTTGGGCCAAAAAGCCTGTTTCCATGCTGTGTCGGACCATAAGACAAGATATAGGAGCAGAAATTAGGCTATTCAGCCCATAGAGTCTGCTCCGCCATTCCATCATGGCTAATCCCAAATCTCACCCAACGCCATACACCTGCCTTCTCTCCATATCCGATGATGCTCTGACCAATCAGGAAACTATGTGTTTTTCTATTTCACTAACAAAATGGTAGTCCATTTTAAGTGAAGAAGTGACACCTCTTCTCAACGCATCAGTGAAATTATAAGAGGTATAGACAGCACAGATAGAATCTTTTTGCCACGATACATAGAGCGTGATGTGGGTGACCATGATCTTTTCATCATGATTATTCCTGGAAAATTTTTCTACATTAGTGGCTTGCCATTGCCTTCTTCTGGGCAGTATCTTTTAGGTGACCCCAGCCATTATCAATACTCATCAGAGATTGTCTGCCTGTTGTCAGTGGTCGCATAACCAGGACTTGTGATATGCACCAGCTGCTCATACGACCATCCGCCACCCGCTACACCTGTCCAAGGGACCTGCATGTTAGTGGAGGGAAGAAGTGCCTTACATCTTCTTTGGTAGAGATGCATCTCCACCACACCACATGGCAAATAACGAACAAACAGAGTGGTTGACATTTGGATCTCTCTGCTAAAGTATATAGTGGAGTAAGATACAATCACTATGTTTAAGAGACATTTAGACAGGCATTTAAGTAGGCAAAACATAGAAGCAGATAGATCTAATTTGGGCAAATGGGCAAAAAAAATCATTATAGACAGACTGGGGCCCAGTTCTATTCTCTCTGACTTTAACAATTACTTTATAGTGCTTTAACAAATGGTCAAAATAAACTGTCTCATGATTCTTCAGAGGAGATTGATAGGTTCCTGATTAGTCAGGGTGTCAAAGGTTATGTGGAGAAGGCAGAAGAATGGGGTTGAGAGGGTTAATAAATCAGCCACAATGGAATGGAGGAGCAGACTCGATGGGATGAATGGTCTAATTCTGCTCCCACGTCTTTTGATTATTTGGTCACTAAATTACCTGTGGTGTAGACAAATGGTAAAAAAAAATATAATCAAAGGAGTCTTTGATATAAGAGAAGCAGTAGTTCAGGGATACAAGGAAGTAAGAAGGGAAATGCATCAATGGTTTGCTGCTCCAATTATGGGTTATGGAGAAAAGGCAGGTAGGAAGAGGTGAGTGCATGGCCAGACCAGCCATGATCTTATTGAATGGCAGAGCAGGTTTGACGGGCCAGATGGCCTACTCCTTTCTCATGTTCTCTGGAAGCTGGCACTGAACTTCCTCTAGTCTCATTACAACACATTCCCAAATGGGAGCCACCGTTGACTTCCTCCTGTCTCATTACAACAAATTGCCAAATGGGAGCCACCGTTGACTTCCTCCTGTCTCAGTACAACAAATTGCCAAATGGGAGCCACCGTTGACTTCCTCCTGTCTCATTACACTATATTGCCAAATGGAAACCACCGTTGACTTCCTCCTGTCTCAGTACAACACACTACCAAATGGGAGCCAGTGTTGACTTCCTCCCGTCTCATTACAACAAATTGCCAAACGTGAGCCAGCATTGACTTCCTCCTGTCTCATTACAACATATTGCCAAACGGGAGCCAGTGTTGAATACATCTTGTCTCATTACACCATATTGCCAAACGTGGGCCAGCGTCGACTTCCTCCTGTCTCATTACACCATATTGCCAAATGCCTCAGATTTGATGAGCAAAGTAGTGGGCAAGCAGCCAGATTGTGGTGACCAGGTTTTCTCCTTTAAACCAGATCAATGAACCAAGTGAATTCACTGCAACAGTCACTGCATTGTGGTTATACTTCCTATCGTAGAGGGGATAAGAGTCTAGCCAGCTTTCATCCTTGCTTAATAAACATTCAGACACTTCTCAGCAAGGGTCAATGTAAAGCAATCTGAAGCAGGAAACTTGATTTTCAACCTTTTACGTAATTTGTCATGTATGTGCTGCTGGCGTTTAACCCCCATGTTTGAATGCTCATGGCAATTAACTTGAAGGACTTAAAAGAATATTTTTTTTTTTTTTTGCAGAGTGAGTGTCACTAGCAAAGGCAAACTTAGTGCCCATTTACATCTCTTGAACTGCAGGCAAGCCAAAACCTTGGAAGCTCTGCAGCCTACTGAAGATTTCTAACAATACTACTAAAGTAGCAGTTCCAGGAGTTAGACACCAGCAACAAGTGAAGAGATGGCAATTTATTTCCAAGTTTGGATGGCGTAGGATTGAAGTGATGTTAAAATTCAGTTTGTACTCCAACAAGTCAATTAAATTCACCAAATCCAAGAAAATCACTGCATAATGTAACAGAACTCTCATTCCAATTATGCAACATTTTAAAACCAGATGTTATAAACATTCTTAAAATGGGTCCACAGACTAAATAAGCAACCAAAATGTTTAAGTTCCTGTTTACAATCACCCATTCCTTTCTTAACACTGCTTACCCATGAGATCAGCAAAACCACCAACTGGTAAGCGGCATGTCCCAGTGACAAACTGCAGCAGGCGCATTCGTTTCTCATTGTCCATTTCCTTCACAACCTAAGAAAACAGGGTTATTGAGTTGAGACAGATTATTTACTTAAGTAGTGCATGCAGGCCTCTTTAAAGTCAGCCAATCGTCCCAGTCTGTTCTTTGCTCTTGCCTATTAGAATTTCACTTTGACCACAATTATACTCACATCAATGCCAAACTGTATGGCAGTAAACTTGCTAAAGGCAAATTAATACTACCCACCATATATCTGATGACCTGATAGAGGGAGTTGATAAAAGCCAGGCCGTGGATGTTGTATTAAGAGTGAAACTGCACAGAAGCACTTTATGACGCTGTCCAGATTTCCAAAAGCCATTTGATACAATTTAACAGACTTATTCACGAAATAGAACCACATCAGTTTAAAATATGTCAATACCTTAGTCACATAAATGGCAGAGGTTAGTACTGGTTGGGCCAAAGGCCTGTTTCTATGCTGTATAACTCTAATCTAGATGTCTTAAGTGAATCATTTTTAAAAGTCTTTGAAATAACAAGGAACTAACAGTTATGAGAACCTGCAAAGAATGCAGAGTTCTTCCATACCTGCCAAAACCATACTATCTGTTTGCTGTTTCTGGTGTAGTTCCGATAAATTGCATTTCTCTGCCAGTCATTCAAATCTATCTCTTGCATTCCACAAAGCAGCACCTGCAAAAAAAATTAGAGAATTTTAAAACATCTTATCTCAAAGGAGAACTGTAGTCAAACAACTAGTCTACAACTAGTCCAATGACATTGAAGCTCACCAACGCCCTTCAGAGGCTAAAGCAATTCAGTATGTCCATAAGACATAGAAGCAGAAGTAGGCCAATTGGCCCATCGAATCTGCTCTGCCATTCAATCATAGGCTGATCCAATTCTTCCCTGCCCTTTCCCCATACCCTTTGATGCCCTGGTTAATCAAGAATCTATCTATCTCTGCCTTAAATGCACCTAATGACTTGGCCTCCACAGCCTCTCATGGCATCAAATTCCACAGATTTACCACCCTCTGGCTAAAGTACTTTCTCCGCATCTCTGTTCTAAATGGACATCCTTCAATCCTGAAATCGTGCCCTCTTGTCTTAGACTCCCCTACCATGGGAAATAACTTCGCCATATCTAATCTGTTCAGGCCTTTTAACATTCAGAATGCTTCTATAAGATCCCCCCTCATTGTCCTAAACAGATGATCGTCATACTGTAACCCTTTCATTCCTGAAATCATTCTCGTGAATCTTCTTTGAACCCTCTCCAACGTCAGTATATCCTTTCTAAAATATGGAGCTCAAAGCTGCACACAATGTGCAAGTGTGGCCTCACTAGTGCCTCATAGAGCCTCAACATCACATCCCTGCTGTTATATCCTATAGAAATGAATGCCAGCATTACATTCGCCTTCTTCACCACCGACTCAACCTGGAGGTTAACCTGTAGGGTATCCTGCACAAGGACTCCTAGGTCCCTTTGCATCTCTGCATTTTGAATTCTCTTCCCATCTAAATAATAGTCTGCCCATTTATTTCTTCCACCAAAGTGCATGATCATACACTTTCCAACATTGTATTTCATTTGCCACTTCTTTGCCCATTCCTCTAAACTATCTGAGTCTCTCTGTTTCCCCACTACTACCCGCTCCTCCACCTATCTTTCTACCATCAGCAAATTTAGCCACAAATTCGTTAATCCCATAGTCCAAATCATTGACATACATCTTAAAAAGCAGCGGACCGACCCCTGTGGAACTCCACTGGCAACCGGCAGCCAGCCAGAATAGAATCCCTTTACTCCCACTCTATTTTTTGCCAATCAGCCAATACTCAACCCATGCTAGTAACTATCCTGTAATTCTATGGGCTCTTATCTTGCTAAGCAGCCTCATGTGTGGCACCTTGTTAAAGGCCTTCTGAAAATCCAAGTGCACCACATCTACTTCATTTCCATTGTCCACCCTGCTTGTAATTTCCTCAAAAAATTGCAGTAGGTTAGTCAGGCAGGATCTTCCTTTCAGGAAATCATTCTGGCTTTGGCCTATCTTGTCATGAGCCTCCAAGTACTCCGTCATCTCATCCCTAACAATCGATTCCAACAACTTCTCAACCACTGATGTTAGGCTAACAGGTCTATAGTTTCCTTTCTGCTGCCTCTCACCCTTCTTAAATAGCAGAGTAACATTTAAAATTTTCCAGTCAGCTGGTACAATGCCAGCACCTATCAATTCTTGAAAGATCATTGTTAATATCTCTGCAATCTCCCCAGCTACTTCGTTCAGAACCCGAGGGTGCATTCCATCAGGTCCAGGCGATATATCCGCCCTCAGACCATTAAGCTTTCTGAGCACCTTCTCAGTTGTAATTTTCACTGCACAAACTTCACTTCCTTGACACTCTTGAATGCTTGGTATACTGCAGATGTCTTCCACTGTGAAGACTGATTCAAAATACACATTCAGTTCCTCTGCCATCTCTGCGTTTCTCATTACAATATGCCCAGCGTCATTTTCTATTGGTTCTATATCTACTCTCAGCTCTCTTTTACCCTTTATATACTTGAAAAAGCTTTTAGTATCTTCTTTGATATTAGTCACCAGCTTCCTTTCATAATTCACCTTTTCCTTCCTCCTGACCTTCTTAGTTTCCTTCTGCAAGTTTATAAAAGCTTCCCAGTCCTCTATCTTCATACTAGCTCTCTTCTGCTTTTACTTTGGCTCTGACGTCACTTATCAGCCATGGTAGTGTCCTTCTTCCATTCGAAAATTTCTTCCTATCTGGAATATATCTGTCTTGCACTTTCCTCATTTTTCACAAACTCCAGCCATTGCTGCTCTGCTGTCCGTCCTGCTAGTGTCCCTTTCCAGTCAACCTTGATCAGTTCCCCTCTCATGCCATTGTAATTTCCTTTATTCCACTGAAATACCGACACATTGGAATTTAGTTTCTCCCTCTCAAACTTCAAAGTGAACTCCATCATATTGTGATCACTGCTTCCTAAGGGTTCCTTAACCTTAAGCTCCCTGATCACCTCCGGATCATTGCACAACACCTAATCCAGTACAGCCGATCCCCTGCTGGGCTCAACAAGTTGTTGTTCTAAAAAGCATCCCCTTAGACATTCTACAAATTCCCTCTCAAGGTCCAGTACCGACCTAGTTTTCCTAATCCACTTTCATGTTAAAATCCCCAACGATTATCATGACATTGCCCTTCTGACACGTCTTTTCTATCTTCTGCTGTAATTTGTAATCCACATCCCGACTGCTGTTTGGAGGCCTGTATACAACTGCTATTAGGGTTCTTTTACCCTTGCCATTACTTAACTCAACCCATAGCACCTCTACACCTTCCGATCCTATGTCATCCCTTTCAAATGATTTAATATTATTTCCTATACACAGAGTCACACCACCCCCTCTGCCTACTAGCCTATCTTTCCGATACACCATATATCCTTGGACATTCAGCTCCCAATGGCAGCCATCCTTTAGCCAAGTTTCAGAGATGGCCACAACGTCATACCTGCCAACCTGTAGCTGAATTTCAAGATCGTCCACTTATTTCTTAAGGTGTGTGTATTCAAGTACAACACCTTCAGTCCAGTATTTATTGCTTTCTGTTTTAACTGCACCATGTCTCTATTGCCCTATAGCTCATCCCAGTGGTCGTCCATATCAGAAACCAGCCTCACCTCTTGGGACTGTCTGTACTTCTCACTGCCTCAGTAAACCAACCTGCATAATCAAAGATCCCACCCACCTCCGACATTCTCTCTTCTCCCCTCTCCCAGTGGGCAGAAGATAGAAAGGTTTGAAAAGCAGCACCACCGGGCTCAAGACCTGTTTCTATCCCACTGTTATTAGACTCTGGAATGGATTTCCTTGTTGATAAGACAGACTCTTGGCCTCAAAATCTACTTCATTATGACCTTGCACTTTATAGCTCACCTGTACTACACTTTGTCTGCAGCTTTTGTACTTTATTCTGCATTATTATTTTACCTTATTGTAGCTCAATGCATTGTGTAAGCAGTATGCAAGGCAAGCTTTCCACTGTATCTCAGCACATGTAACAATAATAAACCAATACTAGCATCACTTTATTCTGGGAAAACATTTTTTTGGAATGCATATGGTTAGATACTGGAAACCACAGCCAGAAGGAACAATGCGAGCAACTCAATTGTGGTGTTCAAAAAGTAAGCAAATAAAGAAAAGGAATAAATTTGCAAGCCACAGGGAGTGGCTCTATCTGACTGCTCTTACATTGAACTAAGACAGACTCACTGGGCCAAATTGCCTCTGGCTTTGAAGCTGACATCCAGGAACTCAGCAATCTGATGCTGTTTTCCACTCTGACAAAATTATTTGAAAAGGATATGTAAAAAAGGCATTGAAGTTAAACTACGTGAATGGCTTCTCCCCCCCCCCCCGGAGAAGTGGCACAATTGGAATGGGTTAAACAGCTTTCTGGAGCAGCAGTGTAGCACAGTGGTTATCATAACACTGTAACATTACCAGCTGCAAGATCAGGGTTCAGTCTGTTAAGGAGCTTGTACGTTCTCCCCATGACCGTGTGTGCTTCCTCTGTGTGATCCCACATTCATCAGGTGTAAGTTTAAGGTTAGCCAGTTGTGGGCATGCTGTGTTAGTGCTGGGAGTCTGCCAACACTTGCAAGCCGCCCAGCACGATCCTCACAGATTTGATTTGACATCAGTGATGCATTTCACCGTATTAAAGCTAACTTTTAAATCTTTAATTTTGTTCTCAAGTGCTTTAGGTTTCTTTATCCACATCATCACCTTGGATGTGTCAAAAGGGTGTCTATTCTGACCAATGTTTCCCAAGACATCCTTACCAAACATGCAAATATAAACCACTCCCTATCACTTCTCCTGGAAGTTCATTAAAGTATTGGCAGAAATAACTTAGAGGTGACTCAAAGACAAATTTTAATGTCAACATGAACTTTCCATCACTGCAAACAAAACTATGACTACACTGGTATCAAACTAAAAAAATTCTGAAACAAAGACCAGATCTATCTGGATCAGAATACTATTTCAAACAAGAGGAATGAATTTCCGGTTATAGATTTGATGCTAATGTTGACTGAAAGAGACGTTCACCATGTTAAAATACTGAAAAGCAATACTGATGACTTGGCTCATTTACAAAAACCACTACATATTCGAGGATTATGTCACTCATCAACTGGAGTGAAAATACTAAAAGTAATACACCAAGGGATCAGTGAAACAGAGTATATCTGGTGGATGCTGACTACATCCCTTAATCACTCCTCAAAGACCTTCATTTATTTCAAGTTTTAACAAAGAGTTTTCTTAACCAGATTCAACAACCTCATCAACAGCAAATACAATACAGCATACAGAGAGGAGGTACAGCAGTTAGCAGAATGGTGTGAGCACACAACTTGAGTCTTAACATGGCCAAAGCTTAAAGAGATGATTGTGAAACTTTAGGAAGGTGCATGCTGAGGATTGTGAGGACGGCTGAGAGGATCATCAGGGTCTCTCTTCCTTCTATTAGAGATATTTATGAGAAGTGCTGCATACACAGGACCCCTAGCACTGTCAAAGATCCCTCCCATCTGTACAATAACCTCTTTGAACCTCCTCTCCCCCACCCCCCAGATCAGGCAGGAAGTACTGCAGCATTAGCACTAGAACTGTTAGGCTGGACACGTTGTGCTGGTGCCAGAGGCGTGGCAACACTTGCAGGACACCCAGCACAATCCTCACAGATTTGATTTGATGTAAATGATGCATTTCTTTGTACGTGTGACAAATAAAGCTAATCTTTAAATGCGTTCTGATGCGCTTTAGGTTTCATTATCCACAACATTACCATGGATGTGTCAAAAGGGTGTCTACTCTGACCAATCTCTTCCCGACGCATGGGACTACTGAACTGCCTACCACCACCCAGGGTCTCAACACGCAGGAAGCTCCAGAACAGATACACTGTATGCTTTTCAACTTGTGTCGCAAATGCACCTTGTTATTTGTTAACTTACTGGTGGTAGTATTAATTTGTGTGTTGTGTGTGCAAGTTAAATGTACTGTGTTGTGCATCTTGGTCCGGAGGAACATTGTTCCATTTGGCGATATACATGTGTACAGTTGAATGTCAATAAATTTGAACTTGAGTTAGAGTGAAATAAAGGTGCTATACCAACATGCTTCATTCAGGGAGACATGCAAAAAGAACTAAAAACACTCAACATATTACAATACCTCTAATTCTTTGGCATCGAATGACTGAAGATAGTGTAAAGGGAGCACTTCATTAAAGCCCTCCAAGAATGCTTGTGTCTGCTCCTGAACGCCACGTGATAACCTCCATTCAGCTACAAGCCTACGTAGTTGAAATAGTTTGATTGAATGATTATAGCAAATACACAATAGTGAGAACTAGAAAAGTTACTATATTCTTAACCAATAGCATTAAACTTTGACATACTTCTATAGATGTGTAGTGAAGAGTATGACTGGCTGCATCACAGCCTGGTATGGAAAAACCAATGCCCTTGAACAGAAAATCCCACACAAAGAAGTGGATACGGCCCAGTCCATCATGGGCAAAACCTTCCCAACGACTGAGCACATCTACATAAAACACTGTCACAGGAAAGCAGCATCCATCATTAAGGACCCCCACCACCCAGGACACTCTCTTCTCATTGCTGCCATCAGGAAGAAGGTACCCTGGACTCAGGACCCACACCACCAGGTTCAGGGACAGTCACTACACTTCAACTATCAGGCTCTTGAACCAAAGGGGATAACGTCATTCAGGTTCACTTGCTCCATCATTGAAATGTTCCTCTAGCCAATGGACTCATTTTCAAGGACTCTTCTTCTCATGTTCTTCATATTTATTGCTTATTTATTTGTTATTATTATTTTTTCTTTTAGTATTTGCAGTTTGTCGTCTTCTGAATTCTGGTTGAACGCCCTAGTTGTGCAGTCTTTCATTGATTCTGTTATGGTTATTATTCTATAGATTAATTGAGTATGCCCACAAGAAAATGAACCTCAGGGTTGGATATAGTGACATATATGTATTTTGATAATGAAATTTACTTTGAACTTCAACATCTTCCATGAAACAAAGTCATAACATTATAAAATCACTTTAAATATTATATTCATAGCTGGTAGATGAAAATGTGTTTTACAATATCACCTTACCTAATGTATTCCTCTTTATTCTCCTCAGTCACCAGTATATCATTGCCACCTGGTTTCAGTTCATGCGTCTGTATTTCACCTAAAATTTCTTTGTCAACTGAGAAATACATTTCCAGACCACATTCCTCTAGGCTGTTCTCCCTAGAAACAAGATATTATTTTCTGTAATTAATTACAAAACCAAATGCCAGCCGGGTGCGACATTAACGTGAATAGCACAAAGTTAACTAGTCAAACTGAGCAAGTTAATGGGAAAATAACGTTCCCTGTAGAGGGGCCAACAGCAGCTGTGTAAAATTTCTGGTTTTGGTTCAGAGGAGGAAAATATTTCCGTTAGATGAAGGGTGAAGAAAGTATCTGGGTTAAAATCAGAATCAGGTTTATTATCACTGGCATATGTTGTGAAATGTGTTATGCAGCAGCAGTACATAACAATAATAATAAAAACTATAAATTACAATAAGTATGTGTGTGCATTAGGAAAGCGGAGCTCAAGTCTAGTTGATTTCACCCAGATCAAGACTAAGAAAGTGTGCAGCACTATTGGTCTAACCTCAATGAAATGTTCATGTTTGATATGCCATGCATTTTATGAAACAAATTAGTGGTACATAGTTCTGAGTTCAGGTTCAATTGTCACTTATATCATACATGAATAGCTATGAACACAGCATTACTCCGGGGCCAAGGTGCAGAGCACAGTACCAACAGTCAATAGTATTTCTTGGATGAAAACTTTTGGGTAGGTGTTTTAAGAAAAATAAGAAAACAATAATTTCCTCACATCTGAAAAGATAGAACTTTGCAAAACTTGTGATGGTATCTAAATAAGTTATGAATGGAATAATGTACCGTGCAAACTAATTATGCCAATTGTCATGGCCTCCTCTGTCTGAAGTGTATACTGTTCTGCTATGTTCTGTTGGCTAGATAGTAATGACTAAAGCAAACAATTAGCACCACCAAAATATAAAGTACAAACCTTATCCAAATGAGGGAGTTGTAAAATTCTGGATCTATAGATTCCAGGTCTTTGGTTACTATTGGTTTGCTTAGCATCCGTTTGTAAAATGGCAAAGAGAATCCAGTGTCTATGAATTTCCCATGAAACAATGCCTAACATTTAAAGGAAAAACAAGAATAAAACTTAAAATCAATTCCTTGAAATAATTAAGACATGAAGCATGCACCTTGGCATCAGAAAACTATACAAATACATTGAGCAACTCTCGTAAGCCCTTGGGGGGGTCTACATTACATGTTGAGGCTGGCAACTTTTATCTACTTGTCGGCATTAAAGAGGACAGTAAGACTGAGACACAAGGGAAGAACTTTTCATTCCAATAAGAACTAACAGTGCGCTCATCCTTACTGGCCCAGACATGCAGTGCATTTGACACCAAAATCACCAGGAAAGGTTACGATGTTCAACTGTCTGACTACAGTTGTGCCAAATTATTCAGTATTTACTTTTCATAAAAATAAGAAAGGTCCACAATATTCCACACATTTTAACTTCTGAAGCTTCTTTTTACAGACTTAAAGTAAATCACATTTGACTGCCAGAAACATTCAAGGAAAGTAGAAATAATAATGGAAGTTCAACTTAATGCCATGCATTTACAGGTGTCATTACAATTCAAACTAATAGTCTTTATCACCAGCAAAAGTTAATGTGCCAAAACAAAATGAGGAATATGCAAAGTGCATCTATATTAAATTACCATAAGACCAATAGATATAGGAGCAGAATTAGGCTATTTGTCCCATCGAGTCTGCTCTGCCATTTCATCATAGCTGATCCATTTTCTTCTCAGCTCCAGTCTCCTGCCTTCTCCCCATATTCTTTCATGCCCTGACTAATCTAAGATCCATCCACCTCTGCCCAATGACTTAGCCTCCACAGTCACCTGTGGCAATGAATTCCACAAATTCACCAGTCTGGCTGAAGTAATTGCTTCTCACCTCCGTTCTAAATGGACATCTCTCTATTCTGAGGCTGTGTCTTCTTAGACTCCCCACCATAGGAAACATTCTCTCCAAATCTGCTCTATCAAGGCCTTTCAACATTTGACAGGTTTCAGTGAGACCCCCTCAATGTTCTGAATTCCAGTGAGTACAGGTCCAGAGCCATCAAATGCTCCTCATATAAGCCTTTCAACTTCAGAATCATTTTCATTAACCTCCTTTGAAACTTCTCCAATGTCAGCACATTCTTGCATTCTGACATAGAATACACAAGTCTAAACAGGTCACAGCATAACAAAGCAACATACACAAAATGCTGGAGGAACTCAGCAGGCCAGGCAGCATCTATGGAAAAGAGTAAACAATCGACATATCAGGCTGAGACCCTTCACTAACCCATGCCAATGTTAGTGCTATGGAAGCTCTATCTTAACACTGCTCATCTATCACTGGATTTCCCCCCACATCTTCCCCTTCCTTACAGATTTATCCAAATGAACCAGCACTATTTCTCTCAGTTATTCACAGCAACTAACTCAATATTCTCAAAAGTCTTTGAATAGTTTTCTTCTGACTTCCCTATATTAATATGATCTCCTTTACTCCCTATATTAGTCGCTTTCTATGATCCTTCCTACAATTGATGGCCTCCGGTTTTACTCTTCACTGCAAATAAAGAGACAGCCACTACCAGAACTTTCAAGGGAAATAAAAGCTACCTCAGCCTTCCCTACACGAGAAAAGATCCCCAGCTTATTTAGCATTTTTCTCTTTTGAGTATAACCGTCAGCTCTGATACTTGCCATTGTTTATAATATGGTGCACTAAACTTTATGAAGTATTCATTTGGTCTAAGGTTCCACACAGGTGGTTGAGTTGGTGAAGAAAGCAGGTACTTTCACATCATACAAGTACATGGATGAACACTTGATTCACCAATGCATGGAAACTTATGGACTGAGTACTGATAAATGGGATTAATATTGATGTGGACGTGTTGGTTGACGTAGACACAGCAGATCAAAGTTTTTTCTGCATTGCATGATTATGAATTTAAAACATCTGTCACAAGGGGGGGACGGTATACTGTACCTACAATATATCTGGAACTGCAAGTTAACAGAAATTGCATTTTATTTAATAATCTGCCATTTTGTTATAAATGTTACAGCACAGGAGACCATTCTGCCAACTAACAGCAATCCTGCCTTCTCCCTTTAGCTGTGCAAATCCTTTCCTTCGAGATAACTATCCAGTTCCCTTTGAAACACTGCCGTGAAATTGACCTTCACTGACAGTGCATTTCACATTTTAACCACTTGACTGAAAAAATAAGCTCTCCATCACTCCAAGGTGATTAACCCATCTTATTCAATAGTCACACAATATAAGCCCTTTATTCCCAGAATCATCCACAGATAATTTCCAGCACTCTTACAAAATAAAATCAGTTACTTTTCATGCGTCACATTACAACACAAAAATAACCAAAAATTGTCTATGGCTAAACATATGGTTTACTTTTTGGTCTTGTATAAAAGACCCTAAGACCTAAGAGCAGAATTTGGCCATTTGGCCCATCAAGTCTGTTCCACCATTCAATCATGGCTGATCCTTTTCTCCCTGCACACCCCCCTCTCAGCCCTACTCCCCAGCCTTCTCCCTGTAATCTTTGATGCTATGGCCAATCAAGACCCTACCAAACTCTGCCTTAAATACACCCAACGACCTAGCCTCCACAGCTGCCTGTGGTAACAAATTCCACAAATTCACCAACCTCCGTGAAATAAATTTCTTTGCTTCTCTGTTTTAAATGGATGCCCCTCTATCCTGAGTCTGTGCCCTCTTGTCCTCGACGACTCTACCATGGGAAACATTCATTCTATATCTACTCTGTCTAGGCCTTTCAACATTTGAAAAGGTTTCAATGAGATCCCCCCCTCATCTTTCTAAATTCCAGGGAGTATAGGCCCAGAGCTATCAAACGTTTCTCATGGTAACCCTTTCGTTCCCAGGATCTTCCTTGTGAACCTCCTCTGAATCCTCTTCAATGCCAGATGAGGAGGCCGAAACTGCTCACAATGCTCAAGGTGAGGCCTCACTAGTGCCTTATAAAGCCTCAGCATCACATCCCTGCTCTTGTATTCTAGACCTCCTAAAATCACGCTAATATTGCATTTGCCCTCCTCACCACCGACTCAACCTGCAAGTTAATCATTAGGGTGTTCAACACAAGGTCTCCCAAGTCCCTTTGCATCTCAGATTTTTGGATTTTCTCCCCGTTTAGAAAAAAGTTTACACATTTATTTCTTCTACCAAAGTGCACAACCATGCATTTCCAACATTATATATCATTTGCCACTTTCTTGCCCATACTCCTAATCTGATTTAGTGTTTACACTATCCGCCCCTCCACCAATCTTCATATCAAATGCAAACCTGGCAACAAAGCCATCTATTCCATCATCTAAATCATTGATAAACAGCATAAAAAGAAGTGGTCCCAACACCAACCCCTGTGGAACACCACTAGTTACTGGCAGCCAAACATGAAAAGAATCTTTTTATTCCCACTCACTGCCTCCTACCGATCAGCCAATGCTCTAATAATGCCAGTAACTTTCCTGTAATACCATGGGCTCTTAACATGGCAAGCATGTGTGGAACTTTGTCAACGGCCTTCTGAAAATCCAAATATACAACATCCACTGCATCCCCTTTATCTACCCTACTTGTAATCTTCTCAAATAATTCCAACAGTTTCGTCAGGCAAGATTTTCCCTTAAGGAAACCATGCTGACTTTGTCCCATCTTATCCTGTATCAGCAAGAACTCCATAACCTCATCTTTAACAATCGATTCCAACATCTCCCCAAACACTGAAATGTCAGACTTTACTTTCTCCCTATCAAATTTCAAGTTTAACTCAATCATATTGTGATCATTGCCTCCTAAGGGTTCTTTTACCTTAAGCTCCCCAGTTTATTACATTACTCCCAATCCAGTATAGCTGATCCCCTAGGTAGGTTCAACGATACACTCATCTAAAAAGCCATCTCATAGGCATTCAACAAATTCACTCTCTTGAGATCCACTACCAACCTGATTTTCCCAATCAATCTGCATGTTGATATTTCCCATGACTATCATAATATTGCCCTTTTGCCAAGCCATTTTTATTTCCCATTGTAATGTGTAGTCCACATCCCAGGTACTGTTGGGAGGTCTGTATATAACTGCCATCAGGGTCCTTGTACTCTTTCAGTTTCTTAACTCAACCCACAAGGATTCAACATCTTCCGATTCCATCTCACATCTTTATGGTTTGATGCCATTCTTTACCAGCAGAGCCACACCACCCCATCTGCCTACCTTCCTATCTCTCCACCTTGGACATTCACCAACTACAACCATCCTTTGGCCAAAAAAGAACTTCAAAAAAAACAGTAGCATTAAGGTTTGAGTAACTCCTAAAACATACCATGGCAATGAAACGCCCTATGAACCGGAAGTACTTCAGATGATCTGGGTTGATGTAAGATGCTGGGTTTATTTGTAAGCAGTAACTTTCCTTCCCAGCATACTCGAACAGGCAATACATGGGATTCAAAACTTCATGAGAAAGCAGAAAGAACCATTCCCTATTAAAAAAAAATACAAACATTAGATACACTGAAAGTACGACTTCAGTAATTCTCCAATTAATTCTTACAATTATTGCACATGATCTGGTGGGCCAGTACAACTGGTGTTTGACCAAGGTAGGTTGTTCTTGATATTCATTAAATTCCAGGGGCACTTACAAATTCAGTAACACCAACACATTGGAAATTATTTTGCTCTTTTAAGCTAAAGGTGTAGAAGAATGCGTTGCCTGGAATTGGGGTCAGAGCATTTGCTAAACAATGTTTTCCATCTCTGGATGAGGGCTCTTTGCATATCTCACTAATCTTCCTCATTGACTCCACTCTGAGATGCAGCTTCAAGTGACAAACTGCCAATTTAAACCGAATTAAAGTGGGCAGTGAGTGGCAGCTCAATACCAGTGTCTATCCTATGCAATGTATCCAACACAGCTTGCTGAGCAATATGTGTGGGAAATTGCAACCATTTTGTTTGTATGGTCCAATTATTAATTACATAATATTAGTGAATGTGCAAATATTTATTTTCATGCATATTTGGGGAGGGTGGTTCTGGCTGGAGATGGTAGAAAGAAGTTAGGTTGCTCTCCTTGCAGGGAAGGAGAATAGGAGATCTGATAGAGGCACTCATAATCATGAATGCATTTGATAGAGTAAGAAAATGCATTTGACAAGGTCCCACATTTGAGGTTGACCAAGAAGGTTCAGTCGCTTGGCATTCAGGATTAGACATTGGCTTGGTGGCAGATTCATTAAATTCCAATGATATCTAAAGAATCATTAACAGCAATGTCCCCAAGTATAATGGAAGTTACATATTTTGTTCTCCTAAGCTAGTTGAATGTTTTGTCTTTAATTAGGGTCAGGTAATAACACAGAGAACTTTACAAACAATGCTTCCCAGTTTTGGTATAAAGTTCTTTGCATGTCTCACTAATCTTACTCCCTTCTTAAAATTGTTGACTCCATTCTGAGGTATAGCTCTAAGTTAGAATATTTTGCAAAACTACCTATTATAACTGCATGAAAGTGGACAGTGAAGCCCACATCAATACCAGTGTCTGTCCTCATTATAGAAAGGACGTAGAAGCTTTAGAGAGGGTGCAAAGATTTACCAGGATGCTGCCTGAATTAGAGAGAATGTTTTATGAGGATTGGTTGAGTGAGCTAGGGCTTTTCTCCTTAGAGCAAAGGAGGATGAGAGATGACTCGATAGAGGTGTACAAGATGATAAGAGGAATAGATCGAATGGATAGCTATAAGACTTTTCCACACAGCAGAAATGGCCAATACAAGGAGCATAATTTAGGGATATTTAAGACATTTTCAGACAGGCACATAGATGATTGAAAGATGGAGGGCTTCGTGGGAGAGAACGGTTATAGACAATAGCTGCAGAAGTAGACCATTCGGCCCTTCGAGCCTGCACCGCCATTCTGAGATCATGGCTGATCATCTACTATCAATACCTGGTTCCTGCCTTGTCCCCATAACCCTTGATTCCCTATCCATAAGATACCTATCTAGCTCCTCCTTTTTTTGTAATATAATTTTTATTGAGTTTTCAAAAAGAATACATGAAAAGATAAAATCTACCCTCCCCCCCTCCCCTTAACCCTCCCCCCCCATATATAGTCCTACCTAAAAAGAAAGAAAAGAGAAAAAAAAGAAAAAAAAAGAGCCGCCTGGGTATTAGAAGGTTTCCACATGCTCCATGGGATTCAAAATAAATTGGTATAATTATTCGTTACTTTCCCCAAGGGACCAAGATCTTTATCGGAGCACTTAAATATGCCATCCTATCTTTTGTAAATAAGGGCGCCAAATATTCAAAAATGTTATATATTTATCTCTTAAATTATAAGTAATTTTTTCGAGTAGAATAGAACTAGCCATTTCATTATTCCAACGATCCATACTTAAATACAAATCAGATTTCCAAGTATCTGCTATAGTCTTCCTAGCTACTGCCAATGCAATTTTTATAAATTCTTTCTGATATTTATTCAATTTAAGTTTCGGCTTTATTCCTTCAATATCACCTAATAGAAATAATACAGGGTTATGTGGAAGTTGAGTTCCAGTAATTTGTTCCAATAAGACTCTTAAATTTATCCAAAAGGGTTGAATTTTAAAACAAGACCAAGTAGAATGTAAAAAAGTACCAATTTCTTGATTACACTGAAAGCATTTATCGGATAGATTTGAATTTAATCTATTTATTTTTTGTGGTGTAATATGTAATTGGTGTAAAAAATTATATTGTACTAATCTAAGTCGAACATTTATTGTATTTGTCATACTGTCAAGACAGAGTCTTGACCAATTTGCTTCATCAATATTAATATTCAGATCTGTTTCCCATTTTTGCTTTGACTTATGGGTTCCTTGTTTAATTGTCTGTTCTTGAATCAAATTATACATACAAGAAATAAATTTTTTAATTTTCCCTTTTTGAGTTAAAATCTCAATTTCATTAGGTTTTGGCAAAACATTGTTTAAGCCCTTAATTGAAAGTAACAAAAGAAAGTATTATTTGATATTTTATATTTATCCTTTAATTGTTCAAATGACATCAATATACCTCGTTCAAAACAATCTCCTATAAATTTAATCCCTTTTTGGTACCAATTATATAAAAGTTGATTGTCCATTGTAAAAGGAATAAGTCTGTTTTGGAACAAAGGTCTCCTTGCTAATAGAGATTTCTGTGTTTCATTATCAACATTTATCTTATTCCATAGATCAATCAAATGTGTTAATATAGGAGATTCTTTCTTTTCCTGTATCCATTTAGATTCCCATTTATATATAAAATCTTCAGGTCTATTTTCTCCTATCTAGTCTAATTCTATTTTAATCCATGCTGGTTTTCGATCATCGAAGAAAGATACAATAAATCTAAGTTGATTTGCTTTATAATAGTTTTTAAAGTTTGGAAGTTGTAACCCTCCTAACCCAAATTTACATGTCAATTTTTCCAATGATATTCTTGATATTTTACCTTTCCAAAGAAATTTTCTCACACATTTATTTAACTCTTGAAAAAATTTCTGTGGCACTTATATTGGTAATGTTTGAAACAAATACTGTAATCTAGGAAATATATTCATTTTTACAACATTGACTCTACCTACTAATGTTATTGGTAGTATCATCCATTTGTCAAAATCTTGAATTTTTTTCAATAGTGGTAAATAATTAAATTTATATAAATTCTTTACATCATTATCAAGTCTTATACCTAAATACTTTATACCATTTACCGGCCATCTAAATTGGGTTACTAATCGACATTGACTATAGTCTCCTTTAGTAAGAGGTAAAATTTCACTTTTATCCCAATTTATTTTGTAACCTGATACCTTCCCATATTCATCCAATCTAGAAGATAATTTATGCAACGAATGTTGTGGGTTTGTTAAGTAGATCAAAACATCATCGGCAAAAAGATTAGTTTTATATTCCTCCTGATTAACTCTAAAACCCATAATATCTGGATCAATTCTGATTAGTTCTGCTAATGGTTCTATCGCCAGTACAAATAAAGCAGGTGATAATGGACAACCTTGTCTAGTTGACCTTTTTAACTGGAATGGTGTTGAAATTTGAGAGTTTGTCACTACTTTAGCATTAGGGTTAGAATTTAAAGTTTTAATCCAGTTTATAAAAGATGTTCCTAACCCATATTTTTCTAATACTTTAAATAAAAAATCCCATTCTAATCTATCAAATGCTTTTTCTGCATCCAAGGCTACTACTATACTCTTCTCGTCCCTTTTTTGTGCCAAATGAATTATACTGAGTAGCCGGGTTACATTATCTGCCAATTGTCTATTTTTAATAAATCCTGTTTGATCCATATGTATTAATTTTGGTAAATATTTAGATATCTATTCGATAAAATTTTTGCTATTATTTTATAATCTGTATTCAATAAAGAAATAGGCCTGTATGGTGTTGGTTTCATAGGATCTCTGTCTTTTTTTGGCAATACTATTACAATCGCTGTTGAAAAAGATTCTGGAAGTTTATGTATTTTTTCTGCTTGAGGTATTAGTTCCATAAAGAGAGGATCTTTATCTCTTTTAATCTTTAAATCTTTAAATTTTTTATAAAATTCAGGTGGAAAACCATCTTCTCCTGGAGATTTATTACTTTGGAGTGATCCTAAAGCTTCTTCAACTTCTTAATGTAAAGGGCATATCTAATCCCTTCTGTTCTTCCAAATTCAATTTTGGAAGAGAAACTTGTGATAAAAACCTTTCTATCTCATTAACATCATTTTGGGATTCTGATTGATATAATTCAGAATAGAAATTTTTAAAGGTTTCATTTATTTCAAGAGGTTTATAAGATACTATATTTGCCCTTGTCCTAATTGCATTTATTGTTCTTGACGTTTTAATAATGTTGAATTAAATCTCCATCTATAGGCCACTTCTTCCTTATCAGCCATTATTATTGTCATTAATAAAGGAGAATGATCTGATAATATTCTTGCTTTATATTCCATATTTTTCACTCTGTGTTGAATATGCATTGATAATAGAAAAAAATCTATCCTTGAGTAAGTTTTATGTCTACGGGAATAGAACGAATAGTCTCTTTCTTTAGGATTGATTCTTCTCCATATATCAATCAAATTTAATTCTTTCATCAATGATAAAGTTAAATTTATTACCTTCGATTTTATAACAGCTTTGGTTGATCTATCTAAGACTGGGTCTAAGCAAAAATTAAAGTCTCCTCCAATTAATATTTTTTCATGTGCATCCGCCAAATTCAAAAAAGCTTCTTGTATGAATTTTGCATCATTTTCGTTTGGTGCATAAATATTCATAAAAATCCATAGTTCAGAAAAAAGTTGACAATGTACAATCACATCTCCCCGCAGAATCAGTTATTACATTTTGTATTCTAATTGGTAACGTTTTATTGATCAAAATTGCAACTCCCCTCGCTTTTGAATTAACTGAAGCCGCAACAACACTACCCACCCAATCTCTCTTTAGTTTCTGATGTTCTGTTTCTGTTAGGTGCGTTTCCTGTAAAAAAGCTAAATCTATCTTCATTTTTTAAATATGTGTTAAGATTCTTTTTCTTTTCACTGGTCCATTAAGCCCATTAACATTAAAACTCAAAAAATTCAATAAATTAGTCATTATTCTTAACAAAGTTACTCCAATCTAAAACATTACTTATCTTCTCAACTCTCATAGTTCCTTGGGGAATCTCTTTAAACTTCACCATGTTGCTATGTGTTTCCCTCCCAACCTTCCAGGCAAAAAGAAAAAAAAGATAGAAAGAATACAAAAAAAGAAAAAACAAAATACCCCCCCACTAATGTTGTGAATGAAAAGATACACAACACTACCCCCCTCCATTTTACAGGTCATGGCAAAAGCCACACTTGCACACACGATTAGCGTAGCAATTGGTCAGTGCTTCTTCCAGCTCCCCCGCAACAAAAAAGATTATATATGTATATATATATATATATAGACAAAATTAGTGTTACTATTCCCAACTAACATTCCTCCAATTTTAACCTTTCTTACCCCCCTCGTATAATTAATAATATATTTATACATTCATCCACCTTCAAAAATCCAACAAATCCATTCTTTGACCCAATCTTCATCTTCAATCTATCTCGCTCCCCTGGATTTGTTCTTGTATCTGGTGCATATTCAGAGAATCTCGCACAAACTGCTCCGCTTTCTGGTAGTCATCAAAAAATCTTTTTTTTCCACCAGGCAAAAAAATCTTCAAGGTTGCAGGATTAAGCAATATAAATTGATAACCGTGATCCCATAGGGTTTTTTCCACTGGATTAAATTTCTTCCTTCTCTTCAAAAGTTCATAACTTATATCAGGGTAGAAAAAAAACTTTGTTCCCTTGAATCATCAATGGCCCTTTTCTATCCTTGGCAGCTCGAGCAGCTGCCTGTAGAATCCTTTCCTTGTCTTGAAATCTTAAGAATTTTATTATAATCGATCGTGGATATTGGTCATCTTTTGGTTTTGGTCTTAGAGCTCTATGTGCCCGCTCAACTTCAATTGTTCGAACCTCCTCTTCCATTTGCAAAACTTCCGGGATCCATCTTTGAAAAAATTCTATTGGTTTTTCTCCCTCTGTACCTTCTTTAAGACCATCAATTTTAATATTATTACGTCTACTGAAAATTTCCAACATGTCCACTTTCTCCAAGAGTCGATTTCTTTCCGAGTTCCAGACAAGCAGATCATTTTCTGTTTTTTCCACTCTATCATTCATATGCCCCATTGCTCTTTTCATCTTCTGAAGTTTCTTATCCATTTTGTCCTGTCTTTCCATAACTTTATTATAGCACATCTTCGTATCTCTAAGCTCTTCTCTTTCTTTTCTTAGTTCAGCCGTTAATTGCAATATAGCCTCTCTTATGTCTCTATCATCTCCGTTACTTCCAGTCGCTTCCAATTCTTCCTCCTCTTCTTCATCTGTGTTCTCTGCAGAGTCCAATTCTGACTCCGAGTCATTTTCAATTGCAGTGGCTGTCGGTTCTTGTAGTTTGAGTTGTGTCGATTTGCGCATGCGCATTTCCGGCATCTTCTTCGGAGAAACCGCTACCACCGCCATTGCTCCCTGTTCTACCGAAGGAGATCCAACCTGAGTCCGAGGCTCCATCGTTGCAGAAGGCCCTTTTTTCTTCCCCTCTCGCGGCTGCTTCGCAACAGCAGACTTCTTTTGTTGCGGTTTAGGAGGCATATCATAAAGTAGTCTTGCAAAGTTTATAAATAGTTTTCAGAAAATAATTATTAACTTTGCTTTCTTTAAACGGTACTTTGCTGATTTGTTGCGGGAGAGCTGGATTTACACGTCTCAATCCCACGTCATCACGTGACGCCCCCTCATCTAGCTCCTTCTTGAAAGCATCCAGAGAATTGGCCTCCACTGCCTTCTGAGGCAGCGCGTTCCACACCTCCACAACTCTCTGGGAGAAGTAGTTCCTCAACTCTGTCCTAAATGACTTACCCCTTATTCTTAAACCATGCCCTCTGGTACTGGACTCTCCCAGCATCTGGAACATATTTCCTGCCTCTACCTTGTCCAATCCCTTAATAATCTTATATGTCTCAATCAGATCCCCCCTCAATCTCCTTAATTCCAGCATGTACAAGCCCAGTCTCCCTAACCTCTCTGCGTAAGACAGTCCGGACATCCCAGGAATTAACCTAGTGAACCTATGCTTCACCTCCTCCACAGCCAGGTTAGATTGCTCAGAGTAGGTTAAAAGGTCAGCACAGTATTATGGGCCAAAGGGCCTGTACTGTGCTGTAGAGCTCTATGCAATGTAGCTAACATGGTTTGTTGAGTACCACATGTAGGAACACTGGCCAGTTTTCACTTCTAAACCAAGAGAAGGAGCAGCTAAAACAAAGTACAGTAGAGACTGAAATTGCTAGCTTTCTGGTCTGTATGGTCCAATTATTAATTTTATTATGTAATCTGATTTCTGAATGGACATTAAATCCGAGAACACTACCTCAGTACTTTTTATTTCTATTTCTGCACTACTTATTTAATTTAAATATATATTTGCTACAAAGACAATAAATTTCACGATATATGCCGGTGATATGAAACCTGATTCCTACAAATGTGGGAATATTATATATTTTCATGTTTACTTTGTGGCGGGGGGGGGGGAGATGCGTGTGTTGGTTCTGGCTGGAGATGGTAGAAAGAATAAGAGGCCTCAGTTCAGTCTGGAGACAGGAGAATTCAGTTGCCCTCCTAACAGGGAAGGAGAACTGGAGATCTGATAAAGGCACTCAAAATTATGAACGCATTTGACAAGAGTCAGGAGAAACAGTGTATTTATGGAACAAACTAAATAAACAGTTGAAGGGGAAATACCTGCAGGTATGCACGGAATAAAAAGGAGCTTATGAATAACTGCGTTGCTCTATTATAGACCTAATAAAAGTGAAATAGACTGACTAACCTCTTCCTACACCGCACAATTCATCAGTTTTACAGCAGGCAAATGCTTCCTGTTACTTTGATCCTACATTGAAAATACTTGCCTTGCCACACCTCCATAATCTAAGCCTTCCTCTCCTGGGAAAATGATCCACAACCTCCGTCGCAGGTCTTGAGGACTAAAGCTCATAATCTGAAACAAGGCAGAAATAGTTTGTAAGGGAATCACATTCCAAAAAGAGTGTTTAAGTGCATTATCTATAAAACCATCAACTTTAAAACATATTCCTTTCAAGATCTAAGGGTTCCTTAATCGCTAATAGCCCTCAAGAAAGTTGTGGTGAACTGCAACAGTCCCTTTGCTGTCAGTACTTAGATCCTGATGATTTTGCGATCTAAAAGGTTCTTTGGAAGATAAGAATGTGGCATAAAACTTGTTGATTATGATCATTTTATTAAGTGATACAAGAACAAAGGAAATGAGGGGAGAAGCTTGGTGAGAGATGGAAGAGGAGAGAGAGTGAACAAAGGTGGTCTGGTCTTCTTATAACAGACCATGGATTCCATTGAAATTCCAAGAGATATTAGTTAACCAATTATATAACCAGATTTAGGTAATGTGATAACTGCCACTGAAACTAAATTTCCAGAAAAATAGAGGCAACTGTAACCACTGGCAAACTCACTGAACAACTACATGTATATAGATCATATAAAAATACAAACAAGCATAAGTTACACTACAAGGAAAATAACAATTCGATTGCCCAATCCAACAGTACTCCACAGTGTTATAAGGCAGGAGTTCTAGAATTTTGACCTTAGCAAGAACTGGACAGAATCCTTTCTTCCAACAATATTTACATAACTAGATATGACAATAATGGTGCTCAGTGATTTTTGGCAAAGGTGTATATTTAGTGCTGCTGATACGATACAGTTCAACAACTTAGGCTCGATCCCCATTACAGTTGAAACGAAGTGGCATATTCTCCTCGTCGCCATATGGGTTTCACATGTGCTGTTTGTGACCATATGTACCTTGGCCCCAGATTTCATTTAGTTTTATATACGTGTATGGTTGAATGACAATGAACTTGAATTTGAGATAATGGGGCTGATGGAAATGCTCCAAGAACCTGTATGGATTTGATGGGCTGGGTGGCCCTATCTACATCATGATGAAATATAACAAAGTAAAAATTTCTGAAGTAAATTCAAATTCTGAATAGTGTAGATGATGGAAATTGGAGATAATACTTAAAGTGCAGGAAACACTTAGCAGGTCACCCACATGAGATACCAGGTAAACAACTCCGTCTCACAGATGCTGCCCATCTGTCTGAGCATTTCCAGCAGTTTGTTTTCTTTTAATTACTGAACTTAAATTTTACAAAAGCATTTGAAAATCTTCAGGTATTTTGCATCTCCACTGTCATTGCTTCAATTAGCACTCACTTCCATAAAGGTTTCACATTTAAGTAAACCCTAATCACTACAGTCTAGCAACACTATGATCACTTAGTACTAAAAAGAGTTTAGTTTTGTTTTTGTTCTAATTATGCTTAGTCTTGTATAATTTGTGTATTATCTTTTTCTTGTGAATATTGAATATCTGATGCTACATGCCTGTGATGTTGCTGCAAGTTTGTTTTTCATTACACCTGCGCATACATGCATTTGCGCATATCACAATAAGCATGTGTATTCCCTCATACATGCACTTGTGCATAAGACAATAAATTCAAGTTTGACTATTCCCCGCTAAAAAAAAGTGATCCACGCGAATGTGTGTCAAACCTTACTCCATGCACCCTCAGCTCTTCTGGAAAGGTAGAAAAGTAAATATGGCTGCCTGACATACCAAGGATGGCCTTGGTAACGAGGTGCTGACAAAGACCTCAGATCTGATACACTCACTGAGATCAAGTTTGTTCTCCACACCCAACTCTTCCCCCAAACCTAATTCTGGGAATTACCTGCTGAAAGGAATCCTCAAATAATGTTTTCCTGGTCACAGTTATTTTGATGTGCTGAGGTGCAGCCAATTGCTGGAACAGAAAACAACCTCATTTTATAAATCAGTCAACACATTCTTCGTTTCAACATACCCTCCCAAAACTTCCAAAGGTTGACAAATCAGCAGAACCAGATGAAGCAAATAGCTACTTGAACTGCTTTTCCTAATTTTCCATTATCCCTACGAAGATAATGCTGCTACATACTGGGAGCCATTTCTTGAGACTTCTGACGTAGTGTTGAATAGAATGAAAAGCTGCTTTTACCTGACACCAGAACCTGAAATAGGAAACTTTGGATCTGAAATCACGGACATACGCGATGTTTGGACCATTTGATCTGGAAAGACAAAGAAGGAAGTACTTTGAAATTCACATTTAATCCAAGTCCCTATTTTCTAAAAGATGAACAGGCCACCAAACGCACTTGCGTAAGTATCATTCTACATCCAGTGGCCACTTCATTTGGCAAAAGAGTGGTACTTGGTGTGGTTTTCTGCTGCTGTAGCCACTGTTGTAACCTATGCTTATTTGAGTTACTGTAGCCTTCCTGTCAGCTAGAACCAGTCTGACCATTCTCCTCTGACCTCTCTCATTAACAAAGTGTTTTCACCTACAGAATTGCCACACACTAGGTTTTTTGTTTCTTGCATCATTCTCTGTAAACTCCAGAGATGGTTGTGCGTGAAAATCCCAGGAGATCAGCAGTTTCTGAAATACTCAAACCACCCCGTCTGGCACCAACAAACATTCTGCAGTCAAGGTCATTTAAATCACATTTCTTTCCCCCATTCTGATGTTTTGTTTGAAAAACTGAACTTTTTGAACACGTCTGTATGCTTTTATGCCTTGAGTTGCTGCTCCACGATTGTCTGATTAAATATTTGTATCAACAAGCAGCTAATGTGTAGCTAATAAAGTGGCCACTGAGTGTATGCTCCAGTCTCTAAGGCAGGGGGTTCCCAACCTTTTTTATGCCACGGACCAATAACATTAAGCAAGGGGTCCATGGACCTCAGGTTGGGAACCCTGCTCTAAAACAATATTATTCAGTACAGCTCATCTTTTGCAATGTAGAGTAACACATTTGTCCAAGAAGCTCATACTTGAGGAATACAGTTAGATAAGTAAAAAGAGGGTGGCTAAATACAATTATTGAACAAAGGCACACCAATTTTGTTTTACATGGGTAGTCGCAATCATTGACCCTAATCAACTCAAAGACTTCAATTTAGAATTTAGATGGACCTTTAAAGGTAATTAGTGCAAGTTAGATCTGAAAACTGAATTTCTTCCCAAATTTATGCCACTCTAATCACCAGAAATGGCTAGAGCTACAAGTACTAGTTGTAAGTCCAGAACATGTAATCACAGCAACCAACCCAGAAAGGCAAGAGTGGCGTTTACTACATTTAACTTTATCATCAGCTGATGAGGATGCCAGTAAATGGAATGAGCTGTCAGAAGAAGTTAAGACAAATACATTAACAACATTTAAAAGATGCTTGGACAGGTACATGGCGAGGAAAGTTTTAGAGGGTGTTGGATTCTGATGCTTTTGTGATCCAAAGGTTCTTCTGAAGTTAAAAGCATATAACTTTTTGGTTATGATCAATTTATTAACTGTTACAAGAGAGAGAAAACAGGAAGAATAAAGGTGGTATGGTCTTCTTATATCAGACTACTGAGAACAGTAAATTCCATTGAAATTCCACAGATAACAGTTAACCAATTCACACACACAAAATGCTGGATGAACTCAGCAGGTGAGGCAGCATCCATGGAAATGAATAATATCGATTTTTCGGGCTGAGACCCTTCTTCAGGACTGAGAAGGAAGGGGAAGACGCCAGAATAAAAAGGTGGTGGAGAGGGAAAGAAGGACCAGCTAGAAGGCGATCGGTGAAGCAAGGTGGGTGGGAAAAATAACGGGCTGGAGAGAAGGAATCTGATAGGAGAGGAGAGTGGACCATGGGAGAAAGGGAAGTGGGAGAGGCGGTAGGCAGGCGAGGAGGAAAGAAGATAAGCGGCCTGAGTGGGGAACAGAAGAGGGAAGGGGAGGGAAAAAAATTACCAGAAGGGAAAATCAATGTTCATGCCATCAGGTTGGAGGCTATCCAGACAGAATGAGGTGCTGTTCCTCCACTCTGAGAGCGGTCTTACTGTGGTAATAGAGGAGGCCACAGAATGACATTTTGGAATGAGAACAGGGATAGGAATTAAAATGGTTGGCCACTGGGAAATTCCACTTTTGGAGGATGGGGAGGAGATGTTTGACAAAGCGTCCTCCAATTTAAGTTGAGCCTCATCATTTAGATAGGTGGGTTCAAGTAATGTGACACCCGCCACTGAAACCAAGTTTCCAGAAAAATAGAGGCAACTGTAACCACTGAAAAACTCACTGAACAATTACATGTATAAAGGGGATTACAAAAAATACAAACATACAAAAATTACATTACAAGAAAAATAATTCTACAGCCCAATTCAGCAAGTGATATGGGCCAAAAATGGGCAAAAGGAACTTGCTTGGATGGGAATCTACGTTTTCTGGTTTAAGATGGCACTAGTGAGTCTCAAATTTAATCACTGTGCTGAAATGGAAAGGTCAAGTACAGGTTGAGATGAGGCAATGGGGTCTAGGCCCCAGAGTGTATCCAAGCACCTGAACCTGATGACGTGATGATGGTTTAGGCACTGGGGCCCATGGTGAGGGATGGACTCTCTCTGTGGACCTGTTGAGAATGCTATTTGCTTGTGTTTATTGTTTGCAAGATTTGTTTTTCTCTCTGGATATTGGGTGCTTGATGGTCTTTTTTAAAAAAATGTGTTCTTTTGGGTTTCTTTGTTCTGTGGCTGCCTGATAGGAAACAGATTTCAAGGTTGTATATGATATATGTACATTGATGATAAATGTACTTTGAACTTAGAATCTTATTGACATGGACAAGTTGGCCCGATGGACCCGTTTCCATCCTATATGACTGTATAACAAAGGATTAAAATATCTTGTGAAAGGCAGATATGAAGGGAGTGCTCTGAAAAAAAAAATGTCCAAAACAGAATCCCCACCACTTTAATTTCCAAATCATGAGCAGTACCTGTCTGCCAATGACAACCAGGGCAGGAGGCATGGTAATGTAGCAGTTAGTGTGACGTTATTACAGCTTTGGGCGTGATACAGAGTGGATGTCAGGGGTAAGTTCTTTTATGCAGAGAGTGGTGAGTGCATGGAATGGGCTGTCGGCGGCGGCGGATACGATAGGGTCTTTTAAGTGACTCCTGGATAGGTACATGGAGCTTAGAAAAATAGAGGGCTACGGGTAACCCTAGGTAATTTCTAAAGTACGTACATGTTCGGCACAGCATTGTGGGACAAAGGACCTGTATTATGCTGTAGGTTTTCTATGTTTCAATATTTCTAATATTTTGTTTACATATTTATCATATTGAATAAACTAATTCCTTTGATGTGCAATAGATGATAGGCTTGTTTATCAACACTGGTGATATCTCATTAAAGACTGCATTTTCTCTGCAATGAGTGTTAGATAACCATGCTTTTATGGTATGCAGAACTCTACACAAGAAATGTCCCTCAAGAAGGCTCATCAAATATTACCCACAGCACTAGAATTTGTGATACTTCTTTTCAAGTACTGGTATGGAGCACTTAAAGCATTCAATTGAATGGCCAGGTAAAACCTTGGGTTAAGATCACATTTCGGCCATCACACAAAGGAGCAGAATCAGGCCATTCAGTCCACTGACTCTGTTCTGTCATTTCCATTATGACTGACTTATTATCTCTCTCAACCTGATTCTCCTGCTTTCTCCGGGTAACCTTTGACACCCTTACTAATCAACAACCTATCTACCTCTGCTTTAAATATACCCAATGACTTGGCCTCCACAACCGTCTATGGTGATGGATTACACAGATTCACCACCCTCTGGCGAAAGAAATTCCTCTTCATCTCTGTTAATCGGTATCTGGAGCTGATGTTCAACCAGTAACCACAAGTACTGGATTTGATTCTGTTGCCCTATCCTGTTTATCATCAATGAGTGTTGAACATTTTTGTTCTGCATGAAAGGTCAATTCACAACTCACAGTGCTGATTTCCCCGTGCGTGGATCAATGTACGTTGTTGTTCTTCTGTTATGATCCACAAAATATGGAACACCATCAACTGTAAAGCGCATTTCCCATCCATCTGGCAGGGGCTTCTCATTGAGAATGCTGGAGGAATAAACAACATATGTGAATTTAACGGGTCTGCACTATGAACAGCATCAGAAGGGAAAACAGACTGGTACGATGTGGCCTTTTGCTCTCCTGTGATACTGCACCAACAGCTGCTTTATAATGCTCATAATAACGCAAACCACACAAAACAACAGTTGATACCTCAGCAAACGAAGGCTGATCAAAGCACTTTCAATTGCAATCATTAATCTCTGCTTTTAGTTTTATTCAATTATTGATGACAACTGTATATACGAGGGGTGATTGATAAGTTTGTGGCCTAAAGTAGGAGGAGTCAATTTTAGAAAACCTAGCACTACATTTACACACTTAGTCCAGCGGTCGTGGAGCATACGGATCCCTTCTTTGTAGAAGTCGGCGTCTTGGACCTCCAGAAAGTGGTCCACAGCAGGAGTGATTCATAAGTTCGTGGCCTAAGGTAGGAGATGAGTTATTGACTTCACACTTTCTGCATTATCACTCAAAGGGTTGAACTGCACGTGTATGTAACAAGAGCTGTATAACTCATCTCCTTCTACCTAAGGCGACAAACTTATCAATCGCCCCTGCTGTGAAACACCTGGAGGTCCCAGACGCTCTCGTTACATGCACGTGCAGTTCAATTCTTTGAGTGATAATGCAGCAAGTCTGAAGTAAATAACCTATCTCCTTTTACCTTAGGCCATGAACTTATCAATCACCCCTGCTGCGGACACTTTCTGGAGGTCCAAGATCCGTAAGCTCCACGGCCGCTGGACTAAGTGTGTGAATGTAGGAGGAGACAATGTTGAAAAATAAATGAGCTAAGTTTTCTAAAATTGACTCCGTCTACCCTAGGCCACAAACTTATCAATCACCCGTCGTAAATGGTTCATATGCAAAACTTTGTTAATATTTGTATCTTTGGTTACTAGGATAATGATTCAGCTAAACAGTTTGAAGGTACACACAGAAGCCCAAGTGCATCTTCAGTTTTTGCTAATGGTGGCTTGTTTTTAGTGGAATGCATATTCACGAGTTCCAAGTCCTCATCTCAAGCTTGTGATACCTCAAAGCTTTCAAGTCTACAAAAATGATCAAAATTTATTTTTCTTTATGTACCTTATTAGCACAAGGGCTCTCTCAAATTTTTTCTACCATGTAAATGCAGAATCAGATTTAATAGCAGCATATGAAGTGAAACTTGTTGACATATATATAGTTAGATGAAATATGCCGTGCAAAAAAATAGAAACAAAGAAATAGTGAAGTAATGTTCATGGGTTCAATGCCCATTCAAAAATTGGAAGAGAGGAGAAGATGCTGTTTCTGAATCATTAAGTGTGTACCTTCAGGCTTCTGTACCTATTTCCTGATAGAAGCAATGAGAGCAAGGCATGACTTCTGTGATGAAGGGCCCTTAACAATGGACTCCGACTTTTTGAGGTATTGCTCCTTAAAAGATGTCCTGGATACTATGGAGGCTAGGGCTTATGATGGAGCACAACTCTCTGCAGCTTACTTCAATCCTGTGCAGTAGCACCCCCTCCCCCGCATACCAGACAGTGATGCAGCCAGTTAGAATGATCTCCACGGTAAATCTGTAGAAATTAGAGGATGTTTGGTGACATACCAACTGTTGTTAACCTCCTAATGAAATATAGCTGTTATTGTGCCTTCTTTGTAGCTGCATCAATATGTTGGGTCCAGGCTAGATCCTCAGAGATATTGACACCCAGGAACTTGAAATTGCTCACCCCTTCCACTTCTGATTCCTCTGTGAGAACTGGTCAGTGTTTCCTCATCTTACCCTTTCTGAAGTCCACAACCAGTGCATAGATAAGATCAGAGATTCATTTAAAATGATAAGTTGTTGTAATTGTTGTAACTATATGGACAGTAGATCATTAGGACACTTCCAGAAAAGAAACACTTGATAAATTAACTAATGAGCTTAGTAATGAGACCATTTTATCTGTGGCATTTCACAAACAGCATAATGATGTAACATAATAAAACCCCCACCATGACGGCCAGAAAATGTTAATTCAATTAATTAATATGGTGGAATTAAAAACTAGTACCAGTAATGCAGAATTGCCATAAAACCTTTTTCTTTCTGTTTCAAATTAGGAAGCAGATCTGCCAGTGTTGCCCAGTTATGACACGACATACATGCACCAAATGAATGTAAAACAGCTGCAGGTTGCATTGAAAATCTACATTGAGAATAAATTTTTAAAAATATCATTAATGGAACCTAATTTCCTTTGCAGTGTATTGCAACTGGTTATGCCCAAGCAACGAGGGCAAATTTCCACTGTTTATCTGAAGAGTTAAGACAAAAGATCTTAAACTAACTTCAGAATCAGGTTTATTATCAATGATGTATGAAGTGGTATTTGTTTTGAGGCAGCAGTACAGAGGGGAAGAAGCTGTTCCTGAAATCACTGCACGTATGCCTTCAGGCTACTCTACCTCTTTCCTGATAGCAACAATGAGAAGGGGGCACATCCTGGGTGGTGGAGGTCCTTACTGATGGACGCCGCCTTACTGAGGCACTGCTCCTTGAAGATGACCGGAATACTATGGAGGCTATAGCCCATCATGGAGTTGGCTAATTTTACACACTCTGCAGCAGCCCCCCACATGCAGTCAGTTAGAATACTCTTGATGGTACATTTGTAGAAACTTGCAAGTGTTTTTGGTGACATACCAAATCTCCTCAATTCCTAATTAAATATAGCTGCTGACTTGCATTCTTTATAGCTGCATCAATATGTTGGGTCAGGAGGTGAAGGTCTAGAATGACAGGTGCCACTTTCTTGAGGCACCAACTTTAGAAGATATCCTCAACAATGGGAAGATTAGTACCCATGACTGAGCAGGTTGAGTCTACAAACTTCCACAGCTTTTTCTGATCCTGTGCATTGGAACCTTCATAGCAGGCCAAATGGAAAGCAGATGACTGAAAATCAACAGAAATCCACCCATGCAAATAGTGAACACGATGATTAGATGATCTTCATTTAAAGTTTTGACACCTATGACCCTAGCTTACTTCATTACATGGTAACATCAGCATTTATCTTAGTAGCACTCAAAGGTTTACTTACCCCTCTGTCCTTGGATCCTCCCACTGAGTGGTACGCGTTATATGATTTACAAAGTATACCCTGCCATTGGTGTCTGTTCTCTTTTCTACATGAATGACATAGAGTTTAATTAGTAACCGGTGATAATCTTCAGCAAGATTTAAATATAACTAAATCACGTGCACGGTCTCAAATTATTCTTAAAGTGCATATTTTTCTTTCATGTTTAAGTTCTACTTACCCCATCCAGTTGGCAATGGGCCAAGAGGGTCAAATTCAGCAGGCACCACCGGCTCAGGATACTAAAAGCAAATAGAAACTGTTTTGATGAAACATGATGAAATGTCCTGATGAAGGGTCTCAGCCTGAAATGTCGACTGCCTATCCCACTCCATAGATTCTACCTGACTTGCTGAGTCCCTCCAGCAATTTGTGAATGTTCAAGATTTCCAGCAGCTACAGAACCACATATTCAACATAAAATTTGTGCTGTTTAATAAAAACTTAGTCAAGGCACGAATTTAAGCCATGGGGCTGAGCTTGAAGCAGATGGATAACCAGGGGCTGAACAAGTACATTGAATCTACCAGAGAGATGACAATGAACGAGAGCACAGGTTACAGCAGGGTCCCATTCCAGTGAAGTGTTCGTATCCCAAACAGTTTTCAAGTTGGAAATGTGGCTGGAAACTAAATTCCCATATGGCAGTAGCTGGCAAACCACACCACCAGCTTTATGTATCAGCTGCATGCAAGTCAGGGGTTCATAAGCCAGGGAGGACCTGAACTTTAAGCAAGGAACTTCAGGACAAAGACAGCAAATCAGTGAAAGATGGAGTAGAGGAGGGGATGGAAAGGTTGAAATATTCAGAGCACTATGTCAAAAACAAAAACTGCAACAAGGTACAGGTTAATATGTGTATAGGGATCGCTGATCGGGCTCATCTCTACAAATTCAATCAAGATAAAGAATAGCTCAAACTATAAAAATAAAAGGGCTAGTAATAAAATAGTAAATGTACTTTTGAAATGACATGAGGTAAGATAGCTCTGGGAAGTTAGCACAAGCTTTACAGTACCAACGATTCGGGTTCAATTCCCGCCACTGCCTGTAAGGAATTGGTACACTTCCCCATGACCGCATGGGTTTGCTCTGGTTTCCTCCCACAGTCTAAAGAGCACCAGCTGGTAGGTTAATTGGTCATTGTAAACTGTTCTATTATTAGGCTAGAAATAAATTGGTGCATTGCTGGGTGATGCTGCTCGAAGGGCCAGAAAAGGCTTATTCCGTGCTGTATCTCAATAAATAAATAAAGTTCAACTCACCGCTTAAAAAAAACACAAATAAAAGAATGGCGTAACAGAGAGATCAAGCACAGGGAGGGAGAGATTCCGTCATTGACAGGACACGGCAGAAGAGACTGCATGACAGTCACTCAGAGGGTCAGCTTCCAAAGTCAAAGAAAAGACTGTGACTACTGTCATGAATAAATTTTCTCATAATTAGGTTATGATTAAATCAGGGGTTGCTGGGCGGCGTTCTCCAAGAGGAATACCCATGTTACGATTTGGAGGCTAGTGTGCTTCAATGACCCGAAGAGCTATGTTGGCTGGAGACAGGGCTTCATGCTTTGGCTCTTGGTAGGGTCACCCATACCAAACAGGTCAAAGGGTAGAGGCCAGACTACAAGTGGTTCACCAGGTCTCCAAGTTTGGAAAATCAGCTCAGCGCAAAAACCCTGACTGGTAAAACAGAAACAACAATGAAGAATCCTACAAGGACAGACAGAGATGGAAAACCTTCATTGCTGCCCTAAACACCAGCGCCACAATGGGCAGTAAGTACTGTCATTAAGTAAAATTCCTTTGTCATCAAAATACTTAATATATCTGTTGTACTTATATTTAATGTATCTGTAGTGACAAACTAGTCACTTAAAATTAGATATATTAAGAATTTTAATGGGTCATAAGACAGCTTGCAAAAATAGCAAATCTTAACAGAATTAACACTTATTTGTAGTTAAAATAATAAAAAAAAACACAGGATAGCCTCAGTTCAACAGATAAATCTGACACTGGATTGTGCCAGATTTGGCCTGTACTTGATGGTCACCACCACCCAAGGACTGCAGCCATAGCAACATTGTGTAGTCACATACACAGGAAGCTGTTTGGTACAGCAGTAACAGGTCATGAATGGGAATTTGGCAAGTGGTTTGCTCTGAAGTTGTTTTGACAACACTAACTTTCAGAAACACAAGGGATTTTGCAGATGCTGTAGATCCAGAATAACACATACAAAATGCTGGAGGAACTTTAGCATATCAGGCAGCATCTATGGACAGGATTAAACAGTTGATATTTCAGGCTGAGACCCTCCATCAGAACTCAGAAGGACTGTTCACTATTTCCAAATGAATGATCAACATACTTAGAAACAGTTAAAAAACATAAAAATTAAGAAAATAATGCATCCTTGTAAACACAACTCATCATCATCATGTGTTGTGTTGTATAACATAGGCGATCATGGTCCTCCATTGCATGACCATGATTGTTCTTGGCACATTTTTCTACAGAAGTGGTTTGCCATTGCCTTCTTCTGGGCAATGTCTTTACAAAACAGGTGACCCCAGCCATTATTAATATTCTTCCACGATTGTCTGCCTGGCGTCAGCTAAAACAAGACTTAACAAACCAGGAACACAATTAACAAATGCAAATTAACTAAAACATTAATTAAACCAAATAAAAATACTGGTTTTGCAAGGGAGACTGATGAATGGGACTAAATGTATCAAATATTGGAGTCATAAAACCAAACTGGGCCTCCACACGGCTACTACTGAATGGTGAGGACAAGCAGAACGTGGAAAGCCAGACATACTTGAGTGCACAGACTTGGAAGTCTAAAACATGCTGACACAAACATTTCTATTAACAGAATGGTGAACTGTCTGAGCAGTCTAGTCCATCTCTCTGGCACACACTTATATACTCAAATTAAATGAAGATGAAAAATATTCAAAATGGCTGAGGAGGACATTAGATCATAGTGAATATAATTTTTTTTTCATGGATGCTAAAATCAAAGTGGTGATTTTCTACAGATCAAGCAATCATTCAGCTCTTCTGAAAGTTTCAGTAAAGTAGCTGGTTACCGAATAAATAAATCTCTGGTTGAACTGTTGCATGGCTCCCTGAAGCTGATTTCTCTGCGACTGCCATTGCTCAAAGTTCCTGACAGATTCCACTGTAGGCCGCTGCCACGTGGTGGTCCTGGTAATGTGGTCAACGTAATATATTCTGTGCCTCTCGTCAACCCTTCGCTCCCAGCTATCAGGCAAGAATTGGGGGAAGACACAGTTAAAGACATTAATGCATTCCAACTGCAGAGTTAAGCTTTGATTAGCAAATTCTATGATCCCAATTTCGAAGGTTCTTGTGATAGCACAGAGCTCATGGGCAAAGTAAAATTAGCTTAAACTGGCCCAGCAAATCATAAACACAAGAAATTCTGCAGGTGCTGGAAATCTTGAGCAACATGCACAAAATCCTGCAGGAACTTAGCGTTGAGACAGTATTTATGGAGGGGACTAAACAGTTGATGTTTCAGGTTGAGGTCCTTCACCAGGACTCATGATGATAAAGGGTCTTGGCTTCAAACATCACCTGTTTATTCCCCTCCTTAGGTGCTGAGTTCCTCCACTTTTTGCATGTTGCTTAAGAGTCAATGGGGTCAGTGGTAGTGGCAAATCAGATGAGATAGTTGTTAGCAGAGTAGTAATACATGCCCCGATTTCAAACAACTAGCAAAGAGAATAGCTGAACTGTTGTTAATTATAAATGATCAGTTTCCTAGTTCAGGGCTGCAGTCACCGAACTGAAGCGTAGGTATGGAAAGATGGGTTTCACCTGAAGTTTAATGAAAACTAGAGAAACCTCAAAGCAATAAGGAATCATGCTTAACATGTCTTTATTACTTTGATGTTGCGTTCAAGCAGAGTGATTTTGAAAGTTTGGATGAAATGACTGAGAACTGATGGCAGCGGTTGTCCAGCGGTTTAACAGCATCACTTTCAAACACATTCTAAGCACATCATAGGAATGATGTGGCTCGGGAAGGTACTAGTGCACAGATATCAGGAGTATAAATCCCATTCTTTTGAACCTACGTTGTGCAATTTTGTAAAACTAATCAAATTATATAATGGTATGACTGAGCTTCTGGGCAGCAATTATGAAAAGCGACTCGTTAGTGTAACTGAGACCGGTTACAAAGCAAATATAATTAATTAAGAATTAAACATTTTATTTAAAAAAAATTATTTTATTGAGATACAGCTTGGAATAGGCCCTTCCGACTCTTCGAACCACGCCACCCAGCAATCCCCTGATTTAATTCTAGCCTAATCACAGGACAATTTACAATGACTAATTAACCTACCAATCTGTATGTCTTTGGACTGTGGGAGGGAACTGGAGCACCCGGAGGAAACTCACACGGTCACAGGGAGAATCTACAGACTCCTTACAGGCAGCGGTGGGAATTGAACCCAAGCCACTGGTACTTTAAAGTGGGCTGTGCCACCCAACATCACCAAAAAAATGATAAATTCAGCTGGTCTAATATCTCAGAAGCCATTATTTCTAAACATAGATTTTAAGATGTTAAGGGAATTAAGCATTATAGTGATCAGTGTAGGAAAGTAACATATAATCCACAGTAAATGGCCTACTCCTGCTTGTATTTCTATGCTTCAGGTTAAAAGTCCTAAATCCCATCAGCTGGGGAAATGTCAAGGCCAGATTTTAACAATAGGGTCAAGTTGAACCTGCCAGGATATACATGCCTGATTACTAAAAGTAACCAACCTCCTTTACAGAATAGTTGGTCAGTGACTGATCTCACCATCAGACAGAGGGTGCTTTTACAACCACTTAAACATAACTCTTGGCTACAGCTGCAACCATGTGCTTTACGCTACGGGCCAGAAGTGCAAAAAATAAAATTTATCTTTTGAACTTTAAAAGGGTTTTCTGTGGAAGGCACTGCTCAGAAAGCACTGCCCAATGAAACTGCCTTTGTAGCATCAGTATTGCAGATGTCCTAAGTACATTATGATTTTAATTAATGCTACCATAATTTGGTTCATTAAGCAGTTAAGATAATAAATGGGTCTAAGAATAGGTTATGCCAGAACATCCATTCACTAATGAGCATGCACTTACCCTGGAGGTAATGGCTGTGGTCTTTCCCACGTTGTTCGCTTCTCAATGTGATCTACAAAATACAATCTACCATGTTGATCCACCCTCTGCTCCCAGCTACAGAAAGAAAATAAAACCTTCTGTTATACTAACAGAGCAAAGCTACATATAAATATATGTTAAATCTCACTTCCCTTCACACCCATTTTCTGGTTATTAACAAAGTGGTATAACGCAGCAATACAGCAAATTACTAGCTATTCCTGATCGGATTTATAACTGGCAAGCTTTTTCAGAAGACAATTGTCACCCTTTAATAAAATACACTTAAGATTTTACAACCACCTAACTACTCAGTTTTGTTTAGATTAATTACTGACCAGCATCAACATTGCTGCACTTTTTTAGCTCCTAAATGAACTAACCATCACACCAGTTGTGCAACTTCACGTAACCTAAATTCTCGCTTTGTGTGCTAAATCTTTCACAAAGGTATTCAGAGAGGTGCAAAGTGATCCAGTTTGGTAGACTGGATGAAGGAAGACAATATGAATGAAATGACACAAGTTTAAAGGAGGTGCTTGAGGCTGTACAGTACATTTGCAAGTGTTTACCAATCTTGATGCATTAAAGAGACAAGCTTTCCAGTCAGAAAAGGAAAATGGGATAAAGATTTTCAGTGATCAGCAAACAAACTATAGGTGGGATGAAAATATTTAACATACAAACAGGCTATTGAGTTTCCTTTGAGGCGCTGCCTTAAAAAGATTCAAAATCGTTTATTGTCATTCTTCAGTACAAAAATGTAAAGGGGAACAAAATGATTGTTACTCCGGATCCAATGTAGTATTAAAGAACACAATAAACAAAGAATAAATTCAAAATATAATAAATATAAAAACAATCCTATTAAAGACAATGTACAAGCAACTGTTACATACAGACTGACTGCATGTACATAAGATGTTAAACGTAGAATTTTACTCCTTCCCAGTTCTGATAAAGGATCCTGGACACAAAATGCTAAATCTGTTTCTCACTCCACACTTGCTGACTGTTTCCAGGATTTTTTTTTTTGTATTTATTTCCATAATAACTCAAAGTGGAGCTGGATACTACTTGCAGGGGGAGGGGTGGAAGCTCTGTGCTGTAATATTTCACAATCCCAATCTAAACAGTCAGTGTATTTAAAAGCTGAAATATTCAACTTTCAGAATGTTATCTAATATAATTTGATGACATGAAGTCTTTCCTCTGAAACTGTTGACAGTAGACATCACACTAAGGCAAAGAGATTGGTAGGCTAGAATTTTAATAAGCTTAACTCAATAACAAAAATATTAAACACAATCCACAAACTTGACAAATGGTCACATAAACTTTATGATTTTGTAACTCCATCATTATCTGGCATTTAATAACTTGTTCAAATACAATCAGAAAACTGAAGCAGTCCTAAAGTTCTTAAATGTGTTCAGCGAATGACTCTAGCCAGACCACCCATGATATTCTGCAATGTTGCTTTCTGACTGCCAATCCTTTCTCATGAGATTTGTATATAAAGTACAAGAACCTCTTCTTTTACAGAGCATGCTACTTTAAAGTCAACAGCACGCATGCAGCTTTGCGACATGAATGAAACCTCAGCCATCAATACTTCCATTCAAGTTGCACATTAACAGAAAGTAAATTTCAGATTTAAGATGGTTTGCATATTAAATTTGTGTATACTATGATCAAAAGGAACCCCATACCACCCTGGAAAAACGTTGGCAAAACACAGAGCAGTGGGTTAGGTTTCTTAAAGAACAAATTAAGATAACTGTCCAGAGATAATTAGTGTGTGCCTGCAAAAACAGGTGCAGCCCAATTAAACCTGTATAAATACAGGCCCGACTTTTTTTTTAAAAAACTTTAAATGTAATGTAATAGCCTCTGACTAATACGCTCAGAAGGAAAATACTTTGAGTTTCTTCATATGTATTTGTTGAATGCACCCAACATAAATCATCAATTGACCATAAAACATAGGAGCACTGGGTCTACTCTGCCATTCAGTGATGACTGATTTATTTTCCCTCTCAAACCCATTCTCCCGCCTTTTCCCAGTAACCTTCACTTTAGATATAGAAGAATTTAGGAAAGAATCACAATGATCCAGAGGAAAAAAAAAATCATAGCCCAGTGACCTTTACATCAGCGGTAGGGAAACTAATGGAGAAGATTCTTAGGGACAGGATTAACTTAAACCTGGAGTTATTTCTGATAGTCAGCATGGCTTTGTCAGGGAGGTCGTGTCTCACAAAGTAGTTTTTCTGAGCAGTGATGAATGATGATTGATTGGGGTGGGGCAGCATATGTTGTCTACATGGACTTTGGTAAAGCATTTGACAAGCTTCTCGTGGTTGGCTGGTCCAGGTGATGAAGTCATATGGAATTCAGGTTGAGTTGGCAAGTTGGATTAAAAAAAAACCAGCCTGGTCATAAAAGACAGAAGGTAGTGGTGGAGGAGTGTTTCTCTGACTGAATGTGACTGCAGGTGACATGAGAATTGGAGGAAATGTGGATAAGCTGAAGTGTGAGGAGATGCATTTTGGAAGATCTAAACCACAAGGAAAGCATGCAGTATATGTCAGGACTTTTAGGAGCATTGGTGTACAGAGGGATCTTGGGAAGCAAGTGTAAAGCTCCCTGCTAGTGGCAACACAAGTAGATAGGGTCATAATAAAGACACACAGTATTGCTTGCCTTGGGTACTTAGTACAAGATTACCAAGTTACATTGCAGCTGTATAACACTTTGGTTAGGCTACATTTGGAGTATTGTGCACAGTTCTGATCGCCACTGTATAGGGAGGATGTGGAAGATTTGGGGAGGATGGAAAAGAGCTGTTTGGATTAGAGTGTATTAGCCTTAAAAGAAAGTTTGGACAAACTTGGGTTGTTTTCCTTGGAGCTTAGAGGCTGACAGACAATCTGATAGAAGTCTATAATTATGAGAGGCACAGAAAGGATAGACAATCAGCGCCTCATCCCAAGGGTAGAAATGTCAGATACAAGAGGCCACGGGTTTAAGGTGAAAGGGGAAAAGTATAAAGGCAAGATTCTTTAAACAGAGTGGAACACACTGCTACGTGATGTACTAAAAGCAGATGCACCAGTGATGTTTAAGAGCCATTTAGACAGACACATAAACAGGCAGAGAATAGAGGGATATGGATCACTTTCAGACACACGGGATAAGATTCACTGGCAACTTGGGCACCTCAGCTTTGCTAGGCTGAAGGGCCTGTTCCTGGACTGAACTGTTCTACATTAACTTCCAAAGCTAATGCTGACATCTATTTCTGAATATTTACAGTAATGAGAAATCACGACACTTATCTCAACATAAAATACTGCCATCTACAAATTATTTTCATGTGGCAAATGTTATATAGACCATAGCATACAAGGAGGCCGTACAGCCAATCTTGCCTGCATCAGCTCCGTAGCAAAGGTACTTAACCAAATTCCACTCCTCTGTGCCTCTCCCTCAGTATGGGAATTCTAGCACCCCTCTTCCCAACACCTCACACGCTTTAAATGTTACTGTTTCCATCTTCTATTATGGGAATTCTAACACCCCTCTTCCCAACACCTCACACGCTTTAAATGTTACTGTTTCCATCTTCTATTAAGGTAGCACATTCCACATCACAATGCACTGTAAATTGTTTCTTTCTAACACATATTTATTGTATAATCTCCATAAAAAGTTAAGTTAAAGTCTGTCCCGAGCCTTATAGGCTCATCAGGCCGGTGCTAATGCCGGTTTCCGTGGCGTGAAGTGACTGAGAGTACAAGACTCCCCCACCCCCCCCCCACCCCAGATAAGACGACAGTCTATCGCGAGGTTAACCCCCAGCATTTTGCCAGTACCCATTTTCAGCTGGGTGGACTGGAGCATTGTGTGGTTAAGTGCCTTGCTCAAGGACGCACACGCTGCCTCGTCTGGGCTCGAACTCACGACCTTCAGATCGCTAGTCCAATGCCTTAACCACTTGGCCACGCGCCACATGAATCTCCATAAAGATATGGATCAAAAGATCAAACCATCTTGGTTTGTCACATTTCCTGTGTGCAATGTTCCAAGGAATCTTTGGTTCGTTCATTACCCTTAACATTTATGGGAGCTCTAATGTTTGAATTACATCAGGGAAGTCACTACCCCAATCAAAAAGGAAAATCTTTCAAACTATAATTGTCTTCCACAATAAAAATAAGGAAAAATCTCTTCAAGTCTAACAAAACCTTACAAAAATTTAACAGGAAATACATCTTACAAAAAGGAATCTCACCCAGGTGGAAGTGGGCCCTTGTTCACTGTGTTTAGTGCGCGGTCACCAGGAGAAACAGTTGCAGCTGGTGAAACCACACTGGCTGATGGCTCTGGTAAATTTGTCATTGCAGCTGAAGGCATGGTATTTGCTGCAGTTGAAACAGCAGCAGTAGAAGGTCCATTCTCCACTGGACCCGAGTACCCATTTTCACAGACTGTTGAAAAACAGAGAATCAGAAAGAATTATACAAATAACAAATAGCATGCATAACTCAATATTAATGCTTTATTATGTAGGCAAATTTTTTTGTTCTGAACAATTCCATAAGGGGTACAGCTCTCCCCATCATCAAGGACACCTACAAGAGGCAATGTCTTAGAAACGCAGAATCCATCATTAAGGACATCCACCATCAGGGCTGAGCCCTCTTCTCAATGCTGCCATCCAGCAGGTGGTACAGGAGCCTGAAGACCCATACCTCAAGGTTCAATAACAACATCTTCCCCACTACCATCAGGTTTTTGAACTAACCTGGAAAAAACCTCATGTCAACCTTCGACTATATATATCCCTCAACTTTAGCCAGAAGGTGGTGAATCTGTGGAATTCATTGCCACAGGCAGCTTTGGTGTATTTAAAGCAGAGGTTGATAGGTTCTTGGTTAGTGAGGGCATCAAAGGTTATGGGAAGAAGGCAGGACAATGGAGTTGAGAAGGAAAATAAATCAGCCATGATCAAATGGCTGAGCAGACACAATAGGTTGAATGGCCTAATTCTGCTTCTATGTCTTACGGTCTACCTTACACTAATGGAATTATGCCTATTTTTATTTTGTTGTCCAAGGTATATACAATTCATGTTAACTTAAGTTTATGTAATTTAGGGTTGTTGTGATTCTATTATACTGTCTTCTTCTTAAGCCCGTCACCCCTACAGAGGCATAGGCAGTTTTCACAGGTGTACTCTATCCTTTTGGTGTATCCTTCCTCTTCCAGGGATGAGGTCTTTGGAGCTTCTGTTGCCATTCCTATACTACTGGGATTTTACAGGATGGGGTTGCTAGCTCCACGCCCAACCCACCTCCTTTTGCAGCTGGGTTTTGGCCCATCCATGGCAGAGTTGCATTATAATTTGCTGCTGTAAAAAGCTAACCTATCACATTTAAACTCTGGATATGCCCTATGACCAACTTTTCATGGCCATCATTCTAAAGGGCATACTCTCTTCCAACCTCCTGCAACTCCATAACCGACACAATCCCTTGGACAACTTTGCTCAGTTTCAAAGCTAGCACAGCTTTCCTTTGTGGTTAACCCATTACAGCAGCCTTCCCAACAGTCTCCTCAAATTCTACATCCAACTCTCCTGAATAGCTTCATATCTATCTCTTCTCTGCAATCCAAGCTGTCTGAATTTCAAAAAATAAATTTTCAAAAATAGATTGAATTCTAGTCTAATAAAGACCAAAGAAGAGATAAAATCTACAAATGCTGGAATAGAGCTAAGAATAGATGTCTCCGATGTAGCAAGTTAACAGATTATTGAAGGGACTGTTGCAGTACACAAATTAATGTGCATCATTTGGCTTAGCATGATTCAGACAAGGTAAAAACTTGTGCTTTTGGATAACGCAAGAGCAGGTTGAAGAATTAAGAGTGACTGGAACAGAGGAAAGCAAGCTTTCGGCTGCCATAATTCAGCACTCAGAAACAGGAGTTGCTGGCAAGAAGGCCCCAATTGGATAATCTGATAAACTACATTGTAAAAGGCTGGTTTTATTAAACTTACATGTCAATAGTCCTCAGCAATATAAATTTTATAGCTCTCTGAATTGCAACCTTTCTACTCAAGGTCTTTTCTATGTAGGACTGCAAACCAGTAGCCCTTTGGACATAGCTAATGTTTACCACCTCTAGTAAAATGTGTTGGGTTGAGCTTTTAGTTAAGAGCACTGTATACCCACATATATTCCAAGCAGCACAATAACTAACAATCAGTACACGATAGAATACATTGCTTTAAACATGTTAGTATTAGAACTGTGATAATGATAAGTTTGAACTTCACAATTATGTGTTAACTTCGCTAACCATTAAAAAGTACAGTATTAAACAATTAGTATGTTGACTTTAAAATGTTATTTGCAACAAGACTGAACAAATCGATAGCTGATTATATAATGAATTAACGACAAACATTTCTTAAGATTTAGTTAGGAAAAAACTGCTTATTTGTCAAACAAGGTAGTCAACAAAGAGCTTTCCTTTCTTTTTCACAATATTATATTCCTTTAACTGACAGGAAAATGGACCAACTGATCAGCTGAAATACCCCAAGTTACATAGTCTCTTGTGCAGACTGACATAATTTGAGAGCAGTTCATCCTGGCTCAACCAAAATTGTATGCTAATGCATCAGGAACAATGGCAGGAACATAAAATGGAAAGACTGATCCACAGAAAGTCAGATTATAATGCTTGTTGAAAACAAGGCAACAGATTAAAATTACACTGGTTTAAATGTAGGTTTACTTAATCGCTAAGAATGAAGTTACTTTCTACATTGCCAAAGCAATTCAGAGAATCACCTGCTTAGATTTTCAAGATCGACAAAGTAATTTTCTGTTATATTTTTCACACTGAAACACCTCCTTGCTTGCCAAAGCAATATTGGAACAGAAATTTTTTAATTTGCTCCCATTAACAGTGTTCACACTCTGATAAGTTATTATTTTTAAATAAGCAGAATTTACAGTAAAGGAGGCAGCATTAAGAAGTCCAGGCTTAGAATGCTTTTCAGCTCTTCCTCCACTCACATGATAGCAGAAGATAGCTAACCATAGGCTAAAAATAAATCACTGTGCAAGTTGTCAGCCAGAATGACAAAAAAAGAATCTTTATATTAAACATTGGACTCCCAGTTGCTTTTGCCCAAGACCATTGTGGTCTGTCCCAGAGGAAGATCCATGAGCAAACCAGAATCCGAATAATGATCAAAGATGTGTTGTGAATGAAAATGCACCTTAATGTACATCAGGGCACAGTCAGCAAACCGTAACTTGACTGCAGTAATCAAATTTCCCCAAATCCTTCTCAAGAACAAGAGTCCTGATGAAGGATCTTGGCCCGATACGTCAACTATTCAATCTTTGAGTCCCTCCAGAATGTTGTGTGTGTTACTCTGGTTTTCCAGCATCTGCAGAATCTCTTGTGTTTATAAGAACAATGGTAGAAGAGACAGCAATCAAGTGAAGTATTAGATCAAGTGCCCTACGGCTCGTTCCAAGAGGCTAGTTTTTAAAGCAACTTCAGAACAGAAGACAGCAGCAGAAAAGAGATCCGAGTGATTTCAACTTAAATGTACTCAAAGTACTTAGAGACTTCTCACAGTTGTAGCAGGCACTTAAAATAGGCAAATAGGTATTTAATATATATTGGAAAATCTTTACCTCATGACAGGAATGACAAAGTAGATTGTCCCATTCTAGCAATAACCCTCAGTCCCAAAGTAGTCAATACTGTTCTGCAGTTTTACCTGCTATGCTCACAGGTCTGGATGGAACCGGAGGCGGAGGTCTCAAGGGTCTCGGAGGCCTTACTGGCTTTGATTTTGGAGATGGTGATGGAGTATTTCTGCCATTCATGTTGCGTTCATCGGCAGACCCAGTGTCCATTGAGCCTTCTTGTGACATTGCATCACCATTTGCACTGGAAGAGATCATAGATACTTGAAATTCTTGGCGCAAGTGGAGGGAAATGGAATCCAAATGACATCCCCAATGCCAAACCATCAACAATAAAACATTTAAAATGTCTGCATTGTAAGATATGAGAGATCTTCACACACACAAAAAAGCAGAGAATGAGAATGCACATTATACACATGTGAATGCACATCCATTTTCTGATAAGATGGTGATGCCTCTCTAGGTCCAACCAAAGGTGTAATTGTCTGTGCTTTACATCAGTTTCATGATCACAAGAGAGTGCTGGATATTAAGAATATCAAGGACTGCAGGTCTACCCCACTAGTTTGCTGCAGGATAGCCCTGGAGCTGGACTTGTCGCGCACTGTGTTGTGTCCTGCTTCAGCCACCCAGGGAAGAAGGCGTCAATGATGGTGCACAATCCAATGGAAGGGATAGGATGTTTTTCTTGAGATAGCAAGACCACGATGGACATTGGTAACATAGAATACTGCGAATCTGATTTGCTCGTTCATTGGCGAGGCCGATGGTGGTAGAGCTGCATGACCTTGGTTGTGGCACGGACCAGACCCTCATTCATGCCTTGGGGTAGGTTGCCTGTTGCGGCCGCCGAGGAAAGAGACACCAGAGATGGCTGTGGATTGCTGGAACCCGCACTGGCTACCCATCATTGCTGCTTTCCAGTGTTCATGCCCAGGAAGACAAACTGGATTGTCCTCATCAGTAGCTGTGCTGTATGCAATGAGTAACTGCTGTGGGCTGTTCTTGCAGAGAACATGGCTCCAGGGCACCAAAAATGTACCATCAATCTGCAGGCCATGATAGGGACTTGTTGCAAATGTATGTTTTTCTGCTAACATTGGTTTTGTGTTTTCAACTTGGCCCAAAGGAACGCTGCTTTATTTGGCTATATTTATGTGTATGGTTGAATGACAATTAAACCTGAATGTAAGCTTATATTGACTGCTGCAGCATTTGATTAAATAGAATTACATTAAAATAATCATAAGCAAACAGTGGAACAGCTCAGCAGGTCAGGCAGCATTTATGGAGGGCTATGGAGAGTTGACATTTCAGGTTGAGATCTTTCATCTGAATTCTATCACATCTTCTTTTGCTAAAATCTAAAGTAATCACCTTCTTTAGCTCTCTAACACCTTGAAAGCAACCTATGTTTATAAGCCTTCCCTATATTGTTGGCAGCTGCACTAATTTATCTTCCATAATAACTGAGAACAAGTTATTTGTAATTTGTATAACGAGTGATAATTTTTAGAAATTTAGAGAAATGTTTGGGAAAATTGTATTGGCTTTGAAGTCCAAATTTATAACCAACTCTAATCAGCATTTGTTCCCATTAACTTTTTGCATTTTTAGTGAAAACTTAAATATCAGTTAACCTGTGAAACTCTTTTTAGTAGAGCAAAAGGGGAAATCAGAGTCACAATCACTTTATTGCCGGTATGTGAAAACGTACCAGAATTGATTGTGGTTCGGTGCCAAGCATAAATCACAGGACAATATCATATTAAGACAACACAATAGCAACCAACAATTTACAAGACAATAGTGCAAACAGCCATGAGCAATCAACAATAAAGCTGGTGCTGCACAGTGCCTTGATGTACTCAGAAGTCCCAAGGTACCTTTTAGGTGCATAATCAAGTAAGATCTGAAACTAAGCTACATACGGCGCTGCGAGGAACATCAAGGAGTCATAGAAGGTAAAGGAATCATAAAATGGAACATGTCTGGCACTGATAAACACTTCATAAAATATCAAATTGCCAAGGTGGATGAAAGGCTTCTTCTTTCTTCTAAGTGTGAATTTACACAACGAAACAAAGTTCTCCTGTCCAGGGCAAGATTGGAAGCGTACTGAAAACAATGGGTTAATCATTTGGTGGCTTGGACGTGTAGTATCATACATTCTGAAAGGGTCAGGAGAATCAAGCATAAGGTACCAGTGGTCATCCTCCTATTTTTCTTAGTTTTGGATAATGCAGAGCTGACTCTTGGAAACATATCAAAGAGTAATTTGAAGTGGACTTGGGAAAAAGCACTATTTATGCATAGCAAATAAAGCTAAATTTGCCTTGGATGTGCACAATACAACTGCAGTAAAACTGGGTACAATGCAACAAGGAGAAATAATACTGCCTTGTTGGGGTTGATGCCAAAGCTTTGCCAGCTATAATGAAGATCTCTATTTTCTGCCATTTTGAATTACTGCTCTACTGTGGATAATCATGATGATCCGTAAAACTGGAAGTGTTCTTGCAGAATCTCAACCAGAAATGTCAACCTACAAAGATGCTGTCTTACCTGCTGAGTCCCTCCAGTAATTTGTTTATTGGTCCAGATTACATCATCTGCAGACATTTGTGTTTCTGGGAATCCTCCAGTTTGTTTTTCCAGTAGCTGTATTATCATTGGGATATGTAATTTCCTTTGGGATCAATAAAGTAGCTATCTATCTTGAAGATGATAACTAGAAAATCCCAACTCTTAACTACATCTTACCTTGAGGGATTTAGTATATATGCCTCACTACCACATCGGGAGCCTTCACTCATTGAGTTGCCTGCAAAATATCAAACAATGCATTATAGTTATTAGAATTAGCTTGTTCATAGATGTGGGATACAGGGATGGATATAGGTTTGTTTCCACTACCCATGCCAACTATCACAAAGCCACTTGAATCCACCAACATACAGTAATATATCAAACAATACATTGACTATATATAGTACTGAGCAGAAGTCTTAGGCAAATATATATAGCTAGAGTTCCTAAGCCTTTTGCATAGTACTCCATTTATCAATGTGGGGTGGACAGACAGTTTGTAATGCTGGTGGGAGCAAAGGATGTTGGGAATGGTGAGGATGGAACACCAGGGGAAAGGTGTTAGACAGGTGGCAGAGGAGGAGTGTCAAGGGCGGTGGTGGCATGGGTGCAAACACACCCAGCTCTAAGACAACAGACAAGGTCATTTGATTCCAAACAATTAGTTTATTGATCATTACGGAACGTCTTTCTGGTGCTTCCTGCTCCTTTCCCCAATCATGATTCTCTGCTCCCTGTCCCATTCCCACTCTCAGTCCACAATAGAGACCAATATCAGAATCAGGTACGTATCATCACTCACATATCATAAAATTGTTTTCTCTTTGTAGCAGCAGTATACACTCAGACCCCTCTTAATGCTGAGGATACATTAGCACTATGTGTGGTCATTATAACATTACGTAAATGGATATGTATGCCTGATTTTAAAATAATCAAACCTGAGGTGTATATTATTTTATGTATACACAGTAAGTCTTGGAGTAAGAATCACGCAAATAGACCTAACCTGTACATCAGCGGAGCCACAACACATCGCAGCAGCAGCGGAGGGAAGCGGGTGGTGGTTACATATTAGGGGAGAGACCAGGCTGTGGGTCCTCCTTTTACCATGGCTTCTTCTTCAATTAGGTGTTGAGATTTGACTGCCTTTTAAATGTGTTTTCGACATTGTTAGAGTGGATTTCTTTTTGGGTAGATGACTTGTTAACACTTAAATGACTTTGGCCACCAGACTTCTATTTAACTGTTTGACAAAGGACTGTGGATTGAGTCCACCACAATGGGCTTCCTAAAAGGTGTAAATACCAGATGCTTCTGGTGCCTGATGCTGTAGCTTCGAAGACAATCTTATCTATACATTATAAATATTAATTATCTTCTATGTTAGCACGTAAAATGCCAAATAAATGTATTGTGGATTGAACTAAAGGCTGTGGATACCAACACAGACATGTTGGCGTCAGAAGGAAAGGATGAAATCCAAAGGTGTGATGTTTGTATGTAACTTCAAAAGGAAGCATTGTCAGTAACTTTTTAAGTAGCGATTGCCTTTGTGTTTAGCATATAAATATCGAGCCCACATTTTAGCTAGCAGACCTTTCTGCAGAAAGCGTCTTTGTCTGTTAAGATGCCTGCTGTACCTTGTTGTGTCGAATAAAGCTGCTGCTTTGTATCTACCAGTGACTCCGTCTCTCCGGTAATTTCATCCACGCTACAACAGACATGCCAGGAAATCATGTCGAAAACACCTCTTTTTGTCTTATTGATAATGAACCTGACTGGGAACAAAGCAATGAACTGACCGATGATTTGTGCGATTGTGGTGATGCTAGTGCTGAGGAATTTTGTGGTGAGGTTTCTTGCCGGCATTTCTTCTTCTCCATTCACATCCTCAGATTCACCCAGGATGCGTTGCTCTGCCAGTTCTCAAAGCTCTTCGTTATAAAGGCTGTCACCATGGAAATGCAGGAACTCTTCAACATCACCATCATTAACATCATCACGCTGTATCACTTGCAGTTTCACATCCATGCTAATGCCTTTCTTAGACACCTTAGATGTACTACCCTCACTGGAAGTTGCAGGCCATTTTCCAGAAATTATGGTGAAAAAAATGGAATAAATTGGCGAGGGAGCAAGAATGCTTATGCATGCGGAGGAGGCAGAGTGTGAACTAATGCATGATTGGCCATGAGTGGTTCAGAACATATGTAAAGTGCTCTCATTGGCTGACTGACCGTTTACTGTAATGGTGGCCAATCTTCAGAAATTTTAAGTGTTGTCTGGAATGAATTTTTGTCATTTAAAAAAAATTCAATAAAGAACTGAATGACCACATTGCAACGAATCAGCACTATGCGGGGTCTGAGTTTAGTGCAATATTCTGAAGCACAGAAACATGGCACTCAGGGACTTGTGCTAATTTTATTTTTGTGGCTAAATGTGTTATTACAATACTTGAAAATTCAGGATTTGTTTCATCAGTGTGCCACATATTTACTAGCATTCTTCATAGAAATTAATGAAAGTAAGAGTCTGGTCAATCCCTAGTAATAATTTATAGCCAGATTTTTTTTATATAGACTATTTGCAAAATGTCTCCTACAGCAAACAGACAACTGGAAGCATTTATGAATCAACTTAAATGTCTCGCATATTCTGGACAAGCGAGTTTGGAGGATTGAACCCTGGATTAAGAATTATTTCAGTGGAATGCATCTATTTCACATTATGTTGGTAAAATGGGTTTAAATTTGCTCACTCACTTGCTGTACTTGCTGAATGTCCATTGGTCAAGACTTCTGGATCAACAGTTAACCCATCCAGAGATACAATCAGCTCACCCCCGTCCATGATATCACGATCATTGTTGAGTGGTAACTTTATAACCACATTATCAACTACGAAAAAAGTTAGAAACAAATATCAAGAGAACAATACTACACTGAAGGGCATTTTTATTGACATTAATCAAAATGTCACAAGGGTCTGTTGTATTGGAAAACAAAAGCTAAAAAAATAGCTTGAGTAATTAAAATTTTTGGAATTTCTTTAGCCAAAGGAACTCTGCCACGGTCAGTCCTAAGCCTAGAGCTACAAAAATGTGAACAGACCTCATCTCTGAGAAAGGTAGGACCTTTGCCTCAAACAGGTCAGGCCCTTTAGCCCACAATGTTGTGTCGACAAAGTAACTTACTCTAGAAGCTGCCTAGAATTTTCCTACTGCATAGCCCTCCATCTACCATGCAAACTTAAGTAAATAAGTTTAGCCAGAGGGTGATGAATCTATGGAATTTAATGCCACAGATAGCTGTGAAGGCTAAGTCACTGGATACATTTAAAGAAGAGATTGATCGGTTCTTGATTAATAAGAGCAAAGGTTACTGTATGTTTCTATGTTATGGGAGAAGGCAGGAAAAAAAGAGTTCGAAAGGGACAATAAATCAGCCATGATTGAATGGCAGAGCAGGCTCAATGGGCTGAATGGCCTTATTTAGTTCCTGTGTCTTATGATCTTAAGCCATAATGTTACCAGAGTATTCATTGATTGGGTTATTTATCACATCTAGTATGAATTAAATAAACATCACCTGTACAAGATCATTGAATGTCAAAATGAACAAGTTATATAATAAATAGATAATAAAACAAACTCAGGTTTCAATATAGCTTATACATTTATTGAGATACGACACATCGGTGGTTTTTAAAACAACAAATCTAGAATATTTCTGGACCCAAACCTTAGTTTCACAGTGAATCTTGCCATGAGATTCCCTACTTGGAAGAAAGCCTTGGCTTCCAAACAAATGTTGAGAATCTGAAGCATTCATTGGGCCAAGCACATGCCCTCAAACCACATGAGGATTTGGGATGCCCGCCAAGACAGCTGGAGAAAACAATTCTCCTACTTCTCTATAACATCCTCACATTGTTTCAACTATAGAATCTCCTCAAAGCTTCATATCTAATAGGAAATCGCCCTCCCTCTCAACTCTTTGGCCTTAGTAAAACCCTTCAAGTGTACTGTGAATTTTCTCTGACTCTGAACCCAATCAAAAGTTTATACTTTACACTTTCATACTTTATACTTTACTGTCGCCAAACAATTGGTACTAGAACGTACAACCATCACAGTGATATTTGATTCTACGCTTCACACTCCCTGAATTACAAATATTAAATATTAAAAATAGTTAAGATTAGTAAATATTAAAAATTTAAATTATAAATCATAAATAGAAAACAGAAAAGTGGGAAGTAAGGTAGTGCAAAAAAAAACACGAGAGGCAGGTCCGGATATTTGGAGGGTACGGCCCAGATCCGGGTCAGGATCTGTTTAGCAGTCTTATCACAGTTGGAAAGAAGCTGTTCCCAAATCTGGCCGTACGAGTCTTCAAGCTCCTGAACCTTCTCCTGGAGGGAAGAAGGGCGAAAAGTGTGTTGGCTGGGTGGGTCGTGTCCTTGATTATCCTGGCAGCACTGCTCCAACAGTGTGCGGTGTAAAGTGAGTCCACGGACGGAAGATTGGTTTGTGTGATGTGCTGCGCCGTGTTCACGATCTTCTGCAGCTTCTTCCGGTCTTGGACAGGACAACTTCCATACCAGGTTGTGATGCACCCGAGAAGAATGCTTTCTACGGTGCATCTATAAAAATTAGTGAGGGTTTTAGGGGACAGGCCAAATTTCTTTAGTTTTCTCAGGAAGTAAAGGTGCTGGTGGGCCTTCTTGGCAGTGAACTCTGCTTGGTTGGACCAAGTCAGGTCATCTGTGTTTACACAGAATCTAAAAAGATACCCTCCCTGTACTTCACCAGCAGCTACAAAAATGAGTAAATTTCTATCAAAAATATGGTCTCTTTTTAAGGCAGTCACTACAATACAATTATTGAAAAAGAAGAAAATACTGTTAGAAATCCTACATGTAATCAATACCATTTCCTTCAAATTAACTTTCAAACAATTACTCATTTATCTTGAAAGTCATATGTCAGATTTGACCCATAAAGCCATACCACATTACAGGTGAATGGGATTCCGCCTGTTTTTGTTATCATGGGCAAACTCAACTTGCCAGCTGCATGGTCAACAATGAATATTCCCAATCTAACAGCATGGTCTGGATTTCAATAAAAATGATCTATAGTTTAAGACCATTAATATTCGGGTGTTGGGGTGAAGATATGTCTCTACCAAAGGAGGTGCAAGGTGCTCCTTCCCTCCATTAGTCTGCAGGTCACCCTTGGGCAAGGTGTAGCACTGCTTAGCACCCCTTCCCCCAGGTAGTTGGGAGCAGCTGGCAGATGGTCTTATGAGCAGCTGCTGTACATCACAAGTCCTGGTTATGCCACCACTGACCCCAGGTAGATAATCTCTGAACAGTATTAATAATGGCTGTCTTGTAAAGACACTACCCAGAAGAAGGCAATTGTAAGACACTTCTGTCAAAAAATTTGCCAAGAACAATCATGGTCATGGATAGAGCAACAGCATGAAAGGAGTCCTCCCCAAGGCAAAGATCCCTCGCTCAGTAAACAGATTAAGGATAGATGCTGAAAAATATCGGAAGAATCCCAATCACCAATACCGTGGTGTGGCTGTGTGAGTCACATTTGACATACAGTTTGACTTTTAAACTGAATCAGTAATAATTTGAAAGTTCATTTCTCTTTTTAAAATGGAGTACTTAGAACAAAATGTCCTTCTTTAATATGATCCATTAACATTAATTCTCAGATTAAATGTCCCACAATACATTCAGCAAATCTGCAGCTGCTGTCAAAATAAAACAAGCAAAAATTAAAAGAAAAATGTACACAAAATAAAGTTATAGAGAAATACAGAAATATTTCAAAGCTATAAACACTTTTAATCTCAGGGTTCAAAGGATAGTGGTGAAGGGCCATTAAATCCAAAATAAATGGTGCGTGGTTTGGCACTGAGCCAGACTCAAAAGCAGCCTAAAATTTACTCATTGAGTTGTGATAAGATCAACACTGAGTCAAACAGATAAAACACAGATAAAATAAGGTGGATTTCTATAGTATCTTTAAAACAGTGAAACCAAACTGTATTGAAGGGTTATCCTTGATGGACTGACAAACATTTACTTCTGAAGTTCTATTACAAAAACAGATTATTTGGGCATGATTGTTATTTGAAGAAGTTTATGTGATGGCTGTCATGTTTCCCTCAAGACAACTTCAAAATAATTTCACAGGCTGAGAAGTACTTGGAGATACCCTGAAAGGGATGTGAAAGAACCATAAAAATACACATTAAAAAAGCTTTAAATGAGAATTATTGCACAAAATTTAATAAGGCTATATGAGGCAAAATTAGGTCATGTAACTGAAAGTTTGCTTGAGACTACAAGGAGAGAGGCAGCGGTTTAGGGAAGGAATTCCAAAGTTTGGGCCCTAGGCAGCTGAATTGTCAGCACTGGATGGAAATGCTAAAGCTGGGCTCAGAGTCCCTGGGTGGGGGAAGACAACTAATGCTCTTCACACAAATCCTGTTCTGCAGCTATATGGGATTGGTTTGGCTACATTGTTTCTATGGGCAGGCTGGTAGCTTCAGAGAGTTACTAGAAATACTGGAAATACATATCAGTTTGCTATTACCTGTGCCTCCAGGAAGGAAGCAAGAAAGAAACTCAAGTTTAACAACCGAACTTGAGTAGATTACGGTCATGCAAGCAGTCTTACACCTTTAAAAATTTAAACCTTCTTTAGAATTTGAGTTGGTTTACTACCAAGTACAAAAATCGCAGGAACTGTTGGATGAAAGTGAACCATGTAAAAGAAAGCACGAAAATAGCTAAAGGTGGGGCAAGAACAAACTGTGCATCATAATTAGATACATTTTGGAACGAACAAGAAAAACTTTGCTCTTACAAGACAAGCTTTGAAAGATACACTAGTTGCATGAAGTGTCCAGTTCCAAAAAAAGGCTAGATCCAAAAAAGATAATTATCCACTCAAAAGGCTCATGATAATCCTTTTTTACTAGCTTTTGAGCATCTTGGATTACATCCAAGATGTTATACAAATATAATTTGCTGGTAATATAGATTTCAATGCAAGAAATGCCAACTTTTCAGCTCACCGTTTTTCCTTTTGACAAATGAATGTTTCAACTGATGAACTAAAATTCACCTAGATTCCATTGTGGAGTTGACTGCAGAGAATAAAATAGTGAAATGTGTACCACAGTAAGGACTGATTCCTTCATTTCTTTCCTTATCCAGTGTCCCATCGTCATATCACAGCTGGACTGACCCTTCAGTATGCTTTTGCATTGCTTTTGGCTGGACAAGGAGCAGCCGCCTGTGCCATGTTTATCACTTATCTCATGAAATGACAACGAGAAACAAAGAGTTACTCTTGACAGATGGTGATGGCAGGTCTGCCAAGTAACAGGACAAACTCACATTTCATATTATTAGATTTTAATGTCTCACAGACATCCAGAGTGGCGCATCCCAGCAAGACATCCGATTTCAGCGTCTGATGGCTCCATACTCGAAAATGGATCATGCTGAATGGTGTTACAATCCTGTGTAAATGAAAAATAATGAACAAGTTTAAAAATAAAACCCTCGCATGAAATGAACTCCAGCAGGAAACTAATATTCCAGAGGATATGGGAACTGGCGAAAGCAAAAACAATTGGCGGTAAGAAGAAATCCCACTTTAAAAAAATAACGTAGCCTTCACTTGCACTTGACAGAGTATCAAACCATATTGATGGGAAAGATGCTTGATTTGAAGTACACCCTCTGCTGATCTCAGCATATGGTGACAAAGCTCATTTGAGAGCAAATCCAGGAGGTATATGATATGAAGCAGCTAGAACACCCTTATTCCTGAATTCAACTATGCAATAGCCATTGCATTGGATTAGTACTCTCTCAGCATCAAAGATGACCTGCCTCCACGTCAGTTTTGTGGGATCGAGGTCAATATGGGAATGTCAAACTCTTCCAAAGGCGGAAGGATTGGCGATGCGGCAATAATGACCCAATATCTCAGCATGACGTTTCCATTAGTTGACCATTTGCAGACAAATTAGCACCAGAAATGAAAAAGGGCTGGACAGTGGATTCCATTTAATTGGGCTATCAATTAATCAGAACAGCCTCTTATTTGGGACAACTCTTAAGGAACAAAAACTAAGTAAGAAAATAGCTGGGATCCCTTTTGTTTATTTGTGACACTGTGATGCTTAATTGGGAAAGCAGACCATTACCGCTCAGTTTCTAACTAGGGTCAGACACGTGCATTTGTGTTCAAAAAGAAGTGACTTTTATCACTGATAGATGGTGAGAAACAAGCAGAAAGCCAATTCTGAAATGCTTTACTCACTGCAGTTTTAAACATTCAGGTGTGAAGATGCCAGAAACTGCCAGGAGTGAAAATAAAACAATTTCATTACTTCAAGTTAGCAGCTACGACGAATTTCTCCATCGATAACTATTTGGAACTAATACAGTTTTACAGCACTGTAGTAGTATTGATAGTGCTCTAATTTGTTCTGCATTTCATTTAAATATATGATTTGTTACCAATTAAAAGGTAGTTTGTCTTTTTATACCTTTTTAACTATTTGCATAAAACTTCAACTAATTGGGCAGCTGCTTAATTGGGCCAAAATGTACAGGTCTCAATGTGCCCAATTAACTGGAATACACCGTATTAGAAACTGAGTTCATTTTCTAGCAACCTTCAAAGAAGATAACTGCTTGTCTGGGTTACTTGGAACACAAATTTACATCATGCGGAAAATTGATGTTTCTTCAATTTAGAAGGATTTTGTTTTGTTAGGGATGTAAGACCTTAGTTGGACCCCACTTGGAATACTATGTTCAGTTCTGGTCACCTCATTACAGAAAAGATGTGGATACTATAGGGAGAGTGCAGAGGAGATTTACGAGGATGTTGCCTGGATTGAGGAGCATGCCTTAAGAGAATAGGTTGAGTGAACTCTGCCTTTTCTCCTTGGAGCAGTGGAGGATGAGAGGTGACCTGATAGAGGTATATAAGATGATGTGGGGCATTGATTGTGTGGATAGTCAGAGGCTTTTTCTCATGGCTGAAATGGCTAACACAAGAGGGTACAGTTTTAAGGTGCTTGGAAGTAGGTACAAAGGGGATGTCAGAGGCAGATTTTTCCACAGAGAGTGGTGGGTATGTGGAATGCACTGCTGGTGATGGTGGTAGATGCGGATACAATAGGGTCTTTTATAAGACTCTTAGATAGGGACATGGAACTTAAAGAATAGAGGGCTATGCAGTAGGGAAATTATAGGCAGCTTCTAGAGTAGGTTACACGGTCAGTACAATACTGGGGGCTGAAGGGTGTAATGTGCTGTAAATTTTTCTGTTTCTATAGAACTGGATTCTGGCCATAAATACCAACTCTCTTCCAATTCTAGAATACAATATCAAAAAGTTTTAGCAACCTTAACAAATGAATCACGTCATGCCAATGGGGTAAGGCTGGGTTGGTAATGGAAGGAGGAAGGAGGCATGGTCAAACAGCTTATCCAAACTCAGAATGTATGCTTTATATCCTAGCATGTAAAACTTTTTGGGATGGCACAGCAGTGTAGCAGTTGGCATAACGTTAATGCAGTGCCTGTGACCCAGGCTCAATTCCAATGCTGCCGCAAGGAGTTAATACATTCTCTGAGTGAACATGTAGGCTTCCTCCCATTTTCCAAAGACATATAGCTTAGTAGGTTCATTGGTCACATGAGTATACTTGGGTGACGTGGGCTCTTGGGCCAGAAGGGCCTGTTACTGTGCTATACCTCTAAATTGAGGGTTCCCAACCTGGGTTGGCTGGTGGTATAGTGGCATCAGAACTGGACTTTGAGGCAGATGGTCCAGAGTTTGAATCTGGCCAGGTCCCAACCTGGGCAACAGCAGAAGAAAGACCTGGTAAAATACTTCCGTATCTTGCCACGAAAACCCCGTGGACAATTGCACTATCCATCGGGTCACCATTAGTTGACGATGACTCAACGGCACTCAGCAACCTTTTTTATGTCACAGACCAATACCATTAAGAGGTCCATGTTCTAAATAAATGAACAAATACTTCAATATATTGCCCTTCTGTTCAACACAGGGATAAAACATTACATTAATCACAATACCATCTAACATTAAAAGTAACGGCATAAAAAAATCCAACATACACTGTGACATGCTGTTTCCATTTTGGGTTGTGTGTGTTGGTAAGCTTCTCAGTTTTCTTTGACTGGCCGTCAACAGCCACTTCTACGTAGGGACTGGGCCCAAACCAGTTCTTCTTATTTTCTTTGAGCTTTGCGCAAATGACTACAACAACAAATGGAGAAATTGTCCTAAACAAGAAGTGGAATGACTCAACCATAAAGCAAAGCCAGCACAAATGTGACAATTGCATGTTTTGATGCAATTTATGAAATCGTGGATCACAGTATTGCCAACACACATAGAATCTTTCACATAGCAAATATTCAATGACCCGAACAATGCAGACGAAGTGGCCCAGCCCAGATTTTTCATGATAGTCAGCACTAACAAAAAGAAAACCACGTTAAGACAATAAGCATATGGAAGTGATTACAAGGTGGTGATGGTGTCAAGATGGGGACACCACAGACAACCAGAATTCACATTGAGGGTGAAGATGTCACTTTTAATGACAGAAGTATCCTATACCATGCTCTGTTATCTTTTCTCTCCCCTCCAATTTTTGATGTAGATGTTTTTGCCGAAGCGAACAGAATGATCAGATGGTTATGCATGGGTCTCTCCAAAGTCACAATCCTGTTGAAAAAGCTGTTAGTAACAATTGAAGAATTCTCAGATAATTTATCTAGAGGAATAAATTGTGCATGGTGTTCAGAGACTGCAGATGCTGGAATCTGGAGCAACAATCTGCTTGCTGAGTGTATGCTTCTGGTATTCTGCTGCTATAGCCCATCCACTTCAAGGTTTGACGTGTTGTACATTCAGAGGTCATCTTCTCCGCACCACTGTTGCAATGTGTTGTTATTTGAGTTACTATCACCTTCCTGTTAGCTTGAACTGGTCTGGCCATTTTCCTCTGACCACCTCAATAACAAAGTGTTTTTGGCCACCGAACTGCCGGTCACTAGATTCTTTTCCTGTTTTACACACCACTGTCTATAAACTCTTAGAGACTGTTGTGCACAAAGATCCCAGGAGATCAGTTTCTAAGATACTCAAACACCCCGCCTGGAACCAACATTGATTCCATTGTCAAAGTCACTTAGAATTTTTCCCCCATTCAGGTGTTTGCTCTGAAAAACAACTGAACCTCTTGACCATGTTGCTGCCACATGATTGACTAGTTACACATTTACATTAACAAGTATGTGTACCTAATAAAATAGTCACTGAGTATAAATAACAATGCAATATTTTAAGATTGCTCGAAAGTTGTAACACAACTGTGAAAAAAGGGATACTGTGTCCACTGTATAAACATGCAACCTAACATATGGCAAAGGCACCTACTGAAAATTTTCAGAAACTTCAACCAGGATTGGTAGAGGAGAGAAAAATCAGACCCATACAGATCACTACTAGCTGGACTACAGTGACAATGATACAGGTTACCTGGTCACAGCTGATGCAAACTTGTGAAAAAGGAGGAAAAAATAAATCAAATATGAAAACCGGCAGATCCATAACAGTGAATAAATTATTCCTCCTCCGGACCCACCTTTTATCCCAAGTTGCGATTTTGTTGTGTGGTTGCTTGCTGAAGAACTTGTACCATTTGTGGCCATGGTTCAGACTATGTGTGAACCTATACAAGAAAATCAGTTAAATTAAAAGCACCATTTCAATAAAGTGTACAATTATTTCATTAGCATAGATTAAGCCCATTTAATATAATTAACATCACTATGCGCTGAAGGCACTTTGGGAACTGCACAGAGCGACGCAAGAACATAAAACAAACTAAGTATCTGGGCAATGATGCAAATTGCTATCTTCAGCTACAGGGTGCAGGAACGCAGGGACAAAATAATCAACTAGACTATCACAGAACTTAGAATTTAAAACTATCAGCAGATTTACATTGGCCAGCATCACTGATCGCAACCCAGGAAGTGGTAAACTATATAGTTCGTAAGGACAGAAATCAGGTCAGCAATTTTAAATTAAAACGTAGCCAGATATGATCATTAATCAGCTTTCCTGCTTTCCATTTCTAGTCCAGTTCAACACGTGCAGTCACTGCTCTTTATTCATCTACTATGAAGAGTCCATCCAGCACTGCAATTCACACGCAGCGATGCACAAGTCCAATTTACATTTCCTTTAAACTGAACATAATCTCATCAGCTAGATCAAGTAGATCTACAAGTTCAGGATTACAGTCATTTAACTGTATTCAAGTATACTGCCCAATGAAACAGAGTTCCTCTGGACCAAAGTGAAAAACAGTACATACAACTCTCACACTACACAAAGTAATATTACCATGAACAAATAATAAGGTGCATTTATGACACAAGTTAAAAAGTAAACAGTATAACGCCACTGGCGCTTCATATGTAATGAGACCTAGGTGGTGGCAGGAAGTTAAGTAGTCTCATGACCTGGGGGAAGAAGCCCTTAGCCTAATGCTATGGTACCCTTTGCTATCTCCTGTGGGGCTAATTTGGCCATCCACATATAACAGCAGTGTGAAACAATTCAATAATACATCTCAGGACATAAGTTTAATAAGCTAATTTCCTGCATTTCTGCCAATACCAGATTACAAAAAAAAACTAGAACTATGCTACCACAGAAAACAGGATATTTTATTTAGAAACACAACATGGTAACAGGCCTTCCAGCCTAACAAGCCTATGCCACCCAATTACACTAATTAAGCTACTAACCCACGTCTTTAGAATGTGGAGGCGGACAACTGTGAAGGCCAATTCATTGAGTATATTAAAAGCAGAGGTTGATAGGTTTTTGGTTAGTCAGGGCATAGAAGGTTACTGGGGGAAGGCAGGGAAATAGGGCTGAGAGGGTAATAAATCCATTATAGAACGGTGGAGCAGGTTCGATTGGTTCAGTGGTCTAATTCTGCTTCTATGTCTTATGTGGGAGGAAACTGGAACACCCAGAGGAAACCGAGGTGATTGTGGAGAGAATGTATAAATTCTTTACTGGCACTGTAATAGTGTTATGCTAACTGCTAAGCTACTGTGCGATCCTAATAAAGATATGTCATCTTTAGTCTTCAGAAATAATCTTCTTAAACATTGAATCCAAATAGTTACATTATACTCACCAATGCTTTAGTCTCTCCAGGACATTCTCTCTTAGAACTGATCTTGAGAGGAAATAGCACTGTCTTCTTTATTCACCCTATAAAGACATGAGTTATCAGCAAAGGTAACAAAGTTATATTCTAATGAAAAGGTTCAACTAGGGAAAAATAAAATGAAGAAACTAAATCAAAGCTTCTTTATGCTCGTCAGTCAATCAATCGTACATAGATAATGGATATCGCTTAACCAATGTTCCTCGAGGACCAAGGTGCAAAACACAGTACATACATGACATACAGAACATAAAATATTAACATAAATAACATTAACAGATTAAAAATTATGTGGATGTACAAGTTGACAAACTGTATAGATGATATATAGTTAAGTATACACTGTATTACCACTACTGGCACTGTCAAAAATAATGTGTATTGGGTGGTATCAAGGTGTTCAGAAGACTCACAGCCTGGGGGAAGAAGCTGTTACCCTGCCGGAGGCTACGTCCACACTAGGCGTTTTTCAAAATATCTCTGTCCTCATTAAAACGGATATTTGGGCGAATCTACTCCTACTGGGCATGAGCAGACACATCTACAGAAAACAAGCGAAGAGGAAACGATGTAATATTTATGTTTCTGCGGCGGTGTTGTGCTACTTCCATTGGCCAAAAACTAGAGTACCAACAACAACAGCGAAAGAAAGTTTTCAACAATGTCTTCGAGGAATAAAGAAAACCTCCACTGGAAAAAGCAGACTGGACTTCTTCGTTTAGACAGACAATGAAGTCGAGCTGTTTCTGCAAGTTACAAACGACTACAAAGTCAGCAAAGCAGTGGAGAACATGGAGAGGTTTGACTCCAAACAAGCTATTAACGTAGACAATAAAGTAAACAACACACGCATGAAGCCGTCCTCTGCCCAAGATCAACAAGAGAGTGGAATCCTCTGCCGCCAGACCTGCGCAGTATTTCTGACATTAATATTTTTAAAGATAGACTCAATGAAATCAATTTAGGGGATCTAGTCAAAAAAGCTCACTTTACAATTTAACTCTCACGCCGTTCACACTGACTGTGTGTTATAACAGCCGTCCGGCAGTGCTTGCACAGTACCAAGCAGAAGCAGAAAAAGCATTGTTGTGGTGTTGTCATGACAGTGTTTCTAAATATCTCTGTTTACCTCATCCACACTACAACGTGCAACAATCGTTTTCAAACTTACACACTCTGGAGAGTGTTTTAGAAAAGCTCCGTTTTTGGGGGATGAAAATGTTATTTCAATGTGGATGGAGGGTCAAAACGAAGAGAAAAAGCTTTGTTTTCAAAATTATCCGGCATAGTGTGGACGTAGCCCCAGTCTTTGATCTTATACTGTGGTAGCTTCTGCCTGCATGTAACTGACTGACAGGCCAGGGTAGCAAATTTCAGACCGTAGCCCACTTTGATCAGAATGCTCCATAATCCCAAAGTAAGCAAAGTTCTCAGCCGCATCCATTTCAGTTCCTGCATGTTTGCCCTAAGTCCCTTTTCTATCACCCCAGACAAGGCTAGAGATCTCCTTACTCTTGCCTTCCATCCCTGTATTCATGTCATCCTCCATAATGTCTACCTGAATCTCTTTAACACAATATCATCACCACACACATCATTCTCTCCTCTTTTATATTTGGGGGGGGGGGGGCGGGGGTGGAACAGCTCTCCCCGGTCCATTCTTCCATTTCCACCCACATTCACTCTACTTCTCACAGAATAAGGAGGGACTCTTATTGAAACTATTGAATACTGAAAGGCCTAGATAGTGTGAGAGGATGTTAACTATAGTGGAGGAGTCACAGATCCTTGTTTTCAAAAAAATAGATGAGGAGGAAATTATTCAGCCAGAGGATGGCGAAATCTGTGGAATTCTTTGCCACAGATGGTTGTGGAGGCCAAGTCATTGGGTATATTTAAAGCAGAGGATGATAGGTTCCTGATTAATAAGGGTGTCAAAGGTTATGGGGAGAAGGCAGGAGACTGGGGTTGAAAGGGATAATAAATCAGTTATGATGGAATGGCCGAGCAGACTCAATGGGCCAAATAGCTTAATTCTGCTTCTATGTCTTATGGTCTAATTATGGTCTTGTTACAGTGGACTAGATGGGAAAAGGGGCCAATTTCTGTGCTGTATTTTTCTATGCCATTATGACTCCAATCAAGGACTGATGCCCAATTAAAATGTAAATGAAGCACACCTGGCAGGGAAAGGTTGAAAAGTTAAGAGATATCAAGTGAGTAAGTGTATTATTCACGACTGATTGGTTTGAACTGAGTACATTTCTCTACTCAATGTCAAAATCTGCTTTCATTTCAATCCGAAACCTTCTGACATAAATGACACTCTGAAAGTTGAGTTTAAATAGCCATTGAAATTAGATGAAGGGACAGAGTATATAGGCTTAACTAACATTTGGAGATCAATAGAGAGAAGGATGGTTTATGGTCTGTGAAGATTTCTGTTGAGATGTAGAGAAAATACAAGCAAGGAGATTGGTAACAACTTAAATCAAAGTCTTGAAACTCCAGCACCGATTATTCTGAACCAGAAATTGTTTAGAAAAGCCATCAATGGCAAATAAGATTCTGTGAAAAGACTGGAACCATAGCAAGAGAAGGAACAATACCCAATGTAACAGCTTCACATCTAGCGAAAGACCTTAGGAGCAACTGTAGAAAGGAGTCTGAGTGCCAGATTGAGAGAAAGCTGGATACAAGTCTGAGGTTGATCACCTTGTGTCTTCACAGAGTGGTATATTGTGTAATCTCTTTGAGCTTATACTTTGTCTTTACAATTATGTGTCTGAATAAAGCTAAGTTTATATACCTTTCTCAAGTTGTCAGTGGCATGTCTATGTGTGAATTCTGCATAAGCTACATTGCATATCTGAAGATGAAATACAGAAGATAGTTTGCAATTTTAACCCAAATCCCAGCTATTGGGAGATGTGCATCAAATATGAAAGATCAAGATTCAGACCTCTGAAGTGCTTTTATAAACTAATTTTACATCATAATACCTCCTCCGTTTTAGATACCGAATCTAATGCTTAAATACAGCTCCAAATGATAATTCATGAATGTTTCGTTATGCTTTAAAGCACTGACGTATCTACAGTGATGAATTAAAAATGCAGGAATGTGGAAATTTGGATTTATCATGATGATTTACAATACCTGTGCAACAAAAATCTTCAGTGGCTTCTGTACCCACCGCATCACCACTATGAAATCATTTTCTGTCAGTCACCTTAAGTACAGCCATTCCTGTACCTAGTGTCACTTTAAGTGCACTAACAATCAATGCATACAAGCTATGCTATGTATTTATATATATTGTGTTCTTTATCTTATTGCTTTTTTTGTGATACATTGGATTTTGTTCTCCTTTACTCCTGTGTACTGGAAATGACATTAAACAGTCTTGAATTTTGAAGAGATCATTGAAAAATGCTGCACCTGTAATCAGTTAGGAGTTACTGTACCCATAAAAATCCACATTTTTTCTCTTGAGAGCAAAGGCATATTCACTGATTGTTTTTGATTCAATCATTGACCCATTCCACCTTTCAAAATCACACTGATAAGCCTCGTCATAAATTGGGGGACTCGCTTCATCAAGCACCTCCGCACCATCTGCCACAAGTGTGACTTCCCAGTGGCCAAACGTTTTAACTCTGATTTCTGTTCCAAGATGTTGGTCCATGGTGTTGTGCCAAGATGAGACTACACTCTGGTAGGTACCCTCCAAACTGATGGCATGAATATTAATTTCTCCTTCCAGTAAACAAATCCTGCCCCCCCCCCCCCCATACCACACACTCTGATCTTTTACTCCTTCACCTGCCTATTTCTTCCCCCTGGGACCCCTCCTCCTTCCCTTTCTCCTACGATCCACTCTCCTCTCCTATCAAATTCCTTCTCCTCCAGCCCTTGACCTATCCCACTAACCTGGCTTCGCCTTTCACCTTCCAGATAGCCTCATTCTCCAGCCCCCCCGCTTCCCCCACCACCCAACCCCACCTTTTTGTTCTGGCATCTTCTCCCTTCCTTCCCAGTCCTGAAGAAGTGTCTCAGCCCAAATGGTCAACTGTTTATTCTTTTCCATAAATGCTGCCTGACCTGCTGAGTTCCTCTAGCATTTGTGGGTGCTCCTTCAAAATCACATCATATCACCACTGGTATTTTACCAAATATCATCACCTTGATCAAAATGAGTAATCTGTTGAATTTGGAAAGTAAGACAATTTTCCAAAGTCTAAAGTTCCAACTGGATATAAGCTCTTTATCTTGCACTGAAGGTTCACTACAGCAGAATGTGTCTTGCATTAGATACAACTAACAGAATGGAGTCTATTTAGTAAAATTAATGATCTAGACAGCTCAAAGCAATCATTTTCTTACAGCTTAAGTATCAACTTGGTGTTTTCCCTTCAGGGCTTAGAATAAGAACAAAATTTTATTTGAATTTACTGGAAAATACTATTATGTAATATGTAGGTGTATTGCACAACATTGTGTATAGGTTAGGCCCTTTATTACTAAACATACATTAATTTTTCCAAAGGCTTTTGAATGCAAAGTAATTAGCATCCTTTAAATCCTCCACAATTCAACGTAGCGTAGCAAATCTGTATTATTAAAACTATTCATAAAATTATCACAATTATCTACATCTAATAAATTGCTTCCAGGTTCTTGCGTTTATCAAAAGGTGGCAGGATAGCATAGTGGTCAGCACAATATTTTACAGTACCAGTGACCCAGGTTCAGTTCCCTCTGTAATGTTAAGAAGTTAGCATCTCGTAGGCCTCTTGCGACCCTGGCTATTTTGTAAGGGTCACAGCAGCTAAGACTCTGGAAAAAAAAGCATAGAAGCACAGAACAACAGGAATTCTGCAGACGCTGAAATCTTTCAAATCCCTTACTCACTCTTCCTTCAGTTAGTCCTGACGAAGGGTCTCGGCCTGAAACGTCGACTGCACCTCTTCCTACATATGCTGCCTGGCCTGCTGCATTCACCAGCAACTTTGATGTGTGTTGATAGAAGCACAGATGTTTTTTCATAAGATAAGCTGAGCAGGTGACATCATCCTTGGTATGTGACGTGTACTTAATTTCAGTTCTTGCTTAGAGTAACTTGTATCATTGCTTAATTAATTGCTGTAAGAGACATACTCTACTTTATACTCACTATAGCACCTGCAAGATAAGCATGAAAGGGAATGGCTGTTTCAAGGATAGGAGTCTTTGAATAAGCCTGTGCCTGTCTGTATCCAGGCACAGTGGCAATTGAAACTGTGACACGAACAATTTATGGCCGATAAAGTTAACAATACTCATCTGTACAGAAACTAAGGGAGTGAACCCACACGTATCTCTGTACGTGACTGCATATGTATAAAAAGAGCTGTATTTGCTTCAGAAGCGGGAGACCTCCAGAGCAGTCTAAGAGATTGCTTATGGAGGGTTCTCTCTGGTAACTTGCTAATAAAGAGTTAAAGTTACATTCACCGTAATACATGGTGTCTTTGCATCCGGTGGATCGAAAGAAGTTTACAACACCTCCGCTGCCTGTAAGGGGTTTGTACATTCTCCCCATGACTACATGGGTTTCCTCTGGGTGCTCTGGTTTCCTCCCACATTCCAAAGACATACCAGTTGATAGGTTAATTGGTCATTGTAAATTATCCTGTGATTAGGCTAGGATTAAACCATGGCTCGAGGGGCCAGTAGGGCCTATCCATGCTGTATCCCAATCAATCAATAAATAAAAACACACATTACAAAACAGGTACGTGCCTTGGTACATGGCCAATATGCCCCATCCTCTTCTGTGTGCTAGCTCCCACAGCCCTCAATTCCCTAATCATTTAAAACTTTGTCAAATTACCCCAGAGGTCTTGCCTCGAAGTTCAGACAGACCTCAGCTTTAAAAGAATGCTCCCTAGCTCCGATAGTCCATTACCGAACAATCTGAAAATGCCTATTATTTTGCATCTAGCTGACCATCTAAAACCTTGATGGTCACCATATAGCTCTGGTGAAGGATAAGGCAGATGGACACATGCAAACTTGCACTTTTTAAAAGGCACATGGATTATACCTATTGGCATTGGTTTATTATTGTCACATGTACCAAGATACAGTGAAAGGCTTGTCTTGCATGCTGTTCATGCAGAATAAATCATTCCACAGTGCATTGAGGTAGAGTAAGGTAAAACAACAATGCAGAATAGAGTGTAAAAGCTACAGAGAAAGTGCAAACAATTAAGTGCAAGATCACAACAAAGCAAACTGTGAGGCCAAGAATCCACATTACTGTACAAGAGGTCTGTTCAAAAGTTTGATAACAGTAGGATAGAAGTTTTCCTTGAGCCTGATTGTACTTGCTTTCAGCCTATGATTCCTCAGGTAGGTTTGTCCACATGCTGGACCTCATCACTTTGTTCCCTATCCACATACCAGGGGCCCCTCTTTCTGTATCCAGTTCTATTGGATATGTTTCCTTGAAGTGACTTGGCTCAGTTTCCCATGCTCCTTCTGAGATCTTATTTTCTGTATTTCCTTTAAACTTAAGGCTGCCTGTAAAGTTTATCATTCTATGGTGCATTCATATGACATCCAATACCTGGTACTAAAATCATGAGCTGGAATAAAAAGTTTGCTATATGCCCCCTCATTGGAGATCACATAGAAACCATAGAAACCACAGCACAGAAGCAGGCCTTTTGGCCCTTCTTGGCTGTGCGAACCATTTTCTGCCTAGTCCCACTGACCTACACACGGACCATATCCCTCCATACACCTCCCATCCATGTATCTGTCCAATTTATTCTTAAATGTTAAAAAAGAACCCGCATTTACCACCTCGTCTGGCAGCTCATTCCATACTCCCACCACTCTCTGTGTGAAGAAGCCCCCCCCAATGTTCCCTTTAAACTTTTCCCCCCTCACCCTAAACCCATGTCCTCTGGTTTTTTTCTCCCCTTGCCTCAGTGGAAAAAGCCTGCTTGCATTCACTCTATCTATACCCATCATAATTTTATATACCTCTATCAAATCTCCCTTCATTCTTCTACGCTCCAGGGAATAAAGTCCCAACCTATTCAACCTTTCTCTGTAACTGAGTTTCTCAAGTCCCGGCAACATCTTTCAAACCTTCTCTGCACTCTTTCAACCTTATTTATATCCTTCCTGTAATTTGGTGACCAAAACTGAACACAATACTCCAGATTTGGCCTCACCAATGTCTTATACAACCTCATCATAACATTCCAGCTCTTATACTCAATACTTTAATAAAGGCCAATGTACCAAAAGCTCTCTTTACAACCCTATCCACCTGTGACGCCACTTTTGGGGAATTCTGTATCTCTATTCCCAGATCCCTCTGTTCCACTGCACTCTCAGTGCCTTACCATTAACCCTGTATGTTCTACGTTGGTTTGTCCTTCCAACGTGCAATACCTCACACTTGTCAGTATTAAACTCCATTTGCCATTTTTTAGCCCATTTTTCCAGCTGGTCCAAGTCCCTCTGCAGGCTCTGAAGACCTTCCTCACTGTCTACTACACCTCCAATCTTTGTATCATCAGCAAACTTGCTGATCCAATTTACCACATTATCATCCAGATCATTGATATAGATGACAAATAACAATGGACCCAGCACTGATCCCTGTGGCACACCACTAGTCACAGGCCTCCACTCAGAGAAGCAATTCTCTACCACCACTCTCTGGCTTCTTCCATTGAGCCAATGTCTAATCCAATTTACCACCTCTCCATGTATACCTACGACTGAATTTTCCTAACTAACCTCCTATGCGGGACCTTGTCAAAGGCCTTACTGAAGTCCATGTAGACAATATCCACTGCCTTCCCTTCATCCACTTTCCTGGTAACCTCCTCGAAAAACTCCAATAGATTGGTCAAACATGACCTACCACGCACAAAGCCACGTTGAGTCTCCCTAATAAGTCCCAGTCTATCCAAATGCTTGTATATTCTGTCTCTTAGTACTCCCTCCAATAACTTACCCACTACCGACGTTAAACTTACTGGCCTATAATTTCCTGGATTACTTTTCGATCCTTTTTTAAACAATGGAACAACATGAGCCACTCTCCAATCCTCCGGCACCTCACCTGTAGACAGCGACATTTTAAATATTTCTGCCAGGGCCCCTGCAATTTCAACACTAGTCTCCTTCAAGGTCCGAGGGAACACCCTGTCAGGTCCCGGGGATTTATCCACTTTAATTTTCCTCAAGACAGCAAGGACCTCCTCCTTTTCGATCTGTACAGTTTCCATGATCTCACTACTTGTTTCCCTTAATTCCATAGACTTCATGCCAGTTTCCTTAGTAAACACAGACGCAGAAAACCTATTTAAGATCTCCCCCATTTCCTTTGGTTCCGCACATAGCCGACCACTCTGATCTTCAAGAGGACCAATTTTATCCCTTACAATCTTTTTGCTCTTAATATACCTGTAAAAGCTCTTTGGATTATCCTTCACTTTGACTGCCAAGGCAACCTCATGTCTTCTTTTAGCCCTCCTGATTTCTTTCTTAAGTATCTTTTTGCACTTCTTATACTCCTCAAGCACCTCATTTACTCCCTGCTTCCTATACACGTCATACAACTCCCTCTTCTTCTTTATCAGAGTTGCAATATCCCTTGAGAACCAAGGTTCCTTATTCCTATTCACCTTGCCTTTAATCCTGACAGGAACATACAAATTCTGCACTCTCAAAATTTCTGCTTTGAAGGCTTCCCACCAACTGATGACATCCATGCCAGAGAACAACTTGTCCCAATCCACGCTTTTTAGATCCTTTCTCATTTCTTCAAATCTGGCCTTCTTCCAGTTAAGAACCTCAACCCTAGGACCAGATCTATCCTTGTCCATGATCAAGTTGAAACTAATGGTGTTATGATCACTGGAACCAAAGTGCTCCCCTACACAGACTTCTGTCACTTGTCCTAACTCGTTTCCTAACAGGAGATCCAATACTGCATCCCCTCTAGCTGGTCCCTCTATATATTGATTTAGAAAACTTTCCTGAACACATTTTACAAACTCTAAACCATCTAGACCCCTAACAGTATGGGAGACCCAATCAATATATGGAAAATTAAAATCCCCTACTACCACAACTTATGTTTCCTGCAGTTGCCTGCTATCTCTCTGCAGATTTGCACTTCCAATTCTCTGACGATTGGGTGGTCTGTAATACAATCCCACTAATGTGGCCATACCTTTCCTGTTTCTCAGCTCCACCCACAAGGACTCAGTAGACAAGCCCTCTAATCTGTCCTGCCTGAGCACTGCTGTAATATTTTTCCTAACAAGCAATGCCACTCCCCCACCTTTCATTCCTCTGCCTCGATCACATCTGAAACATCGGAACCCTGGAATATTAAGCTGCCAGTCCTGCCCCTCCTGTAGCCAAGTTTCACTAATTGCTACAACATCATAATTCCACGTGTCAATCTACGCCCTCAACTCATCCGCCTTCCCTGCAATACTCCTAGCATTGAAATATATACACCTCAGAAGATTTTTACCACCACTCACCACCTTTCTGTTAGTGGATTTGCTTGAACTTTTAACATCATTTATTTTCACCCCAGCCACACTGTCAGCTCTGGTACTGTGGTTCCCATCCTCCTGCAAATCTAGTTTAAAGCCCCCCCAATAGCATTAACAAACCTCCCTGAAAGGATATTGGTCCCCCTGTAGTTCAAGTGTAACCCGTCTCTCTTGTACAGGTCCCACCTGCCCCAGAAAAGGTCCCAATTATCCTGAAATCTGAAACTCTGCTCCCTACACCAGTTCCTCAGCCACTTGTTCATCCTCCAGAGCATCCTATTCCTACCCTCACTGGCATGTAGCATAGGTAGCAATCCTGAGATTACCACCCTCGAGGTCCTGCTTTGCCCTGTCATGCCCCCTCAAACAATATGTTATAGTTCGATTCGTGCTGGGGGTAACCCGCAAGTGTCACCACACTTCTGGCACCAACAAAGCATGTCCACAACTCACTAACCCTAATCCAAACCCGTACATCTTTCAGAAGTGGGAGGAAACAGAAGCACTTGAAGGAAACCTTGCAGTCACAGGGAAAATGTACAACGCAGAGGAAGTAAAACCCTGATCAGTAATTGCAGGCGTTTTAAAGTGACTGTGCTAACTGCTACACTACCATGCAGAAATCCTAGTGAAATTATTTTGGACTACTTCCTAACTCTCTTGTATAAAACTGTGCAGTAATTTATAAGAGTGGTCTTGGCAGTACAATTGTAACAATATTCCCTTATTTCTAAACAATGTATACAGATTGGGTATTAACATATATTTTTGCAATGAATGCCAATATGCGTTTTGTCTACCTAACCACTTGCTGCACTATACATAGTTTGCATACAGGAACACCTGGATCACTCACCTGCAGTCTTTCTCCACTTAACTGATGGTCTGGCTTTAGACCACTCCTAATGAAGTAGATGACTTCATACTTTCCTACAGTAAAGTCCATTTGCCACATCTTGCCACTCAGTCTATCTATATCCTGTTGCTGAATCTAAATATCCTCATTACAACATGCATGCTTGGCTACTTCTACATCATTAGCAAAACCTTAATAATTTACACTTTGTCTTCGCCTCCAGATCATTGATATAGATGGCACATATCTGAAAGCCTTGGGGTGCTCCACCAGTTACATTCTTGTAGTCCCTCAATACTTTGCTTGCAATGTGATTTTAGAAATTAGTCTTAAAATGACAAGCCTGCACCTATGTTTCCTCTTCCTCTCATTTAATTTTATTTACCTTTTCTACATATAGATTTCTCCAACATAAAAGAAAATAATTAGTTTTTTTTCCAGTCACTACAAAACACAAGGATGCAATTATGCTTGCTTGTTCCCTGAACCCACTGAACTAGGCACACAAGGAAGGCATACAAGACCTCAAACGACAGGAATTCTGCAGATTCTGCAAGTCCTGACGAAGGGTCTCGGCCTGAAACGTCGATTGCACCTCTTCCTAGAGATGCTGCCTGGCCTGCTGCGTTCACCAGCAACTTTGATGTGTGTTGCATACAAGACCTCTTCATTTCCATTCTAAAATGATACCCCTCTATTCTGATGCCCTGTTCACTGGTCATAGGCTCTTCCACCACAGGAAGCATCTAATCTATCAAGCCCTTTCAAAATTTGATGTTTCAATGAGATCAGCCCTAATTCCTCTGGTGATACAGGCCCAGGTCCATTAAACACTTTTCATATGACAACCCAAACCTTCTCCAGTTTCAGCACAATTTTTCTAAGATAAGGGGCCCAAACCTGTACTTCAAGTGAGGCCTCACCAGTGTTTATAAACTCTCCAAATTACATCCTTGCTTATATATTGTAGACCTCTTGAAATGAATGCTAACATTGCATTTGCCTTCCTCACCACAGATTCAACCTGCAAATTAACCTTTAAGGAATCCTGAACATGGGAGTTCCCATGTCCTTTTGCACCTCAGTTGTTTGGTATTTTCTGTCCATTTAGAAGTTAACACTTTCATTTCTTCTACCAAAATGCATGAACATACACTTCCCAGCACTGTATTCCATCTGCTGTTTTTTATTTCCCATTCTCTAAATCTATCTCAGTCCTTCTGTACCCTCTCTACTTAAAACTACCTGCCCCTCCTCATGTCTTCATATCATCTGCAAACTTTGTAACAAAGCCATCAATTCCATCATCCAAAATATTGGAATATAACATAAGAATCACCAGTCCGAACACAGGCCCCTGAGGAACACCACTAGTAACTGGCCACCAATCAGAGATGGCTCCCTTTATTCTCACTCTTTGCCTCCTACCATTCAGCCACTGTTTAATCCATGCTAGAGTCTCCCCTGTAATACCATGGGCTTATTAAGCAGCCTAGTATGTTGCACCTTGTCAAAGGCCTTCTGAAAATCCAAGTACAGTCGGCCCTCCTTATCCGCGAGGGATTGGTTCCAGAACAATTGTGCTGAAACTGGAGAAGGTTCAATGTATGTTTACCAAAAAATGTGGATGCTCAAGTCCCTTATTCAACCTGCCTAAATGCGATGGACATTAGGACCCGATGGCGGAGCTCTGAATCTGCAGTGTTTCTGTTCACAAAAATAGTCACAATCACGATTGAAAATAAAGTGGAAATAATAAAGCGATCGGAAAAAGGTGAAACGCCATCGGTCATTGGAAAAGCGTTAGGCTGCAGTCGGTCAACGATTGGAACAATTTTAAAGGATAAAGTGAGAAAGGCCCTGCCCTGATGAAAGCTACAATTATTACTAAGCAACACAGTGGTTTAATTATTGGGTTTTGTGTTTTTGACCCTCCACATCAACCCGGCACGGATGGAGAGCGTGCTTGGGAGCAGTCTGTCACTGGATCGAACTTGGGAACTTCTGTTCCTGAGCCCGGCGCTGAAACATACGTTTCTTAAGTGTTTTATATGCATAGAAAGGTAAAATATATACTAAGACAAATGTTTGACTAACTGACGCTAAATAATACCAGATGTACCTGTTCTGACTTACTTCGAGAACTTCCGTTTTTTTTCCAATCCCAATCCAGGATAACCTACGCACATCCTCCCATATACTTTAAATCATCTCTAGATTACTTATAATACACAATACAATTTAAATACTATGTAAAATAGTTGTTATACTGCATTGTTTAGGGAATAATGACAAGAAAAAAAAATTCTGTACATGCTTGAACAACAAGTGCTGGAAGAGCACTTCTGGGTTTTCTAGATTCGCGGTTGGTTGAATTTGCGCATGTGAATCTCGCAGATAAGGAGGGCCGACTGTACACAACATCTTTTTCTATCATTCAGGTTGCTTTTTCAGCAGGAGTTTCACTTGAGGAAACCAATTCTCCTTTGTCTATCCTTCTTTAAAGAATGCCAACAGATTTGTCAGGCAAGATTTTCCCTTGAGGAAACAATGCTGACCTTAGAAAAACAGTGCTATGGGTAACCCTAGGTAATTTCTAAGGTAAGGATATGTTCGGCACAGCTTTGTGGGCCGAAGGGCCTGTATTGCGCTGTAGGTTTTCTATGTTTCTAAAAGGTCTAGATTGAATAAAACTTCCTCAGAGTCCACTCTCTAGGCTAGCTATTCAATTCAGCCTGGTAGAAACAACATGGGTATATCCTTAGACTTAAAAAAAATCTATCACGCACGCCTCTGCAGCTGCCAGTAATTCTGCAGATCTCATGAAATAAAAGGTTGGACTGCATTCAAAGTTCAAGGATCTAAGTAACTTATTATTAAGGTACATTTATGTCGCTACGTACAACCCTATGAGTCGTAACTTTGTGGCCATGCTCAGCAAGTCCAAGAGCCATAATGGAAACAATGAAAGACCGCTCCCAACAGGACGGACAGCTAACCAATGTGCAAAAGTTAGAACAGTTCAGTGACGGGGCAAATGAGGTTGAGTGTAGTTATCCCCACTGGTTCAAGACAACTGTTCCAGAAACTTTTGGTGAGAGTCCCAAGGTTCCCACACCTTTTTCCTGATGGTACCTTGCTTTCATCTCTTGTAGGATGCCTGTGGCTGCATTAATCCTCTGCAGCCACATGGCTTCCAAAATAAGACCGTAAGACTTTGGAGCAGAATTAGGTCACTCAGCCCATTGAGTCTGTTCTGTCAGTCCATCATGGCTGATTTATTTTTTCCCCCCCTACACCCCATTCTCTTTCCTTCTCCCCAAAATCTTTGATATTATTTCAGAACCAATCAACTCCCACTTTTGATATACCCAATGACTTGGCCTCTACAGCCATCTCTGGCAATTAATTCCAAAGATTCACCATAGATTCTGGCTAAAGAAATTCCTCTTCTCTGTTCTTTTTAATTTAATTCTCTGGTCCTAGACTCCACCACTACTGGAAACATCCTCTTCACAACCACTCTTATCTAGGCCTTTCAATATTTGGTATGTTTCAATGAGCTCCCCCTTCCCCATCCTTCTAAACTCCAACAAGTAAATGCTGGAGTTTGAAATCAGCTCTTCATCTAATTTGGTTAAGGGACAAATGTTGATCAGAACATCACAAAGGCTCACTTGAATATTTCAAATGAAAGATGGCATCTCATGCTAAACTAAATTGTGTTTTCAAATTTCTGGGAAATAGCAACATATTGGGAAGATACATCAGTAGAAAAGTGCCATATTTCTTCATTTAACCCATTAGATTTGTAAACTGCACCCTGACAAAGCATTGAGATGGGTTTACAATTCACACCATAGTTGTCAAACTTCATTGTTGACTTCATACATGAGAAAATAGTCCAGTGCAGCAAACTTTCAAAGATTACCTGATTTCAAAACAAAAACTTGGCTGCTTGAAAATCCTACGCCGTGGAATGTGCAATGAAAGGTCAATAATGGCCTCACTATTCCATCCCTCTCCTCTCCCCAAGATTACACAGTTCCACAGGCACTGGTAACTCTGAATTAAAACCCAAAGTGGAATACAGTCATCCAATGTCTGAAATTTATCAAATCATTTTGCCCATAGCAACTAAATACCAACAATGGCATCCTTTTAGAACAGAGAAGAGGAGGAATTTCTTTAGCAGAGAGTGGTGAATATATGGAATTCGTTGCCACAGACCACTGTGAAGGCCAAGTCTTTGGTTATATTTAAAGCTGAAATCAATAGCTTCTTGATCAGAAAGAGTGCCAAAGGTTACAGGGAGAAGGCAAGAAAATGGGGTTGAGAGGGATAATAAGTCAGCCATGATGAAATGGCAGAGCAGACTTGATGGGCCAAACTCAATGCTCCTACGTCAAATGGTCTAAATTTGCCATCACATAATTTTTATCTACGGACTTTGTATACAATTAAATGGCGACATTAATCAACATTAATAACACCAATACTACAAGGAAAATAAAATCTGATCATCAGGGTTAACACCTAAAGGAACTTTCTGTGCACTCACTTAATGCCTTTATTTGATCACAAAAATAACAACTGCATTGCTAAGAATTTCAATGTGTGAACCTCTGCAAAATGATTGTCCCTATGCATTTTCAAATTCTTTTTCAAGATGAACCTTTCATTTTTCAAATTAGTAGCAATCTAAATATAGACAAAATACAAGGACCCTTTATATCCAACATAATTTCAGTCAAAATTAGAATATGAGTCTTATGCTACATGTGCAATACAGCAATTCTCATCATACCTAGTCACAGATGATTTTTATTTAAGATCACTAAGAAAATAAGGAAGCTTTTCCACAAAAGATTCTTGCTGGTGCTTTGACAACTGGTAAAATCATGAGCCTTTGAAGTGGCTTGTTCATGACTGCAGTCATACATCATTGATCATTCTGAGGAAGGAGCTGGACTGTAATTACTGCAATTGACAATATCAAGCCTAAACAGCTCCTGTTAGATGTGAAGAATCTGACTGTAGGTAGGCTGTGTAGAAGGTCAGAATTGAGGCACATTTCACCCACTGAATCCATGCCAGCTCTCTGTGGAAGAATCCACTTGGTCCCATATATCCATCTTTCCCTGCAACCTGTTATAACTTCCCCTCAAATATGTCCTTTGTAGACGCAATTAACCCTACTTCCACCCTACCTTTACAAGCATCAAGTTCCAGGCCATTACAAAGATTTAAAAAAATCTTCACACCTCACCATATTACACTCCTTTTCACCACCACTTTAAATCAAGCATTCCCAGCCTGGGGCCCACAGACACATTGGTTAAAGGTAGGGGCTCATGGCATAAAAACGTTTGGAACCTCTGGTTTAAATAATCCACGCCACAACAGTTCCCCCAACCCCTGTAACAATTAGCTAATGAAAACAGTTTTTATTTATCCTACTAAAACCAGAGCCTCTTCACCTGATTCACTTCTTTAATCCCTCTCCATTGATGCTACCTGACCTGCTGAGTTTCACCAGAATTTTGTATGTGTAACCCTGGATTTCCAAAATCTGCAGAATCTTTTTGTTTATGGTTTGCCTCTTCATCTGAGCAAGACAGGTTTTCCAAATGACATTTCTCAGGAAATCTGGTTAACCAAGATTCAAGATTGTTTAATATCATTTCCAGTACCCAAGTGTAAAGGAGATCAAAATAATTGTTACTTTAGATTCAATGCAGCAAAAAAACAGTAAGATAAAGAACACAATAATAAAAACACAATATAAATATACAAACTAGCTTATATACATTGATGGATTATTTATTTGTGAAGATAGAGCACAGAATAGGCCCTTCCAGCCCTTCGAGCCGTGCCGCTCAGCAACCCCAAATTTAATCCTAATCAAATCACAGGATAATTTACAATGACAAATTAATCTACCAACAGGTACATCTTTGGAATGCGAGAGGAAAATGGAACTCAGGGAGAAGACCCACACAGTCATGGGAAGAGTGTACAAACTCATTACAGACAGTGGTGGGAGTTGAACCCAGGTCATTGGTATTGTGCAGCATTGTGCTAGCCACTACGCTACAGTGTATGTATATCCATAAGGTGACTCGAGCAGAAATGATTAACCAAAATGTCTGATCAAAATACGGCGAACAAGATCAATTGCATTGATGCTAAACTATTAGGTTACAATCATATAAATCCAGAGAAATTACACTAAAATGAGCATTTTTAATTACTTGGAAGAACTACTGCACATCAGAGTGAATGAAATCCCCAATCCTGATTAAAATAGCAGTATTCATCTTCCTCCAAACTGCTGTGACAGGGAGCAGAACAAAACTCTGCTTCCACCATTCACCAAGTTCTCAGTTCTCAAGGAAGAATTAAGATCAGGAACAATTCAGGAAGCTATGCTGTCTTGTTCTCATGCAAAAATCAACATACTGCCAATGAAGTGATGGCATCCTGTCAGTTTGTGAATGGTACACTTGAATGAACTGAAGGGTAATAATAAGGATCCTACTGTCTAATGCATCATTCCTGGAGAAGGGGAAAAGTCTGTCACAACAAAAAGGTCAAATTACACACAGGTGATTGTTAGCAGCCACGTATTTAAAAAAAATGAGTTTTCAAACCACAATGCAATGACAAATCTGCATTGACAAACTGTCACATAGCCATTAAAATGAGTCACCATAGTCACTTAAGCACTTTCACAAACCTTGTCTCGATAACATTAATGTCAATCCTGTAACCCAAGACCCTTGGCTGCCACTGCATTATTTCTCTTAAGCAGAAATGGTTTTTAGGAGATGCAGTTAAAATTAGGTAAGACTTGCATTATACCTGAGATTAGTTGTTGATATAAATTGACCGCTAGCTACAACATCCCATTTTTTCCTCAGATAACTCTTAACAAATGACATTGGGAACTTGCCAATTCCGAAGGCATCACTTCTGCAGATCATCCATTTTGGACTGCTATTCTGACACCAAAAATCTATTTACAGAGTCATCAGCCTCAGGCTTTCTCTTCTGAAGTCTCGCTATCATTACAGACATTAATTCTGACAGACTTGTTCCAATCTACCACTACTTTATTTTCCTCCCTAATCACTCATTCCCCACAACTTTACCAAAATCTTTCATCAATTTCACAAATCTCTATCATTATTCATCACTTCCTTAGTCCCATGACAGCTAGAAATTATTCTGAACCTCATACATCACACAGCTGTCAAAACTTTCATCACAAAAACTCACTTGCATTCTTATTCTGTGACACTGTCATTCTGTCTTACAAAATATTGCACATATATGAAAGGACTCTGCACTCACTTATCTACAGGTCTCTTCAAATCAAGTAATACCAAGACTACCCTTGTCAAAATCAGCTACGACTCCTCTTATGACTGTAATAACAGCAAGCTGTCCTCTCGTTAACTCTCCCCTTCATGGCCTTCACTCATTTTTTCCTTTTTGTTCTAACATTTTCACAATTATTTCCTACTCTAGCATTATTCTGCATAGCCTGCACGAACTTGCTGTCTCACTGCTTAGTCACTCATCCTACAACTGTTTACCTTTAACAATTCAATCATGAGGTAAAATTTGCATGCTGTGTTACGTACCCCGTAACTGGGTTGCCAAACCAGCAGAAATGGATCACTCAGTTGGAGTCTGTATTACTAGAACTAAGATAGTTTTATTAAAGAAACAAACAACACAGTACTCTAATCAAAAGGATAATGAATGCAACAGTTCAGCAATGATAAACATACATGTGCACAGAATTAAGATAACAGGATCAATCAAGCTCTATGGTTGTCTAGGGGTAAATGACCAGTTTCAAAGTGACGCAAAGTTCAGTTCAATTTAGTTCAGTTCAGTTCACAGTAATCGCTGCCGTGGCGATGGATAGTGGGGGGAAGGAGAGAGAGAGCAAAACGAATGAATATTCAAGGCTTCCACACAGACCTTCGCAGTCAGCTTTCGGGCGAGTCCTTTGTGATGTCATCTGAGGTCACCGACCGTGACCCCTCCGTTTCCAGATACGATCGTTTCCCTGCGGTGAACCTGGCACCCAGGCAAGGGTGGACACACACCAGGTTCCCGCCGATCGTGCCTTTCCACCCTGTGCGTCTATGGCCCGGTACTTCCCACCGACTTGTGAGAGACACACCGCTTCCAGGGTCTTGTTACCTCGGGTGTCGTGTGTGTGTCCTGCCTTAGCGAACCTGTCCCTTTTTATCCCCCTGCTGGGGTATCGCCTGTCCATCACTTCAAACAGTTCAGGGTTCAAAGAGGGAGCCGATCTTGACAGCTCTCCTTCCTTCATTAACATCTCCAAATGCTGCTCCATTGTTTTCCTTATCTCTCTCTCTCCTGAAGACAGATGGCAGACCAACTGCTGATTCCACTGGTGCCAGCACAGGACAGCTACATCGTAATCTATGTGTATTCTTGTCACAGCTGTCCCTGCAACCTTGTCGGTTACAAGCTCAATATGGCTTGTTGGTTGTTGTATTTCACTGTTACGAATGTCAACGCCATAGGAGTTATCTTTTCTCTGTGCTTTCTCCAAGTGCTCTAGTGTCCTGCCACATCTCAGAAACGTGATGAAAACGCTGACTTAGGATCAGCACTGATGCCAAAGTGTTAGTTCTAATTCCTCTAAGTACTGCCTTTGACACAATTGACCACAGCATTCTTCTAGATCAGTGGTTTCCAAACTGGGGTCCACAGACCCCTTGCTTAATGGTATTAGTCTATGCCATAAAGAAGGTTGGGAATCTCTGTCCTAGATCGCCTTTAGAACTGGGTTGGCCTCTTTGGTAGTGCCTTTTATTGGTTTCATTCAAATATTTTAGAGAGAAAACGTTTTGTCTTGCTCAGAGACGCTACTCTTCTTTATACATGCTCCTCTTATGAGAGATCATTACAGAGCATAAACTTGATTTCCAGTTATGCAGATGACACACAATTGCATATTTTGGTTGAGCCTGATGATGATACCATTATCTTCTCTACCTTCTATTATGGCTGCAAAAAAACTAATGGAAGAGCAATAATTTCCAAAAACTATATGAAGATACCTTTGGTTGACTCTGAAGCCAAAAGAGATAAACTTGACAAACTTGAGATCCTGGCGCTCATATCCTTGATATCCTAGATTCGAATTTTAAATCCCATAGAAAGAAAGTGACCGGAGCAGCATTTCTACACTTAAGAAATATTGCAAAGGTATGTTCATTTCTGTCATGTAATGATGCTGAAAACTAATTCACGCCTTTATATCGAAAAGACTAGAATATGGCAATGAACTTTTTAACTGGCCTTCTAAAGCGATCTATTGAAAAACTTCAACTCACTCACAAACGCCAATGCTTGACCTTTAACCAAAAGCAGGATGGGGGAACATATCACTCCCATACTAGCTACTCTGCATAGGCTTCCTGTATCTTTTAGAATTGATTCTAAAGCTCTTAATGGTCTGGGACTGGAGTACATTATTTTGTTTTATCATCCTGCTCGAGCTCCCAGGCTTCTTCAGATGGTCTCTTACATTTAAACAGTGTCCCTCAAAAGATAATTGGCAGGTCAGCTGTTTTGAACTATACTCCTGAACTGTGGAACTCAGTAACAAAAACTAAACAGCCGGCCCTCCTTATCCGCGAGTTCCGCATGCGCGAATTCAACCAACCACGAATCGAGAAAACCCGGAAGTGCTCTTCCAGCACTTCTTATTCGAGCATGTACAGACATTTTTTTCTTGTCAATATTCCCTAAACAATGCAGTATACCAACCATTTTACATATAATTTACATTGTATTAGATATTATAAGTAATCTAGAGATGATTTAAAGTATACAGGAGGATGTGCATAGGTTATTGTGGATCGGGATCGGAAAAAAAACGGAAGATCTCTGACTAAGTAAGTCGGAACAGGTACATCCGGTATTATTTAGCGTCAGTTAGTCAAACGTTTGTCTCAGTATATAGCATATATTTTACCTTTCTATGCATATAAAACACTTAAGAAATGTATGTTTCAGCACCAGGCTCGATCCAGTGACGTACCGCTCCCGAGTGCGCTCTCCATCCGTGCTGGGTTGATATGGTGGATCAAAAACCCAAAACACCAAAACACAATAATTAAACCACTGCGTTGCTTAGCAATAATTGTAGCTTTCAGCAGGGCAGGGTCTTTCTCAAATTATCCTTTAAAACTGTTCCAATCATTGACCGACTGAAGCCTAACGCTTTTCCAATGACCGATGGCATTTCACCTCTTTCCCATCGCTTTATTATTTCCACTTTATTTTCAATTGTGATCGTGATTATTTTTGTGAACAGAAACACTGCGGATTCAGAGCTCCGCTGCCAGGTCCTAAAGTCCACCGCACTGAGACAGGTTAAATAAGGTCCAGGGTTCCACTGGGTCCTAAGGTCAACCGCATTTAGACAGGTTGAATAAGGGACTTGAGCATCCGCATTTTTTTGGTATCAGCGAGGGGTCCCGGAACCAATCCCTCGCGGATAAGGAGGTCCGACTGTATGGAATGCAGGATCAGTTTACACTTTTAAACGCCAGCTCAAAATTTGTTTAATCTTGCTTTTAATTAACATCTTTTTATCTTTATTTTCATGCTTTTATTTTATTTTCATATTTGTACTTTATCCCATTGTAAAACACTGAACTACATCATCTGTATGAAAAGTGTTCCATAGGGTTATTATTATAATACGAGTTGATAGGTTAATTAGCTATTATACCCTATGGTCACATTATTAGATACCTTCTGTACCAAATTAAAATGGCCATAGTGTACTTTCATGGTCTTCTGCTGCTGTATCTCATTTACTTCAAGGTATGACATTATGTGCATTCAGAAATACTCTTCTGCACACCTCTGTTGTTACATGTGATTACTTAAGTTACTGTCAGTTTGAACCAGTCTAGCCATTCCCCTCTGACCTTCCACGTAACAATGAGTTTTCGCCCACAGAACTGTCAACTGAAGATGATGTTTTTTTGTTTTTCTCTGTAAACTCTAGAGAATGTTCTGTGTGAAAATCCCAGGAGATCAACAATTTCTGAGATGCTCAAACCACCATGCCTGGCACCAACAATCATTCCACGATCAAAGTCACTTTTAGGTCACATTTCTTCCCCAATTTGATGTTTGATCTGAACAACAACTGAACTCTGACCATATCTGCATGTTTTTACGTACTGAGTGGCTGCTATATGATTAGCTGATTAGATATTTACATTAACAAAGTACACAGGTGTATATAATAAAGTGGTCACTGACTGTATAATGTCTCTCGTGTGTAGGCAATTAGTAGAATCTGGGTGTCTAGTAAGAGTTGCTGGGAATATAAATGGATTTAATGTAAATTGGTGGCTGACGGTCAATGTAGCACTGATGGGTTGTCAGTTCCTCTTCAGAGTTGGCATTTGCAACAAATTTTAAATCCGTGTCAATTCTAGATTCAAATTTATTCATTACATTTACATTGAAACATACAGTGAAATGAATCAACTGTGTTAACAACCAACACACCTGAGTGGAGCTTCTGGGGGCAGCCTGCAAGTTTTGCAACACATTCCAGTGCCAACATAGTCTTTGCCTCCTATTCTGATTGTTTCATATTAAGACATAGATTTACAAAATGTATTTTTTGCACCACAGGCCAATCCTCCTTGCTTTAGAATAGCATCTGCAGGTCAATGAGTTTCTGATCAGTTGAACCAGATTTTGCCGATTCCACTGACCAAACAAAAACTTAAAAATTCTCAAACCAACTTGCTTACCTTGCAAATGACAGTTAAACCAGAAAACTGGTACAGACATTTTATCTCACAATGAACTGACTTCCTTCTTGTTTCATTTTCCAGCCTTTCAATTTTAAGGGCATGATATGAAACCCTCTCCACAATCTCACACTCATGATTCAAGAGACACATTCTCTTCCTAGTTCTAGAACAGGAGTCCAAGGTCCCAAGGTCCACGGCATTAAAAAAAGGTTTGAAGTTGAAGCAGGGTTTCTAAGCCTTTTTATGCCATGGACCAATATCATTAAGCAAGGGGTCCGTGGACCCCAGGTTGCGAACCCCTGGTCTAGAGGAACAACTTCCAGCAATTATATTTTCACTCTTGTAATTTCTCCAGAACTAGTTCTACTTTGTCCTAAAATTACCATTCCCCCCATTATTGTACCATTCCCATGTGTCTTCTGTTCACAGTCATCCCTCTCCCTCGTAATATGCTGACATTAATTTTCATGGTACACGAATGCAAAATAAAGTAAGAAGTTCCAGAACAAAATCTATTCATTCAGTTCTGAAATTTTCCAATTCTTTAAATACAACAGCATAAACTTATCAAATATGTAACAATCATTTCTGCAACCATGATCAATTCCAAAATATCCAATGTAAATTTGAATGCAAAAATACCTTTTAGGCATAAATATGGTAACACTCATTCAATGCATTACTCATCGACACACAATACTGGAAGAACTCAGCAGGTCAGTGGGGAAAAATAAACAATGGGTGTTTCAGGCTGAGACCTTTCATCAGGACTGGAAATGGGCAAATGCTGGAAGAAGAAGGTGGGGGAGGAGAGGAGTAAAACTGGTAGGCGATTGGTAACAGCAACTCAGGGAGAAGATAGGTGCCCCCACCTTCTTATTCTGGCTTTTGTTTCTTTCCTTTCTGGCCTTAATGAAAGGTCTCAGCACAAAAAGTACGTTGGCTGTTTTTATCCCCTTCATAGATGCAAACTGATCTGCTGAGTTCCTCCGGATTTCCAGCATCTGCAGAATCTCTAGTTCTTATTATCTCCTTACTGATAAGTCCACAGGCCATAAGACATAGGAGCAGAATTAGGCCATTTGGCCTATCAAGTCTTCTCCACCAGTCAATCATGGCTGATCCTTTTTTAACCCTCCTCCTCAACCCCATTTCCAGGCCTTCTCCCCATAACCTTTGATGCCATATCCAATCAAAAACCTATCAATCTCTGCCTTAACTACACCCAACAACCTGGCCTCCACAGCTGCATATTGCAACAAATTCCACAAATTCACTACCCTTTGGTTAAAGAAATTTCTCTGCATGTCTGTTTTGAATGGACGCCCTTGTTTCCTGAGGCTGTGCCCTCTTGTCCTAGGCTCTCCCACCATTGGAAACATCCTTTCCACATCTACTCCGTTCTAGGTCTTTCAACATTCAAAAGGTTTCAATGAGATCCGATGTTGAATGAGATACAGTCAAGGCATTTGACTAATTACTTGTGAGTACCAGATTACTCACTTCTCATGTTTCTTTCCGACTCCCACCAGTCCCGTTGATCACGTTTTCCTTCCTGGTTGCACTTGCCCTTCCCCATCATCCCTCTCTTATCTGGTTCTCTTATCATCTAGCAGCCTGTCCACCACTTCTATATTGGCTATTTTTCATCTACACTCTCAATCCTGATGCAGAACCTCAAACCAAAACGGTGACCATCCCTTTGAGTCCACAGATGCTGCATGACCTGCTGAATTATTCTGGTAATTTATTTTTTGGCTCCAAATATTTACCTTTCCAATGTAATGGTAAAACAGACTTGATTGGTATGTAACATCCAACGAAAACACCTAATATCCAACTGAAAACCACTTGGTCATGCACCGTCTTTATCTCCTCTACATTGGTGAGACCCAACATAGACTGAGGGACTGCTTCGTCGAGCATCTTCACTTTATCCACCACAAAAGGTGGGATTTCCCAGCGGCCACATAGTTCAGTTCTACTTCTCTATCCCATTCCAACACGTCTGTCCATGGCCTCCTCTATTGTCACGATGAGGCCACACTCAGGTTGGAATAGCGATACCTCATATTCCATCTGCATAGCCACCAGTCTGATGGCAGGACAATCAAATTCTCTAACTTCCAGTACTTTCTCATCCCTCCCCTTCTCTCTTTTTCCATTCCCCATTCTGGCTCCCCTTCACACTTCCTCTTCTCCCCTTACACATCAACCCCTCTGATTCCCTGTGCCTTCCATGGTCCACTCTCCTATCAGATTCTTCCTCCTTCATCCCTTTACCTCTTCCACCTATCACCTCTCACTCATCCCCCCACCTCCCCATCTACCCACCTTCTCCTTCACCTGTTACCTTATACTCCTTCTCCTCTCCCCACCTTCTTATTCTGGCTTCCTCCCCTTTCTTTTTCAGTCCTGACAAAGTATTTTGGCCCAAAACATTAACTACTTATTCTCCTCCATAGATGCTGCCTGATTTGCTAAGTTCCTCCAGCATTGCATGTGTATTACTCAGTATCTACCTACTTTGATTGTTTGTTGTTCTTTTTAACTACAAGTTTTTGCTGCATGCAATACTTCCAAAAGTATTCAGGGATTTCTGGCCATGCAGTTTTAATCAAATTTACCCCGAATGTTTATTCTCTTAAAACAAAGGTGAGGAGGAATTTCTTTAGCCAGGGGGTGCCAAATCTGTGGAATTCCTTGCCATAGATGGCTGTGGAGGCCAAGTCATTGGATATATTTAAAAGCAGAGGTTGATTAGTAAGGGCACCAAAAGTTTTGTGGAGAAGGCAGGAGAATTGGGTTGAGGGGGATAATAAATCAACCTGTGGAGCAGACTCGAGGGACCAAATGGCCTAATGCTGCTCCTATCTCTTATTGTCTTACTTATTGTGTTCCATAAACACTTCCTTGTCAACTGAACATAATTACATTCTTAAGGTGTTTACTTTAATTATTCACCCCAATGGTATCTTTGAAATCAAAGGGCAAGGGATGATCTTGCCAAATTCACCACCTGATCTTAAGATAGCATTCTATTTGGATTGCGCACATCTGAATGCTGCTCAGCTCGAACTAGAGACTTCGCCTTTGTATGTAAGTTTCAGTGCCTATACAAAGTTTCAGCAGTGAGGTTCTGAGGAGCTGCTGTACTTTGCTACACACTGACTACAAAACAGGCAGAAATTGTACTTAACTGTTTGAGTACTCCCTACAGCAGGGCTTCTCAATCTTTTTTCTGCCATTAAGCAAGGGGTGTGTGGACCCCGGCTAGAGCAAGCTACTGTATTCTCTCAAAGGAACAAAGAGCAAGATCATGTAGACTACTCAGCAGAAATAATTTACATGGAAAAATGCATCAATATTTAATAAAGCTAGGGAAATGAACAGCCTTGACATTAAACAAAAACACAGACACACATGATGCACTGATATTCTGAAGGGGAAAATAAGAGCTCAGAAGCCCAGCAGCCCAATTAAAAAAATAGTTACAGTCAAAAATAAAATAAATTTAGATATGTTCTGGAGCAATTCAAAATTTTATATTCTCTAGACTTCCTAAATAATTTAGATGAACTTAAAAATGATTTACTACCCCTCAACTATCCGGCTCTTGAAAAGGGGTAATTACACTCACTTGCCTCATCTTTGAAATATTCTCACAAGCAATGGTCCCACTTTAAAGACTCTCTATCTCATATTCTAGTTATTTATTGCTATTTATTTACATTTGTATTTGCAGTTTGTTGTCTTCTGCACTCCAGTTGATCTTTTGATTAACCCTGTTATAGTTATGATTCTATTGATTTGCTGAGTATGCCCACAGGAATACGAATCTCAGGGTTCCATACGGTGACATATGTACTGTGATAATAAATTTGCTTTGCACTCAGGTCATGTCATTCCACTGCAGTCTTTGTTACATCCTACCGCTCAATGATGTGTCCCTGAACTACGTATTTATTTCCAGTCTCTATATATTAAATGATAGGAGAGAGGAAGTTAAATGCAGCACTAAAAGTAGTTGCAGATTTGGTATAACAGTTGGCTCTTAGTTTGCCATCACTAATTTCATTTCCTTCAGAAAGGGCAAAAGGTGCAAGCTAGAGGAAAAAAAGAGCGATCTGAATATACCAAATTATTAATCTTAGTATGATCTATTTGAAAGTCAGACAAGTGTGAAAGAGAGCACTGATGTGGGTGTGGAGAAGAAAGGTAGAACTGTGCAGAAAATCATTGCACCAAACCAATGGTTCGAGTTATAGTCAGATTCAGTGGTACAGTACAGAAACAGACCCTTCAGCCCACCTGCACTGATCCAAATGGCCCACGTTCAGTCTCTATTTTTCTATTCCTTGCACATCTAAGTACTTGTCTAACATCTCTTGAACAGAGCAAATGCATCTGACTCCACTAACTCCTAAGGCAGCAAGCTGCAGATGTCAACTGCTCTGTTATAAAAATCTCCTTCTGCTCATCTTAAAGCTGTGGCCTCTTGAAAAAGGAGGTGGAAGGAGGTACAGGAGCTTCAAGTCTTATACCACTAGGTTCAGGAACAGTTTTTACCCCTCAACCATCAGGAAGGAGATTTAGGAGCCTCAAGTCCTACTCCACCAGGTTCAGGAATATTTATTAATCCTCAACCATCAGGCTCCTGAACCAGAGGGGATAACTTCACTTACCCCAACATTAGGAACTCACTTTCAAGGATTCTACAACTCCTGTTCTTGATTATTATTGTTTATTTATTCATTATTAATTTTCTTTCTTTTTGTTTTTGCACAATTTGTCTTTTGCAAATTAGTTGTTTAGATTAGATTTTTTTTAGATTTATAGTTGTTTGTCTATTAGGTGCAGTTTTTCATTGATTCTATTACAATTCCTTCTATTTACTATGAATGCCCACAAGAAAATGAATCTCCGGGTTGTATATAGTGACATACATGCACTTCACTTTGAATTGGACTGAGGAATGAAGATTCTGACTATCTACCCTATCATTCCATTCCTGAAAATGGAATCTGGAGAGAGAGAGATACAACATTCGTATCAGGTCAATGGGTTCTGAACCAGCTCTCAATACAGGGAACAAGTGGTGGTGCTCCAACTCTGAATCTGCAGCTAACATTGTCAACGATGAACTGAATTAAAAGTTAACCAAAAAAGTAGTTATCCACAAATTACGTATTCCAAACTACAGGTGCATGCAAATGGCTCCTTAAAACCAAGTTAGTTACTGCCCGTTACACTACTGGTGTTTCGGGCAGCAATGAAGGTCCTCCACCTTTGTCTGTCCTAGGCCATATAACATCGCACACAGATATAGAAGGATTCTTCATTGCTGTTTCTGTAACGACTTCTTTTTGACCAGTCAGGGCTGTTAGCCCTCAGCTGAACCCCTGAACCTGGGGGACCGGTGGACCACTCTTAGTCTAGCATCTACTCTTTGATTTCTTTGGCATGGGTGATCCTACCAAGAGCCAAAGCATAAAGCCGTGACTCCAGCCAGCATTGCTCTCAAAGTCATTGAGGCACACAAGCCTCCAAACCCAATAACAAGGCTGTGGTCCTCTTGGAGCTCCTTAAACCTAAGGTGACAATAAATCATTAATAAAAACAATTTTACAGTTTATTTATATCAGCCCTTTTACTTAAGTTAACACTCCCAACATGCTGCAAGTCCAACAAGCATGTTCTCTGGTAAAATGGCTTCATAATCAATTTCCAATTGGTGGACGATTTCCCTCCATGTCGCTCTGTCCTGACACTTGTCCACAACATCCCTAGTCTTGTCCAGCTTGGTCCAATCCTTGATGTTATCCAGCCACATTGTTCTTTACCTTCCTCTTCCTTTCTTTCCTTCCACTTTTCCAAATAGCAAGTCCGACAAGATGTTATGTCTCCGCGTAACATGTCCACAGTAAGCAACCTTTAATTTTATGATCTTCTCCAGCAGTATCCGTGGTCTATCAACTTCGGACAAAACCCTCTCATTTGAAACTTTCTCTACCCAGCTGATCTTCAACATTTGTCGATAGCACCACATTTCAAAAGCATTAATTCATTTCATGTCATCCTTCTTCAGGGTCCATGTTTCTGATCCTTCTCGTTGTTCGTCCATCGTCGTTGTCGATGAAGACCTCGACACTATTAGTCACTTTGAGACTGGATGTGGTGTGTCCAAAGATGACTGGTCAGGCCAATTCGGGCACAAAATGTCCTGACACATGTTGGACAGACATGTGTAGGCACTGCAGTTGTTGCACTGGTGGCTCTGGACTTGGGCAACTCGCGCTTATGTTGTGCTTCAGCAATGCGCCTTGCCTCGTAAGCTTGACAGCCTTTGTGGCTAAGGCCGCGCCAGGTAGGGTGGTTTTGTGCCAGTGTTTCCCAGGTGGTCGTGTCTATGTCAAGCGACTTCAGGGAGGCCTTTAATGTGTCTTTGTAATGTTTCTTCTGCCCTCCATGCAAATGTCTTCCAGCAGAGTTCCCCAAAAAGGAGCTGCTTGGGTAGACCCTCGTCCGGCATGCGGATGACATGACCTGCCCACTGGGTCTGTGCTCTCATCAGGAGTGTGTGGACTGATAGTAGTCTTGCTCTAGACAGAACTTCAGTGCCTGGTACCTCGTCTTGCCATCTGATGCCTAATATTCTGCGAAGACAAGTCATGTGGAAATGGTTGAGCTGTCTTGCATGCCTTCGATACACAGTCCACGTTTCACAGGCATATAGGAAGGTACTGAGTACCACGGCTCTGTAGACCTTCAGTTTTGTTGCTGGGCTGATTCCTCGGTGTTCCCATACAGTGGGGAGCAGTCTACCGAAAGCAGAACTTGCCTTTGCTATTCTCCAGTTAACTTCTGTAAAGATAGTCACTGCTCGGGAGAGGGTGCTGCCAAGGTCAACTGCCTGTAGTTTCTGTCCTTTGATTGTGATTTCCGGTTCTGTGTACAGTGCATGAGGGGCAGGCTGGTGCATGACTTCGGTTGTTTTGGTGTTGATGATGGGTCTAAAGTTGTCACAAGCCGTGGAGAATTTGTCCATATTGACTTGCATCTCTGGCTCCGAGCCAGCACACAGGGCGCAGTCATCGGCAAAGAGGAAGTCTCTCAGAACAGTCTCCTTCACTTTGGTAATAGCTTGAAGTCTCCTCAGGTTGAAGAGCTTCCCATCCACTCTGTACTTGAGGCTGATTCCAGCATCACTGTCCTAGAAGACAACATTCAGCATGGCAGAAAACATCATGCTGAACAGTGTGGGTGCGAGCACACAGCCGTGTTTGACGCCATTGGTGACTGGGAATGCCTCAGAGGATTCTCCGCCACCCAGCACTCTGGCTATCGTGCCATCACGGAAATGGCATACCATCTGAATGAATTTGGCAGGGCAGCCGAACTTTGACATGATCCTCCTCAGGCCTTGTCGGCAGACAGTGTCAAAGGCTTTCATGAGGTCAACAAAAGTTGTGTAGAGTTCGCGATTCTGGTCTGACACTTCTCCTGGAGTTGGTGTGCGGCAAAAATCATGTCAATAGTCCCACGACCTTTGCGAAAACCACATTGTGACTCTGGCAGTAGGCTCAGCTCCACAGGAGTGACCAGATGATTTAGCAGGACTCTTGCAAGGGTCTTTCCTGCGATGGAGAGCAGGGAGATTCCTTGGTGGTTCTTGCATACTTGTCGATTGTCCTTCCTCTTGTAGAGGTATACGATGGATGCATCTTTAAGTTCCTGAGGAATGGATCCTTGCTTCCAGAAAGACTGGAACAACTTGGTGGGCTTCTCTATAAGTACAGGACCACCAGCTTTGTAGATCTCTGCAGGTATGGCGCCTGCCCTGGGGCTTTGCCACTGGATAGCTGGCTGACAGCTTCCGTGACTTTGGCTACTACCGGTGGGTCATCCATTGCGCTGATGTTGACATGGGGAATCCTGTCTATCGCCTCATCGTTAATAGATGACGATCTGTTCAGGACTGCTTCAAAGTGTTCAGCCCATCTCTGCAGGATCTGCGCCTTCTCTGTATTGAGAGTTGTACCATCTATACTCAGGAGGGGGGAAACTCCTGAGAGACTGAGGTCCACAGAGAGTGTTGAGGGCTTCATAGAATCGTTTCAAGTCGTTTCTGTCAGCGTATCCCTGTATTTCATCTGCCTTGGTGCTCAGCCAGGCATCTTGCATTTTACGCAGTTTATTCTGGACTATCCTGCGAGCACTGGTAAAGGCCTTTTTCTTGGCAGCTGATGATGGGTTGTTCTGATGGGCACGATGAAGGCGGTGCTTTTCAACAAGTAGAGCCAATATCTCCTCATCATTTTCATCAAACCAGTCATGCTGCTTGCGGGTTGAGAGCCCTAGTATCTTCAGTGCAGATGAACGGACAGGGGTGTATGGGGTGTCAGGGAGGGGTAGCATCTCTGGTGGGGGAACACGTCGCGTCCTTTTCAAGGCTGTTAGTCCACCTTTGGTCCCCACCTGGCACTCAACTCTCACCAGTGGCTCCTCGTAGCTGCTTGCATGTGACAGCGGCCACACCCCAGGCAACAGCTTCGACAAGCCGGCTAAACCAGGTGAGGGTAGCCAATGGGTCTCAAACCCTCGGTGAGATAGGGAGTTGTCTATCCCAGAATGCGAAGACAGACTCCGGCGGATTGAGCGGACGAGACCAATGGAAGGTCCAACGGTCAAGAAGGCAGTCTCTGCAAGCGTCGTGGAACCTGTAGAGCACAAGACACAGAATACACTCTGATCCATACCTCAGTACTGACCATACGTAACACCAGTGGCATATCTAAGGTATGGCATGTGCCCTGGGCACCACTTGAAGGGGGCGCCACTGAGCAGTTTCTATTAAAGTCAGACAAGCCACCCATGGATCCTCCCCATCCGCAACTATCTTCTGCCCAATATTTGCACCCTCCATCCTTGACATATTTGCAAATAGACTATTTACTCTGTCTAAACCATTTATGGTCAAACCTTTTCTATACTTCATTAAAATATTCCATCAACTTATGTAGAATTTTATATTTTCCTAACTTGTTTGATATCTTTGACTGTCCAGAAGTAAAAAAATATAAAAATAGTGCACTGCAAGAGATTCAGTTGTCCAATACATCTCATAAGATGAGGGCTCAAGGGAATTAGAACTGTATCCTAGTATGATGTAGGACTCTTAAATAGTAGAACAGAGAGCATGAATAAATGGATTTTTTCAGAATGATAAGATGCAACTAGTAGAAATTCTTAAAGATCAGTCTCAGGCCTCGGATTTTAGTAATATTTTATGTCAGCAAAGACAGCGATTAGCTTGTGACTGGAATTTTACCTCAGGTTAATGCCATTTCCGAGTTCTTGGTCCTTAGCCCTGCAAGTCACAACTTTTCACAAGTTTTTTCAAGAACATGTTGGAGGATTTCTCATTCAGCCTCCCTTTCAAATAGAGAGCTGCAGATCACCACCAGTTCTGAATAAAGATGAAGTTATTAGTAAAGATGGCATCACGCTGGAAATGCCCTATTCTCATTGCCACCATCAGGTAGGAGGTACAGAAGCCTGAAGGCACACACCCAATGATCAGAAACAGCCTCTTTGGCATCCGATCCCTGAATGGATACTGTACCCATAGGCACTACCTCACTACTTATTTATTTTTGCACCACTTATTTATTTAATATCTACAGATTTACTGTAACTCAGTTTTTGCCCATTGTTATGTATTGCATTGTACTGCTACTGCAAAGACAACAAATTCCACAACATACGCCGGTGGCATTAAACCCGAATCTGAAATAACAAAGATTAGCTTTTTTTGTCTCATGTGCATTGAAACACACAGTTAAATGCATTGTTTGCATCAATGACCAACACAGTCTGAGATGTGCTGCCGGCAGCCTGAAAGCGTCACCGTGTTTCTGTCACCAACGTAGCATACTCACAACTTACTATTCCATACATGTATGGAACATGCAGGAAACCAGAGCACCAGGAGGAAATGCACGCGATCAATGGCTGCATGTACAAGTTCCTTATAGACAGTAGTGGGAATTGAAAACAACAACAATCTCTCACCCAATGTCAGCAAGACCAAGGAGCTGATTATTGACTTCAGGAGAGGGAAACTAGAAGTCCATGAGCCAATCCTCATTGAGGGATCAGAGGTGGAGAGGGTCAGCAACTTTAAATTCCTCAGTATTATCACTTCAAAAGATCTGTCCTGTGTCCAGCACCCAAGAGCCATTACGAAGAAAGCACAACAATGTTTCTACTTTTTAGAAACTTGTGAAGATTCAGCATGACACATTTAAAACTTTGACAAACTTCTACAGATGTGAGGCAGAGACTGGTTACATCACAGCCTGATATGAAAACCCCAAAGCCCTTGAATGGAAAAATTTGACAAAAAGTAATGGATACGGCCCAGTCCATCATGGGTAAACGCAAACACAAGATGATCTCCAAATGCTGGAAATTCAAGCAACACACACAAAATGCTGGTGGAACGCAGTAGGCCAGGCAGCATCTATAGGAAGAAGTACAGTCGATGTTTCAGGTCAAGGCCCTTAGTCGGGACTAACTGAAAAAAGAGACAGTAAGAGATTTGGAAGTGGGAGGGGGAGGGGGAGACCCGAGATGATAGGAGAAGACAGGAGGGGGAGGGATGAAGCCAAGAGCTGGGAAGCTGATTGGCAAAAGGGATACAAGGCTGGAGAAGGGTGAGTATCACGGGACAGAAGGCCTTGGAAGAATGAAAGGGGGAGGGGAATACTAGAGGAAGATGGAGAACAGGCAAGCAGTTATTGTGAGAGGGAAGGAGAGAATAAACAAATAAATAAATAAAATTAGGGGTGGGGTAAGGGGAGGAGGGGCATTAACAGAAGTTAGAGAAATCAATTATCATGCCATCAGGTTGGAGGCTACCCAGACGGAATATAAGGTGTTGTTCTTCCAACCTGAGAGTGGCTTCGTCTCGACAGTAGAGGAGGCTATGGATTGACATATCGGAATGGGAATGGGAGGTGGAATTAAAATGTGTGACCACTGGGAGATCCTGCTTCCTCTGGCGGACAGAGTGTAGGTGTTCAGCCAAGTGGTCTCCTAATCTGCGTCGGGTCTCACCAATATATAGAAGGTCGCACCGGGAGCACTGGACACAGTATATCACACCAGCAGACTCACAGGTGAAGTGTTGCCTCACCTGGAAGGACAGTCTGGGGCCCTGAATGGTGGTGAGGGTGGAAGTATAAGGGTAGGTGTAGTACTTATTCCGCTTACAAGGATAAGTGCCGGGAGGGAGATCAGTGGGAAGGGATGGGGGCGGGGATGAATGGACAAGGGAGTCGCGTAGGAGCATTCCCTGCAGACAGCCGGGGGGGGGGGGGGGGGGGAGGGAAAGATGTGCTTGGTGGTGGGATCCCATTGGAGATGGCGGAAGTTACGGAGAATTATATGTTGGACACGGAGGTTGGTGGGGTGGTAGGTGGGTAAATACCAGTTACTTCTATGCAGTATTCATGAATTCATATGATTTTGGTTAAGTGACTATGGATTATAATTACTAACTCATTTGAAATTGGGCACCCAAAAACCTTTGTACGAAGTACATATTGGATACTGTAAAGACAAAATAATCTGCAGATGCTGGGGTCAAAGCAACACTCACAACACGCTGGAGGAACTCAGCAGGTCGGGCAGCATCAGTGGAAAAGATCAGTCGACGTTTTGGGCCGGAACCCTTCGTCAGGACTGTAGGGGGAAGGGGCAGAGGCCCTATAAAGAAGGCGGGGGGAGGGTGGGAAGGATAAGGCTGGTAGGTTCCAGGAGAAAAACCAGTAAGGGGAAAGATAAAGGGGTGGGGGAAGGGAGGTGATAGGCAGGAAAGGTGAAGAAAGAATAGGGGAAAACACAATGGGTAGTAGAAGGAGGCGGAACAACACCTCATATACCGTCTAGGTAGTCTCCAGCCCCTTGGTATGAACATAGAATTCTCCAACTTCCGGTAATTCCCTCCCCCTCCCTTCCCCTATCCCTATGTCACTCTGCCCCCTCCCCCAGCTACCTATCACCTCCCTCTTGGTTCCACCTCCTTCTACTACCCATTGTGTTTTCCCCTATTCTTTCTTCCCCTTTCCTTCCTCCCTACCCCCACCCCTTTATCTTTCCCCTTACTGGTTTTTCTCCTGGAACCTACCAGCCTTCTCCTTCCCACCCTCCCCCCACCTTCTTTATAGGGCCTCTGCCCCTTCCCCCTACAGTCCTGACGAAGGGTTCTGGCCCGAAACGTCGACTGATCATTTCCACGGATGCTGCCCGACCTGCTGAGTTCCTCCAGCGTGTTGTTAGATACTGTATTAGTTATTCACTGAGAGGCTGACAGTATACATAGAGGAGGTAGAGCAGTTAGCAGAATGGCGCAAGCACAATAACTTGAGTCTCATCGTAGACAAAACCAAAGTGATGACTATGGACTTTATAAAGATGGAGGTTGACCACTCCTCACTATACGTAAATGGTTTCTTCATGGACAGAGCTAGGAGCACCAAATTTCTGGGAGTACACATAGCAGACGAGCCCATCTCGTCTCTCAACACTAACTCTTTAGTTAAGCACAGCAGCATCTCCACTTCCTGAGAAGATTGAGGTGAGCAAGACACAACCCCTGCATTCAAACCAATTTTTAATAGGAGCACCATTGAGAGTTCTGACCAGCTGTATTACCATCAGGTATGGGAATTGTAAGGCATCTGACCACAAGACCCTACAAACAATTGTGAGGACTGCTGAGAGGAACACTGTTTCATTTGGCTATATACATGAATGCGGTTGTATGACAACAAACTCGAACTTGATAACGAGTACTGAATGCCTATTAACAAGCAAAGACATGGTGGGGGTGGAGGGGGAAGGGGGGAATTATTGTTGACTTGTCTTTCTTGGAAATAGATACAAGGATTAGAGCTGAGGTCCATGAGGGCCAACTTGGTAAAATTAACCATATAATTTTCACAAAATAAAAAACCCAGTTGTTTCAAGAATATAAAAGGATTGGAGAATAACAAACAATAGAGTATACTTGGCACCTGAAAGGTCATCTACACTATGAAGGTAGTTGTTGTCCCTAGTGAATACACTGTAACTGGATTTACAACACAGAGGGATGAAGCCAACACCATAGTTAGGGAGGAAGTGCGCAAAATATTGGATGAAATAAACAAGGTAAAGGAGAAAGCATTAAGAGGTTCAGCATTTTCAGAAGTCGATAAGACACTAATTTGGGTGAAAAATGTTGCAGGGTCTAATATGGCTCAGTTATACCACTGGGGCTCCATAAAGCTCAGTAACTGATATCTGGCTTTTGTTATATATATCACATATGTATAGAAGGCGAGTCATAAAGATATTTGCTGATGATACAAATATTACCATGGTTGCCTGGTATTAGGAAAGATTTTGACTTCTGAGGAACTAGACAGCTTCGTCAGTTGGGTAGAAAAGTGGTTGTGGAATTTAAAGAATTTGGGGCACTAGAGAGCAGCTTTTTCAAGCTTATCTGCAGAAACAGGGTAATTTCTACCTATAATGTCTCTTTTTTTCTGTTTTCAAGGGGGGAGGGGGAGGGGGGGCAGTCTCTTTGTTAGATTAGGATGAAATCAGGAGGTTGCTGGGTGGCAGGGCCTGAAGGGCCTATTCTATTCTGTGCTGTATCTCAGTAAAAAGAGCTGGAAGTTTTCGCCCCAAAATTGAACATGTTTTGTTGGAAGACAACTTAAGTATTTCGTATACATCTAGTCACCAGGAGAGATGTGATTATACTAGAAAGGGAGCAAAGGAGATTGACAAAAGTGGAAAATTGCAGCTGTGAGATTGGATAAGGTACCCCTCTTCCCAATCCCTCCACACTTTGAAGCAGAGAAAGTTATTAACAGAACGATCAGATAAAGACATGAGAATATTTCTTCTCATAGAAATCTAGAACTCTCTGCTTGAAACTATCAGCACAATTAACACATGACTGTTGTGTACTCGAAGGGATGTCAAATACAAGGGCAACCAATCTCCCCCAATCAGTATGAACACAGTGAATCCTAGTGGCTTGTTTCTGCTTTGTAAACTTTCAATGTTTATGTCCTGCACCTACTGTGACCTCTTTGGAAACACCAATGCCCTTGAATGGAAAATCCTACAAAAAGCACTTGATGTAGCCCAGTCCATCATTGAGCACATCTACACTGAGCATTGCCGCAGGAAAGCAGCAGGGACTCCCACCACCCAGGCCATGCTCCCTTCTCGCTGCTGCCATCACAAAGGTGGTACAGGAGCCTCAAGTCCCTCATCACCAGGTTCAAGAACAGTTATTACCCCTCAGCCATCAGGCTCTTGAACCAAAGGGGATAACTTCAATTGCCCCATCACCGAAATGTTCCCATGGACCCACTTTCAAGGACTCTTCATCTCATATTCTCAATATTTATTGCTTATTTATTATTTCTTCTTTCGTTTTATATTTGCACAGTTTGTCTTTTGTACACCCAATTAGTGTGGTCTTTAAATGATTCAGTAATGGTTATTGGATTTACGATGAATACCTACAAGAAAATTAATCTCAGGGTCGTATATGGTGACATACATGTACTTTGATAATAAATTTATTTTGAATTTTGAACAGCAGAGCCACTCAATTTAATCTGTTTTCAACATGATTTGCATGGAACCAAGAGGAAAAACATGAAACAGATTATCCACAGATTGATTATAATCTGGACCTCACTGCTTTTCAAAATAGTCGAAAGAGCCAAACAAGGCTTTCAGAAACAAAAAAAGAAAAGAAAATGGAGAAAAAAAAAACTAAGAGTATAGTCATAGTCATACTTCATTGATCCGGGGGAAATTGGTTTTTGTTACAGTTGCACCATAAATAATTAAATAGTAATAAAACCATAAATAGTTAAATAGTAATATGTAAATTATGCCATGAAATAAGTCCAGGACCAGCCTATTGGCTCAGGGTGCCTGACTCTCCAAGGGAGGAGTTGTAAAGTTTGATGGTCACAGGCAGGAATGACCTCCTATGACACTCTGTGTTGCATCTCGGTGGAATGAGTCTCTGGCTGAATGTACTCCTGTGCCCAGCTAGTACATTATGTAGTGGATGGGAGACATTGTCCAAGATGGCATGCAACTGGGACAGCATCCTCTTTTCTGACACCACCGTCAGAGAGTCCAGTTCCATCCCCATAACATCACTGGCCTTACGAATGGGTTTGTTGATTCTGTTAGTGTCTGCTACCCTCAGCCTGCTGCCCCAGCACGCAACAGCAAACATGATCGTACTGGCCACCACAGACTCGTAGAACATCCTCAGCATCATCCGGCAGATGGCAAAGGACCTCAGTCTCCTCAGGAAATAGAGTGGGGGAATGGAACTGCTCTAGAAGGAGCTGACAACCCAAGTAGACTCTTATACCATGATAATACATTAAACACTGTATACTGCATTATAGTATCACTGCCTGATGCAAACCCAGATCACTTACATATTCACAACAGATTCTGCACATGCTGGAAACCTTGAGCAACACACAAAATGCTGAAGGGACTCAGCAAGTCGAGCAGAATCTAGGAAGGGAAGTAAACAGTCGATGCTTTGGGCTGAGACCCTTCATCAGGAACCTGACTTCTCTTTGTCCACCCAGTTACCCTCAAAACACCAATATAATACAAAGAACAAGATACTTGAAGCACATCCCAAGGATGTAGTCTTTTTGGAACCACAAAAAATTAATAAATTTATGAGGAAGGATTGCATAGGCTGGGTATGTTTCCCCTGGAGAAAAAGAAGCCAGCTGAGAAGACAAGACAGATGCATATGAAAGGCATAGATGAGGTAGATAGATTTCCAATGGTTGGGTGTCTAAAGCCAAAGAATATCTATTCAAGAATGGGGTGGAGGGAAGGAAAGGAAATCTGAGTGGTAAATTTTTCACCGAGGTTAGTTTTATCCTGCCGGTGTAGTGGTATCTGCACCAGACTTGGAGGTGAGTGGTCCCGGGTTCGAATCCATCCAGCTCCTTGCACCCTGTCCACCTGTGCTGGGTTGTGCATCAAGCTAACAACTTAGCCTTGTAAAAAACAGACAAATGCTAAAGAAACAGAAGGTTGCTGCCTGATACGCCACAAGGCATGGAGAGGAACAACAGATGGTAGTTGGTATCTGCAGTGAGCTGCCAGAGCAAGTGGTGGAGGCAGAAACAGTAAAACTTAAAAAGATAGCCGGATGAGTACTTGAATGTGCAAGAAATAGTGGAATATGGAATTAGTGCATGGTTCAAAGAAAATTTTTATGATCAAAGAACATAAATGTCACCATGTACAACCCTGAGATTCATGTTCCTGCGGGCATACTCAGTGAGTCAATAGAATGGTAACTATAACAGGATCAATGAAAGATCAACCAGAGTGCAGAAGACAACAAGTGCAAATATAAATATTAATAAATATCAATAACATGAGATAACAAGATAAAGAGTCCATAAAGAGAGATCATCTCAATGGATGGGCAAATGAGTGCAGTTATCCCCTCTTGATCAAGAGCCTGATGGCTGAGGTGTAGCAAACTGTTCTTGAAACTGGTGGTGCAAGTCCTGAGGCTCTTGTACCTTACACCTGATGGCAGCAGCGAGAAAAAAGCGTGGCCTGGGTGGTGAGGATTTCGGATGATGGTTGCTGCTTTCCTGTGACAGTGTGTCATATAGATGAACTCAATGGTTGGGAGGGCTTTACCTACGATCAATAGTAGGATTTTCCATTCAAAGGTACTGGTGTTTCCATACAAAGCTGTAGTGCAGCCAGTTAATACTCTCTTCACCACACATCCATAGAAGTTTGTCAAAGTTTTAGATGTCCTGCCAAATCTTCTCAAACTCCAAGGACGTAGAAACACTGCCACGCTCTTTGTAATTGCAATTGCAAGTGTGATGGACCTGATGGTTGACAGAAAGGCCTATGCTGTATAACTCCAACCTCTAAAGATTCTGATTTCACAGGTTTTGCTATTTTTCCTTCAGTTCACAGGATGCGAGACAGATTGGGAGTCACATACATGCCAGATCAGGTAAGGGTGGCAAATAATTTTATTCCTTACAAGATGTTCAACTTGATGTTCTTTTGTTAGTTTTACTATCTTACCATTACTGAAACTATTATTTCAATTCAGGATTCATTTAATTCCTTTAAATTGATCAGCTGTTAAGAGTTGGATTTGAACTCAATACTGCAGACCTGTTAGAAACATAGAAGATAGGTGCAGGAATAGGCCATTTGGCCCTATGAGCCTGCACCGCCATTCAGTATGATCATGGCTGATCATCCAACTCAGAACCCTGTACCTGCCTTCTCTCCATACCCCCGATCCCTTTAGCCACAAGGGCCATATCAAACTCCCTCTTAAATATAGCCAATGAACTGGCCTCAACTGTTTCCTGTAGCAGAGAATTCCATAGATTCACCACTCTCTGTGTGAAGAAGTTTTTCCTCATCTCAGTCCTAAAAGGCTTCCCCTTTATCCTTAAACTGTGACCCCTCGTTCTGGACTTCCCCAACATCGGGAACAATCTTCCTGCATCTAGCCTGTCCAATCCCTTTAGAATTTTATACGTTTCAATCAGATCCCCCCCTCAATCTTCTAAATTCCAGAGAGTATAAGCCTAGTCGATCCAGTCTTTCATCATATGAAAGTCTTGCCATCCCAGGAATCAATCTGGTGAACCTTCTTTGTACTCCCTCTATGGCAAGATTGTCTTTCCTCAGATTAGGGGACCAAAACTGCACACAATACTCCAGGTGTGGTCTCACCAAGGCCTTGTACAACTGCAGTAGAACCTCCCTGCTCCTGTACTCGAATCCTCGTGCTATGAATGCCAGCATACCATTCGCCTTTTTCACCGCCTGCTGCACCTGCATGCCCACTTTCAATGACTGATGTACAATGACACCCAGGTCTCATTGCACCTTCCCTTTTCCTAATCAGCCACCATTTAGGTAATAATCTGTTTTCCTGTTCTTGCCACCAAAGTGGATAACCTCACATTTATCCACATTAAACGCATGTTAATCACCTACTGCCCCAGCATATCCCTTAAGCCTGATTTATACTTCTGCGTCAAATGTACGCCGTAGGTACAGCATACCCTACGCCACAGGGCGACATGCACCTCCCCAAAAAAGTAACTGATGCGTTGCCGCGACGCAGACCGCAACAAGTGTGATTGTTCCGTTTGGTAGCATCGCATTTCCTCCTATGCATTTCCAGTTGCTTGTCTCCATGTCCGTACACTGATGCGAAATAAATGGTGGGAGACGACGAACCAAATTGTCAAATCTACCTGCTGACATCCGAAAATATTTGAAATACATTTCCTTGTCCATGTCTCTCACGAAGAACTCAACAGTGGCATAGAAACCCCACCGCCAACTAGCATTTTGGCGGTGAATTGCAGAGCGACGCAGACACAACAATGCATGCTCGCTATGGCGTAGGGCTACGTGGAAGTATAAATCAGGCCTACAGCGTAGCCCGTACGCACGTATAAATAAGGCTTTACACAGTAGTCACATCTCTCAAAATTCACATTTTGGAGCTTTGTACCTCAGAATATAGAACAGCACAGTACAGGTCCTTTGTTCCACCATGTTGCACCAAACATTTAGCCTATTCTAAGATCAATCTAACCCTTTCCTCCTACTTCGCCCTCCATTTTTCTATCATCCATGTATCTACCTAAGAGTTTCTAAAATGTCCCTAATGTATCTGCCTCCACCACCACCCCGGCAAAGCATTCCATGCACCTACAACTGTGTAAAAAAAAACATACCTCCAATATGACCAGACATATATAAAACTAGGGCGCCTAAGACTTTTGCACAGTACTGGAGTAATTTTATGCTCTGCACTGCAGCTGCAAAAAAAAATCAAATTTCATGACATGTGAGTGATGATACACCTAATTCTGATAATAGGTCTCTATTGTGGACTGAGAGTGGGAAGGGGGCAGGGAGAGGGGAATCATGGTTGGAGTAAAGGGGAAGGGAGCAGGAAGCACCAGAAAGGCTTTTTGTAAAGATCAATAAACAAATTGTTTGGAATCAAATGACCTTGCCTGGTTTCTCCAGGCTGGGTGTGTCTGCATCTGCACCACCCTCACCCCTGGCACTCCTCTGCCATCTGTCCCCCAACCTTCCCACAGCGCTCCACTCTCACCATTCCTAACATCCTTTGCTTCTGAAAGACTTACAAACCTGCTCTCAGCTCCACTTTGACAAATACAGTATTGTGCCAAATTCTTATGCACCCTAGTTATATATCTGTTAAGACTTTTGCACAGTACTGTATTTTGAAGTACAAGACACGCTTATCTGAGCAAAATCTCTAATTTCTTTTCTCTGACACAGTGACATGATGGAATGGTTTAAATCACAAACAAAAAAAACCTGCAGATGCTGGAAATCTAAGCAACACACACAAATGCTGGAGGAACTAGCAGGCCAGGCAGCATCTATGGAAAAAAGTACAGTCGACGATTCGAGCTGAAACACTTTGGCAGGTCTGGAGAAAAAAAAGGCTGAGGAGTAGATTTGAAAGGTGGGGGGAGGGGAGAGAGAACCACCAGGTGATAGGTGAAACCGGGAAGGGGAGGGATGAAGCAAAGAGCTAGTAAGTTGATTGGTGAAAGAGACAGAAGGCCATGGAAGAAAGAAAAAAGGGGGGGGGGGGGTTGGAGCATCAGAGGGAGGCGATGGGTAAGCAAGCAGATAACATGACAGAGGGACAAAGGGATGGGAAATGGTGAAGGGGCCGCAGTGGGAGGCACTACTGGAAGTTTGAGAAATCGATGTTCATGCCATCAGGTTGGAGGCTACCCAAATGGAATACAAGGTGTTGTTCCTCCAACCTAAGTGTGGCCTTATCCTGACAGTGGAGGCCATGGATGGACATATTGGAATGGGAAGTGGAATTAAAATGGGTAGCCACCGGGAGATCCTGCTTGCTTTGGCAGGCGGAGCACTCCATATTGGTGGAATGGTTTGTCTAGCCGAGGAAATGCAGTGCAGGGTGGGACTACAAACTCCGGACGAAAAGATAGATCAGAATCATCTGTATTCCCGGCAACTACTGACAAATAAAATTCAGGGGAAAACAAGCATGTTAACGTAATAAAAATATAAACATTAACGAAGGATAGTAACAATCTGCTGGTTGCAAGTCAGGCAACACCCCAGTTATTGTCAAGTCCCTTTCCCGAGCACAAGAAATATCAGGAGACTAACACTGATATTTACTGTATTACTTGGGACTTATCAGAAATGTAGATGTTAGTTATGCAAACTTTGGTAATTATTCAATTTTCAAATTGAGTTCCAAACAAAATACAAATAGGGAGACCTAATACAGACTGGAGAAATAGTACCTCACTCTTATTTTGCGCGATTTTGATCAAAGCACTTCGATAGGGATTGGCTCTATGGCCTGCAGTCAACAACACAGTTCAATGAATTGGACTCAACTGAATTGAATTAAATAGAGCATTCCTAAAATGTTTCTAGGACCCTACGGTTCGATGTTTATTTTTTTGTGTGGTTTGGCTGATTTGCTCTTTTTTCCACACATTGGGTGTTTGATGTTTACCTTTGACAAGTTCTATGCTATTTTTTGTTTTGTGGCTGTCTGTGGGAAGACAAATCTTAGGGTTGTGTACTGCATATGTAATTTGATAATAAAAGCACTTTGGATCTGCGCACATTGCATTCTTTTCGACTGGATCTTCCAATAAGTAACTTTCTTTGTCCATATATATTGGCTCAGTTTCTTCCTCTCTCATTAACACACCCTGACCTACTACTTGCAGCACACACTTATTTATTACTCTTTAATCGACTTCATTAATAACTCATCCTCACAACAGCTTGGCCTCAATCCATAACAGACACATCCTTTGTTCTATCCCCAACACCATTTCTGCAACTTTAAACCAACATCTCTCTCTTTCCCAGTTCTGATAATGTCTTTAACCTGCAATGTTAGGCATTTCTCTATCCACAAGTGTTGTCAGACCTGCTGAGTCCTTCCAGCATTTTCTGGTTTTGTTTCTGACCAGCATCTGCACATTTTAAAAAAATTTTCAGATGTACACAGATAACATTGTTGGCAGACAAATGTTTAAGCCAAACATAAACACAAATCAGTAAAAGAGTTTCAAATTTAAACTAACCTATCAACTGAACATTAATACTAAAGGTAATTGTTGCAACTGAAATATGTTAATCCAACCTCCTATACATCAAGTTGGGGATCCAATTTGTTGAGCACCACCACTCCAGCCACCAAAAGCAGAATTTTCCTGCAGCCAGGCATTTTAATTCCAATCCTCCATTTTATTTCGGTTCCAACATTTGGTCCATGGATTCCTCTTTTGCCATGATGATGCCACTCAGAGTGGAGGAGCAACACCCTATATTCCATCTGGGTAGTCTCCAACCTGATGGCAAGAACATTGATTTCTCCTTCTGGTAATTTTACCCCCTCCCCCTTCTTCTATTCCTCACTCTGGCCCCATACCTCTTTTCCTTACCTACCTCTGGTGCCCCTCCTTCTTCTTTTCTCCCATGGTCCACCCTCTTCTCCTATCAGATTCCTTCTTCTCCAGCCCTTTACCTTTACCATATGGCTGGCTTCACCCATCACCTTCCAGCTCGTCCTCATTCCCCTCACCCCATCTTTTTATTGTGGCTTATTCCCCCTTCGTTTCCAGTCCCAATGTGATAAAATTGAAGGGAATGGGGGATTCTCAGATTCCTGTAAACAATGGATTCAGTACTGACTATGTCTGTGACTGCAGTGTGTTTGAGTAATGTCTCACAGCTGCTTTCTTTGGAGCAAGATAAGGGTTAAAGTTTGCCCAGATCCACATAAGATGTCTCTGGGCTTTTCACACCTTTTGATTTTGACAAAAAGCAGTACCTGATGGAAATTAGACAGAACATTCCTTTCTTAATTAAAGCACAAATTTGACATTTGTTCTTATCTTTGTAATTTAGTTGTGGCTCCAGCAAACCAGGTAGGACTTTCTTTTCTTTAATTAAGGTGGCTGGAGTGTCTCACAAATTGATTGTACTTTTGTATCAATAGTCCATTGACTTGACCGGAATAGTTACCAAACTGATTGTTCTCTGTATCAATAATCCAATGACTTGACCGGAATGGTTATCAAACTGATTGTTCTTTTGTATCAGTGGCCTTATGACTTCTGACAATTCTGACATCGGGTGGTGAACTTGTAGAACTGCCAGGGAGATGAGAAAGGGTCTCTCCCTGATGTCAGGTCCAAGTTCACTCGTCGGCTGAGCTCGAAGAAATAAACGGGTGAAAAGTAACAATCTTTCTGCGCTGTCGTTATTTGAACCAGCAAAGTAACGTTTACAAATGAGGAGTCTCAGCCTGAAACGTTTACTGTTTATTCCTCTCTATAGATGCTGCCTGACCTGATGAGTTCTTCTAGCATTTTGTATATGTTACTCTGGATTTCCAGCATTTGCAGAATCTTGTGTTTATGAACTGTGGACAGTTGATGCTTCATAGAGTATTTTTAAAATTCAAGACATTTGGCTCAAATGGAATCACGTGTTTCATGGCAATTTAAACTGTGGATTACAGTTCTTACCTGGAAATAAAAATTGAAAAGCCTAACAAATGAAAAAAATGAATTTAAAAACAGAGTTGCTCCTTAGTCAGTAACAACCATCATTAAAAAGTAAGTCAGAACATGAAAAAAATCAAATTTAATTTATGCAGCACTTTGGAGAAACTGGACTACACAATGAAGCAAACAGGAATTCTGCAGATGCTGGAAATTCAAGCAACACACATCGAAGTTGCTGGTGAACGCAGCAGGCCAGGCAGCATCTCTAGGAAGAGGTGCAGACTGCAACCTCTTCCTAGAGATGCTGCCTGGCCTGCTGCGTTCACCAGCAACTTTGATGTGTGTTACTTATACAATGAAGCATTGTCTTGCAGATAAAGTACTAATTAGTAGCTCTGTTTATATTTCCAGTCAGATATAAAGACCAATGCACTATTCTAAAGCATTGGGGTCACCAAATATTTTTGGTTTTCTCTTAAAATGCCTTATTTGCTATTGTGGATTCTTGTAAAATCATTCTTGCCTTTGGCCACTAATCAAAAGGATAAAAAGCATTTCCAAGCACCATAAAAACAAAAATAAACCCTAACAATAATACTGTGAAAAAATATATCTATGTTATCCCCAAATTAGATAACTTCATACAACCCAGAACATTTTATGCAAAACCAGCACGTTCCCATGCCAGTTCTTTTATTAGTGAAACATTAAAAGATAAATCCACCATACATAATCAATGTGCAGTGGCATTATGGATACAATAGCATAATTTTCCAACACTATCAGAGGAGCATAATCAGATAAAAATTGGCATTAATGGAGTATGTGGTAGAATCCTCAACTTACATCACAAAAATTCTTATTAGACACAACTCCAGAAAATTTCTCCAAAATTAGAGCATTTCCTCAATCAAGAAAACAAGGGTTTTAATTACAAGATTAGACTGAAGAACTCAGAAGTGTTCTCCTTGAAGATTCAAGATTCAAAGTACATTTATTATGCAGTGCACAACCCTGAGATTCCTCAAGAATAGTAGATCAAGATTTGGTGGAAGTACATAAGATCATGACAGGTTGGCTGAACGTTGGGGGGGGGGGGGGGTTGCTCCTCAAAGACCAGCATATGTCCTCAAAGGACACATTGGAACTTTTATAGGAAACCTTCTCTTTAAAAACAGAATGGTTAAGATATGGAACTCATAAACCCAAGAGATTCTGCTGATTCTGGAAATTGAGAGCAACACACACAAAATGCTGGAGGAGCTCAAGGCTGCCGGGGGAATAAACACTGAAGGGTCTTCTGTCCAAAACCTCCATTCTTTCCATACATCCTGTCTGACTTACTGAATTTCTCCAGCATTTTGCCCGTGTTGCTTGAACTCACTGTTTGTAGATGCTGGATGAGAGAGAGCTCTCAAAGAAAGGTCAGGGAGAATTAGAGAAATCATTTGCAATTCTACAGGAGACACAAACATGACAGGCTAAACTTGCTCCACTGTGCCCTAACGATTCTGTTAAGTTCATGAAATTTCAAAAAGACATTTAACACTGCTTTCATCAATGAGCTTTGGACTCAAAACTGTCAAGAAATGTCTCCAGGGAAACAGGGGTAGGTGGAGAGATTAAGAGAGAGACTTAGGAGATTCTTCCCTTGAAAACTGACCCACAGACGAGGTTTAAAGGTTGGGAAACGGATGCCAAAAGTTGATCCGAAACTTACCCACATCGCTCTGTGGGTAATAAACAAACAGACAGGGAAATGCCCAGCCCAGCGACAGACGTCACGGCAAGTTGTCCGGGCCTTCTGGACGTTTTCTAGAGGGGGCAGGAGTGGAGGAAACCGAAGGGTGAAGAGGGCTGGCCGATGCCGGGAACACGGAGTGCGGGGGGTTGGCCCACCCCGCCATTACACGAAGGAACCCACCAACAGGTACCCCTCCCCTGTACACCGAGTCACAAACACAAAGCTGTAGTTACCCGAGCCAACTGCGAGACTTCAATCGGCCTTGCGAGGTTTCCCGGGAGATAGCTCCTCGCCTCCCGCCGCTCGCCCAGTCACACAAACCGCTCACGGACACCAACTTTACCCCTCCACCGTCGCCATCTTGCAGCGCCTGCTCACGTGACCGCATGGGCGGGCGCCTCACCCGGTCCCACCTCCGCCCCATTGGTCACTGTACGTCACGGAAACCGACCCGAACTTCCAGCTGCACTCATTGGCCCCCCGCCCCCGTCACTCAAAGACTGTTGCCACCTGCTCTTCGGTATGGGGTCAAGTCAGTTTGATTCCCTCTTTAATAATAATAAGGATGTACAAGAATAATCATGGCTTTGAATGCAGCGGGATGTTTGTTAATACTGTATTAGAGTGGGAAGTATCCAGACCAGGCGCAGCCTATAAGTTTCCCACCATCTACAAAGCTTTAGGAATTCACTATTTCGGCAAATTGGCCATCCTGCCTTTTATCCAATATCTACAGCATCGCCTTTCTTTCTTCTCGTCTGTTTATTTGGGGAGGGTTCATAACAACCCTTGAGATAATTAGTATTTTTCACTCACACTATATTAGCTATCTCCATTACCAATATTTTCATTCAAACACTCGTGGTCTCTTAGCCCCATATCTTGCCTTTTGCTCTTGTCATCCTTTACCTCTTTACCCTAAAAAAATTTGTTTTATTTCTAACCTTTCCAGTTCTGATCAAAGGACTTTGATCCACAGCGTTGACATGTACTTCCCTCTACAGATACTGCCCGACTTGAATACTTTCAGGATTTGGTAAATTGATTATCGTCACATGTACCAATGTAAAGGAAAAGATTGTTTTAAGTGCCACCCCTACAGATCAGTTCATCACATCAATCAATACATTGAGGTAGTATAAAGGAAAAACAAGAATAAAATGCAATTACAGAGAAGAGTCTATCGTATAGAAGAGGTCCATTTTACTGTGGAATAGGAACTGTTCTTGAACCTGTTGGTATATGCTTTCAGACTTTAGCATCTTCTGCAAGATGGGAAGGAGGGGAAACATAAAAATCTACAGCACATTACAGGTCCTTTGGCCTACAATGTTGTGCCAACCATGTAACCTACTCTAGAAGCCGACTAGATTTTCCCTAGCGCATAGCCCTCTATTTTTCTAAGCTCCATGTACCTATCTAAGAGTCTCTCAAAAGACTCTATTGCACCCACCTCTATCACCTTCGCTGGCAGTGCATTCCACGCACCCACCACTCTCTGTGTGAAAAATTTACCTCTGACATCCCCCTTGTACTTACTTCCAAGCACTTTAAATCTATGCCCCCTCATGTTAGCCATTTCAGCCCTTGGGGAAAAAGCCTTTGGCTATCCACTCGATCAATACCTCTCATTGTCTTACATACCTCTATCAGGTCACCTCTCATCCTCTGCTTTTACAAGGTAGCAATAAGTGCAGACAGAGTCCCTGGAGGGGAGATTGGTTTTAGTGATGTGATAAGTGGTGTCCACAACTTCCTGTAGACTCTTGTGGTCTTGGGCAGTTGCCATGATGATACAAAAATGGGTGAAGATCAATGTGGACATTTCCTCGGTTTATTCCAGATCCCTCCTTGTGACCGACTTTCATCTATTGTCTGAAATCTTCGGCTATCCATCGATTTTCAATGTTGAATGAGGCCTGGGCAAGGTTGTGTGGAAGACCGGCAGTTACCCATGCTGCAAGTCTCCCCTCTCCATGCCACCGATGTTGTCCAAGGGAAGGGCACTAGGACCCATACAGCTTGGCACTGGTGTCATTGCAGATCAATATGTGGTTAAGTGTCTTGCTCAAGGAAACAACACGCTGCCTCAGCTGAGGCTCGAACTAGCGACCTTCAGATCACTGGACCGACGTCTCAACCACTTGGCCACGTGCCAGTAATGACTCTTTTAGGAATTACAATCTGCTGGAGAAACTCAATGGGTTAGAGAGTATCTGTGGGAGAAAAGGAATTATTGATGTTACAGGTCAAAATACTGCATCAACGATCTCAGCCCAAAACATTGACTATTTATTCTCTTCCATAGATGCTGCCTGACCTGCTGAGTTCCTCTAGCACATAGTACGCCATGGTAGTGTGGTGGTTAACACAATGCTTTACAGTACCAATGACCCCGGCTCAATACCAGTTGCTGTCTGTAAGGAGTTTATACGTACTCCGTGATTGTGTGGGTTTCCTCAAGGTGCTCCGGTTTCCTCCCACAGTCCAAAGACATACAAGCTGGTAGGTTAATTGGTCATTGCAAATTGCCCTGTGATTAGGCCAGGGTTAAATCAGGGGTTGCTGGGCAGCACGGCTTGAAGGGCTGTGAGGGCCTATTCCACTCAATTAACAAATAATTTGTTTGTTGCTTGAAATTAAAAGGATTACTTTGTGAACATGCAGAATATCAACAGAAATAGGCTGCTCAATAGACCTGCTTTGTATACTAACTAGCAAGACCATGAGATGTTCTTGTATGCAATAGACAAACACAAGACAATGGGGTTCGGTTAATTGGTCTAGGTCAAACCAGGCATCAGACATTGAGCATTCAGCTCTATTTAGGATAATTAAATATAAAGTTATTTAGGATAATTGTGATAGAGATCAAGGAAGGTTCCATACCAGACTTACTTTGTTACTTATCACATCAAACATGGTCATAGGTTTATTTGCTCTGTAGTCAATAACTGGGTTACTTGCATATCCAAAGAGTTAGAATTTTTCTCTGTACTCTTTCAACCTTTTTTACATCTTTCCAGTAGGTGACCAAAATTGCACACAATACTCCAAATTAGACCTCACCAAAATCTTATACAACTTCAGCCCAACATCCCACCTCCTATACTCATTACTTTGATTTATGAAAGATAAGGTACCAAAAGCTTTCTTTATGACCCTATCTACCCGTGACACCACTTTCAGAATCAAAATCAGGTTTAATATCACTGGCAAAGGTCATGAAATTTGATAACTTAGTGGCAGCTGTACAATGCAATACATGATAATACAAAAAAAACTGAATTACAATAAATATATATATTAGTTAAATTAACTAGTGTAAAAAATAGGAAATAAAAAAGTAATGAGGTAGTGTTCATGGGTTCAATAGCCATTCAGAAATTGGACGGTAGAGGCAAAGAAGCTGTTCCTGAATTGTTGGGTGTGTGCCTTCTGGTTCCTGTACCTCTTTCTTGATGATAGCAAGGAGAAGAGAGCATGGCCTGGGTGGCGGTGGTCCTTAATGATGAACACTACCTTTCAGAGGTTCCTTGAAGATGTCCTGAATATAATGGAGGCTAGTGTCCATGATGGAGCTGACTAATTTTACAATGAATTACGGACCTGTATTCCAAGAACCCTTTGTTCTTTGTTAGTTCTTAACACCACAGATTTTGGGTTCTCTATCCTTAGAAGCTTTTAGTCCATCCATGTGAATTACTTTGTCTCAGTAAAGATGTTTGAATCTTCTGGAGGTGTCTTATCAGTTACATCGTGCTCCCTTCCCATTGTGATTAAGTATTTGTCAGATCCAAAGTATTGCAGTAAATGAGGTCATTGATTCTGATTAAATACAATCTCAATAGCTACAGATTTATTAACACTGAATATGTTGTGGTGCAGCAGCACAACAGATAAAATTATGATACGTTACAATACATAAATAGTGTAAAAGGAGGCACAGCAGGGTCCATGGGCTCACGGACCATTCAGTAATTTAATGGTGGAGAGGAAGGAGCTGCTTCTAAATCTTTTTGAGTCAGGGTCTTCAGGCTCCTGTACCTCCTCCCCAATGGTAGTAATGAGGAAGCGGAGGAAATGGTGTGCGAGGAAACGAGGCAAGTGGGCAGGAGTCCATGCCAGGAAAAAAAGCAAGCCCTAGCCGGCCGGCTCTCCCATCTATTCTGCTCTCCAATGGACATTAAATTGGACTACATCCAACCCCAACGAAATTCTCGGCAGGAGTACAGCGGTTTATTTATGTAACAGTTTTCCCCTCAAGCCATTGGACTACCGACCTACTGCCCTCCGCTGTGCCTATTGTCTTGTTTATTATTTATTGTAATGCCTGCACTGTTCTGTGTACTTTATGCAGTCCTGGGCAGGTCTGTAGTCTGGTGTAGTTCTTGTGTTGTTTTACGTAGTTCACTGTAGTTTTTGTATTGTTCATGTAGCACCATGGTCCTGAAAAACGTTGTCTCGTTTTTACTGTGTACTGTACCAGCAGTTATGGTCGAAATGACAATAAAAAGTGACTTGACTTGAGAAAGCAGACATGTCCTCGATGAAGAGAGTCCTTAATGATCGCTGTCACCTTCTCAAGCCACTGCATTGTCCTTGATGATGGGGAGGCTTGAGCCCGTGATGGAGCTGGTTGAATCTCTCTCCAGTCTCTTGCAATCCTGTGCATTGGAGCCTCCATACCAGGCATTGATGCAACCAGTCAGAAAGGCTCCACTGTACATCTATGGAAATTTGCAAGTCTTTGGTGACACACTCTGAGACCTTTGGTGGCAATGAGTCCTGATAAAGGGGCTCAGCCAGAAATGTCAAATGTTTATTCCTCTCCCTAGCTGCTCCAGACCTGCTGAGTTCCTCCAACACTTAGAGTCACAATATCATAGAAAAAAATCACATAATCAGGCCCTTTGGCCCACCTAGTCAGTGCTGAACTATTACGCTGCCTAGTCCCATCAACCTACACATGGACCATAGCCCTCCATACCCATCCCACCCACATACCTATACAAATTTATCTTGAATGTTGAAATCAACCCAGCATCCACCAACTCTGCTGGCAGCTCATTCCACACACTCACTTTGTGTAGATTACTTAAGAACTCATTGCACATGGAGTTCAGGAAGATTCAACTGAAATTATCTCCAAGAGAGTACCTGCTTGTCATGATGAAAGAAGACCTTTTATATCTACCAGCTTCTGTCTCCATGTGTCTTAATCAGTCACAACAGTCCTGTAAACAATGTGATTCCTCATATGAAATGTGTAGCTGGCTATGCAGCCCTCGAGTCTGCTCTTCTCAACAAAATTGTGCTTGATCTGATTTTGCTTTCAAGTGTCTGTTCCCTGTGTCATTTTGCTTATAGCTCTCCAGAAATCTGTATCAGCCTTGAACACATTCAGTGACTCCAGTGCTGACTGGGTAAGAGAATGACCCAAACACTTCACACATGGGAAATGCAACTTTAAACTGAGAGAAAATGCCTAGGCTCCTTCAGCAACTGGCAAATCCATCTCACTGGTCTTCCAAATGCTGGTTAGTTAAGCATTGGGAAGAATGAGAAGGATTTGTTGCTGAAGATTCCAGTTGGGACAGTGGAACTCGAATGTATGTGTGGAAGAGAATAGCATTAGATGTCTCCTCAGAAGACTGTCACCTTGTAATGGTGGAAAGGCTCCTGAGATCCCAATAGCGATGCTGCCTTAAGCTTAGCTCTTAGTATGGTCACCAATGGCAATAAAATCAAGGGGAGGTTCCAGACAAAGACCGATCCAACCAAGACCTCAACGGTGGAGCTGGCAGAAGATGATGACACATCACAATGACAGTGAAGGTGGAGGAAAACTGCAGCAGCAAAGGGTCCCCAATCATCTTGCATTCCATGCCAATGGACGCCATCTCCGATCTGTCAAGAACTATGTGGCTGGCGCCCATACATCAGCCTCCCCATGTTAAAGAATGTCTTGCACAGGCATTCATGAAGGACAGGAATTCCCAACCTGGAGTCCATGGACCCCTTGCTTAATGGTATTGGTCCATGGCATAAAAAAAAGTTGGGAGCCCTACCTTAGGGGAACATCATACTCGACTCGAGTGATCACTCTTAGTAGGCCTAAAGGTGGACAGGTCCCTGGGGCCCTGGAAATAACCCCGGGAAATACATAAGAAGCTGCTCTGGGGGACAAAGTAAGAGATTACTGGGGCCCTGAAAGAGATCTTGAAATCTGCACTAGCCACAAACAAGGTGCCAGATGATTGGAAGAGAGTAAATATCGTAGCCAGATAATTACAGGTCAGTCTGTCAATGATAGAGAAATTACTAAAAAATTGGAAGATTTCCAGCATCCGTAGAATCTTGTGTTTAGCTGTTACTTCCTCTCTTGAGGAACACAGTCATTTTCAGCATCTTGTTTTATTTCAGATTTCTTGCATCTACAATTGCTGCAGGAACTCAGCAAGTCAAGGGAGCGTCTATGAAATAGTCAGTGTTTCAGGTTGAAACCCCTTATCCGGTCTCACGAACATCCAGATTAAGGGTATGAACCTGTAATGTTACCAATCCATTTCCCACCACAGATGTCTGACCTGCTGAGTTCTTTCAGCGTTTTGTTTGTTCCGGATTGCAGCATCTGCAGTCTCCTGTACTTTCAAAGTCTGAAGTTGCGTCACCAGAATTGAAGGAAAGAAATGCATAATGAATTGGATCAGGAACAAGTAACAATAATATTTAAACTGACTTCATTCTCGTTACAAATCACCTGCAACTTTGCAAAGCACAAGCCCAACAGAAAAGAATGTAATAAATGAAATTTAGTTAAGCATTGGACAATTTAAAAAAAATAATATATAATGTATAACACTTTTGATTGAGTCAGTTTGAAATGGTTGAGCCTCCCTGCATATCCTTTTCCCACCGTTGCATAGATTTCTAGTGTAATCTTGAGTGGGATGCTGAGTTGGGGCTTTATCACACTGTGCTGAGACAGAGAGAGAGCAGACTTTAAGATGTCATCTTCATGCTGAGGCTTTATAAGGGATTGGTTGGACCACACTTGGGGTATTGTGAACAGTTTTGGGCTTCCTATCTAAGAAAGGATGTGCTGGTATTGGAGAGGGTCCAGAGGAGATTCATGAGAATGATCCCAGAAATAAAAGGGTTAATGTATAAGTAACTTTCAATGGCTCCAGGTCTGTACTTTTTGGAGTCCAGAAGAATTGGGGGGGGGGGGCTGGATTTCAATGAAACCCACTGAATATTGAAAGGCCTTGATAAAGTGGACATGGAGAGGATGTTTCCTATAGTGGAGGAGTCCAGGTCCAGAGGGCACAATCTCATAATTTAGAACAGAGATGAGGAAGCATTTCTGTAGACAAAGGGTGGTGAATCTGTGGAATCATTGGCACAGATGACTGTGGAGACCAAGTCATTGGGTATACTTAAAGCAGAGGTTGATAGGTTCATGTTTAGTAAGGGTGTCAAAGTTTATGAGAAGAAAGTAGCAGAATTGGGATGAGAGGGATAATAAATCAACCATGTTGGAAAGGCAGAGCAGACTTGATGGGTTGAATGGCTTAATTCTGTTCCAGTGTCTTCTAGTCATCTAACAAATTTATTTTGAAGGAGAGGCAAGAGCTCAACCCTACAGGATCATGGATAGGGACATAAAAGGAAGAGTGCCATTTGAATTCATTTCTTGCATCCACTGCAGGCAGAACATCCCAATGGCAAATTCAATTATTTCTAATCTTATTACAAAAATACACAGTGAATACATAGCTCTACTTATCAGGAGTAGACAGAACTTACCTCATGTGCACTATGTAGGAACAAGAATTGACTTTATTCCGCTATCCCCAAACATCCAAAAGTGTTTTCCAGCTAGTTAAATACTTTATAAGGTGTAGCTTCAATTGAAATGCAGGATATAGTAAACCAAATTACTTTAAAACAGAAATTCTTCACCAGAACTAAATGGAGGTATACTTTTATCGAAGAAATAAAAGTTCTCTTTCACATTTCATTCACGAATGACCGCCAAATACCTGGGGATACGAATTGACAATAAACTGGACTGGTCAAAGAACACTGAGACTGTCTACAGGAAAGGTCAGAGCTGTCTCTATTTCCTGAGGAGACTGAGGTCCTTTAACATCTGCCGGACGATGCTGAGGATGTTCTCCGAGTCTGTGGTGGCCAGTGCTATCATGTTTGCTGTTGTGTGCTGGGGCAGCAGGCTGAGGGTGGCAGACACCAACAGAATCAACAAACTCATTCGTAAGGCCAGTGATGTTGTGGGGATAGAACTGGACTCTCTCACGGTGGTGTCTGAAAAGAGGATGCTGTCCAAGTTGCATGCCATCTTGGTCAATGGCTCCCATCCACTACATAATGTACTGGGTGGGCACAGGAGTACATTCAGCCAGAGACTCATTCCACCGAGATGCAGCACAGAGCGTCACAGGAAGTCATTCCTGCCTGTGGCCATCAAACTTTACAACTCCTCCCTTGGAGGGTCAGACACCCTGAGCCAATAGGCTGGTCCTGGACTTATTTCATAATTTACTGGCATAATTTTACTATTTATGGTTCTATTATTATTTATAATTTATGGTGCAACTGTAATGAAAACCAATTTCCCCTGGGATCAATAAAGTATGACTATGACTACTATGACTATGACAATCACAATATTAACCCAAAATTACTCCATGGGGAGAACACAACTGCTGTACAACTGATGGAGGTTTTCTAACCTCATACGTTTCAGACATATCGAAGGCAACTTCACAAGTTCTCTGTATGAAGTGTAGTGGCTATTAAATAATTAAATACAAAATACCATTTTCTAACACAAGATTCTGCAGATGTTGGAACTCCAGAGTAATGCACACAAAAAGCTGGAGGAACTCAGCAGGTGAGGTTGCATCCATGGAAGGCAATAAAGAGTCAACGATTCAGCCAGGCTGCTTCATCAGGACTCATTTATACATCGTACCATTTGATAATTAGATTTTAATGTAGTCTTCATTCCCCATTTGTTAGGGCATAGTTAGAGAATGGCTCCAGGGGCAGTGTTATGTTCTTTGTGTAAGATGTAGGAATTCCAGGAGACCTACTGTTTGCCAGATAACCACATCTGCACCAGTTACACCGAGCTGCAGCTCCTCAGAGAATGTGTTAAGGAACTGGAGCTGCAGCTCGATGACATTTGGCTCATACAGGAGACTGAGGAAGTGAGAGGAGCTTCAGGGAGGTCATCACTCCTAGGTTGCAGGAGGCAGGCAACTGGGTGACTACCAGGAGAAGGAAGGGAATTAGGCAGCTAGTGCAGAGTACCCCTGTGGCCGTTCTTCCCAATAGTAAAAATACAGTTTTGGATGCTGTTGAGGGGGATGACCTACTAGAGGGAACTGCCATGATGGGGTCTTTGGTACCTGTACAAAAGGGACGGGTTATACTTGAACCTGAGGGGGACCAGTATATTTGTGGACAGGTTTGCTGGAGCTGTTTGGGAAGGTTTAAACTAATTTGGCAAGTGCACAGGAACCAGAGTGATAGAGCTGAGAATAGGGCTCTTGATTTAAACAGGCATTGTATAGCGAGAGTACTAGCAAGGATAGGCTGACGATAGGGCAAAATTGGACCACAAGACCAATAAAACATTATTATTATTATTATTAAGGCATCCATTAGTCTTGCAAGACCATGGATTTGCGCCTGGAAAGTCTTCACTCTCCAGGGCGCAGGCCTGGGCAAGGTTGTATGGAAGACCAGCAGTTGCCCATACTGCAAGTCTCTCCTCTCCACGACACCAATGTTGTCCAAGGGAAGGGCATTAGGACCCATACAGCTTGGCACCAGTGTCATTGCAAAGCAATGTGTAATTAAATGCCTTGCTCAAGGACACAACACGTTGCCTTGGCTGGGGCTCGAACTCACAATCTTCAGGTCGCTAGTCCAATGCCTTAACCACTTGGCCACATGCGGAGCAGAATTAAGCCCATTGAGTTTGCTCTGCCACTTCATTATGGCTGAATTTCCCTCTCAACCCCATTGTTCTGCCTTCTCCCCATAACATTTCATGCCCTGACCAATCAAGAATCTATCAAACCTCCACCTTCAATGCACCCAGTGACCTAGTTTCCAAAGCTGCCTGTGGCAACAAATTCCACAAATTTACCACCCTCTGGTTAAAGAAATCCTTCCTCATCTCAATTCTAAATGGATGCCCCTCTATTCTGAGGCTGTGTCCTCTGGTCCTAGACTCACTCACTATAGGGGACATCCTCTCCATTTTCACTCTAACCAGGCCTTTCAACATTCATCAGGTTTCAATGAGATACACCCTCATTCTGCAAAAAACCCAATGAATACAGGCCCAGAGCCTTCAATCGCAGCTCATGTGACAACACTTTTATTCCCAGAATCATTCTTCTCAACCTTCTATGAACCCTCTTCAACGTCAGCACATCCTTTTTCAAATAAGGGGCCCAAAGCTGCTCACAATACTCCGAGTGAGGCCTCATGACCACCTTATACAGCCTCAACATTATATCCTTGCTTTTGTATTCTAATCCTCTTGAAATGAATGTAACATTGCATTTGCCTTCCTGGCAATTCAACCTGGAAATTAACCTTTAGGGAATCCTCCATGTGGACCCCCAAGTCCCTTTGCACCTCAGTTTTTTGAATTTTCTCTTCAATTAGAAAACAGTCTATGCTTTTATTCCTTCTGCCAAAGTGACACCTTTTGCCCATTCTCCTAATCTGTGTAAATCCTTCCGTAACTTTTCTGCTTCCTCAACACTACCTGCCCCTCCACCTCCCTTTGTATCATCTGCAAACCTATCCACAAAGACATCAACTCCATCATTCAAATCGTTGACATACAAGGTAAAAACTGACATCAAACCCTGTGGAACACCACTAGTCACTGGCAGCCAATCAGGAAAGGCTCCCTTTATTCCCACTCTTTGCCTCCTGCCAATCAGCCAATGCTCTATCTGTATTAGTATCTTTGTTGTAATACCATGGACTCTTATCTTGTTTAGCAGCTTCATGAGCAGCACCTTGTCAAAGGCCTTCTGAAAATCCAAGTACATAACATCCACTGATTCTCCTTTGTTGATCCTGCCTGTTATTTCTTTTGAAAATTCCAACAGATTTGTCAGGCAAGAATTTCCCTCAAGGAAACCATGCTGACTTTGCCCCATTTTGTCATGTACCTCTAAATACCCCAAAACCACATTCTTAACTATAAACTCCCAACCACTGAGCTCAAGTTAACTGGCCTATAACTTCCTTTCTTCTGCCTCCCTCCCTTTTTGAAGAGTAGAATGACATTTGCAATTATCCAGTCCTCTGGAACCATGCCAGACTCTTGATTATTGAAAGATCATTATTAATGCTTCCAGAATCTCTTCAACTACCTCTTTTGAAACCTTGGGGTGTAGTCCATCAGTTCCAGGTGACTCATCTACCTTCAGACCTTTCAGTTTGCCAAGCACTATCTCCCTAGTGATAGCAACTGCTCTCACTTCTACCCCTTGAAACTCTTGAACTTTTGGAATACCACCAGTCTTTTCCATAGTGAAGACTGATGCAAGATGTTCATCTCCCATTTCCTTGTCCAATATCTACTCTCGCCTCCCTTTTACTCTTCTATATCTGGAACAAAAACTTTTGGTATCGTTTCTAATATTATTTGCTCTATCATATGTCCTCTCTTTTGCTTTTACATTGGCTTCACAGCCAGTTGCATTATCCTGCCTTTAGAATACTTCCTCTTCTTTGGGATGCATCTATCCTGCGCCTTCCAAATTGCTCCCAGAAACTCCAGCCGTTGCTGTTCTGCTCTCAGCCCAGCTAGTCTCCACTTCCTATCACCATTGGCCAGCTCCTCTCTCGTGCCTCTGTAATTTCCTTTACTCCACTGTAATACTGATACATCTGACTTTAGATTCTCCCTCTCAAATTGCAGGGTGAATTCTATCATATCCTGACCATCGTTACCTGAGGGTTCCCTATCTTAAGCTCCCTAATCAGATCTACACAATAGCCTATCCAGAATTGCTGATCCCCTAGTGAGCTCAAGCACAAGCAGCTCCAAAAAGCCATCTCAGAGGCATTCCACAAATTTTCTCTTTGGAATCCAGCATCAACTTGATTTTCCCAGTCAATCTGCATATTGAAATTCCCCATGTCAAATGTAACATTGCCTTTTTAACATGTGTTTTCTATCTCCCACTGTAATTTGTAGACAATATCCTGGCTATTTTTCTGAGGCCTGTATGTAACTCCCATCAGGGTCTTCTTACCCTTGAAGTTTCTTAACTCTACCCACAAGGATTCTACATCTTGCAATCCTACATCATCTCTTTCTAAGGATTTGATTTCATTTTTTGTTAATCAACAGAACCACTCCTCCTCCTCTGCCTACCTGCCTATTATTTCAATAAATTATGTATCCTTGGATATTAAGCTCCCAGCTACAACTGTCTTTCAACCATGGCTCCATGATACCCACAATATCATACCTGCCAATCTCTAATTGCTTTACAATTTCATCAACTTTATTTTGTGTACTGTGTGCATTCAAATATAATCCTTTCAGTCCTATACTTGTTGCCCTTTTCAATTTTGTCCACTTGTTACACTGCAATCTATCCCACTTTCTACAATCTTGTCCTGGCACCCACCTGTCCTTCCTGACAGTCTCACTACACATTACCTCTCAACCATTCAGCACACCTACGTGAAACATTGCTGCCAAAAAGCAGCATCCATCATCAGAGATCCTCACCTCCCAGGCATGCTCTTTTCTCACTGCTGCCATCAGGTAGAAGGTAGAGGTGCCTTAGGACTCACACCACCAGGTTCAAGAATAGTTACTACCCCTCAACCATCAGGCTCTTGAACAAAAGGGGATAACTACACATTCTTTTTCTGGTATTCACTTTAAATACTCTTTATTTTGTTATTTCATGCTCTTTCATTCCATGTTGTTTCATACTGGTTATTAATTGCTATTTGTTTATATTTGTATTTGCACAGTTTGTTGTTCATTGATCCTGGTTACAGTTATTGTTCTATAGGTTTGCTAAGTATGCCCGCAGGAAAAAGAATCTCCGGGTTGAATGTGGTGACATATAGATACTCTGATGATAAATTTTACTTCGTACCTTGTACTCTGCTAGTAAACCAATATCCTTAACTTCAGCCCTATCACTCTGGTTCCTATTCCCCTGCCAAATTAGTTTAAACCCTCCCCAACAACTCCAGCAATCCTGCCCACAAGGATATTGGTCCCCTTGGATTCAAGTGTAGCTTGGTTCTTTTGTACAGGTCATACCTTCCCCAGAAGAGATCCCAATGATCCATAAATCCAAAACCCTGCTCCCTGCACTAGTTCCTCAGCTACACATTCATCTACTAAGTCATCTTATTGTTACCCTTATTGGCAGCAATCCAGAGATTGTTAGCCTGATGGTTGTGCTTTTCAGCTTTCTACCTGGCTCTCTAAATTCTTTCTTTAGGACCTCCGCTCTTTTCCTTCCCATGTCATTGGTACCAATATGTACCATGACATCTGGCTGTTCATCCCCACACCCCCAACCTTTAAAATAATGTGGATATGATCTAAGACATCCCTGGGGGGCAACATACCAGCTGGGTCTCTCTATCACATCCACAGACTCACCTGTCTACTTTTCGAACCATGGAATCTCCTATCATCACTGCATTCCTCCTCTGCCCCCTTGCCTTCTGAGCCATAGCGACAGAGCTTTGTTGCTATGGCACCACCTCCCCCCCTGCCCCCCCCATCCCCAGTAGGTCTTTACCCTCAACAGTATGGTACCCAAAACTGTGTACTTGTTATTGAGGGAAACTGGCACAGGGGTACTCTGTACTGGCTACCTATTTCCCTTCCCTCTCCTGACAATCACCGATTCACCTGCCTTCTGCAACATAGGGGTGACTATCTCTCTGCAGCTCTTATCCATCATCTCCTCATTTTCCCTTATCTGAAGGTCATCGAGTGGCAGCTCCAGCTCCTTAACACTTTCTGAGGAGCTGCAGCTCGAAGCACCTAGTGCAGATATTGTTATCAGGGAGGCAGTAGGTCTTCCAGAATTCTCACATCTCACACAAAGAACAAAACACAGCCCTTGGAGCCATTCTTACTGCTCTAACTATACACTGACAGATGAAGAAAGAGTGACAAAATGCTTACCAGAAACTTAATATACCTACGCCTATAGAGACAAAGCCAAAAGTTTCCCCACTCTAAAACTGTCCTGCTTCAACGATGGCCATTCTGCTTGCTCCCATCTTATTATTATTTTACTTTACCAATAAATCTCAAACACCAACTGGCTGCTGTTCAAGCTCTGAAAAAAACCCGGCTATGAAGCACTGATTTTTAAAGCTCTTTCCTGGAACTGGGTGATGACATCTTTACTTTTCACCTCTGATTGGCTGCCGTTCAAGCTCCATCTAATTAATGGGAACATGAATTTCTACAAAAAAGCAATGTTTGAGCTGAAGGCTACACCTAGAAGGCAGCGGCCCTGACAGTGCAGTACTACCTTCAGTAGGACAACTTAAATTTATAACTCTTAAGTAGATGATATTTCAACCACCTTTGGTGCCACACAGACCAATCTTCTACTCTGCAGCAGACATTAAATCCTTCCATGAGTTTGGAAAGGGTGAGCAGTTTTGAGTTTCTGGCTGTGAACATCTCATAGGATCTAGTCTGGGCCCAATATATTGATGCAATTACAAAGAGGGCATGCTAATAGTCATATTTCACTAAGAGTTTAAGGAGATTTGGTACATCATCAAAGACATTCAAATTTCTGCAGATGTACCGTGGAGAGATTTCCAGCTGGGTGCATCACCCTCTGGTATGGAGGTGCCAAAGAACAGATCGGAAAAAGATGCAGAAGATTGTAAACTCAGCCAGCTCCATCATGGGCTCAAGCCTCCCTACCATCGAGGACATCTTCAGGAGACAATGCCTCAAAAAGGCAGCATCCATCATTAAGGAACCTCACTGCCCAGGGCATGCTCTCTTCTCATTGCTTCCAGCAGGTAGGAGGCACAGGAGGTTGAAGACACGCATTCAGTTTCAGGAATTGTTTCTTACCCTCCACCATCAGATTCCTGAATAAACCCATGAACGCTACTTCACTCTTTCTGCACTACTTATTTAATTGTTAAATATGTATATCTTCTTACATATTGCCACAAAATTTAACAACATGTAGTATATCAGTGATAAAAAACTGATTGTGATTCAGAAGTTTGGTTCCATAGGAAATAGATACCTACAATTTATTGGATGCTATCTGGAAACCACTGAATTGTTGTTGAAGGCATTGCAAAGTGTTCGGTGGCCCACTGGACAGCTTTCAGCAGTGTGGACAATGCACGGTCACAGATAGGAGTCCTTTCACTCAGATCATCTGATGCAACACTGATCTCCTCTGCAAGGCTGAAAGTCGTTGAATAGCTTTCCTTTTCCAGCTTTTCACAGGCAATGCTGCAAATCCAGAACACCGCTGTAGGCCAACTCTGAGGCAAGGTCAGGCTGCCATCATTAGCTCTGAGGTGAGATTAAAATGCTCTCCGAAACTTAGTCACATCATCTCAGAAATACATTCACTCTGAAGGAATGTGGAAGTGGGTGAATACCCTTGCATCACACTTTGATCGTATTCTGTGTTGGTGTGAGTGCGCATGCCTCTGCGTGTGTTTAAAAAAGTGTGCACGCGTGTATGGGGCATAAGTAAGGTAAACGTAAACAGGCTTTTTCCACTGAGGTTCAGTGGGACTAAAACTGGAGTCATAGGTTAAGGGTGAAAGGTAAACATTTTAAGGGGAACATGAAGGGAAACTTCTTTATTCAGAGGGTCATGAGAGTGTGGAACGAGCTGCCAGTGCAAGTGGTGCATACCAGCTCGTTTTCAACATTTAAGAGAGGTTTGCACAGGTAAGTAGATGGTAGGGGTATGGAGGGTATGGTCCGTGTGCAGGTTAAATGGTTTGGCATGGACTAGATGGGCTGAATAGCCTGTTTCTACAAAAATGACTATTAAATTCAATCTGGTTACATCATTTCACAAGTAATTCAATAATTATGTTATGGATTTCTTTCCAGTTCATTTTGCAATGAATTATTCCTAATCAAGGGATTCAGAAGCAAATTCTTTACCGCAGTAGTGATAAGTAGATGAAACAATAACCAAGGAGAGCAACACATGTTGTTAAATAATAAATTTAGATGAATCATAATGGTGGTCAGAACACAAGTACACTTGTACACAGGACATTAGTCTATTACAGAGAATCCAGGTAATCAGATCACAGTACAGTAAATTTAGGTAAATTTGAGACCCACACTCCAAAAAAATTAAACCATTTCAATTCTATGTATACTGAAAAGATCAACTAAGTTTCCTTTATAGTTCAGACTAGAAAAGCAGCCCCTAAATCAGCCAGTGTGCTGGCTAATCTAGCATTGAAGAGCCACAATTGATCTGCTTTTCAGGAAGACGTCTGCCATAGGAGATTAGAGTCAGTTTCAATGCAATATCTTATCAGGCTGCTTGTGCCAGCAGAACAAAATCTCAGGCTGCCAATAACATTAACAATAACAAGAAAAATAAGTGTTAAAAATCTAGAAACAATTTTGAAGGAAAATAATAGTTAAGATTTAAGCTCAATTAGTTGGGCAGAATGGTCTGTTTTTGTTACTGGAGATCCCCATAGTTACATTTCAATATCTTCAGGAGTTTGGTCTGAAATAGGAAGGGTTGTTTAAAAGTCAACTGCCAAAAAGCATTTAAGATGCCAAGAATGAGACTGGAGCTGTGGGACAAAGATGCTAACTGCTTCACTACCATTTCTTAAAATAAGTGAGGTGGCTTGGAGCACAGAAAGCAAATAGAATTAACCAACATTGAAGTAACTGGTTACCAAGTTGGCAGGTGAACATTAGGTAGTCTTTTGTACAAGTTACTTTCCTTTTCATAGACCTGCATTGCCCTTTCACTAAGCTCCAGACCTTCAGATGCAGCTTCAACCCTTTGTGCACTCCAGTACATTCGGTACGTATAATAGCTAAGTGAAGCACATCATGGTATTAAGATCCATGTAGTAACCCACATCAATTAGTTAGATGTACAATTCTGAAAGGGTCAATTGCTTTAAATTTAAAAGGCTCGTGTTCTGTAAGTCTACATACATAGTTGCTAAGTCCTGCTTATCTAATAATACACTTCAATGCGATTCATTTTAAAATCATGTTTTACACAAAAAAATAAATGAACTCCTTCAACACCAGAGAATCAATAGATGCTGAAAATCCAGAGTAAAACACACAAAATACTGGAGGAACTCAGCAGGTCAGACAGCATCTATAGAGAAGAATAACGAGTTAGTATTTCGGGGCAAGAACTCGCACTCTCCACATATGCTGCCTGACCTGTGTTCCTCCAGCATTCTGAATGATCCCTTTGAGATTGGTAACCAGGTTATGGATATGGTCAAAATATTTGGTTAGGTTAGGCAGGGAAGATAAACTTATTGAAAAACAAAACTAATCTGAGGGTAGGCTATGTTATAGAGCACACACAGGGATCAGTGCCATTGGCCACACACAATATTATCAACAAATTGCAAATTAAAAGCTGCTATTTCCTTGCAGGAATAGCAGAAGGCGTTAGAAGGAAAAGGCAATGGTAAATCAGCACACACACAAAATGCTGCAGGAACTCAGCAGGTCAGGCAGCATCTATGGAATTGAAATAGTCAATGTTTTGGGCTGAGACCTTCATCAGGACTGGAAAGGGGGAAGAAGCCAGAATAAGAAAATGTCTATGTGTGTGTGGGGGGGGCGGGGGGGGGGGGTGAAGGAGTATCAGCTGAGAGGTGAAAGGTTAAAGAAAAAGGAATCTGATACGAGAGGGCACTGGACTATGGGAGAAAGGGAAGGAAGAGGGGAACCAGAGGGAAGTCATGGGCAGATGAGGAAAACAGAAGGGGTGAGAGAGGAACCAGAATGGGGAATGGAAAAAAAGAGAAGTGGGAGGGGAAAAATTACCTGAAGTTAGAGAAATCAATGTTCATGCCATCATCCCTCTCTCTCCACCTTGTTAATCTTGATGCTGCCTGACCTGCTGAGTTCCTCCAGCATTGTGTGTGTGTTGCAAACTGTGGAAATCCCAGTGACATACCTGGGGATAATAACTAGCAATTATCAATGCTGCCTGAGTAACATTTCATTTTTTCGGACACTGTCAACCCCGTTAAAAACCAAAGACATCTTACTCTTTACTTCAATGTTTTAGAGTTACAGTACGGTAACAGGCCCTATGAGCGCACACTGTCTAATTACACCCGTATGAGTAATTAACCCACTAACCTGTACCTCTTTAGAATGAGGAAGAAAACTGGGAGAAGCCCACATGATCCCAGGGAGAACATATAAACTGCTTCCAGACAGTGGCGGGAATTGAACACGGCTTGCTGGCACTGTAAAGGTATTAGGCTAATCATTACGCTACTGTGCTGCCCAGCTGTTCTGAATTGTATCGATTTGATTGGTCCATTTTATTTAAAATTAAGATTCTGAATCCTTCAGTAAATTATTAGTTGAAGGGCCATCATCACCTCTGCCCTCCTTCCACCTAGCAGGGAGGGTGGAAAAGTCCTTGCTGAATTTCCACAGCAGTCCGCACACACACTTCAGGACACCTGTGGTTCAGATGAAGTACGGCGTGTCGAGAACTGCCACTCCCGCAGCCACCCCTCCATCCGCAAACTCTGTGCTCTTTGTGCGAAGCAAGTACCCGGGGCATACATTCATAACCATCTTATTACAATTCCTACAAGAGAGAAAAAGAAGATTTAATGTAAATAAGCACAAGAGCTCAAGAATTCACAAGATGCCATTTCGCACTCTTTCCCCAAGTCACCCAGTCTGGTCTTTGAAACACTAACTCATCAGAATCATGCTTATTATGACTGACATACACTCAATAGCCACTTTATGAAGTACCTTCAAAACCTAATGAAATGGCCACTGAGTGTACATTTATGATCTTCTGCTGCTCTAGCCCATCCACTTCAAGTTTTGGCATGTTTTGCATTAGAGATGCTCTTCTGCACATCACTGTGGTAATGCATGGTCATTTGAGTTACTGTCACCTTCCTGTTATCTTGAACCAGTCTGGTCATTCTCCTCTGACACTCAAACCACCCTGTCTAGCATCAACAGTCACTCCACGATCAAAGTCACCTAGATCACATTTCTTCCCCATTCTGATGTTTGGTCTGAACAATAACTGAACCTTTTGACCATATCTACATGCTTATATGCACTGAGTTGCTGCCACATAATTGGCTGATTAGTTATTTGCAGACTAATAAGGTGGTCTGAATGTTTATCATGAAATGTGTTGTTTTTGAGGTAGCAGTACTGTGTACGGCATGAAAATTACTGAAGTTACAATAAAACATGAAAATGCAAAAAAGAAATATTGAAGTAGTATTCATGAGTTAATAGAACATCAGAAATCTGATGGCAGAGGGGAAAGAAGCTGTTTTTAAAATGTTGAGTCTGCATCTTCAAGCATCTGAAGGCAGTAATGAAAAGAGGGCATGTTCTGGATGGTGTGATTGTGGGTCCTTAATATGACCATAAAATATAGGAGCAGAATTAGGCCATTTGACCCATTGAGCCTGCTCCATTTCATCAAGGCTGATCCAATTTTCCTCTCAGTCCCAAATCTCCTGCCTTCTCCCCGTATCCCTTCATGCCCTGACCAATCAAGAATCTATCAACCTCTGCCTTAAACAGTTTCTCTTTCCATAGATGCCAGACCTGCTGGCTTGCTTCATTCTAGCCATCTTCTTCATATCATTTCCATCTTCAAAGAGAGCAAGAAAAAAAAATTGTGATTCCTGTACAGCAAATTTCTAATCTTTTTGTTTATTTGTTCATATCATGTGGGTCTCTCTGGCAAAGCCAATATTTATCATTCATCCCTCTCCTCCCCTTGAACTGAGGAAGCAGTTAAGGATAATTATCGCTAATATCTTTCCCTGAAGGACATTGTGTACTAAATGCAGACGTTTCTAATTTCTTTAGACGACGAGATAACATCCTGATGAAGGGTCTCAGCCCAAAACATTGACTGTTTACTCTTTTTCATAGTTGCTGCCTAACCTGCTGAGTTTCTCCAGCATTTTGTGTGTGTTGCTTTGGATTTCCAGCATCTGCAGATTTTCTTGTGCTCATGATGCATCCTGACCGGTTGCATCACAGCCACAAACAGAAAACTTATAAAAAGTAGTGGATACAGCCCAGCCAATCAAACTCACCAGCACTGAGAACATCTGCAAGGAATGTTGCCACAAGAAAGCAGCATCCATCATCAAGGACCCCCACCATCCAGGCCAAGCTCTCTTCTCGCTACTACCATTAGGCAGAAGGACAGAAGCCTTAGTTCCCATACCACCATGTTTAGGAACAGTTATTACCCCTCAACCATCAGGTTTTTGAACCAGCATGGATATTTTCACTCACTGAACTAATTCTACAACCTATGGACCCACTTTTAAGGACTCTACAACTTATGTTTTTGATATTTATTACCTATTTATTTAATATTATTAAAATATTATTATTTTGGGTCTCGTCCTGAAAAAAAAAATTGACTGTTTACTCTCTTCCATAGATGCTGCCTGGCTTGCTGAGTTCCTTCAGCATTTTGTGTGAATATTATTTATTTTTTGTATTTGTACGGTTTGCCTTTTGCACATTGGTAGTATATGGTGACATACATGTACTTTGAACAGCACTGTGTGAACTGTACCTCCTATACACTGCAGCAGTTCAAGATGGTAAAATAGACCCTTTCTTAGGTTCATTGTCATAGGGTCAGAGGTTCCGAACCTGGGGTCCACAGATCCTTTGGTTAATGGTGGGGATTCATGGCATAAGAAAGGTTGGGAATCCCTGTCATGAGCACAGACACAGACACACACACACAATAAATGCCATGAAAATTAGCTCTTTTGCATTGGCATTGGCAACGTAGTACAGTAGCGACAAGACAAACTTAGACACGGCAACAAAGGATCTGATGAGGTAGTCTTCATTAGTCAGGGGATTGAAAACCAAAAGCCATGAGGTAATGTTGCAGCTCTATAAAACCGTGGATAGACCATACTTGGACTATTGTGTTTAGTTTTGGTCGCCTCATTATAGGAAGAGTGTAGAAGCTTTAGAGAGTATAGAGGAGTACAGGGTGCTACCTGGATTAGAGAGCACATTTTCTGAGGTTCAGTTGAGCAAGCTAGTGTTTTTCCTTATGGAGCGAACGAAGGAGGATGAGAGGTGACTTGATGGAGGTGAACAAGATGACGAGAGGCACAAATTAAGTGGATAGCCAGACTTTTTCACAGGGTGGAAATGACTAATATGAGAGAATATAATTTTAAGGTGATTGGAGGAAAGTGAAAGAGGTGATTTATTTATTTATTTTCACATAGAGAGTGGTGGGTGTGTTGAACACACTGCCAGGGGTGGTGGTAGGTGCAGATACATTAAGGACATTTAAGAGACTCTTAGATAGGCATATGGATAATAGAAAAATGGAGGACTATGTAGGAGGGAAGAGTTAGATTGATCTTAGAGTAGGTTAAAAGGCTGGCACAACATTGTGGGCCATAGGGCCTGTACTGTGCTGTACTGTTCTATATTCTATAAGCAACTCAAATTAACAAATTATACATAACTTGAACAATAAAATAAGAAATATTGTCTGAGATAGTGTTAAGGTTTTTCGGGTCATTTCAAGAACCTGATGGGAGTGGGGAAGAAGTTGTTGAAGACCGGGCTCTTCAGGCTTCTCAAAGGCAGAATGATTTATCACAAACACTGATTGTGCCAGCAATGCCCAAGTCCCATAACTGACTACAGAAAGATTCCGGATTCTTAATATTCATTCAATATGAGTACTGTGTGTGAAAAGTAACAGAAAACTGCAGCAAGTTTTGATGCCTGCAGTAACCTCAAATTCAAAAAAGTCTGTTTATTATTGAAGTTTGTACATGTCACCATATACTACCTTGAGATCCATTTTCTTCCAGGTATTTACGGGAAAGTAAAGGAAAAATAGAATTTATGATGGGTCATATATTCTGGAATGGAGGTCAGTGACCTGTGGTATGCCTCAGGGATCTGTTCTGGGACCCCCTTTCGTGATTTTTATAAATGATCTGGATGAAGAAGTGGAGGGATGGGTTAGTAAATTTGCTGATGACACAATGGTTGGGGGTGTTGTGGATAGTGGGGAGGGCTGTCAGAGGTTACAGATAGGATGCAAAAGTGGGCTGAGAAGTGGCAGATGGAATTCAATCCAGATAAGTGTGAGGTGGTTCATTTTGGTAGGTCAAATATGATGGCAGAATAAAGTATTAATGGTAAGACTCTTCGCAGTGTGGAGGATTAAAGGGATCTTGGGCTCCGAGTCCATAGGACACTCAAAGCTGTTAAGCAGGTTGACTGTGTGGTTAAGAAGGCATACGGTGTATTGGCCTTCATAAATGGAGGATAGAGTTCAAGAGCCAAGAGGTAATGTTACAGCTATATAGGATCCTGGTCAGACCCCACTTGTAGTACTGTGCTCAGTTCTGATCACCTCACTACAGGAAGGATGTGGAAACCATAGAAAGGGCACAGAGGAGATTTACAAGGATGTTGCCTGGATTGGGGAGCATGCCTTATGAGAATAAGTTGAGCGAACACATCCTTTTCTCCTTGAAGCGACAGAGGATGAGAGGTAACCTGATAGAGGTGTATAAGATGATAAGGGGCGTTGATCGTGTGGATAGTCAGAGGCTTTTTCCCCCAGGGCTGAAACACAAGAGGGCACAGCTTTAAGGTGCTTGGAAGTAGGTACAGAGGGAATGACAGGGGTAAATCTATTTATTTATTTATTTTACACAAAGAGTTGTGAGTGTGTGGAATGGGCTGCTAGCGGCTGTGGTGGAGGCGGATATAATAGGGTCTTTTAAGAGGCTCTTGGATAGGTACATGGATCATAGAAAAAGAGGGCTATGGGTAACCTGCGGTAATTTCTAAAATAAGTATATGTTTGGCACAACATTGTGGGCTAAAGGGCCTGTATTGTGCTGTAGGTTTTCTATGCTTCTAAATACAAACAACCAATGTGCAGAAAGAAGGCATAATATTAAAAATATGAGTTGTTATTGTTGTAACCATCTTGCACTTTATGGTGCATTGGGCAGCTTTTTTTTTGCTGTTTCCATAGCATTTGACTTTTTTTGAGGCAGAGCTCAACCCAGCAGAGATAGAAAGTGTACAAGGATCTCCCTCGCTGTGGAATGGTAAAACAGATAGTCACTGTGTGTCCGAACGGCTAACAAGGGCAAAGAAGTGAAAAGTATGCAGGAGCAGCCTGTAGAAAAACCGTCTTGCTGCGTCACGAAACGGCATGGTGACATTCGATAGGTGTGTTTGTCCAAAGGCTGGAATCGCTCAGCACTGTAGTGTGGGGTATTTATTAGGTGTGTCCAAAAACAACCTTAAAAAAATTAGCAAGAATAGTGAAAAGGAAACTGCCAATGCTTATAAAAAGATATCTACCAGAAATTACAATAATAGCTGCATACTTTGTCCAGTGTGAACTCCTGGCAGCTTTGATCTCTCTCTCTTACCGACAGTGATGAGCCCTGGTACCCAGGATGTACCAACTTTAATTACCAATACGGTAAAGTTAACATAAGAATCATAATATGATGCACCCCACAATGTAGTTACAATCACATTTTATTATAAACAGAAGTGTCTACCTTAAATACTGTTTACAAACAACATTAAAAAATGACTTCATTAAAAACTGAGTGGATGAGCGTGTGCCTACAAAGACTTACTGTACATTCCCAAACCAAAAACATGGATGAACCAGGAGGTATGTCATCTGCTGAAGGCTAGATCTGTGGCATTCAAGTCTGGCAACTCAGGTCTGTACTAGAAAACCAGGTATGATTTGCGGAGGGCTATTTCAAGGGTGAAGAGACAATTTTGATCAAGGTTGAGGGCGACATGTGGCAGGGATTGAAGACATTACTTCCTACAAAGCGAAACCCAATAGCATGAATGGCAGTGATGCTTCACTACGAGATGAACTCAACGTCCCCACTTTGAAAGGGAGAATACAACTTCAGCTGTGAAGATCCCTGCTGCACTTGATAACCCTGTGATCTCCGCCTCAGAGGCTGATGTTAGACTGTCTTCAAAGAGGGTGAACCCTCGCAAGGCAGAAGGTCCTGATGGAGTACCCGATAAGGCTCTGAAAACCTGTGCCAACCAACTGGCAGGAGTATCCAAGGATATTTTCAACCTCTCAATGCTATGAGCAGAAATTCCCAGTTGCTTCAAAAATGCAACAATTATACCAGTGCCTAAGAAGAATAACATGAACTGCCTTAATGACTATCGCCTGATAGCACTCACATCTACTGTGATGAAATGCTTTGAGAGATTGGTCATGACTAGACTGCACTCCTGCCTCAGTAAGGACAAGGACCCATTGCAATTTGCCTATCGCCACAACAGGTCAATGGCAGATGCAATCTCAATGGCTTTTTTGACCACCTGGACAACACAAATACCTATGTCAGGATGCAATTCATCGACTATAGCTCAGCATTTAATATCATAATTCCCCCAATCCTGACTGAGAAGGTACAGAGCCTTTGTATCTTCCTCTGCAATTGGATCCTCGACTTGCTACTGCTCTACTCTCTCTATATGACTGTGTGGCTAGGCATAGCTCAAATACCATCTATAAATTTGCTGATGATACAACCATTGTTGGTAGAATCTCAGATGGCGACGAGAAGACGTACAAGAGCGAGATATGCCAACTAGAGGAGTGGTGTCACAGCAACAACCTTGCACTTAATGTCAGTAAGATGAAAGAGCCTTCAGGAAGGGTAAGGTGAAGAAACACATACCATTCCTCATAGAGGGATCAGAAGTGGAGAGAGTGAGCAGTTTCAAGTTCCTGGGTGTCAAGATCTCGGAGGACCCAACCTGGTCCCAACATATCGATGCAGTTATAAGGAAGGCAAGACAGTAACTATACTTCATTAGGAGTCTGAAGAGATTTGATATGTAACCAAATACAGTCAAAAACTTCTATAGATGTACCATGGAGAAGATTCTGACAGGCTGCATCACTGTCTGGTATGGTGGTGGGGGGTTACTGCACAGGACCGAAAGTAGCTGCAGAGGGTTGTAAATTTAGTCGGCTCCATTTTGGGTACTAGCCTACGAAGTACCCAGGACATATTCAAGGAGCAGTGTCTCAGAAAGACAGCATCCAATATTAAGGACCTCCAGCACCCAAGGCATACCCTTTTCACACTGTTACCATCAGGAAGGAGGTACAGAATCCTGAAGGCACACACTCAGCGATTCAGGAACAGCTTCTTCCCCTCTGCCATCCGATTCCTAAATGGGCATTGAACCCGTGAACACTACCTCACTTTTTAAAATATATACTATTTCTGTTTTTTTGCACAATTTTTAATCTATTCAATATACAAAGGCGAGGGAAGAGGACCGGGTCGAGACAACAGAGGCTTTTGGAGAAGAGAAGTTATAAGCCCTGTCTCCCCTCTCTTATCATGGGAAATGTGAGATTGCTGGGGAATAAAATGGACGAACTGACTGTGCTTGTCAGGAGTCAGAGAACATTTCGAGAGAGCAGTGTCATGTGTTTTACTGAAACGTGGCTGCACGAGGACATACCCGATCAAAGCGTTTCCATAGAGGGCTTCCAGACCGTTCGAGCTGACCGGAATTGCACTGAGAGCGGTAAGCGTAAAGGAGGGGGGCTGGTGGTTCCGGTAAATACCAGATGGTGCAATCCTGGGCATATTACGATCAAGGAACGGGTCTGTAGCCTGGATATTGAACTTTTTGCTGTTGGACTCCGGCCATATTACTTGCCAAGGGAAATCTCGCATGCAATTGTGGTTGTTGTGTACATCCCTCCCTCTGCCAACCCGACGTCGGCGTGTAACATCATTTACACCGTCATAGCCAGACTACAAACCCAGCACCCAAGTGCCCTCATTACCATCTCAGGTGACTTCAACCATGCTACCATGGCTAGAACACTGCCCAACTTCACGCAGTATGTGAGCTGTACAACCAGAGGGGAGAGGACTCTGAATTTGATGTACGCTAACGTTAAGGATGCATACAGCTCCTCTCCCCTCCCCCCACTGGGAAGGTCAGATCCCAACCTGGTGCATCTAAAACCCTGCTATGTGCCTCTGGTGAAGAGTAAACCTGCAACCTCGAGGACAGTGAGGAAATGGCCGGTGGAGGCTTATGAGGTGCTCCAGGGTTGTTTTGAGGTGACAGACTGGCAGGCACTCTGTGAGCCACATGGAGAGGATATTGATGGGCTCACAGAGTGCATCACTGATTACATCAACTTCTGTGTGGACTGCAATGTTCCGACAAGAACTGTCCTTTGTTATGCAAATAACAAGCCATGGGTGACAAAGGACATTAAGGACATCCTGAACGCTAAAAAGAGAGTGTTTAGAGATGGAAATAGGGAGGAGCTGAGGGCAATACAGAGGGACATACCACTTCCCCACACGAAACCACCACAGTGGGCTTCACAGCTCTACAGGTGAGAAGACAGCTGAAACGTCTCAACCCAAGCAAGGCTGCAGGACCGGATGGTGTCAGTACTAGGGTGCTCAAAGCCTGTGCCCCTCAGCTATGTGGAGTACTTCGCCATGTATTCAACCCGAGCCCGAGGCTCCGGAGGGTTCCTGTATTGTGGAAGACGTCCTGCCTTGTCCCTGTGCCGAAGACGCCGCGCCCCAGCAGCCTCAATGACTACAGACCGGTGGCATTGACCTCCCACATCATGAAGACCCCGGACAGACTTGTTCTGGAGCTGCTCCGGCCTATGGTCAGGCCACACTTAGATCCTCTCCAGTTCGCCTACCAGCCCCGACTAGGAGTTGAGGATGACATCGTCTTCCTGCTGAACCGTGTCTACACCCACCCGGACAAGCCAGCGAGCACTGTGAGGGTCATGTTTTTTGACTTCTCCAGTGCGTTCAACAACATCTGTCCTGCTCTGCTGGGGGAGAAGCTGACAGCGGTGCAAGTGGATGCTTCCCTGGTATCATGGATTCTTGATTACCTGACTGGCAGACCACAGTACGTGTGCTTGCAACACTGTGTGTCCGACAGAGTGATCAGCAGCACTGGGGCTCCACAGGAGACTGGCTTGTCTCCCTTTCTCTTCACCATTTACACTTCGGACCTCAACTACTGCACAGAGTCTTGTCATCTTCAGAAGTTTTCGGATGACTCTGCCATAGTTGGATGCATCAGCAAGGGAGATGAGGCTGAGTACAGGGCTATGGTAGGAAACTTTGTCACATGGTGTGAGCAGAATTACCTGCAGCTTGATGTGAAAGAGACTAAGGAGCTGGTGGTAGACCTGAGGAGATCTAAGGTACCGGTGACCCCTGTTTCCATCCAGGGGGTCAGTGTGGACATGGTGGAGGATTACCAATACCTGGGGATACGAATTGACAATAAACTGGACTGGTCAAAGAACACTGAGGCTGTCTACAAGAAGGGCCAGAGCTGTCTCTATTTCCTGAGGAGACTGAGGTCCTTTAACATCTGCCGGACGATGCTGAAGATGTTCTACGAGTCTGTGGCGGCCAGTGCTACCATGTTTGCTGTTGTGTGCTGGGGCAGCAGGCTGAGGGTGGCAGACACCAACAGAATCAACAAACTCATTCGTAAGGCCAGTGATGTTGTGGGGATGGAACTGGACTCTCTCACGGTGGTGTCTGAAAAGAGGATGCTGTCTAAGTTGCATGCCATCTTGGTCAATGTCTCCCATCCACTACATAATGTACTGGGTGGGCACAGGAGTACATTCAGCACTGAGCGTCATAGGAAGTCATTCCTGCCTGTGGCCATCAAAATTTACAACTCCTCCCTTGGAGGGTCAGACATCCTGAGCCAACAGGCTGGTCCTGGACTTATTTCATAATTTACTGGCATAATTTACATATTACTATTTAACTATTTATGGTTCTATTACTAGTTATTATTTATGGAGCAACTGTAACAAAAACCAATTTCCCCTGTGATTAATTAAGTATGACTATGACTATACATACACTGTAATTGAACTACTTTTCATTACTATTTTTTCTTCTTCTTTTGTATTTTGTGTTGCATTGAACTGCTGCTGCTAGGTTAACAAATTTAACGGCACATGCCGGTGATAATATACCTGATTCTGATTCACACATTTATACATCCCCGTTACTAAAGAAATGGAATATTCCACCATGTATGGCAGGAAAGGCACAATAAAGCCAACCTGAGCACATCGATCCATGACGAGAATATATTGGGGGAAGATAATGAAGAGTGTATACTCAGTGCAATGATAGCAGAATGACAAGACAATGTTTCTGTGGGTAAATGTACATGTGGAAGGAGTGTGTTTACCAAGCACTCTCTGTCACAGGTGGCTATCTCCACGATTGAGGTCTCAAGCTGTGTGCCTAACAGCCGTTTCCTAAAAGAAATCTTAGGCCTTGGGTTCGATGAGTAATTCTGGTTGAGCCACGATTAACACAGACGGTAAGCACTTGGAATGACACTTGTCCTACAGGCTCCCATACGCTAAATCAATAGATTTAGCAGTGGGGCAATGAGGTGAGAATGGATCAAAGTGTTAGGGGCACCTCCTTACCTGATGTAGACACCGAACATTCCCAATTCAACTATACACTCCTTCAGTTTCACAGCCGCGCCAGACCGCAGCAGGTAATTCTTCACTGCCTGTGGTCTGATCCGGTCCATCAGGATATAGGTTGATCGCTTTGATCCGTCTTTAATACTCAACAGAACCTGCTTCAGCTCTTCACTGAAAATGTTGTTACCTGACACCAACAGGAATAGCGAGAATTACACAATCACAGTATCACTTGTGTGGCCCTTTGGTGTGTTAATTAACCCTGTTCCATTAACCACCACCCTACAACCCCAGAAAGACCATAAGACACAAGAGCAGAATCAGGACACTTGGCCCATCAAATCTGCTCCAGCAGTCCTTCATGGCTGATTTATTATCCTTCTCAACCCCATTTTCCTGCTTTGTCCCCTTTCTCCATTGACATCCCTACTAATGAAGAGCCTATCAACATCCACTTTAAATATACCCAATGACTTGTGGCACTGTGGCACTGAATTCCACAGATTTACCACCGTCTCGCTAAAGAAATTCCTTCTCAGCTCTGTTGTAAAGGGATATCATTGTATTTAGAGGCTGTGCCCTCTGGTCCTAGACTCCCCAACTATAGGAAACATTGTCTCCACATCTGATCTATCGAGGCCTTTCAATATTTGATAGGTTTCAGTGAAATTCCCCTCATTCTTCTAAACTCCAGCAAGTATTGGCCCAGAGCCATCAAACACTCTTTTCATTCCTTGGGTCATTCTTGTGAACCTTCTCTAGACCCTCTCCAATGCCAGCATATCTTTTCCTAAATAGGGGGCCCAAACCTGCTCACAATACTCCCAGTGCAGTCTGCCCAATGCCTTATAAAGCCTCAGCATTAAGATTTAAGATTCAAAGTACATTTATTTTCAACATACATTTATTATCAAAGAATACATAAATTCTGCAACCTTGTTTGCTTACAGGTAGCTGCAAAGCAAGAAACCCTAAAGAACCCAATTAAAAAAACAAATAAAGACCAACCCCCAAATTCCTCTGCACACAGAGAAAGATGGGGGAAAAAACACAAAACAAATCATGCAAACAATAGAAGCAAGCAGCAACAACAGCATTCCAAACCAAATTGAGCCCTTAGATCCGAATCACTAGAGCTGCCTGGAGTAGGCCCAAAGCCTCGATATTCAGTTCATCATGTTAGTGGGGCAAATCGCTGCAAAGTTCGCAGACATGAAGCACAGCAGGCGGGGGCAGTTTCATAGCCTTCATGTCGTGGAGGAGTCCCAGTCTATTTGGGCCAGTGTTTAAATTGTCCAAACAGCAGCTCGCAGCTTGCAGCTTGCAATCGAATCCAGGATCCACCGCAGTAAATCACTTCGGGCTACATTTTGTCGCCGAAGGACCGCTCTTGTCCTCTACAAATGGTCCAGCCTTGCCCGACTCTCAACACCCTGCTTTTCCAGTCTATCTGGGCGGGTGCTTAAATTGTCCAAACAGCGGAATGTGCCTCGCATTAAGATCCCGGTCCCACTGTGGTGAATTGCTCCAGGCCCAGAACACACTGGCCAGTGATTCGCTTCGGGCCTAGATTATGCTGCTGAAGAAGCTGTTCCCGACCTCTCCAAATCAGATCGGCGCTTTAAGTGATCCACCCTCACATCGGGTTAGTTGGACGGGTGTCGAAACTCCTCTGTCTCGTCTTCTCCCCTCCGAATTGTCCACTCCAACCAGCATGGCTCGAACTCCGAAGTATGTCGATTTTGCAGCACACCAGCAGGGCACGCCCCATGAATTTGCTTTGCTTTCACTTCATTGTTTGAGATGTTAGTTTACCACAAATTACTTTTTTTAAAAAAGTGTTATCAGTAACATTTTTCATCAAATTTCTTTGCTTTCGAACCACCAGTCAATCACACGCGTTCAGTAGCGCCACCTTAAACAAGGAAGCAGAACCATTAGAATCAGGTTTAATATCCTGGCATATGTTGTGAAATTTGTTAAATTTGTGGCAGCAGTACAATGCAATATATGATAATATAGAGAAAAAGAAAACTGTGAATTACATTGTATAAAATAGTTGAATTAAATAAGTACTGCAAAAAACAGGAAATAAAAAGTAGTGAGGTAGTGTTCATGAGTTCAGAAATTAACTCTCAATTCCCTTTTGAAGGCCCTGACTGCTTCAATCACCTTCACAGGCAGAAAATTCCAGTCCGTAACTACACACAGCTCATTTTATCTCTTCATTAGAAAAAAATTTAGAGATATAGCACAGTAACAGGCCCTTCCAGCCCAACTTGCCTGTGCCATTTAATTACACCCATGTGACCTGGGTACCTGGTTTAGCCTGGTAACCTGTATATCTTTGGAATGTGGGGGGGGGGGAATTGAAGCCCAAAGCAAATCACAGGGCGTTGAGGTCAAGGTCCAGAGCGATTCACTGTGGCGGAGCCCAGTTCCTACTGTGAGGCACAATCCACTGTTTGGACAATTTAAAATTCGGCCCAGGTAGACTGGAAAGGCAAGATGTTGGGACTGGAGGAGTGAGTCGGGCCGATTTCACTCGCTCTCCCGCAATGTTCACACCTCTCCCCACGAAGCTGAGGCTGCGATTCTGTCCCCGGCTCCTGTGCTTCGTATCTGAGAGCTTTGTGGCGATTTGCCCCACTAATATGATGAACGGAGACTGAGGTTTTGGGCCTACTCTGGGCTGCTCTGAGGATTTGGATCCAAGGACTCGATTTGGTTCAGAATGTTGTTGCTCACTTCCATTGTTTGTATGATTTGTGTTTTTCTCCCCCTCTTTCTCTGTGCGCTGCCTGTAAGCAGACAAATCTCAAGGTTGTATAATTTATACATTCTTTAATATTAAGTGTACTTTGAATCTTGAAACTGGAGTACCCGGAATAAATCAGCACAATTTCAATATCCACAATGACATTGTTTACTTCAATATTTTGTGTCTGACAAATGGCTCCATTGAAGTACATACTTAGAGTCAGAGTATATTACAAGTGACAAGACTTCCTCGAGTGGAACATACAACTCTCTAGAGACAAAGGCGAACTGAATCTGGGTTACTGTAATAGAATTATGCTATGTGGTTTCTGATTGAAAGATTCAGTTAAGGGAACAGCTTCTTTCAATTTACCCCATCGAGGCTATTTGGGAATTGACAGACATGGGGCATCCTTTAGGGATTACCAAATAGGGGAGTCAGATATGAATACAAACAAGAACTAACCAGTCTTCAAAAGGCCCATTAAGTACAAACAGTAACCAGTTTTGAAATTCTATCCATATAGCACAGGCTGCCTGGCCCACAGGAGGAGGCTGGGTGCTTGAGGGATATGGTTTGTAAAGTGATGTGACTGTGAGCTGTCCTTGTCTGCATCAGCCAAACATCAGACAATGGCTTTAAGTACGAAGTTCAAAATGCTTTTATTATCAAAGTTTGTATGTATTATACAACCTTGAGATTCGTCTCCTTATGGGCAGCTACAAAACAAAGAAACCTCAAAAGAAGCCACTAAAAAAAAGGAACAAGACCGTCAAAACGTCCAATGTGCGAGGAAAAAAAAATTGTGTAAACAATAAAAGTAAGCAAATAGGTTCAGAACTAAAGTTTTACGAAAGACACCGCTGTAGCCAGAGCAGGCCACGGCATCAGTTCTTGGTAATTGACCTACATCAAGCCAGGCACCTAATGCTATTTTGCAACCTTCTTCAGAGATCGAGGAGAGCTACCACACCAGACGTAGCACATCAAACACAGTCATAGGCATATTGGCTGTATCAATAATTGGGATATTTGTGTTCCCTGAGAGCCAGTCTCACATTAGTAACCTTGAGTGTCTGGTTCTCTATCTTCATAAGCTTTTAGATCGTCTGTGTGAATTACTTTGTCCAAGAGGTGTTTGTACATCTAGGAGGTGTCTTGAACCTTACAACGTACTCCCACTATAAATATATGCTTCAAATGAACCATTTGTCAGACATAAAATAATTTATGTCAGCCTCTCTCAGTTTTAGAACATCTTTCAAGAGGGTAAACCCTCACAAGGTATCAGGCCCTGATAGTGTACGAGGTAGGGCACTGAAAACCTGTGCCAACCAACTAGGGCAAGTGTTCAAAGACATTTTCAATCTCTCATTGCTGCAGTCGGAAGTTCCCATGTGCTTCAAAAGGGTGACAGTCATAGCTGTGCGAAAGAAGAGCAGGGCGAACTGTCTCAATGACCAGTATCCAGTGGCACTCACATCTACTGTGACGAAGTGCTTTCAGGTTGGTCATGTCTAGAATCAACTTTCTGGACCCGCTGCAATTTTCCTATCACAATAGGTTTACAGCTGATCTAATATCACTGGCTCTTCACTCAGCCCTGGATTACCTGGACAATAGCAACACCTGCTCAGTGTTCAGCACCATCATACCTTCGGTACTAATCAACAGCTCCAAAATCTGGGCCTCTGTACCTCCCTCTGCAACTGGATCCTTGACTTCCTCATCAGAAGACCACAGTCAGTGTGGATCACTGCTCTGTTCTCTCTACACCCACATCTGTGTGGTGAGGCACAGCTTAAACACCATCTGTAAACTTACTGATGACACAACTATTGTTGGCAGGATTTCAGATGGTGATGAGGAGACGTACAGTAGTGAGATAGATCAGCTGGTTGAGTGGTGTCACAAAGACAAACTTGCAAAGGGTGAGCTGTTTCACATTCCTGGGTGTCAAAGACTCTAGCAACTTTCTGAGGATATACCAGCATTTTAATTGGTTGCATCACTGCTTGGTTTGGAGGGACCACTGCACAGGATCGGAAAAACTGCAGCAAGTTGTGAACTCAGCCAGATCAAACATGGGCACCAGCCTCCCCAGCATCGAGGACATCTTCAAAGGGTGATGCCTCAAAAAAAAAGTGGCATTCATCATAAAGGACCTCATCATCCAGGAAATGCTCTCTTATTGTTGCCATCAGGGAGGTGGAACAGGACCCTGAAGGCACAGTCAACATTTTAGGAACAGCTTCTTTTCCTCCACCATCAGATTTCCGAATGGCCAATGAAACCATGTACACAGCACCTCAATATTATTTTTAATTTTCTTTCCTTTTTTTGTACTACTTATTTAATTTTTAGAAATAAATCTTATTTTAATTTGTAGTTTCTTTTTAAGTATGTGTCAATGTACCGCTGCTGCAAAACAACAAATTTCACGACATATGCCAGTGATATTAAATCTGATTCTGATTCTGACCAATTGAAATTGAACTGAATCACCAATGTCACCATTGCCTTTGAGGACAAAAATGGATGCACTTTGAGTTTGGGAGACTCAACTAAGAGGCTCTCCAAGACAATGTTTGCTTGTTGTGATGAATAAAAACTTTCACATCAACTGGTTTCTCCAGTGACTCTGTAAGTGTCAACATAGACTAGTCATGATCTAACAGCCCTCTATCAAGTCTGTCAATCTTCCTTGCTCCCAAGTGAACAACCCCAACTTATCTATTCTAGCATTTCTCCTCATCTCTGGAACTCTGGACTATTCCAGGTAACATCCTCTGCATCTTCCCTCACACCTTTCCTGTCCAGAAACAGGTAACATTCCAGTTGCAGCCTAACTAGTGTCATATACAATTTGAAACGATTAGCTGGCCAGATTTGAAGCACTTTCATAAGAAACATAATAGTCATCTACTGTTTCTATTCCTTCACACCTGCTCCATCATTTAAAATTCAAATAGTACAAAGGAACTTGATAATAAAGCATGCATGCGTCATCATATACTACCCTGAGATTCATTTCCTTGCAGGCGTTCATAGTAAAACAAACAAATACAATAGAATCAATGAAAAACTACACACAAAGTCTGACAAACAACCGAAGTGCTAAACAAGACAAATTGTGCAAGTTCAATAACAGTAATAGTAATAATAATAATCTATTCCAAAAGTCACAATACTTAACACCACTAGAATAGTCTGAAAGTTCCTAGCAATTGGGAAACAAGTATGCTTGGAAATGCCTGTACCTCAGGTTTTACCAGATTGACCCGAGATAAAATAAAGGAATAATAAGAATAATAAAATAAATTAGTAAATAAATGATACTGAGATTATGAGTTGTAGAGTCCTTGAAGGTGAGTCTTTAGGTTGTGGAATCAGAAGCATCTAGACAGACACATGAACAGGCAGGAATGGAGGGATACAAAAACAGGAGATACTGCAGATGCTGGAAATCTTGAGCAACCAGACATAAAGTTTTATTGTTTTCCCTTGCACTACCTCAATACAACATTATAATGAAATGATCTGTACAGATGGCTTGCAAAACTAAGTTTTTCCACTGTATCTTGTTACACATGATAATAATACACCCATTTACCTTGGAATGTCTTGGTTTTATTAACGAAGCTTTATAGATATAATTGTGGATGAGGTATCCAATGGTTGCAACAACACTTCTATAATAGAAGCCAACGCTCTTGTGAAGTCGCACTGACATCTAGCAGCGAAAATCCTCTCTTTACTCAGATGTTATCTCCTGAACCAGTGTGGATAACAAGGATTGTCACTGTTGAGACAGTAGACAAATTGGAGTAGCTTCAAGTCACTTCGTAGGCAGGAGTTGATACGTTTCATCACCAACCTCTCAAAGCACTTCATCACAGTGGATGCAAATACTACTGGATGACTGTCATTGAGGCAGGTCACCATGTTCTTCTTAGACACCAGTATAACTGATGCTTGCTTAAAACAGGTCTGTACCTCAGAATGCTGAAACAAGAGGATCAAGGTATTGGTGAACACTCCAGCCAGCTGTTCAGCACAAGTGCTTAGTACTTGGCCAGGACCAAATGCTTATGTGGGTTCACCCTCTTGAAGGATGCTCTCAAGTCGGCCTCAGCGATTGAAATTACAGGTTCATCGGGGGCTGTGGAAGTTTGTGAAGGTTCCATGTTTCGATGGTCTAAGTGAGCATTAAAGGCATCGAGCTCATCTGGGAGCAAAGTCCTGTTGTCACCTATGTTGCTTGGTTTCACCTTGTAGGCGATGGCATTCATGCCCTGCCACAGCTGGCGAGCATCCTTCACTGATTCAAATTTGGTCCATATTTGCCACTTTGCATAAGAAGTGGCTTTCCGGAGATCATACCTGGATTTCTTGTAATTAACTTGGTCACCAGACCTGAATACCACTTATCTGCCCCTCAGATGATGGTGGATCTCAGGGTTCATCCAGGGCTTCTGGTTGAGGAAGAATCTGATGATTTTGTGGGGACACACTCACCAATAACTGTTTTTCATAGAGTCCGTGATAACTGTGGTGTATTTGTTCAGATCCTCTGATGCGTCCTTGAGCACAGCCCAGTTCACCGACTCAAAGAAATACCATAGCTGCTCATCTGCCTGTGGATAACTTCAATTACTTGAACTGATCACTTCCACAACCTATGGACTCACTTTCGACGACTCTACAATTCATGCTCTCAGTCTTAATTTTTTTAAACTATTGATTTAATATTATTTCTGTATTTGCACAGATTGTCTTCTTTTGCACTGGTTATTTGTCAGTCTTTGTTTATGTATATAGTTTTTCATTGATTCTAGTGCATTTCTTCGTACTACTGCAAATGGCTGCAAGAAAATGAATTTCAAGGTGACGTATATGTACTTTGATAATAAATTCAGTCAAAGGCACATGCTCAATGATTCAGGAACAGCTTCTTTAACTTTGCCATCTGATTCCTGATTGGACATTGAACCATGAACATTACCCCGCTACTTTTTTGCTTGCACTACTTACTTAATTTAACTATTAATCAAACTGGATGTTGGTGACCCTCTTGAACCAATACACTTCCTCTGTACTATGTGGAAGTTCTCAGCTCAAGAAATAACCCTGTTGTCTGATTTACAAAGAGACAACGTTATCTTACCTCCTCCTTCTCGCTGTGGTTTCAGCACGTAAGATTCTGGATCCTCCAATGCTTTTGCTATTATTTCATCACCCTCACGACCCTGCCACAGAGAAAGTTTTGTCTCACTTATTAAAAAAAAGTTTAAAAATGCAACATTATTATTGACATTTCCATTCAGCTTTCTAAACACTACTCCCATTAGATATTTCATAGATTGTTCCTGTTCTGCTTGGAAGAAACCATTTGCAAACGTTCCCATCCCAATTTAACAGCTCCGTGTTCTTCCTGTGTGGATCCAATGCTATCTACTGTTACCTTATTGTGGGCTGAAGGGCCTACACTATTCTGTGCTCCCTTCAAGCTCCCGTACCTCCCTCTCATTGTCACGATCAGGGAGGAGGTACAAGAGCCTGAAGGCACACACTCAACGATTCAGAAACAACTTCTTCCCCTCCACCATCCAATTTCTGAATGGACATTGAACCCATGAACATTACCTTAATACTTTTTGCACTGCTTATTTAATTTAAATATATATACATACACACACACACACACACATACACATACTTACAGTAATTCACAGTTTTTATTAACATGGTATTGCAATACACTGCTGTCACAAATTTCAAATGGCAAACTTCAGGACGTATGCGAGTGACCTAATCCTCTAATACAATCTCCCTGAACAAGGAGGCACAGCAGCACCTCCACTTCCTAAGAAGGTTGAGGCAAGCAAGGCACCACCTCAGTTCTTAACTGCGTTTTACAGGAACACTATTGAGAATGTCCTGATAAGTTGCATCTCCATCTGGTATGGGAGCAGTCGAGCATCAAACCAGAAGTCTCTGCAAAGGACTGTGAGAATAGCTGAGAGGATCATAGGGGTCTCCCTACCATCTATCAGGAGTGCTGCACACACAGGGCCCTTAGTATTATTAAGGATCCCACCCATCCATCCAGCATCTTCTCCAACTTTCTACCGTCAGGCAGGAGATTATGATGCATGAAAACAAGAACGGTCAGGATGAAAAACAGTTTCTTCCCCCAAGCCATTAGGCTTCTGAACTCCCCGCCGCTTCGTATTTGAAGTGTCACTGTTTAACCTGTTCCGTATCGCACAATATTTAATATTAATCCATTTAATTTGTTATTTATGTATGATCCATCTGTAGATTTTATCCTTACTTTTGTAAGTTATCATGTGCTATGCGTGTTATATAAGATGTTATATAGTGTGGGCACTTGGCCAAGTGGTTAAGGCATTGGACTAGCGATCTGAAGGTCGTGAGTTCGATCCCCAGCCCAGGCAGCGTGTTGTGTCCTTGAGCAAGGCACTTAACCACACAGTGCTCTGCGACGACACTGGCGCTGAGCTGTATCGGCCCTTGCCCTTCCCTTGGACAACATTGGTGTTGTGGAGAGGGGAGACTAGCAGCATGGGCAACTGCTGGTCTTCCATACAACCTTGCCCAGGACTGCGCCCTGGAGAGTGAAAACAAGACTAATGGATGCCTTTATGTGTGTTATATGTACTACTATGCTTTACACCCTGGTTTGAAGAAATGTTGTCTTGTTTCTATATACATTATATTGGTTATATATGTTATGTATTATATATATATTATATGGTTATATATGTTATGTGCATGTGCATAGTTAAATGACAATAAACTTGACTTGATATTAAACCTGATTCTGAACATGATAAAATACCATGAACAGAGCAGACAAGATGCAAATTAAGTACAGAAAAGCAAACAGAAACTACAGGACAATAACTCTCTACTAAAACTAAGATATGATTGGCTGCCGTAAATGAATGTTTCCATCACAGGTATGTTTACAAGCGTTAATGACCAATAGAAACTACATAGATATCTACAGAACCTTGTGGGCTGAGAGGCCTGTAATATGCTGCAGATTTCTATGTTCTTTGTTCTCTATAGTTTCTATTGGTCATTAATGCTTGTAAATGCACATAATGATTAGTGAGTTTATTCTTTGTCTGGCAATAAGGAATGAGGACGTGTTTAAGATCCTCATCTGGTCAATGCTTACATAAAACTACAATTCTGAGTGAAATTCTTTGGAGTAGCTCGGGATTGTGCTGCTCCCCTGGTGCACAAGGAAGTAAAGTTTAATTGGGAAATCATTACTAGTTGTCACAACCCAGTTGACCGGAGACAACAAACTCATGAGCTCAACAGGAATATTTTGGTTTCTCAGTTTGATGCCCACACTGACAAAAAGTCTGGTGATCAATAGAAAGATTGAGAATAAATGACTGTTTTATCAGTTTTTACTGCTTCCTCTAGGACAGGGGTTCCCAACCTGGGGTCTGCGGACCCCCCAGCTAATGGTAGGGCTCCAAGGCATAAATAAGGTTGGGAACACCTGCTCTACACAAATCAAAAGAAGTTGCAGGTAGTAAATCACTACACTACACTTTGCCTGAGAGGGCAATTAACCCGAGAGACTCCACTGTTATAAGAACATGAATTTCTGCAGATGCTGGAAATCCAGAGCAACACATAGCAAATGGTGGAGGAGCTTAGAAGGCCAGGCAGCATTTATAGAAAGGAACAAGCAGCTGACATTTCAGGCTGAGGCCCTTCATTAGCACTTGCTCTCTGCCTGAAAAGTTAACTGTTTATTCCTTTCCTTCCTGCCTGACCCGCTGAGTTCTTCCAGGGTTGTGACTGCACCATCGCAAATGACGAGCTTGCTGTTTTGATATGTAATGTTTGCAAGCAGCATCAAATCATCAGTGGTCACAGTCTTTCTCCCCTCCCAAGAAACTGGATGGGGAGTGGAGTCTCAAACTAGAAGCACAGGATTAAGTTGCGAAGAGGAAGATTTACAGGGGACATGAGGGGAAATATCTTCCCCACACAGAGGGCAGTGTATACATGGAATGAGCTGTAAGAGGAATTTCACATCATCAAAAAGCCAATGGCAATAAATCCATTCTAATTCTGAAGTGGTAGCGGTGGGCACCATTCTGAAGTTCCAAAGATACTTGGGCAGGTACACGGATAAGAAAGCTTTTGAGGGATAAGGGTCAAATGCAGGTAAATGAGATTACCATGGTCAGCATGGACAAGTTGGGCCAAAGGGCCTGTTTCTGTCCTGTGATCTCTATCCTCCACTTAGTGCACAGATCTGGAGGCTTTTCCTTGCTTTGAAATATAGTTTGATGATTCCCTTGAAATTATAGGAAATTAATGTTTTCTTGAAATACAGTTTGATGATTCCTCTGCTCTTTCTTGAATAAACTGATGTGTTTACTGTGTAACATACCAATCTCCAATTTGTTGTGTAACACCCACTCAGCGGAACTGAAAGTCACCTCTGCTACACGGTGAACCAGTTTTTGCTTTACCCTTCATGCCCACGGCTTAACCATGTGAATGCTGATAGTTGATAGCATCTTGTGTGTCTGTCAGCAGTTCAAAACAACTTTTTAAACACATCTTATGAGAAAAATAAATAAGAATAGCTTGTCCTGATCCAACCACATAGACACTGTGGCCAAGAAAGCACACCAGCAGCTTTACTTTCTCAGTAACAGGAATTACTTCTGAGGAAGCAGAGACAGTAAAAATATGAATTCATGTAATTCACATATATCATAGACTTTGCAGTATCCAAGATATCTTCAAGGAACAACGTCTCAGGAAGGTGGCGTCCCTCATTAAGGTCCCCCAGCATCCAGGACATGCTCTCTTCTCATTGTTACCATCAGGAAGGAGGTACAGAATCCTGAAGGCAAACACTCAGTGATTCAGGAACAGCTTCTTCCCCTCTGCCATCTGATTTCTGAATGGACATTGAACCCATGAACACTCCCTCACCACTTTTTAAAAAAGATTTATTTCTGTTTTTGCATGACTTATTTTAACTTAACTATTTAATATACCTAATTTAATTCAGTTTTTTCTCTATTTATCATGTATTGAATTGTATTGCTGTTGCAAAGTTAACATATTGCATGACATATGCCAGTGATATTAAACCTGATTCTCATTTTAAATTCATATAATTCATACATTGAAGTATGTTACTATATTTTAACAGTTCGTATAATATCGATATAATAACATGAATATTCAATATAATCCTACAATTCTACATGGATTCATCATCATTATGTGCCATGTTGTATGATGTAGGTGATCCTGGTCTCATGACCATGCTTGTCCTTGGCAAGTTTTTCTCCAGAAGTGCTTTGCCATTGCTGCCTTCTGGACAGTGTCTTTCACAAAATGGTGACTCCAACCATTATCAATACTCTACGGAGACTGCCTGCCTGGCATCAGTGGTTGTATGACCAGGAGTTGTGATATGCACCAACTGCTCATGACCCTGATCGGGGGGCTAAGCAGGTGTTACATCTTGCCCAAGGGTGACCTGCCAGCTAGTGTTACCCTTCCTTTGGTAGAGATGTATCTCCACCCCGCATCCCAGTAGGAATTATAATTCATATCCTATATCAATTATATTTATATAATTTCTAATTTACAGTACTGTGCAAATATCTTAGACACAAACAGTATATATATCTAGGGTGACTAGGACTCTTGCACAGTACTGTATTTGTCAATATGGAGCAGAGAGTTAGTTTGTAACTCTGGTGGGAGCAAAGGATGTCAGAATAGTGAGGGTGGAGTGCCATGGGAAGGATGTGGGACAGGTGGCAAAGAAAGCATGCCAGGGATTGGGAGGGGGTGAGGGGGGTGGTGGGGAAGAGGTGGTGTGGGTGCAGACACACCCAACCCTGAGACACCAGGCAAGGTAATTGATTCCAAACAATTGGCTTATTGATCATTACAGAATGTCCCTCTGGTGCTTCTCGCTCTCTCTCCTCTCCTAACCATGATTCCCCTCTCCCTGCCCCATTCCCACTCTCAGTCCACAATAGAGACCCATATCAGAATCAGGTTTATCATCAGTCATGTGTTATGAAATTTGTTTTTTTTTGTGGCAGAACAGTGCAATACATAAAATCACTACAGTACTGTGCAAAAATCTTGGGCACCCTAGCTAAATTTTTGTGCCCAAGACTTTTGCACAGTACTGCATACTATTTGTTTTTTTTTGAAAACCTTATGTACAAATTTGCATTCTACACCAAGAAAGCATCCTTTCTGAATGTGTCACGGTTTGCTAAGGCAACTGCTCTGTCCTGAACCGCAAGAAGCTGCAGAGTTGTGGACACAGCTCAGCACATCACATAAACCAGCCTCCCCTCCATGGACTCTGACCACACTCCTTACTGCCTCTGAAAAGCAGCCAGCATACCACTCCTCACAGAGGGATCGGAAGTGGAAAGAGTGAGCAGTTTCAAGTTCCTGAGTGACAATATCTCTGAGGATCTATCCTAGCCCCAACATATCAATGCAGCTACAAAGGTGGCACGGCACTGGCTATATTTCATTAGGAGTTTGAGGTGATTTGGTATGTCACCAAAGACATTAGCAAATTTCTACAGAGGTACCGTGGGGACCATTCTAACTGGCTATTGCACAGGATCAAAGTAAGCTGCAGAGAGTTGTAAACTTCGTGAGCACTATAGCCTCTGTAGTATCCAGGACATCTTCAAGGAGCAGTGCCCCAAAAAGGTGACATCCATCATTAAGGACCCCTATCATCTGGGTCGTGCTTTGTTCTCATTCCTACCATCGGGAAGAAGGTACAGAAACCTGAAGGCACACACTCAGTGATTCAGGAACAGCTTCTTCCCCTCTGCCAACCGATATCTGAATGGACACTGAACTCATGGACACTACCTCACTACTTTTTATTTTTATTTTTGCACCACTTATTTAATTTAACTAATAAATATATATACTTACTGCAATTCACATTTTATTTCTATTATCATATATTGCATTGTACCATTGCTACAAAGATAACAAATTTCATGACATATTAAACCTGATTCTGATAATCAAAGACCCCTCTTCACTCAATATTCTCTTTTGCCCGTCCTTAAAACATAACTGAAGTCTGAAAACATTACACCAGGCCTAAATCAACTTCTGTCCTGCTATTATAAAACCCTTGAATGGATCTCTTGAACATTGAAGATGAATTATTGACCTTAATGTACCACTGCTAATCTGTAACTGTTACACAGCATTCTCCATTCTGTTGCTGCTTTTACTTGCACTAGCTCAATTGGTCCTTATTGATGGCTTGCAAAGTTAAGTTTCTCCTCTGTACTTCAGTACACATGACAATAATAAACCAGATTCCAATTTGCCGCAGCTCATAAACAGCACATTTATGTACCTTATCGATGCTGTACAGGCCCACAAAAGTGGCACGGATTCGTTCGATGGCTTCTGGAGACTCGGACAGGTAGCTCTCGAGGACTCCAGCACGCACCAACTCCTGCTGTATCTTCTTGGTTCCCACAAGGTGGGTGGCAATATCTGGGCATTTAATTGCCAACGAACGCTCGATCATCAGTCGTGCCAACCAGCACTACAAAAACATTAAGCCGACACATCATTCCATGTAAAATACATGTCAGTAATTCTGAATTTGTCTCAAACTCATTGTTATCAAACATCATGACTAGGTTTACAGAGGGTGCAGTGGAGTTTTATCAGGGTGCTGCCTGTATTGGACAGCATGTCTTCTGAGGATAGGGTGAGTGAGCTAAGAAATTCAGCAAGTCAGGCAGCATCTATGGAAAGAGTAAACAATCGACATTTTAGGCCAAGACCCTTCACCAGTCCTGATGAAGGGTCTTGGCCCGATACATTGACTGTTTACTTTTTCCCCATGGATGCTGCCTGGCCTGCTGAGTTCCTCCAGCATTTTGAGTGTGTTACTTTGATTTCCAGCATCTGCAGATTTTCTCTTGTTTGTGAGTGAGCTAAGGTCTTTTTGAAAAATGCAGGAGGAAGATAAGTGACTTGACAAAGTTGTATATGATAATAAGAGGCATAGGTAGAAGACAGCCAGTGCCTTTTCCCCAGGCCAGCAAAGGCCAATACCAGAGGGCATCTTTTGAAGGTGAGCGCAGATTAGGTGTGATGACAGAGAGGAGTAAGTGCCTGCAATGCACTTCTGGGTGTGGTGGTAGAGGCTGATACATTAGGGACATATAAAACTCTTACATGGAAGAAAGAAAAATGGAGTGCTATGGGTTACATAGGAGGGGAGGGTCAGATTGATTGTGGAGTAGTTTAAAAGCACAACACTTTGCTGTACTAATCTATATTCTAGTTCTGGGTTCTTTCAAAAGAGATTTAGTATAATTCAGCACAAATGTTGTGGGCCAAAGGAGCTTTTTTTAAATGGTATACCATTCCATGTTTTATATATTTCCCAATCATATTAACCATTTAAGATGATTAGTCAATTTGTGGTCTTATTGCAATTTTGACACCATCCACAGAAAAGTAATAAATGCAGATCTGGCCACTAGGGGGTACTATGGGCCTATTTTTCACAAGCCATAATTTTGTACTCAGATGTTACTCCAAGCCTTGAGCTGAAAAAGCAAAATTTGAGGGGCAAATAGGCTATTTCTGTCATTCTAGAAAAAAAATCCTACCCTCAATTTAAAAAAAAGCCTAGGACAATGAATGACAGAAATACACAGCTTAACGCCACATTTGTGCACCAGTTCTGTAGACCTGCATGTCACAGCTCTGTTTATTTAGTCATAGAAAAGTACGTACAGCAACGAAACAGGCCTTTCAGACCATCTAGTCCATGCTGAAACCATTTGAACTGCCTACTCCTATCAATCTGCACTGAGACTATAGTCCTCCACACCCCTACCATCCACATATCTATCCAAACTTTGCTTAAACAATGAAATCGAGCTCGCAGGCACCACCAGTGCTGGTAGCTTGTTCCACACTCTCATGACCCTCTGAGTGAAGAACTTTCCCCTCATGTTCCCCTTAAACTTTTCACCTGTCATCCTTAACACATGACCTCTGGTTGTAGTCCGACCCAACTTCAATGGAAACAGCTTGCTTGCATTTGCCCTATCTATACCCATGATAATTCTGTATACCTCTATCAAATCTCCTCTCAATCTTCTACATTCCAAGGAATGAAATCCTAACCTATTCAATCGTTCCCTATAACTCAGGTCCTCCAGACCTGGCAACATGCTTGTAAATTGTGGCAATGAGCCCCAGACCCTCAATGAATGGTAAGTACTCAATGAATGGTAAAAAAACATTGAAAAAACAGTAGCCAGTGCGCAGGCAGGGAAAGCGTTAGTGGCTTTGATGGCAATGGAAGGCAGGCGGAGCACCACCAAATGTGTTGAGTTATTTCTCCTTGCATGGGCACTTTTCTTATTTTTTTAAAACCATAAAAGAAAGAGAGGGTCTAGCAGAGTGGCCGTCATTGGAGTGGGGGCAAGAGTCAGAGTGAAAACTTTAGAGGCTTTGACAAGAAGAGGATGAGGTCAAAGAACCAGGTAAGAAGGGTAGTTTTTTCTTTTTGTTATTGCTGATTTGGTCTTGGTTAACCATTGTACAAGTGCAGGCAGGGTAGCAGATATGGCAGTGGAATGCTCCTCCAGTAGAATGTGGGAATTCATGGAACCTGATGGTCTCCCTGATGACTACACCTGCAGGAAGTGCAGCCAACTTCAGCTCAGGAAAGACTGCATTAAGGAGCTGGAGTTGGATGAACTAAGGATCATCTGGGAGGCAGAGCAATTGATAGATAAGACTTTTGAGCAGTATAAGACTAGAGTGCAGAGATCAGGAAGTAGATGGGTGAACACCGAGAGAGGTAAAGGGAGAAGGAAGTCAGTGCACGATGCCCGTGTGGCCATTCCCCTCAGCAACAGGTATATCCCTTTGGACACTGCTGTGGGGGATGACCTATCTGGGCACGGCAGCAGCAGCCAGACCAACAGCACTCCGGTTGGCTCTGAACCTCAGAAGGGAAAGGTGAAGCCAGGCGGAGCGATAGTTAGGGGGACAGATAGGAGATTCTGCAGCAGATGACTCTGAGGCAGGAATGGCTGCTGAGTGTGCCAGGCTATAGACGTTTTTGAGGATGTCACTAAACACACTGATGAAGGTAGAACCGTAGATGTAGCGTATATGGACTTCAGCAAAGCATTTGATAAGGTACCCCATGCAAGGCTCATTGAGAAAGTAAGGAGGCATGGGATCCAAGGGGACATTGCTTTGTGGATCCAGAATTGGCTTGCTCACAGACAGCAAAGAGTGGTTGTAGACGGGTCACGTTCTGCATGGAGGTTGGTGACCAGTGGTGTGCCTTAGGGATCTGTTCTGGGACCCCTTCTTTTTGTGATTTTTATAAATGACCTGGATGAGGAAGTGGAGGGAAGGGTTAGTAAATTTACTGATGATAAAAAGTTTGGGGGTGTTGTGGATAGTGTGGAGGGCTGTCAGAGGTTACAGGGTGACATCAATAGGATGCAAAACTGGGCTGAGAAGTGGCAGATGCAGTTCAACCCAGATAAGTGTGAGGTGGTTCATCAATATGATGGCAGAATATAGTATTAATGGTCAGACTCTTGGCAGTGTGGAGGATCAGAGGGATCTTGGGGGCCGAGTCCATAGGACACTCAAAGCTGCTGCGGTTGACTCTGTGGTTAAGAAGGCATACGATGCATTGACCTTCATCAACCGTGGGATTGAGTTTAAGAGCCGAGAGGTAATGTTGCAGCTATATAGGATCCTGGTCAGACCCCATTTGGAATACTGTGCTCAGTTCTGGTCACCTCACTAAAGGAAGGATGTGCAAACTATAGAAAGGGTGCAGAGGAGATTTACAAGGACGTTGGCTGGATTGGGGAGCATGACTATTGAGAATAGGTTGAATGAACTCGGCCTTTTCTCCTTGGAGCGGCGGAGAATGAGATGTGACCTGACAGAGGTGTATAAGATGATAAGAGGCATTGATTGTATGGATAGTCAGAGGCTTTTTCCTCAACCACTTCTGCTGGAAGCTCGTTCCACACAGCTACCACTCTCTGACTAAGAAGTTCCCCCTCATGTTACCCCTAAACTTTTGCCCTTTAACTCTCAACATGTCCTCTTGTTTGAATCTCCCCCACTGTCAATAGGAAAAGCCTATCCACGTCAACTCTATCTATCCCCCTCATAATTTTAAATACCTCTATCAAGTCCCCCCTCAACCTTCTATGTTCCAAAGAATAAAGGCCCAACTTGTTCAACCTTTCTCTGTAACTTAGGTGATGAAACCCAGGTAACATTCTAGTAAATCTTCTCTGTACTCTCTCTATTTTGTTGACATCTTTCCTATAATTTGGTGACCAAAACTGTACGCAATACTCCAAATTTGGCCTCACCAATGCCTTGTACAATTTCAACATTACATCCCAACTCCTATACTCAATGCTCTGATTTATAAAGGCCAGCATACCAAAAGCTTTCTTCACCACCCTAGCCACATGAGATTCCACCTTTAGGGAACTATGCACCATTATTCCTAGATCTCTCTGTTCTACTGCATTCTTCAATGCCCTACCATTTACCATGTATGTCCTATTTTGATTAGTCCTACCAAAATGTAGCACCTCACATTTATCAGCATTAAACTCCATCTGCCATCTTTCAGCCCACCCTTCTAACTGGCCTAAATCTCTCTGCAAGCTTTGAAAACCTACTTCATTATCCACAACTCCACCTATCTTAGTATCATCTGCATACTTACTCATTCAATTTCCCACCCCATCATCCAGATCATTAATGTATATGACAAATAACATTGGACCCAGTACAGATCCCTGAGGTACACCACTAGTCACCGGCCTCCAATCTGACAAACAGTTATCCACCACTACTCCCTGATGTCGCCCATCCAGCCACTGCTGAATCCATTTTACTACTTCAATATTAATACCTAACGACTGAACCTTCCTAACCAACTTGAGTCATTTGCCAAGAAAGCTAAAAATAACATTGATAGTGGTTTCATTGCTACTTATAATATTTCCAAAATGATAGCAAAGTGTGGAAAATCTCATACAATTGGTGAAAGATTAATAATGCCCGCTCTATCAGAGGTGATCACCACTATTTTCAAAATGGATACCAGTATTTTTGAAAACCTACAGCACAATACAGGCCCTTCAGCCCACAAAGCTGTGCCGAACATGTCCTTACCTTGGAAATTTTAAAATCAATTCCTCTGAGTAATAACTGTAGCTCATCGTATTAACAAAATGAGTGAAGACACTGAGTATCAACTATGCACATAGCTACAAAAATCAGAATTTGGGATGCAAATGGATGAGGTAACTGTGCGAGAAAAGACATTGCTAATGGCATATATAGTTTATCAAAGATGGAAAAGTTTATGAAAAAATCTCTTTTGTAAAAGGTTAAAAACAAATATCAACAGAGAAACAATTTACAAGCTCAAAATGTATATTGAGGATAAAAGTATTCCAATAAGGAACATGATTTCTTTTGCAACAGATATGACAGGTCGTCATGCTGGTTTGGTGGCATTTATGAAAAAAGCAATTCCAAGTCTGTTTGCAATCCAATGTGTAATTCATCAACATCTCACAGCCAAAAACCTCAGCATGAGTCTTTTTTCAAGCACGACTCTTGTAATACCTGCTATCAACAAAATTAAAGCTCATCCATTACATAGCAGAATATTTTGCCAGTTATGCCAAGATAACGATGAGGAGTTTGAACACTTGCTTCTCCACATTGAAGTGCATTGGGGGTGAAAAGGCTGCTGCTTAAAATGTTTCTTTTATCTTTTTGACAGAGTGGTTGAATTATTGCTCAAAGTCAACAAGAGCTTGGGAAACAAGATAGAACTTCTACGTGGAGATTTGTTCGGCACGGACTAAAAGGGCCGCGATGGCCTGTTTCCGTGCTGTAATTGTTATATGGTTATATGTTATATGGCATACCTAGCCAATCTGTATGACAAATGAACATTCTAAATATGAAACTGCATGGTGAGAATTTCAATTTAATCCAGGCAAAAAGTGTAGTACACTTTTAGTGGAAAATTGGAAATATATAAGCAAAGCATTGGGAGAAGAATGCTCTCACAGCTTCCCAGCATAGAAAGTAAAGCACTCTCTTTCGCAGATGGTGATTTGCAAGAGTACTGCTTACACCTGCAGTCACTAAAGAAGGATTTTCAGAATTGATTCAAGGATTTGAACAATCTGGAAATTCCAGTCTGGGTAATTAACCCATTTCTTTGCAAGGTGGAAGAACAGGAAGAGAGCTTGCAAGGAGAAATTATTGAAATTCAGAATGATGAAGCAGCTAAAATGCTTTTCAAAAATGTCAGCTTCTGTGGAATGTGGCTACACTGTCATACAAAGTCTCCTGGTCTTTGGAGAAGAGCCAAACTGCTCTTCATTGCATTTCCATCCTCCTACCTTGTTGAAAGAGGCTTCAGTGCAGTGAACCACATACTCACAAAAACAGAAACCCCTTAGACATTGTTACGTATGGGAACTTAAGGCTTTTGCTGTCACAACTTGAACTAGATATTTCAACTCTTGCTAAAAACTATCAAGCTCAAGGATCACATTGATATCGAAGCTGCTGTACAGCGCACAGGTATTGTGTAAGCTAGGTTTAAAGACAAATAAAAAATTAAAGCGGAGTCATTTTTCTCATGTTAGCATATAGTAGACATGTTTTTACGCTATGAGGATGCTGGAAAGTACATTGTGCCTAAGAGGGGCATTGGCAAGAATGAAGGTGCTTTAGGTGGGGTGTTGGCAAGAATGAAAGTGCTGGGGGGGGTGGTGTTGGGCTAAAAAAATTGGGAAACACTGCTTTATACTCTTGTATAGCCAACGGCTTGGTGACTTTGACAAGCAAGAGCAAGGATATCAAGAACAAGTGACAAGATGAAAACAAGTTAAAGAAATCCTATCTGGTATGGTATGGTGGTTGTCTATCATATCCAATGATGACAGGAAACATGTGCAGGAGAGTACTTAAAAAGGAAAAGCTGTTGCCCTGGCACAGTTCCACTCTCTGGACCTCAGATGTCTAGGCCCAGTGGTATGAACAAGCATCACGAACTGGGGTCCTCCTTGGTTTCAGTGGATGATCATGACGTTTTCTGTGCCTTATCATGCCTTTTGCGCTCCATGAAATGTTGCAGAAACACCTTCCTGGCCAATGGATCTCACTGCAGATCTCATCTGCCCAGTTCGCCAGAGCTGACTTTACATGCTGGGGCAGGCACATTCCTATTTCACCAGGGTATGGCCGCTGGCTACCCTCACCTGCTTTAGCCTGCTTGTCAAAGTGCTGTACCTATCTACAAGAAAGATGCCAACAAGATTGAAAACGTATAGAGAAATTTTACAAGGATATCGCCAGGATTTGAGGACTTGACTTGTAGGGAAGTGATAGGTTAGCGTTGGATTTCCGGGGGTGGGGAGCACAGTAACATAGCAGTTAGCATAACACAATTACAGAGCCAGTGACGCAAGTTCAATTCCCACATCTGTCTGTAAGGAGTTTGTACATTCTCCCCTTGACCAGCACATCACACAAACCAACCTTCTGTCCTTGGACTCACTTTACACCGCACGCTGTCGGAGCAGTGCTGCCAGGATAATCAAGGACACAACCCATCCAGTCAATACACTTTTCGTCTCTCTTCCCTCCGGGAGAAAGCTCAGGAGCTTGAAGACTCGTACGGCCAGATTTGGGAACAGCTTTTTTCCAACCGTGATAAGACTGCTGAACGGATCCTGACCCGGATCTGGGCCGTACCCTCCAACTACCTGGACCTGCCTCTCGGTTTTTTTTTTGCACTACCTTACTTTCCATTTTTCCTATTTTCTATTTATGATTTATAATTTAAATTTTTAATATTTACTATCGATTTGTAATCCAAGGAGCAGGAAGCGCAGAATCAAATTTCACTATGATGATTGTACATTCTAGTATCAATTGTTTGGCGACAATAAAGTATAAAGTATGTTTCCTCCCACATTCCAAAAACAGAGATTTGTAAGGTTTAGTGAGTTGTAGGCATACTATGTTGATACTAAAAGCATGGCAACACTTGTGGGCTGCCCCCAGCACATCCTCAGACGATGTTGGTTGTTAACGCAAAGCATGCGTTCCTATGTATGTTTCAATATCCAGGTGACAAAGGTTAGGACCTTATTCCCTGGGATAAGGAAAATGAGGACGCCATAGTGGCATAGTGGTTAGCTTGACTCAGAGCGTCGCAGTTCGGATTGAATTCTGGCGCCATCTGTAAGATGTTCATACGTTCTCCCTGTGACTGAGCGGGCCTCTTCCGGGTGCTGGGGTTTCCTCCCACAGTCCAAAGATGTACCAGTTGGTAGGTTAATTGGTCATTGGAAATTGGCCCATGATTAGGCTAGGATTAAATAGGTGAGTTGCTGAGCCAGGAACGTATCGCTAAATAAAAATAAAATAAAATTTGATAGAGGTATACAAAATTATGAGGGGTAGGGATAGGGTAAATGCAAGCAGGCTTTTTCCACTGAGGCTGGGTGAGATGAGAACAAGAGGTCATAGGTTAAGGGTGAAAGGTAAAATATTCAAGGGGAACCTGAGGGGGAACGTCTTCACTCAGAGGGTGGTGTGAATGTGGAACGAGCTGCTGGCAGAAGTGGTGGATTGCTAAATTTCAGATGGGTTGGGATAAGTACATGGATGGGAGGGGTATGGATATCTAGTCCCACGTGTGAGTTGATGGGTCTAGGCAGAATAACGGCTTGACATGGACGAGATAGGCCAAATGGCCTGTTTCTGTGCTAGTCATAGTCACAATCATACTTTATTAATCCCGGGGGAAATTGTAGAGCTCTATGACTCCAAGTCAACAAAAACTACTTGTAATTAAATCACTGGCAAGTTTAATAAAAAAAAATATACCAACCTCTTCACTGTGGTAATCATCTGGACTGTATCCGGTTCGAAAATAGGCTATTGCAACTTCATAGCCATCTCTAAACATCAACACAACAAAGACAAATGTTACAGAACTTCCTCAAACAAATTTTAAAGTCAATGAAAAGCAACTGTACGACAGACACTGGAAATCAGACGTGAAAACAAAAGTGCTGGAAAATCTCAGCAGGTCAGACAGCAGCCACAGAAAAGAAACCTTTCATCAGAATGGAAAGTAAATCTGAATTAAAAGAAAATGATTTTGTTGATGTAGTGGGTGAAGGTGGAAGGGAGAGTGGGTGAACAAAGAGGACTTCAGTGATAGGATGAAGCAATGTACTCATTAAGTGGGCAGTTAAGCTCCTTTCTGTCTGTAAGGCATAGAAGCAGAATTAGGCCATTTGGCTCATCCATCATCAAGAAACCCCACCATCCAGGCCAAGAACTCTTCTCACTGTTGTCATTGGGATGGAGGTCCCACATCACCAGGTTCAGGAACAGTTCAACCATCAGGTGTCTGAACCAGCATGGATTACTTAACTCACCACACCGAACTGATTCCAAAACCTATGGACTCACTTTCAAGGACTCTACAATTCATGCTCATTATATTTATTGCTTATTGATTTATTATTATTATTTAAGTTTTTTATATTTGCACTCCACAACTCATGTTCTCAGTATTATTTATTTACTTATTGTTTCAAATTTGTATTGATCACCTTTTGCACATTGGTTATTTAACAGTCTATGTTTCTATGTAGTTTTTCATTGTTCTATTCTATTTCTTTGCTTTACTGTGAATTCCTGCAAGAAAATTAATTTCAAGGTAGGATATGATGCTATATGCATACTTTGATAACCATCTTACTTTTAACTTTGAAGTCTGTCTGCCATTTGATCATGGCTGATTTATTTTCCCTCCAAGCGATGTGCACCGCCTGTCTGACATGTTCCTAATACTGTGAAATTTAGGTGATAAGTAAGGGATGACAGCGAGTAAAAATGGCTACCCCCACTACAAACAGCGAGGAGGAGTTATCTGAAGCAGGAGAATTCAAAACTGACTGCTGCAGGCTGTTCGGGATTATTCTGGAGTAGTGAAATTACGTGAATGTAGCAGGCAGTGAGCACCTCTGCTCCATCCGCCAAAACCAGAACTTCCTGGTGGCCAAACATTTTAATTCTGATTCCCATTCCTGTTCCAGCACATTGGTCCACGGCCTGCTCTTGTCCAAATGGAGGCAAATGTCAATTCCTTGTTCTGGTAAAAAAAAATTCCTTTCCCCACTCTGGTCCATTAGCTCTTCTTACCTGCCTATCACTTCCCCCTGCATCCCCTTCTCCTATAGTCCACTCTCTTCTCCTATCAAATTCCTTCTTCTTCAGCTCTTTACCCTTCCTATCCACCTGGCTTCACCTATCACCTTCTAGCTAGCCTCCTCCTCCTCCCCCTACCTTTTGATTCTGGCGTTTTCCTCCTTCCTTTTCAGTCCTATAAAAGGGTCTTGGCCCAAAATGTTGACCGTTTATTCATTTTCATAGATGCTCCTTGACCTGCTGACTCCTCCCAGCATTTTGTGTATGTTGCTTTGCACTTCCAGCACCTGCAGACTTTCTTGTGTTAATTAACTCAAGTGACTAGTCTTTGGTTCTTAATGCAAGTTAAAAAAAACAGCTTTGCAAACAAACAGCTCTGTCTACGGAGCACACGCTTCTGGCCCACACCAGGCCGTTGGCTGCTAAATATGGACAATGAACCCATGGAACATGAGTGTGGTTGACAGTTGTGGCAGGACTTGAACGCTATCAGGTCCTGTAAAGTAAAATCAAGCAATATAGACAATAGCAGGGCTTCGCTTTGACATAAGCTCAATGCCTTCTATGCCTACTTTGACCTTTGAAACATGGAGGCACCATCACGAACTCCCACAGACCCCAATGATCCCATGATTTCAGTCTCTGAGGCCGATTTACGAGCATTCTTCAAGAGCGTGAACCTATGAAAAGTATCCAGCCCAGATGGGATACTGGGCTGAGTACTAAAAACCTGTGCTGCTCAACTGGCTGGAGTGTTCACTGAGATCTTTAATCTCTCGCTTTGGCAGTCTGAGGTACCCACCTGCTTCAAGCAGGCTTCAATTATACTGATGCCAAAGAAGAATGTGGTAACCTGCCTTAATGATTATTGTCCAGTACATTAACACTGAAGAAGTGTTTTGAGAGCTTGGTGATGAAACATATCAACTCCTGTCTGAGAACTGACCTGGATCTGCTCCAATTTACCTACTGACACAATAGATCAACAGCAGATGCTATTTCATACCACCATCCCCTCAAAACCAATCAGTAAGCTTAAAGAACTTGGTTCAATACCACCTTGTGCAATTAGATCCTCGATTTCTTCACTTACAGACCCCAGTCAGTTTGAATTGGCAACAACTTCTCCTTCACAATCTCCATCAGCACAGGTGCACCACAAGGCTGTGTGCTTAGCCCCCTGCTCTTCTTGCTTTGTACATATGACTGTGTTGCTAAGCACAGTTCCAGTGCTACAACCCTGGATTCATTTTCTTACAGATATATTCAATAAATCTATAGAAATAATAACCATAACAGAATCAATGAAAGACCACCCAACTTGATCATTCAACCACAGTGCAGAACAAACTGTGCAAGTACAAAAATAAATAATAATAATAATAAATAAGCAATAAATATGGAGAACATGAGATGAAGAGTCCTTGAAAGTGAGTCTATTTGTTATCCCCATTGGTTCAAGAGGCCGATGATTGAGGGGAAATAACTGTTCTGAACCAATGGTGAGGGTCTTTAGGCTCCTGTATCTTCTTCCTATCGGCAGCAGCGAGAAGTGAGTGTGTTCTGAGTGGTGGAAGTCCCTGACATTGGACGCTACTTTCCAGCGACAATGTGCTCAATAGTAGGAAGGGCTTAACCTGTGATGGACGAGGCTGCATCCACTACTTTTGTAGGATTTCCTGTTCAAGAGCATTGGTGTTTCTATACCTGGCTGCAATGCAGCCAGCCAATATACTCTGAGTTTCAGGCTGGAAAGGGTCCCGACTGTGTGGAAAACATTATGTGTGGTCCCAGTACCCAAGAAGGGCCAACCGAAAGTCTTTAATGACTACTGTCCAGTGGCCCTGACATCACACATCATGAAGACCCTAGAGAGGCTGGTCCTGGCTCACTTCTGACCCCTGGTCAGATCAGCCCGTGATCTCCTGAAGTTTGCCTACCAGGAGCATATTAGAGTTGACAATGCTGCCATCTACCTGCTGAACAGAGCCAACTCCCATTTGGATAAGCAGGGCAGCACTATGAGGATCATGCTTTTTTTGATTTCTCAAGTGCCTTCAATACCAGCAAGCCTTCATTGCTGGGGGAAAAGCTCTATTCAATGCAGGTTGCCACTTCTACTGTATCCTGGATAATGGACTACCTGTCTGGCAGACCACAGTTTGTGCAGCTTCAGAGCTGTGTGTCAGACATGGCTATAAGCAGCACTGGGGCCATACAGGGGACTGTATTGGTTCCCTTCCTGTTTACCCAGTATACCTCAGACATTAGATACAACACTGAATCATGTCATCTGTAGAAATTCTTTGATAATACAGCAATAGTTAAATGTATAAAGGGAGGACGAAGGATGAATACAGGGCCCTGGTGAAGGACATGGTCAAATGGTGCAAGCTGAATCATCGCAGCTCAGCACCAGTAAGACAAAGGAGATGGTGATGTACTTTGATAAGACTAAGCCTGCATTGCTCCCAGATACTACTGATGATGAGGATCTGGATATGGTGAGGACCTACACGTACCTGGGGTGCACCTGGATGGCAGACTTGAGTGGAGCACCAACATAGAGGCTGTGTACTAGAAAGGCCGGAGTTGCCTCTACTTCCTGAGGAGACTGAGGTCCGTTGGAGTATGAGGCTTCTCCTTCACATGTTCTACCAGTCTGCTGTTACCAGTAAAATCTTCTGTGCAGTGGTGTGCTAGGGCAATGGCATTCACACAGGTGATGCCAACGGGCTCAATAGCCTGATTAGAAAGGCTGGTTCTGTTAGAGGAGTCAAAGCGGACACACTGGAGGTTGTGGTAGAACAAAGGACCCTATGGAAAATCCTGGCAATTCTGGACAATGTTCCTCACCCCCTGCATGTCACCTTGGCTGAACAGAGGAGCACTTTTTTGTAATAGGCTAACATAGTTGCACTGCTCCTAAGAGGAGTACATGAGGTCATTCTTACCCTCGGCCAGTATAATGAGGCTTTACAATGAGTCAACCTATAGCCAGGAAAATGATGATCCCCTCCTCTTAGACTGTTTAAGGTAACATTTTTTTAAAAATTCTTTCTTACTTCTCTCCTAATATTTGTATATTTGTGTATCTGTGCACTTGTAATGCTACTGTGATACTGTAATTTCCTCTGGGATCAATAGAATATCTATCTACACATCTATAGAAGTTTGTCCAAATTTTAGATGTCAAGCCGAATCTCAGCAGACTCCTAAGGAAGTAGAGAACTTCTGTGCTTTGGCAGAGCAGACTCGATGGGCTGAATGGCCTAATTCTGCTCCTATTTCTTATGGTCTTCTTGCACTTATATGCTGGACCCAGGACAGGTCTTCCGAAATAATAACACCAAGGAATTTAAAGCTGCTAAACCTCTCCGTCTCTGAGGACTGGGTTCATGGACCTCTGGTTTCCTTCTCCTAAAGTCAATAATCAGCTCCTTAGTCTTGCTGACTTTGAGCAAGAAGTTGTTTTCATGGCACCACCCTGCTAGTGGTGACAACAACTGGAATGGCCAGTTGAATTGAACTTTCAAAGTAAATTTATTACTAAAGTACATGCAGTATGTCACCAGTATGCAAGATTTGTTTTCTTGCAGGCATTCACAGTAGAACAAATAAATACAATAGGATCTACATATAATGAAAATCTACGAAGAAAGACTGACAGACAACCAATGTACAACTACATAAGTCAATAATACTGAGAACACAAATGTAGAGTCCTTGAAAGTGAGACAATAGGTTGTAGAATCAGTTCAGTGTTGAGGTGAGTGAATTTATCCACGCTGGTTCTAGGTAATAACAGTCCTTGAACCTAGTGGTCTGGGACCCAAGGCTGCTGTACCTCCTGCTGATCACCATCAAAACTAGGTTCACAGTAAACTTGAGGACTGCCACCTCATATTTCATCTGGGCACACTGTAGCCTGCAGATCTCACAGCTGAGTTCTCCAACTTCAGATAACTTGCACTCAGTTTGTTGCAGAACTGGCCATTTTTGCTGCCACTCTCTTCTTTTGTATCTTTAATTTGTCGAACTTGGCCTGCTGGCCAGGTCCCATAAGACCCTGCTGTACGTTACCATAACATCACAACTTTAGCAGCACGTTATACAGACAAGTCAAATGAGCCCACCCGTCCGTTCACTAACTCCATTTTCTTCGGCAACACTTAATTCCACCATTGCCTGCCTCTGCCATCTAGCCTGTCCTGGCATTGAAGCTTTGTGTGTGAGGGAGAGAGAGTGGGAAAGGGGCTTGTTTTTATATGGTTGTTTTGTTCTGTTGTTGCTGCTGCCTCTGGTGTTTACATTGTGTGTGGCGCTATTGAGTTGTCAACATTGCGTATGTGCTATGTTGGTGCTGGAAAGTGTGGCAATACTTCAAGATTGTTCAATGTCATTTCCAGTATGCGGGCCGCCCTCAGCACATCCTTGGGCATGCTGGTTATTAACTCAAATGAGAGACTTCATTATGCTGTATATACACATGTGAAAATATACATGTAATTGTTAACACGTGTACATGTGATAAGTAAATCTGACTTTGAATCTAACTTCCATCATTGAAATGCTCCCACAATTAATGGAATCACTTTCAAGGACTCTCCATCTCACGTTTTTGATATTTATTATCATTCTTTCTTTTTGTATTTGCAGTTTGTTGTCTTCTCCACACTGGTTGAATGCCCACTGGTGCAGTCTTTCATTGATTCTATTATGGTTATTATTCCATAATAGATTTATTGACTATGCCTGTTAGAAAAAGAATCTCTGGTTGTATATGGTGACGTATATTTACACTGATAATAAATTTGCATTGAATTTGTTTTTTCTCTTTCTCAGTTTGGATGCATGATCTTCAACCCGAAATGATTATCCTTCTTTACATAGTTGATGCCTGACCTATGATTTTATGGACCTACTGAGTGCCTCCAGCATTTTAGAATTTTCACATTAGTTAGTCTAGTGACTGTCACCTACATTTCTCAAGTCACGGCTGGTAAGATCAACCTTGATTTGCCTATTCCCGAATGCTCTCAAGAATGTGGTGGTAAGCTGCAGTCATCCAGGGAAGTACTCTCACAGGCCTGTTGGGTAGGAATTTAGACTCAGTGACCATGAGGGACAACGCATTTCCAATTCAAGATGATGTCCAACCTGAGTTAGGAAACTTGAAAAGGTTGTGTTCCTACGAGTCTACTGCCCTCGTTGTGGTCAGGGTAGCCTTGACAAGTAACTGCACTGCAATTTGTAGATGGAACCGACACACATAATGTAAAATATTACAGGATCCAAATTCCTGTCACTTGCCTCCTTCCTTTTCAGTCTAGAAGAAGGGTCTTAGCCTAAAGCATTGATTGTTTATTCATTTCCATATAAGCTCCCTGACCTGCTGAGTTCCTCCAGCATTTTGTGTGTGTGGCTCCAAATAGAGAATTGGTTTCTTTAAAAAAAAAGTCAAGTTTATTGTCACCTACACAAGTCCATGTATGCACAGGTGCAATGAAGAAATTAATTGCAGCAACATTGCAGGCACATGGCACAAGACAAACATAAATCATACAAGGCCGTTGAAGAGATGTCTTTGAAGAGTACAGCAGAGGAATGGATCCATTTGGCATATTAAAACAAGACAAAGAAACAAAAGAAGTGTTCTATGGTGACATGTACTATTGATCACAAACAAGAGAAAATCTGCAGGTGCTAGAAATCTGAGCAACACACACAAAATGCTGGAGGAACTTAGCAGGCCAAGCAATATCTTCCTAGCTCTTTGCTTCAACCCTCCCCTTCCAAGTTTCACCTATCATCTGGCGTTTCTCTCTCCCCTTCCCCACACCTTTAAAATCTACTCTTCAGCTTTTTTTCTCCTGTCCTGCTGAAGATAGGAAGATGCTGCCTTGGCTGCGAAGTTCCTCCAGCATTTTGTGTGTGTTGCTGATTAGATATACGGGGCAGCACAATGGCGTGGTGGTTAGCAGAAAACTTTAACATAATAGCAACTTAGGTTCAATTCCCGCCACTGGTTGTAAGGAGTTTGTATGTTCTCCCCGTGACCGCATTGGTTGCTTCCGGGTGCTCCGGTTTCCTCACACATTCCAAAGATGTACTGGTTGCTAGGTTAATTGGTCATTGTAAATTGTCCAATGATCAGGTTAAGATTAAATCAGGGGATTGCTGGGCGTTAGGACTCGGGCCTATTCTGCACTGCATCTCAATAAATAAATAAATATTTGTTTTAACAAGCAGGTGTACCTAATAAAGTGGCCACTGAGTGTATATTCAAGTGCATTGTTTGATCTACTTGCCTGTGATGATACTGCAGCAGATTTTTCCATTGTACCTGTAGATTATGATAATAAACTTGACTTGAATAGAATTAAAATCCAAGCTAATTATTTAGTTTAATTTGTTTAGGCAACTGACGTCAACTCCTGTCACAATCGGCAAAAGGTAAAAGAAAACTCACATGTGAAGTCTTTTCTCTTCATCCAGACTCCCTCTCTCATATATTTCCATCAATTGCCTCCGTATTACACGAATATTTCTGTCCCAAAAAATAAAATAATTAATTGCTCAATAGAAAGCAAATGGAGTACAACAGGCAAGCTCACCAAATACTGAGCTATAGAAGGTTCAACCATTAAGACGTAAGTAATGAAAGGATTGAGTTTCCATTTAATTCTTACGCAATACGTTTATTTCCGATGTACAGTATTGTGTAAAAGTATTAGGCACATATGTGCTGTTGGGGTGTCCAAGACTTTTACACAGTACAATACTGTAGCAATTTTATGTATTACACCGTATTGCTGCTTCTGCAAAAAAAGTCAAATTTCATGACATATGTGAGTGGTGATAAATCTGATTCTGATATGGGTCTCTATTGAGGACAGAGTGGGAAAGGGGCAGGGAGAGCGAATCTTGGTTGTGAAAAGGGAGAGGGGAGGGAGTGGGAAGTACCAGAGAGATATTCTATAATGATCTATAAATCAATTGTATGGAATCAAATGATCTTGCCTGGTGTATCAGGGCTGGATGTGTCTGCACCTGCACCAACCCCCTGCCCAAGGCACTCCTTCTCTGACACCTGTCCCCCACCATTCCCACAGCACTCCACCCTTGCCATTCCCATCATCCTTTATACGCGCTAGATTTAAAAACTCGCTTTCCACTCCATGTTGACAAGTACAGTACTGTGCAAAAGTCTTAGGCTGTATATATGTGCCTGAGACTTTTGCACAGTATTGTACAATTTTCCATACTAGTTTATCACTTTGTCAACCCACTAGTGTAATGACAAAGTCAGGGACTCTCTCAGCATTAATATGCATTCAGCAGAGTGCAGTAATGTGTACAGTACACTGGTAGGATAGAACACACCCCGTTACTGCGTCAGCGTAAGGGGAGGCATATAGCAGACGGTGTAACACTGTTATAGCGCCAGCAACCCGGGTTCAATCCCGTCGCTGTACGGAGCTTGTACGTTCCCCTCATGGCCGTGTGGGTTTCCAAAATGTATGGGTTGCGGTGAGTAAATTGTGTGCGCATGCTATGATGGTGCCAGAAGCACGATGACATTTGCAGGCTGCCTAGATGAGTTGTCACATGGAATTTCTAATTGGGTTAGGAATGACTGAAGGGTTAACACGTGAGGAACATTTGACGGCTCTGGGCCTGTATTCACTGGAGTATAGAAAGTATAGAAGAACGTCGGGGGGGGGGGCGGGAAGGGTGGTGGGAGAAAAAATGTCTCATCAAAACCTACCAAATATGGAAAGCCCTGTTGGCAGCTGATGGAGTAGCATCGTTTTAGAGTGCTCCTATCCTACTTACTTTATTGTCTCCTACCAGTTTTTTTTTTTGAAACTTTACTAGCATAGTACTGCCCTACTATGGCTGGGAAAAGAACAAAAGTTTCTGCAAAAGAAAGAGAAACAGAAGATGAATCTCCAGTCACTTTGAATTCAATTAGTGATTTCCTTAAACGGCAAAAATTGGAATTATCGGAGGAGTTTCAATGACTTAATGGCAAATTGGATACAATCCAACAAACTTTAACTGAGCATGAGAACTGAATTCCAGAAAATACTGCAAAGCTGGTGACGCTTGAGGATGTTGAAGATACAATTAAACTCTGCAAAGAGTTATCCTTATCCAATGAGAAAATGGTGAAAAGGATTATCAGTCTAGAAAACAGAAACAGGAGAAATAATTTGTGAATTGTAGGTCTAGAAGAATCAATTGAAGGCGCTGACCCTACGAAGTTCTTTGCAAACTTTCTGAAACAGCTATTCCCTGCTTTATTCACTTCTGAGCCGAAGCTCAATTGAGCATATCGCTCACTGACTTCGAAGCCTTTGTTGTCGGCAGCGAGACCCAGGTCGGTCATTCTAAGTTTTCGTGAATTTCATATTAAGGACCATTTAATTCGCCATACCTGTTGACTAGGAATGATTAATTTCCATGGTTACAAGTCAGATTTGTGGAAGACTATTCGCCTGAAGTTATGGCTGATCGTATGAAATATAAAGAAGTTATGTCGGAATTTTACAATAAAGGATTTAAACCATCCCTTCGGTTTCCCTCCCGTCTGAGTACTGTTTTGAAGAACGGATTGCAAAAAAGAATAAAGTTGGTTGAAGACGTAAAAGAGTTTCTGAAGGCTGAAGTCTAAAACTTAGATTTCTTATTTGATCAATTTTTTTTTCTGTTAATAGGAATTTGAAATAAGGTTTCAATAAGCTTACGTTTTGGCTGTTCACATAGAGTCTTTTGTTATTTTTTTATATACTTTTTTTTATTATATCCCTTTTTGAGGCTTTATTTTAATATATCTTTCTTTGAATTTGTTTAAACTGATCCTTTTATATTTTCGATTACTGAGTTAATTTTCTTTTTATGTTGTGTGTTGGTAGGGACATATTTGACCTTGTAGGACCGGAGTTTCTGTCAACAAGATTTTTTCGGGAGGGAACTTAGTTCTTAGCTCGCTGACTGCCTATTGGTCAGCCTTCTGGCTTTGGGTGGGGGAGGGACTAGGGCCTCTTCCTCTCTGGGAGCTGTAGTGGGTTGATTATATGATTGCCTGTTTGACTACCTTACGGTTTGCCTTCTAGTTTTAATAACTTATGGCCAGATCTTTTAATTACATGATTATTTGTATTTAAAATGGTTCGAAATATTAACTTATTTAGTTTGAATGTGAAAGGGCTGAATCACCCCATTCAACGGAACAAAGTGTTTGCTTATATTAAAAAATTAAAAGCACCCATTATTTTCTTATAAGAAACACACATACGCAGCTGTGATAGCTTACGTTTTTTCACTCGGTGGAAGGATATACAATTCCATTCTTTGTTTAATGCAAAATCATGTGGAGTTTCGATTTTTATGGATAATACAGTTTCCTTTGTTCAGCATAAAGTTGTTTCAGATCCTAATGGTCGATTTATTATTGTATCAGGGAGTTTAGACAGTAAATTGATTGTTTTTGCTAATGTATATGCCCCCAACATAGACGATCCAGGATTTTTTGAATGTCTATTTTCATTTTTGCCAGATTTGTCTACTTACTCTCGTGTGATGGGAGGAGATTTTAACTGCTGGTTAGATCCAGTATTAGATCGCTCATCTGTCAAACCAGCCACACTTAATAAATCAGCTTTTTCATCCAATCCTTTCTGACTAAATGTGGTATAGTTGATGCTTGGCGTTTTCTTCATCTGATGGGCAGGGAGTATTCTTTTTTCTCTCATGTCCATCATGCTTATACCAGGATTGACTATTTTTTTTTATTGACAGTCAAATGATTCCGTTGGATCAATCAATCGAATATAAAGAGATTGCTATTTTTGACCACTCTCCTGTACTTCTATCTCTAAATCTTCCTGGTCCTATCCCTATGAGTAGATTTTAGCGATTTAATTTAACTCTGTTATCCGATGAGGACTTTTTAAAACCTATGAAGAATCAAATTACTCATTTCTTTTGAAGAAAATACATTGGAAGAGACGTCTAGTCTTATTATATGGGATACTTCTAAAGCATATATCTGGGGTCAAACTATTTCTTATACTGCAAATATCATTAAAAAAGCTAACAAAGAGAGAAACAAACTAGCTAATCAATTAAAACAACTGGATCATAAACATGCTTCCATACCAGATCCTGAAACATATAAGAGACGTATTGAAACCAAAACTAAATATGATTTTCTTTTAATGTATCCAATTGAAAACCAGCTTTTAAAAGATAGAAGTCAATTTTATATTCACAGAGATAAAACTGGTAAGCTACTGGCTAATCAATTGAAGCCATTTATAGCCAAGCAGCAAATTAAAGAAATACGTAAAACTAATGGGGATATGACAACTGACCACTCCCCCCTCCCCCTCCCACTTTCAAATCTCTTACTATCTCTTCTTTCAGTTAGTCCTGACGAAGGGTCTCAGCCCGAAACATCGACTGTACCTCTTCCTAGAGATGCTGCCTGGCCTGCTGCATTCACCAGCAACTTTGATGTGTGTTATTCTGAAACTAATGATGCTTTTAGGAAATTTTATTCTAAATTGTATTGTTCTGACTCTGTTAATGATAATATTGCAATGAATATTTTTTTAGATCAATTAAATATTCCCAATCTTTTGATGGACGATTGTAGGCAATTGGATTAACCCATTTCCCAGGAGGAAATTGCTCAGGCTATTCGAGAATTGCATTCTGGGAAATCCCCAGGACCCGATGGATTCTCTGGAGAGTTTTATAAGGCTTTTTCCTCCTTGCTTATACCACACTTATGTTCTACCCTTACAGATTTCGTCAAGGTAGGAAGATTACCGCAGTCTTTTTATGAAATGAAGCTTCCATTTCGCTTATTCTCAAAAAGAATAAGAATCCTACTGAATGTTTTTCATATAGACCCATCTCATTGCTCAATTTTGATACTAAAATTTTATCTGAAGTGTTGGCTTGCAGACTTGAAAATATTATATCTTCTATAGTTTTGGATGATCAGACAGGTTTTATTAAAAATTAATATTCCCATTTTAATATACAGCATTTGTTAAATGTTATGCATTCTCCATCTAAGGAAATATCAGAATGTGTGATATCTTTGGATGCGGAGAAGGCCTTTAACAGTGTTGAATAGAATTATCTTTCTACATCCTTAGAAAAATTTAATTTTGGACCGAATTTTATTCATTGGATTAAATTACTTACTTCCCTTCGCTTGGGTTCTTACTAATCTTCAGAATTCTAAACCCTTTAAACTCCAACGTGGAACTAGACAAGGTTGTCTTTTGAGCCCTCTGCTTTTTACTTTGGTATTAGAAGCCTTAGCAATTGCTTTTCGAGCGTCCAAAGAGATTACTGGTATTTTAAGGAGAAGTACTATTCATAAAGTGTTGCTCTATGCTGATGACTTATTGCTTTTTATATCTAATGTTACAACCCCTTTACCATTTGTGTTCCGTTTACTGACTAATTTTAGTCAGTTCTCAGGATATAAATTAAATTTATATAAGAGTGAACTGTTTCCTTTAAACAATTTAATACCAAAAAAACTTTCCTTTTAAAATTTTAAGAAAACAATTTACGTATTTAGGAGCAACAATTACTAAGAATTATAAAGATTTATTTAAGGAAAATATTTTAACTTTAATGAATTGTGTTAAAAAAACTTTCTAATTGGTCTCCTCTTTCTTTATCACTGATTGGCTGAATTAATTCTATTAAAATGAATATCTTACCTAAATTTATATATCTTTTTCAAGCTACACCTGTTTTTATTCCTAAATCTTTTTTCAACTCTTTGGATTCAATTCTTTCCTCCTATGTATGGAAGAATAAAAAACCTCAAATAAACAAAGCTCACCTTCAAAAAACCAAACAGAATGGAGGCTTTGCCTTACCCAATTTTAGATTATATTATTGGGCAGTTAATATACGACATATTACATTCTGTATATATTACATTAATCATGAGAATTGCCCTTTATGGGTTTCTTTGGAAGTCAACTCTGTTATGAAATTTTCCATTATTTCTTTACTTGGATCCTTGCTTCCTTTATCTTTAAATAAACTAACTTGACAATGTGGTGGTCAAACATAATTTGAGGATTTGGTTACAGTTTAGAAAATATTTCGGTTTATTGAGATTCTCCCTCTCGAGTCCCATCTTTTCTAATTGCTTTTTTAAACCATCTTTAATTGACCTATCTTTTAAAGAATGGAATAGATTGGGTATTAAACCATTTAAGGATTTGTTTGATGGAGGGATTCTCTCTTCTCCTGTGCAACTTTCAACGAAATTTCACCTTTCCAATACCCACTTTTATCGATACTTACAGATTAGAGATTTTTTAAGATCTCAATTACATACATTTCCTACAAGTCCATATACAATAGATATAATAGATACAATTTTTAATCTGAAACCCTTTGGCAACAGTTCAATATCTTACATTTACGGTCTGCTGTTGGGATTGAAAAAAGCCTCTTTAGATAAAACTAAAGGAGACTGGGAAAGGGATTTACAGATTTTCATATCTGAGGAGAGCTGGAAGATTATTTTAAAATTGATTAATTCCTCGTCACTATGTGCTTGTCATTCTTTATTACAATTTAAAATGGTACATAGGATCCATATGTCTAAAGACAAGCTCCCTCGTTTCTACGCAGATATTTCTCCCTATTGTGATAGATGTACAGGTTTCCCCCGCCATCCGAAGGTAGAGCATTCCTATGAAATGGTTCGTAAGCCGGAATGTCATAAAGTGAAGAAGTAATTACCATTTATTTATATGGGAAAAATTTGTGACCATTCGCAGACCCAAAAAATAACCTACCAAATCATGCCAAATAACACATAAAACCTAACATAACAGTAACATATAGTAAAAGCAGGAATGATATGATAAATACACAGCCTATATAAAGTAGAAATAATGTATATACAGTGTCGTATCACTTAGTGGAATTGGGAAGACAGCGCCGAGCACGCTGATGACGGTGTGTTAGGCTGAGTCGTCGGAGGTTGGGGTGGTGCAGTGGTCCCCAACCTCCAGGCTGCCGACCGATACCGATCTGCGAAGCATGCAGTGGTGCAGTGGTGGCCGGGACGCACCCAGCACATCTTTAAGAAAAAAGCCAGAATAAACAAGCTAATTAATTAGGTGCTGCCCAGCACATAAATGTTGGCCCAGATCAGAGATGACATAATCGGCAATCGCCTCTGATCTGGGCCGACATTTACGTGCCGGGCGGCACCTAATTAATTAGCTTGTTTATTTCAGCTTTTTTCTTAAAGATGTGTTGGGTGCGTGCCGGCTACCATTGCATTCTCCACGGCAAAGTATCGGTCTGTGGCCCGGGGGTTGGGGTGGTGGGACACTGGGGTGTCATCTCATCGTCGTCTGTTTCCATCAGGGCAGGCAGGTCATCTTCTTCTATGCCTGCCTGCCTCGATGTCGAAGGTCGAGGTTCGTTGTCTGCTGTGGCTGATGTGAGAGGCTTGAAAAACGACAGTATGCTTGACTGCTTAGCCTCGTGCATTTTTCTATCATCTCATGCAGTTGCTTCATGTTCAGTTCCTGGACGACTTCACTTTTGGTCTGTTCGCTACTGCATCTGGTTTCGATTGTTATCCTTTCCTCTTCCAAATGCATCAGCTCTTCATCTATCAGTTGTTGGTCATGGGATGCCAAAACCTCTTCAACATCATCTTCATCAATTTCCACAAGCTAAACTCACTTTGTCCTTACTTCGTTCACCACGATCGAAATGTTTAATTACGTCTAGTTTTACGCTAAATTTAACACCCTTACGAGCTCTTTTAGGCTTTTCCGATACCTTAGAACTCATCTTGCAAAAGGATGCTCAAAATAAATCAAGATAAAGCACAGATGCTCACAGGCATGTGTTTAAGCAATGCCGGCTAGAATGCAGTTCCGGAGGAGAAGCTTGGCTGCTCGGGGCACACGCTGCCTTTTATCGCGCGCTGCCTTTTTTCACATGCTGCCTTTTTTCGTAACAGTGAAAACACCTTCTGTTAGCAAAAACAGGTAACTAATGTAGGTCTTTCGTAACAGCGAGGTTTCGTAAAGCGAACGTTCGAAAAGCGGGGGGACACCTGTACTAATGGAGTGGCCACACTAATTCATATGTTTTGGACAAGTCTGAGCCTTGAAAAATTTTGGAAAGATGTATTTCAAACCTTCACTGTACTTTTCAATGTTAGTTTTAAGCCCAATCCTTTGACTGCTATGTTTGGTATTGTTGAGGATAGTACTACAAAACTGAAGCCATCTAATGTGCGGGTATTGGCCTTTATGTCTCTTATGGCCAGGAGGGCGACCTTGCTCAAGTGGAAGGATGCCGCCCGCCCACTCATGTTCAATGGTTATCTGAAGTTATGTTGTGCCTTGATCTAGAGAAGATTCGTTGTTCGATTTCTGATTCTAAATATGATTTTCTAATGTTATGGGGATCCTTTCTGAGTTATTTTCATAATCTTTAAACTGTTATTAAAGTATGGATCTGAGCCATTATTATTATAATATTATATGGTAAGGTATTTTTTTCCTTCTTTTTTTTTAACCAACCAGCTCATTTTCGTAGTGCGGGTAGATTTAAAAAAAAATACAATTATTTTATGTTATTTCATTTCATAATTCAATCTTTCTTTCTACATGATTGATTTGGAATATGGGATACTATGATCATATTACTGTGATTTAAATGTAATGTAATTTGTATTACTTGTATCCTTATGAATTTTGTATTTGTATTCATGTAATTCATATAATATTAATAAAAATATTGAAAGAGAATAGGGAGAATCTAGGGCCAGAGAGAACAGCCTCAGAATAGAAGGATATCTCTTTAGAACAGAGATGAAAAGAAGCTTCTTTAGCCAGAGGGTGGTGAATCTGTTATTGAGGCCAAGTCAGTGGGTATATTTAGAGGTGCAGTTAATAGGTCCTTGATTAGTAAGTGCATCAAAGGTTACAGGGAGAGAATGAGGTTGAGAGGGATAATAAACCAGCCATGATAAAATGGCAGAGATTCAACGGGCTGAATGGCTTAATTCTGCTCTTATGTCATATGGATACATACCTATTCCAAAGCTCCATTTCTAAGCAGCGCTGATCAAAGATATTCATCGGGACTCTTTCAACCAGGAAAAGAACCACTGCCCTGAAAGCAAAACAGAAAACACTGCAGATTAGAATCATGCAACAGGTACCAGCCAATCCACAAGTGCTTAGTTTGAAGGGACAGACGATAGGGCAATGCCAGCCTGATTTAACACAACACAGGAACAGACCCTCTAGCCCACGATGTTGGGCCGAACTATGTAAACTAATCACTTACGCTACATAATGTCCATTTCCCTCCATTCTCTGCATATTCTTTAGAGCAGAGACAAGGAGGAATTTCTTCAGCCAGATGGTTGTCAATCGTGGAATTCTTTGCCACAGACAGGTGTGGAGGCCGATTCATTGGGGATATTAAAAGAGGTGGTTGTCAGGCTTTTGATTAGTCAGGGCATCAAGACTGTATAGAGCAGGCAGGGGAATGGAGTTGTGAGGAATAATAAATCAGCAATGATTGAATGGTGAAGCAGACTTGATGGGCCAAATGGCCTAATTTTGCTACTGTGTCTTATGGTCTTACTCACATGTGTATCTAAGAGTCTCTTAAACACCTCCATTGTATTTGTCAGTGCATCCTAAGCACCTGGCACTCTGTAGAAACCTTACACTGCACATCATCTTTCCCCCCTCACCTTAAAATGCATGCCCTATAATATTAGGCACTTCATCACTGGGAGAAAAATACTGGCCGTCTACTCTCACATAATCTTATAAACCTCGATCAGGTCTCCGCTAAGCCTCCGTTGCTTCAGAGAAAACAACCCCAGCTTGTCTAAACTCTCCTTACAGCACATGAACTCTAATCTAAACAGTATCCTCTCCCTCAATCCCACTTCTAATGGAGGGTTTTTGACTTGGAGTGCTGACTGCTTTTCATTGCATGATGAAGTCTGCATGCCTTTTTCATTTTAGTTTACTGTGGTATAGTACTTACTCCGATGATCCATACAACTGCCAGGCTTTTGCAATTCCTTTGCAAATTCCTTTCGCTGCTTCGTTACTCTGGATCTTTGCTGCCTCCTGCGGTTTCCCCCAGACGTTCATTACATGCCTACAAGAATCACAGCAAGATAAAGCTTATGTTTAATAATTCTTTAAAAATGTTTAAAGTTCAAAGTCAATTTACTGTCAAAGTACCTATATGTCACCAAATCGTACTTCAAGATTAGTTTTCTTGCAGGCATTCACAGAAGAAATTCCTATATTTATATAACAAAATCAATGAAAAATTGCCATCAATCAAAGACTGACAAAGAAACAAAAAATATGCAAGACAGATTGTGCAAATACAAAAGGAGGTACAATCAAGAATCCACTAACCTCTGCCTTACATATTCGTAAAGACTTGGCCTCCACAGCTGCCTGTGGCAACAATTTCCACAGATTCACCACGCTCTGGCTAAAGAAATTCCTCCCCATCTCTATTCTTGAAAGTGAGTCTATAGGAGGAGTTCCCAACCTTTTTAATGCTGTGGATCAATAACCATCAAGTAGGGAGACCGTAGACCCCAGGTTGGGAACTCCTGGTCTATAGACTGCGTTCAGTGATCAGTTCAGTGTTGCAGTGAGTGAAGTTATCCACACTGGTTCAGGAGCTTGATGACTGAGGGGTAATAAACTGTTCCTGAAGCTGATGGGGTGGCTCATGTACCTCTTTCCTGATGCTAGTTGCCAGCCAGAAGAGAGCATGGGCTGGATGGTGGGTGGTCCTTGATAAATTTCAAGATGTTTTCTCTGAAGCAGCGGAGGCTTAGTGGAGATCTGATAGAGGTTTATAAGATCAAGTGAGCTGTAGAAGGCCAGTATTTTCCCTGCAGGGTCAAAATGCCTAATATTATAGGACATGCATCAAAGGTGAGAGGGGGAAAGTACAAAGATGATGTGCAGAGCAAGGTTTTTACCGAGTGCTGGGTGCCTGGAATGCGCTGCCAGGGTTAGTAGTGGAAGCAAATACAATGCAGACTCTTAGACTGACATATGAATATGACCATAGGACATAAGAGCAGAATTAGGCCATCTGGTCCATCAAGTCTGTTTCTCAATTCAATCATTCCTGATTTATTATCCCTCCCAACTCCATTCTCCTACCTTCTGTCTGTAACCTTTGATGCCTTTACAAATCAAGAACCTATGAACCTTAAATATACTCACTTTAAATATACTCAATGACTTGGCCTCGAGTATGTGGCAATGAATTCCACAGATTCACCACTCTCTGGCTAAAGAAATTCCTCATTCTGCTTTCACGTGGCAGCACTCCTTGCAGATGGGCTCAATGGTGAGGACAGCTTTCCTTGTGATGGACTGGGCTGTATCCACCACTTTTTGTAGGCTTTTCCATTCTTGAGCATTGGTGTTTCCATAGCAGTTAATTAATTAGTCAATGAACAGTACAAATGTATAGGGAAGCAAATGTTTGGGAGCTCACTTACACAAATCTGTCAAAGTCAACCCAACGGCAAAGTCATACAGCATTGAAGCAGATCCTTCACCATGTCTACACTAACTATTGCGAACCTATCCACAGCAATCCTACATTAATTCTATTTTACCCTCCGCACATTCCCATCAGCCTCCCCCCTCCCCAATTCAACCACTCACTTGCATATCAGAGCCACTTTACAATAGCCAATTCAACTACCAAACTGCACACCTTTGGGAAGCAGGAGGCAACCCGAGCACCCAGAGGAAACCCATTCAGTCACAGTCAAGCTCTGCATGAACAAACTGGAGACCAGGATTAGTAAATTGGTTCATTACTGTTACAGGTAATCAGGCTCAGGTTTATTATCACTGACACATCTTGAAATGTGTTGTTTTGCAGCAGCAGTACCCTGCAATACATAATAAAAGCACAGTAGCACAGTACTTAGCACTAGGTTCAATTCCCACCGCTGTCTGTAAGGGGTTTGCATGTTCTCGCCGTGACTGCATGGGTTTCCTCCAGCTGCTCCAGTTTCCTCCTACGTTCTAAAGACTTACCAGGTGGTAGGGTAATTGGTCTTGTAAATTGTCCCATGATCAGGCTAGGGTTAAATCGGGGGATTGCTGGGTGGCGCAGCTCGAAGGGCCAGAAGAGTCTATTCTGCGCCGTATCTTAGTAACTATGTAATCCTCTCACCATAGGCTTGTAATGAGTTAGCTATTACTGTGAATACAAACTACAGCAACATAACTCTACCATGCATGGGAATAACAATGAAAAAGCAATTTCCAGTAAATAAACACAAACATAAAAGTTTGAACGGAGCTCAGCAAAATAGAGGGCTATAGTTAACCCGAGGTAATTTCTAAGGTAAGGACGTGTTCGGCACAGCTTTGTGGGCCGAAGGGCCTGTATTGTGCTGTAGGTTTTCTATGTTTCTATGTTTACTTCTAAGGGAAAACTAAGGCAATTACTTGTATGGGTACTGACAGACACCTATGCAAATTTACCATTTGCCAGGAAACAATAATTTAACTCACACCAGTATAAACAATAATTTAGCTCACACCAGTTTAACCTATTACATACAAATTAGTCTATACTGCTGGAGCTCATTGTGGTGTAATCAATCCAGTTTGCTTCATTTCATTTACTCCTGGTTTTGCAATGATTAAAAAAACAGTCCAAGCAAAACATAAATAAATATCCATGCAACAGCGAAGAAAAAGGCGTTAAACTTTTGCCAAGGTCATCTAGCCATCTAAAAGTTATATGCACATTATCTGTGAAACCATAACCTGAATGAATCAGTATCTGTCCTTCCAAATGGGTTCTGTGAGTGTTTCAGCATGTTCTTCTGTGATGTTCATTATCTGTTTTCATATTCCTTCTCTACCCTCCCTCTAGAAAATGGCTCCCCCATTCTTTCCCCGTGCTCTCTCACAAAAGAAATGTTAAAAAGACAAATCCTATTGACTAATTCCACAAGCCTAACTTATCCAACTGAATTTTTATTTTTAAACAGCAAAAATGAAATCCTTGACTCTATAAAGGAATGCTTATTGCTTTTTAAGAAAATCCACAAGAAATAAATACCTGACAGCATAACTGTATTAATAAAATAAACATGATCTTTAACTGGGGTATTTCATTCTTTCCACACCAAAATAGGGATGTCCTCATGACTTTTATAAACCTGTGACACTTATCAAGCTCACTATTAATAACACAACATTTATACTCAGTAACAATAACAGTTATGTTCACACTTAAGTTCTGACAGTATTCAGGCATATGGGTTACAACATTCAAATGAATTAAGTGATTACAGGACCTCCAATCCATTTGTAAATGGATACAATATATCTTACCATTGGGATTGACACAGCACTCTGATTTCCAGATGTGTCATATGCCAGCCTACTTGGAGGTTTCCTGACTCTCTGTGATCTTATCTAAGCTTCAGTTTCTTCATCCTTTAATTGTTCATTCTCAGTCACTATTTCATCAGTTTGAGTCTTTTCATGTTTACTTTGAGGTGTCTCATCCAGTCAACTGGGGTCTTTGCAAAGGCAAGCACAGGTGCTTTTGTCAGCAACTCTTTAAACGTCTGAAATGCTTCTTCACACTTCGCATCCCATCTTTCTCTGAAAGGCTCCCAAGTGTTAAGATAAGGCTTGGCTTCTTCTCCCTTTCTTCTCTGAGGGGAGATAACCACACAGAAGTTGATTCAAAAGGTGACTCACTCTGGAGTAGTTCTTCACAAATCTTCGGTAGTATCCACAGAATCCAAGAATGATCACAGAGCACTCACAGTTTGGGTCTTGGCCATGTGGTTACTGCCTTTATCTTAGAAGGATCTGTAGCCACTCCAATCTCACAGACTATGTGTGCTACATAGTTGACTAACATTTCACAGAACTGGCACTTGTCCAGTGACAGTTTTAAATCTACAGTTTTAAGGCAATCTAACAACTTCAGTATTCTTGACTCGTGCTTCTCCAGTATCGACCCAAACACTATGAGGTCATCCAAGTACATAAGTACTTCAAGCAGGTTCATCTCTCCAACAGTCTGCTCCATGAGAAGTTGTAAAGTTGCCAGTGCTCCTGATATGCCCGGAGGCATCCTTTCAAAACTGAAAAAAAAATCCAAGAGGACAATATGAATGTTGTCTTCTCTATCAGATTCACTCATTGGCACTTGGTAATACCCACTTCCAACACATGAACCATTTGCTTCCACTTATGCAGGCCAGAGCATTCTCGATCTGTGGAACTGTATATTGGTCTGGGATTGTACGGCTGAACAGTGTGCTAACATTGCCACACATTCGTATTTTCCCATTCTTTTCCCTCGTCCTTTAATAGTTCATTCTCAAATCAAATCAAGTTTAATTATCATTCAATCATAATAGATTCAGTGAATGAAACAGCACTCATCTGGGGCAAAAGTGCAAAACAAACAAAACTGAACATTCAAAATAGCGAGTAAAGAAGCATATTCATGCAAAAAAAACAGACACATATTTCTAGAGAAAGAAGAGAGAGAAGGTAAGTCATTCTTTGAGAACTCTCACCAGTTCACAAAGAAATTGCTTGAACAAAGTAAGAGCGGGCAGCTTAACATCTCTCAACAAGAACTTGAGGATCACCTGGCAAGCACTTACTCTAACGAACAGCGGGAGGCTCCTTTGCTTGATATTTCAGGGCTTGTGAAGCCTACCGAGCCAGGAGTGAAGTTCGATCTGTCAGAACCCAGACTGTCAGAAAGGCAAAGTCAGGTTCACTGCTAGGACCCAATGGAGTGCCGTATAAGGTGCTCAAGAAGTGTGAAGAGCTGGGGATATAATTGTGGAGATTGTTAAAAGGTGGTGTGGAGATTGTTAAAAGGTGTTGTGGAGACAAGGTGTTGTTCCTTTGTCATGGAGTGAGGTGAAGGAGTATACATCCCGAAGGAAGAAAATTCTACTACATTGAATCAGTTCCGACCAATTTCACTCCTGAATGTAGAGGGGAAGATTATGTTTGGCATTCTAGCAAAAAGAATATCTCCATTTGTGATAGAGAATGGATTGGTAAATACATCTGTGCAGAAGGCAGGAATACCAGGCTTCCCGGGATGCCTTGAAAATACTAGTATGGTATGGCATACCATCCAGGAGTCGAAAAGGTTGAGAAATCTAGCTATGGTTTGGCTTGATCTTGCAAATGCGTATGGTTCTGTTCCCCATGCCCTGATTGAGTTTGCGATGGAATTCCTATGGATTCCTGCTAAGGTGAGGAACTTTGTCATACAGTACTGCAATGATTTCCAGATGAGGTTTTCCACTCAGCAGTTTACAACTAGGTGGCAGAGCTTGGATGTTGGAATCCCAATGGGATGTGTGTTAGCCATGGAGGTCACTGTGAGGGCTGCAGAATCAGTGGGACCAGGAGTCGCACTTGATGGTGGAGGGGAGTTACCAACAATACAAGCATTCATGGACTATCTCACTCTTTTGGGTCCTAGCACGGAGGCAGTGGAAAGTGTACTATCTAGACTCGAGGAGCTAATGGATTGGGGAAGAATGAAGTTCAGGACCAAGAAGTCAAGGAGCCTTGTTCCTAGGAGAGGAAACCTGGTTGACTTTCATTTCACCCTTTGTGGAGAGGAGATTCCATCCATTCAGGACCAACCAGTTAAGAGCCTCCGGCGATGGTACACAGAGGAGCTGAGAGACACCAAGAGGGTTCAAGAGACAGGAGAACAGATCAGCAGAGGTCTGATGTCTGTCGACAAGTGTGGCTTGCCTGGGAAGTTGAAGTTGTGGTGCTTCCAGTACGGACTGATGCCATGGATAATGTGGCCACTAACTGTCTATGAAGTGGCAATGTCCCATGTTGAGGCAATGGAACGGAAGATCAACAAGTATGTGAAGAAGTGGCTTGGAGTACTGAGCAGCTTCACCAACGTTGCAATCCACAGTAGCCAGACAAAGCTTACCATCCCAGTGCAATTCCTTGTTGAAGAGGTCAAGGTAGCCGAGGTAAGATCACTCTTGATGCTTCGAGACTCAAAATACCCTGTCATCAAGAACACCCAGCTGAATGTGAGTTCAGGCAGGAAGTGGTCAGCCCGTGTAGCAGTTGATGAGGCAGAGTCTAGATTGAAGCACAAGGAGATGGCTGGGGCTACCCAGCTGGGCCACCAGGGACATGGATGGTCAACCCACAAGTGGTGGTCATCTTCTACAGGTAAGGAGCGCTGTGAGCTTGTAACGCAAGAAATATGAGAGGTAGAAGAGGAAAAAAGGTTAGCTAAAACAGCTGGCCTGGCCAAACAAGGGGCTTGGACCTGGTGGGAAAGTGTTGAACAACGACGTCTATCTTAGAATGTTCTGTGGCAGATGGAACCACTCTGCATTTCTTTTCTATGCAGAGCAACGTACGACATGCTCCCAACACCTGCCAACCTCAGCGCCTGGTATGAAGGTAAGACAGACGTGTGCTGCTTGTGGCGAGAAGGAAACACTTCAACATATTTTGAGTGCATGCAGACTCAATCTTTCCAGTGGCATGTACACTTGGAGACAGAACAACGTTCTCAAAGTTGTAACAGAAGCGGTTGAGCAGAGAGTACTGCAGCACAACTTATCTCACAGTACCCTGGGAAGACAACATCGATGAAGCCCATGAGCGCAAGTTAACCAAGTATGCAGGATTAAAATCAGAGTGCAGAGACAGAGGGTGGAAGGCCTCATGCTATCCGTTCAAAGTAGGTTGCTGTGGATTTTATTGCATTCACTTTCTAGAAGTGGCTGTGTGACCTTGGCTTCACTAAGAAGAGAGATCAAATCAACCAGCAGGGCTGTAGCTGAGACAGGATCAGCATGGGTGTGGACCAAGTACGTCAGAGGGGCAGATAGTCGGACAGTGTATCCATCTTTTGCAAACCCTTCAGTAGTTGCACAGGTACCTGAAGAGTAGACTATCTGTTGGAGGGAAGCGACCAACAACTCTGATAGAGGCAGATGCCAAATTTTAAGCTCACCAGTGGGAGGTGGTGCTTTAGCACTGCTGGCCCACCACCTCGAGGGAGTCTTGATCATAAGCGGGCCGAAATTCCTGAAGACAGGTGGCAGATCAACTGATGATCCCACTGGTGATAGCACAGGACAGTTAACATCTCAGTCCAAGTGTATTTTCAATTCTAGTACAGAACCCTCAGCAACATGTCCTGCAATTGATGGTACAGTCTCCCAGCTGTGAGCAGATGCATGCTGTCTGTCATTCCACCACTCGAACACAGGAGGGCAGTACCGACGAGGTAGGCCAGCCCCCACCCGTGTGCAGACGCCCCACCCCACCGCCTCTGGCGTATTCTCACCTGGTCTGCAGCAACAGGCAAGCCCGCAGCTTGAGGCCTAGTTCTCACTACAACCAAGGCTACACAGCTTCCATGCCATCCTCCCACCAACAGACAAGGGTAACAGGGCTGCAGCAACTAACATTATTACAATGCAACACAGCCTTGTGATCACAAGTGAAATGCCCGAGACAATCTCCCATGATTATACTGCACGCAGCAGGCAGCCACATGGTCTGTAGCCAGGTCATCTCCTCCAAACCCAAACCAGCTCCTTTCCCAACATCCTGACTGGCTCCTCCGGCACCAGTCCAGCTACTCCAATCAACGAGCAGCTTACTGATGGAGTAGCCCTGCCGTATCTGAAGTTCTTGGAGTAGAATTGTCTTGCGATTGTAAAAAAAAACATCTAACAAAGAAAAAAGCACCTTAAGTTGCCCCCAGTTGGCCACTGCATGCAAATACACAGCAGATGTCACTATTTCATCAGATTTGTCTGTAACACTCAGCAAAACTGGCTCGTATTTATCTAGGGGAAACCCCGTCCGCCGCCCAACCTTGTCTCCCGGTTACGTCAGCTGCTGTATAATGCCACCTGATTCGGCCCGAAACATCAATCATCAGCCAGCACACAATGTACATTTTACAAATTACACTTTATAAATCTTACTAGAACTATGAGATTAATAGAGGTACAATACAAAAGGGAATGAAAAAAAAGGCGCCAGACTTATCAAAGTTCAATTTCTTCGTGCACAGTTGGAGCTCGGGACCTTCTTTCTTCACCCTGCGATCCACCCTGACCCCTTCGACTCGCAGCTTGGGACCACCCGAAGTGATCAGCCAAGCACTCCCAGTACGCCCATGGTCCTCCCGGTCTCTCCTCCAACTCTCCGCCAAAACCCAGCACGTCCGTCTTCCTCCCGGTCTCTCCTCCAACTCCCCACCAAAACCCAGCATGTCTGTCTTCCTCCCGGTCTCTCCTCCAACTCCCCGCCAAAACCCAGCACGTCCGTCTTCCTCCCAGTCTCTCCTCCAACTCCCCGCCAAAACCCAGCACGTCCGTCTTCCTCCCGGTCTCTCCTCCAACTCTCCGCCAAAACCCAGCACGTCCGTCTTCCTCCCAGTCTCTCCTCCAACTCCCCGCCAAAACCCAGCACGTCCGTCTTCCTCTCAGTCTCTCCTCCAACTCCCCGCCAAAACCCAGCACATCCGTCTTCCTCCCGGTCTCTCCTCCAACTCCCCGCCAAAACCCAGCACGTCCGTCTTCCTCCCGGTCTCTCCTCCAACTCCCTGCCAAAACCCCCGTTTCCCAGCCATATGAGACAGTATATCACCCCAAAAAATAACATGGACACCCATTGGTTCAATCACTCTCTTATCAATAAGATAACCCAAACAAACTGCAGTGAGAGGACCTTCTCAGCATTTAACATAACAAAGAAGCCATTTGATTAACATACGCAGTAACAAAAGATTAACATAACAAAGAAGCCATTTTGATTAACATACGCAGTAACGTAAAAGAAGAAACCCCTTACACGTCAGTTTGTCTCAGTCACTATTTCATCAGTTTCAGTCTTTCCTTGTGACTTTTCATGTTTACTTTGAGAGGTCTCATCCTGTCTATCATTTGTACCTTCCTGCAACTCAGTTCCTCCTGCCCTCTGACCTTCAGTTATATGGGAGTCCAGTTCCCTTTCATTATCTAACGTCATTTCTGGTTGTCCAGTGGTTGTATTCCCCACTATCCAGGTCTAGACAGAAAGGTTCTGACATCTCTTCAACTCTTCTTGAGAAATTTGCATAAGGCAGGTTATACCACATTCAAATTTCCTCATCTTCTGAGTTTGTACCATATTCGATGGATTCCTCTGGATTCTGTTCATGTCTTTCCACTGAAACCGTCTGATTCATCATCAGCTGTTTTTTTTTCTTTTCTTCTTCTCTATTGCAGAGTTCTTTTTCTAGGTGTAGGTCCTACATCAGACTCTGGTTCAATATGTACTCCCCACCATAGAGGTAAGAGAAGGTTCCAATGAAGAATTTTTGGTCCACTTCATACAGTGTAGAAATCCAGCCGTCAGCCAACTAATGCTTCTATTCTAGTCCTAAATTTCTTGTTAGAACATCTCCACGCATCATAGAACATAGAAGTCTACAGCACATTACAGGCCCTTTGGCCCTCAACATTGCGCTGACCACGTAACCTACTCTAGAAACTGCCTAGAATTTCCCTACTGCATAGCCCTCTATTTTTCTAAGCTCCATGTAGCCATCCAGGAGTCTCTTAAAACAACTATTGTACCACCATCGCCGGCAGAGCATTCCATGCACCCACCACTCTGTGTGAAAAACTTACCCCTGACATTCCCTCTGTACCTACTTCCAAGCACCTTAAAACTATGACCCTCATGTTAGCCATTTCAGCCCTGAGAAAAAGCCTCTGGCCATCCACACAATCAATGCCTCTCATCATCTTATACACCTCCATCAGGTCACCTCTCAATAATTGAGAAAATTTAGTCTTTTGATCGCAGCGCTTCTGGTTTTCTTTGTTTTGTTTTCTAGCCGAAACTGCTACTAATTCATTAAGCTTTTTGCAGTTCTTTCTTCATATTGGACACATACTTGAGATAAGTTTTCTGTGGTAAGTCTTCACTAGATGTTCCAAAACAAAGATCCACAGATAATCTCACTTCGCGTCCCAGCATTAAATAGTATGGCAAGTGGCCAGTGGTTTCACTCTGAGTAGTTATAACTGTACACCAAATGTCTCCATTTGCTCTTTTTCCTGACATCAAGAGTTCCTGGCATGTTGAACAATGCCCTGCTGAATCTCTCAACATAAGGATCGCCATGGTCCTCCACTTCTTGACTCCAAGCATGCTCAGTAACTCATGTATGAGATGGCTCTCAAAATCCCTTCCCTAATCACTGTACATCCTTCTCAGAAGCCATAATGAATAAAGTATTTCTCCCACAATACTTTTGCAATTGTGGATGTTTTCTGATCCTTTGGGAGAAAGGCTTGAGCATATCTAGTATAGTGATCAGGAATGACCATGATATTTGCAGTACTATTTGAATTGGCTGCTATGGAAAGAAAATCCATACACATCAGATCAGGTGGACCAGCACTTTGCATGTGAGACAATGGAGCAACTCTTTTAGGTAGCATCTTTCTCTGAATACATCAAATGCATGACTTACAATAATCTTCAACTTCAGGCTTCATTCATAGCCAATAGAAACAATCCCTGACTAATCCATTAGTCTTGTCAAAACCCAAGTGACCCGACTCATCATGAAGTGACCTCAGTACAATCTTCCTGTAGTTCTCAGGCAAAATCAACTGAGAACACACAATTCTGTTTGGAGAAGTAACCCCTTAATCAGTAGGGGTATAGTAGGATGTTTTGTCTTCTCAACTTTTGAAATATCTCCCCTGTAAACAGCTGATCAGATTTCACCTATGCAAGGGTCATCTTGCTGGGCTACTGACAATTCAGGTTCAAGGCAGCCAATTGTTTTGTATTCAGCATAGGCAGGTTGCATTTTCCTTGGGCAACTGCATGGCCAGGAGCACCCAAATAATCGAATGCTCTATCAGGCAGATCTACTGTTCTGCTCTTGGCCAGTTCCAGGTATCTCAATAGGTACATTTAATATCGAGAAATGTATACAATATACATCCTGAAAGTCTTTTTTTTCCACAACATCCATGAAAACAGGAGTGGCCCAAAGAATGAATAACAGTTAAGTGTCAGAGCCCCGAAGTCCCCCCAGCCCCCACCTCCCATGCACAAGCAGCAGCAAGGCATAAGAGCACCGTGATAACACATCCACAACAAAGTTCTGACCTCCCAGCCTATACTTAAGACTTAAATCATAGGCAAACAACTTTGCCAGCCAGCAATGACCAGTGGCATCCAATTTCGCTGATATCAAAATAAAAATTGGTAGGTTCTTGTTGATTCTCAGCCTGAACTTAGCACCATATATAGTCATTGAGTTTGTCTACCACTGCCCACTTCAATGACAAAAACTCCAATTTGTGAGCAGGGTCATTTTGTTTGGATGGCAAAAAGCTCCAGCTAATGAAAGAAATAGGCCTCAGGCCTTCACCATGGTCTTGATATAAAAAGCCATCTAACCTTGACAGCTAGCATCTGTGTGCAGTACATATAAGCAATTGGGGGGTTTGCAAAAGCAACCACAGGTGCTTTAGTCAGTAACTCTAAGCTTCTGAAATGCTTCTTCACACCGCATCCCATCTTTCCCTGAAAGGCTCCGAAGGGTTAAGATAAGCTTTGGTTTCTTCTCCCTTTCTTCTCTGAGGGGAGATAACCACACAGGAGTTGATTCAAAGGGTGACTCACTCTGGAGTCGTTCTTCACAAATCTTCAGTAGTATCCACAGAATCCAAGAATGAGCACAGAGCACTCACAGTTCTGGGTCCTGGCCATGTGGTTACTGCCTCTATCTTTGAAAGATCACCCAAGTACACAAGTACTTCAAGCAGGTTCATGTCTCCAACAGTCTGCTCCATGACAAGTTGTAAAGTTGCCAGTGCTCCTGATATGCCAGAAGGCATCCTTTCAAAACTGAAAAAAAAAATCATAGAGGACATATAGATGCTATCTTCTCTTTATCAGATTTACTCATTGGTATTTGATGATAGCCACTTCAAAACACTGAACCATTTGCTTCCACTTAAGCAGGCCAGAGCATCCTCAATCCATGTAACTGTACATTGGTCTGGGATTGTACGTCTGTTCAGTGTTCTATAACTAATGCACATTCATATTTTCCCATTCTTTTCCCTCACAACCACTGTAGGTGACATGTAGGAGCATCTTGACTCAATGATAATTCCAGTTTCATTAAGTTTCAGCAAGTGCTGTCAAACATCTTCAACCATCCGCTGGTGCTAACTGGCGAGACCCCCCCCCCCAAAAAAAAGATGTGTCCTCTTTCACTCTGATAGTGTGGTGAGTACTCTTGGAACAACCAACATCACAATTGTCAGTAGAAAAAATGCCCTTGCGATCCAACATTTTATCAGTTACTCTCTTTTTCCATTCCTCGGGTATTGATGAGGCAAAGTTGAATGACTTCCATATCAACCTTTCCAAAACAGAAGACTTTCTCTTTCATTTTCTTCACTGTAAAACTAGAAACTCTTGCCACAGGAAGGAGATGTGTAACCTGCTTGCCACGTCTGAGGGTGACATCTCTTCTTCAAGTGTTCCTAACAATCAATGTTATCCTGTTAGATTAGATTATGGGGACACTCAGTCCTCGTTTATTGCCATTTAGAAATGCATGCATTAAAAATGATACATTGTTCCTCCAGTATGATATCACAGAAACACAAGACAGACCAAGACTAAAACTGACAAAAACCACATAATTATAACATATAGTTACAATAAGACAAAGCAATACCATAATTTGCTAAGAGCAGACCATGGGCACGGTAAAATAAAGTCTCAAAGTCCCGATAGCCCATCATCTCACGCAGATGGTACAAGGGAGAAACTCTCCCTGCCATGAGCCTCCACTGCCGCAAGCTTGCTGATGCAGCATCCTGGAAGCACCCGACCACAGTCCGACTCTGAGTCCGTCCGAAAACTTCGAGCCTCCAACCAGCCCTCTGACACTGAGCATCAAGCACCATCTCTGCCCAGTGCTTCGACCTCGTCCTGGCCACCAAGCAACAAGCAAAGCCGAGGATTTGGGGCCTTCCCCTCCGGAGATTTCAGATCACACAGTAGCAGCGGCAGCAAAACAGGCATTTTAGAAGTTTCACCAGATGTTCCTTCGTGCTCTCATGTCTACCTCCATCAAATCAGAATTGTGCACGGCATCCTATTAGAACAGGAAGCCAGAGATGTCTGCAGTTCAGGTCTCACTAGCATTAATGCAGGTAAGCATGATTCTTCTTCCTGATCGACAGGAGCATGCACACGGGTGGGGTGATGGACACTCCTGCAAATTTGAGTGTTCGAGTCACTCTAACTACTCTGCTAGGATGTAAAGAGTCTGGTTCAGAGTGAGTATGCCACACAGTTCACTCAATGTCAGTAAGACTAAAGAGCTGTTTGTGGACTTCAGGAAGAGCAAGACAAGGGAATACGAATCAATCCTCAAAGAGGGATCAGAAATTAAAAAAGTGAGCAATTTCAAGTGCCTGGCTGTCAAGATCTCTGAGGACCTAACCCGGTCCCAACATATTGATGCAGCTATAAAGAAGGCAAGACAGCGACCATATTTCATTAGGAGTTTGAAGAGATTTGGTTTGCCACCAAAAACACTTGAAAACTTTTACAGATGTACCATGGAAAACATTCTGACAGGCTGCCTGACTGTCTGGTACAGGAGGGCTACTGTACAGGACAGAAAGCTGTAAAATTAGTTAGCTCCAACTTGGGTAATGGTCTCCATAGTACCCAAGACATCTTCAAGGAGTGGTGCCTCAGAAAGGCGACGTCCATTATTAAGGACCCCAATCAGCCCTCTTCTCATTGTTACCGTCAGGAATGAGGTACAGGAGCCTGAAGGCACACACATAACCACCGTAGCAACCATCACATCACAGGATCTGTAGAGTAAATTAACTTAAGAACATGTGTCATGTATGGCTCTAGCATAAATGTCTTCAATCCATTTGGATACATCACAGCTTGTTCCCACTGAGCCCTTAGGAATAGTGTTTTTCACTTCAGTATTTCTGTTGATACACTGATTGGAACGTATTTGCTCCATGGTGTCAGGCTGTTCCTTTACTGGGTCCCTCTGTAGTTTCCCATTTTCTTTTTCCATTTGATTAACTGTTGGTTTACTTTTCAAAGATTTTCCTGTCCCTCACAGTTTCACTTGAAATGCCCATCTTCTCCACATTTGTAGCAGAAAATACTAGACCTATCCTCAGTCAAGAAACCCTTGGCAGCAGCATTCCTCTGCTTTGTGATTTTCACAGGTGGGCTGGGTTCAATAGATTGGAGAAGAGTGGATAAAGTAAAAGGAAAAAGTGTGGATAAAGATAAAGTAAAAGCAAAAGTTAAAAAAGAGAAAAGTAGGGGTGGACTGTAGAAAAGTCAAGTGTGTAAGAGACAAAGATTCCTAGATTTTAAAGACAATGAGTGTAAGGGCACTTTATCTGAATGCCTGTAGTATTCATAACAAGGTCAGTGAACTTGTGGCACAAATCAGTATAATTTTGTGGCCATTACAGAAACGTGGTTGCAGGGTGGAGAGGACTGGGAATTAAATACCCATGGATATCAGGTAGTACGGAACGATAGGCAGGAAGGTAAGGGACATGGAGTAGCGCACTTAGTTAAGGATGAGATCAGGGTGGCAGTGAGAGGTGATACAATATCTAAGGAGCAGAACGTTGAATTCATCTGGGTGGAGATTAGGAATAGTGAAGGGAAAAAATATCACTGGCGGGTGTTGTCTGTAGGTGGGTGTTGTCTGTAGGCCACTGAATAATAATATAATATTACACTGGCAGGGGCAATAGACCGAGAAATATCTGAAGCATGTAAGAATGGAACAGCAGTTATCATGGGGGACGTTAACTCGCACACAGGTTAGGTGAATCAAGTTGGTGGAGGCAGTCTTGAGGAGGGCTTCATAGTACGCATACATGAAAGCTTTCTTGAACATCATGGTACTGAACCTACAAGAAGCATGCAATCTTGGATCGGGTCTTGAACAATGAAACAGGTAAAATGTAGTTAGGAACCCTTTTGGAAAGGGTGATCACAGAATGATTGAGTTTCTCATACAAATGGAGGGATGCAATAGTTCAGTCTAAAAGCAGTGTATTATGCCTAAACAATGGAGACGACAATGAGATAAGGAAGGATTTGGCTAGTGTAGACTGGTGGGACAGTTAAGAAACAGTGGAAGACTTTGAAAGAGATTTTTCACGGTGCTCAACCAAAGTATATTCCAGTTAAAAGCAAGGACAGCAAGGGTGGGGAGAACCAGCCATGGATAACTAAGGAAATAAAGGAAGGCATCAAATTAAATGCTTATGTGTACAAAGTTGCCAAGAGTAGTGGGAAACTGGAAGACAGGGAAAACTTTAAAAAGTAACAATGAAAGGGAAGACAGATTATGAAAATAAACTAGCACAAAATATAAAAATGGATAGTAAAAGTTTTTATAATTACATAAATCAGAAAAGAGTGGTTAAAGAGAATGTAGGTCTCCTGGAGGAGGAGAAGGGGGAATTGATGTTAGGTAATGAGGAAATGGCCGAGGCTTTGAATGACTGTTCTGTGTCGGTCTTCATGGTGAAGGACATATCTAACATGACAAAGAGAGATGTTATGGATGTGATGGGAGGTGAAATAGTGCTAATGAGGTAGTGCTGAGCAAATTTGTGGGCCTGCAGATAGATAAGTCCCCGGTCCTGATGGAATTCATCCCAAGGTACTGAAAGAAATGGTAGAGATTATAGTTGAGGCTTTGGTAATAATTTACCAACATTCTTTGGACTCTGAGCAGGTTCCAGTGGATTGGAAGGAGGTGAAAGTCACACCACTGTTCAAAAAAGGATGTAGGCAAAAGGCAGGTAACCATAGGCCAGTTTGCTTAACATCTACAGTTGGGAAAATGCTTGAAGCTATCATTAAAGAAGTAATAGCGAGGCATCTGAAAAGAAATGGATCCGTCAGGTAGAACCAGCATGGATTCAGCAAAGGCAGGTCCTGTATGACAAACTTACTGGAGATCCTTGAGGATATAACAAGCACAGTGGATAGAGGGGAACAGAGGAACATTATTTACTTGGATTTCCAGAAGGTGTTCAATAAGGTGCCACATAAAAGACTTATCCATAAAGATGTATAGAGTTGGATAAGGATGTATTAGCATGGAGAGAGGATTGGTTAAGCAATAGAAAGCACAGAGTTGATATACATGGGTGTTACTCCGGTTGGCAATCAGTGGTGAGTGGTGTGCTGCAGGGGTCGGTGCTGGGCCTGCAACTGTTCACGATATACATTAACAATCTGGAAGAGGGATCAGAGTGTAGTGTATCCAAGTTTGCTGATGACACTAAATTGAGTGGAAAAGCAAATGTGCAGAGGATACAAAGAGTCTGCAGAGAGATATAGATAGGTTAAGTGAGTAGGTAAGGGTCCTACACATGGAGTACAATGTTGGCAAATGTGAGATCATCCACTTTGGAAGGAAAAATGTAAGATTGGATTATTACTTAAATGGTAAAAGATCGCACTATGCTGCTGTGCAGAAGGACTTGGGAGTGCTTGTGCGTGAATCGCAAAAAGTTGGTTTGCAAGTGCAGCAGGTTATCAAGAAGGCAAATGGAATGTTGGCCTTCATCGCTAGAGGGATTAAATTTAAGAGCAGGGAGGTTATACTCCAACTGTATAGGGTACTGGTGAGGCTGCACCTGGAGTACTGCGTGCAGGTACTGGTCTCCTTACTCGAGGAAGGATATACCGGCTTTGGAGGCGGTGCAGAGGAGGTTCACCAGGTTGATTCCAGAGATGAGAGGGTTAGAGCATGAGGAGTAATTGAGTCGCCTGGGACTGTACTCACTGGAATTCAGAAGAATGAGAGGAGATCGTATAGAAACATATAAAACTATAAAAGGGATAGATAAAATAAAGGCAGTAAAGTTGTTTGCACTGGTAGATGAGACTAGAACTAGGGGTCATAGCCTCAAGATTCAGGGGAATAAATTTAGGATGGAGATGAGAAGGAGCTGCTTTTCCCAAAGAGTGGTGAATCTGTGGAATTCTCTGCCCAATGAAGCAGTGGAGGCTACCTCAGCAGATATATTTAAGACAAGGTTGGATAGACTTTTGCAGAGTTGAGGAATTAAGGGTTATGGGGAAAAGTAGGTAGGCAGAGATGAGGAATTATATGCAGAATTAAAAGGGCTAAAACCTAACTGACTTATTGGCAGCTTAAGAAGTCATGCTGTGAGAATAATGTATTAACAAAGAAGCGTTTATTCCATGAGAAGGCTTCTCGGTCTACTCTTATCAAACTATGTGATAACAATATATATATCTACAGCTCCACACAGTATTCGGGGCTCACTTGGCTGCAGATTTTCCCACGCTCTGTGAGCAGGGACTCTGTTTTGCCAACTGAGAATGCAACTTGCTAATAAACAGTACATACTTTTAAGTAAACTGTGTTTGACAGTTATTCTCTGGGTCTGAACCTAAAGGCCTCTGGTAGAGAGGCAGATTGACAGAGATGAGTCTATGGTCAGACCAACCATGATCTTATTGAATGGTGGAGCAGGCTCGATGTGCCAGATGGCCGACTCCTGCTCCTATTTCTTATGTTCTCATGTTTTCCAGTGGATGTGTCACATTTAGCTACAATATTAGCAGATATCAACTGAGTCATCTCAACTCGAATGATTTTCTCCTCATTTATCAAAAGCTATACTTCTGTGGCAATACGTGACCTTAGCAACTGAGGCTGCAATGGAAGACATTATTCAGCTTTTGGAAACATTTCGATCCTCAGTCAGGTTTTCCTCCTAACTTCTGAGTAACTCAGTAAAAGATGGAGGATCATGCATCTTGTGGGTCATTCGAATACACAGAACAATCATATCTTGTGATAGTTCACTCTTCACAACTTGCTCCACTCTTAAGTGATTTACCTCAATGCCCTCTTTGCAGCACAAGCAATGCAGCAGCTTATCAAATCTGAAAATGCAGGCAGAGAGTTTCTCTCTTGGAATATGTATCTGAACTTCACAAGGAGATCAGCTGAACTCTCAGTAGTACCAAAAGCATTTTCCAGACCCTGCATATAGTTAGCTGATGTGACTAAAAGATTTTCTGCCTTCAGCAAAAACTATATCAGCGTCAGGACCCCTTAAACTCTCTAACAGTCTCTGCTTCTTTATATTGTCTGAGTACTGCTATTCATCTAGTAAATGAGGTATCTGTTCAGCCCAAGCCTCATATTCTTCTTCCCCACTGGGTGTGGGCTTTACCCAGAATCAGAATCAGGTTTATTATCACCAGCATGTGACGTGAAATTTGTTAACTTAGCAGCAGCAGTTCAATGCAATACATAATCTAGCAGAGAGAGAAAAAAGTGATAAATAAAACATAATAATTAATAAGTAAATCAATTATGTATATTGAAAAGATTACTAAAAATGTGCAAAACATAAATACTGTACATTAAATAAAGGGAGGTGATGTCCACAGCTTCAAAGTCCATTTAGGAATTGGATGGCAGAGGGGAAGAAGCTGTTCCTGAATCGCTGAGTGTATGCCTTCAGGCTTCTGTATCTCCTACCTGATGGTAACAGTGAGAAAAGGGCATGCCCTGGGTGCTAGAGGTCCTTAATAATGGACGCTGCCTTTCTGAGACGTCCTGGGTACCTTGTAGGCTCGTACCCAAGATGGAGCTGACTAGATTTACAACCTTCTGCAGCTTCTTTCGGTCCTGTGCAGTAACCCCTCCATTCAAGACAGTGATGCAGCCTGTCAGAATGCTCTCCACAGTACATCTATGGAAGTTTTTGAGTGTATTTGTTGACATGACAAATCGCTTCAAACTCCTAATGAAGTATAGCCAGTGTCTTGCCTTCTTTATGACTACATCGATATGTTGGGACTCCAGGGAACATTCTCAGCTTTCCATAACCCAGGACCTCAGTGGGTACACTTTGGCACTTATCGACCAGTGATGTGATAGCAGATGCCAGCTCAGATTTTAGATCAACAGCTTGACGACTTAGTAGATTTTAACATCAGCCAGAGTTTTCCCTTCATTCCTCAGAAAAGAGAGCAACTTGAACTGGAAATCTTCACCCTCAGCAGCATCTGGAATTGTATTCTGTGCACCTCTAAACATATGAACTGGCCATGGCCCTGCCTCTCCAGGTATTTCCATCACATCGGGCAGAGTGAGTTCAGTCACATCACTGGAGATCTGGACCAGCACAAAATATTTGCCAACTGATTCATTCAAACTCTGGTCAATCCATGTAACTTTTACCGGAGTTTTCATCAGATTCAAGGCCTTAACTGAAATTACTTATATGAATACTGACACACCCATTCAAATTTACTGTTCTCCATGAAGCAAAAATTTAACTCACACTAGTATAAACTTAGATTGAAATAGTATTGACAAAATATTTTAAATTATAAAATAAAGAAGAAGGACCCATTACATATATATTAGTCTATAGTGCATACTAATCTTTGGAGCTCATTGTGGCATAATCAATCCAGTTTGCTTCACTTCATTTATTCAAGGTACTGAAACAGTTCTGTGCTTAAGAACAGTCCAGGCAAAACATAAAAAAAAATTCACACAATCCCGAAGGATAAGGTGTCAAACTTTCCCCAAGGTCGCATGCTAACTAGCTAAAAGTTATATGCACATTCTCCATGAGACCACTGCCTGCATGAGGATTTTCCGACATCACTATCTGTCCTTCTAAATGGGTCCTACGAGCGTTTCAGCATGTTCTCCTGCGATGCTCGTCGTCCATTTCCATTTTCCTTCTCTCCCCTCCTTCGATCCTGCACTCCCTCTGGAAAATGGCTCCCCCATTCTTTTCCCGCGCTCTCTTCCAAAAGAAGTGTTAAAAAGACAAATCCTATTGGCTAATACCACAAGCCTAACTTAACCAACTGTATTTTTATTTTAAACAGCAAAAATGAGACACACAACTTTATAATGTAATTAAAAGAACACAACGCATTTTGAGAATATCTGCAAAAAATAAATACGTAACAGCATTACTGTATTAATAAAATAAAACATGGTCTTAAGCCAAGGGATTACAAATAAATAAATACTACAAATTACAATGAAAAATAAAAATAAAAATAAATAAATAGCGTGAAAAGAGAGTAAAATACTGAGGTAGTGTTCACAGTGGGAGGCAGGGCAGAGAACGCCTCTACAAAGGAGGTGTAAGGCACCTCTTCCCACTGCTGGCCTGCAGGTCACCCTTGGGCAAAGTGTAGCTCCTGTGTAGCTCCCCACCCGCCAGTCAGGGTCATCTAAAACCATGGGGGCAGGTGGTGGATGGTTGTATCAGCAGCTGGTGCATATCACAAGTCCTGCTTATGTGACCACTGATGCTAGACAGACAATCTCTGAAGAGTATTAATAATGGTTGGGGGTCATCCATCCTGTAAAAACATTGCCCAGAAGTCGGCGATGGCAATCCATTTCTGCAGAAAGATTTACCATGAACAATCATGGTCATTGGATTATGGTCGCCCACGTCATACAGCAAGGCATATAATGATGATGAATGTTCATGGACCATTCAGAAATCTGACAAGAGGTACAAGGTCTTGACAAGGTGGATTGTGTGGTGAACAACAAGGCATATAATGATGATGAATGTTCATGGACCGTTCAGAAATCTGATTGGCGAGGTATCAACAGAGCTGCACCTCCAGTATGAGTGCTTAGCACACTGCGCTACACTCATGACTGCATGGTTAGGTACAGCTCAAACCCAATCTATAAATTCACCAATGACACCACTGTTGTAGGCAGAATCTCAGAAGGCAACAAGGAGGCATACACAGGAATGAGATAGATTGGGTGGTTGACTGCTGCTTTTGTTTTGCATGCCATTCACACAGATCATTTTATCCCTTCAGTGTACTGAGGTAGAATCAGAACCAGAGTCAGATTTAATATCACTGGTATATGTTGTGATATTTGTTGTTATACAGCAGCAGTGCATTGCAAAAGAGCTAGGTAAAACAATAACAGGGTTCAGAATAAAATGTTGCAGTGCTGGCAGACAAGAGGTACAAGGTCTTGACAAGGTGGATTGTGTGGTGAACAGTTCATCTTATTGTACTGGGGGACCACTCAATAGTCCTACACCCATGGGACAATTTACTAATCCTTACCTCTAGGAATGGTTCCTTAAGGTTGTCATAGCCGGGGTGGTAATGGGGACAAGCTCCCACTACCTATTAAATGTTCCCAATGTCGGGCACCTCAAATAGCCTCTGACAACCAAGTCCAGCTCCTGGCCTTCACGTGTGGCTTAGATACTAAGCCTGGTGGAACCATTTCTACTGACCAGAGAAAGGGCGGAGATGGTTACTGGAACCTTAAAACCAGCCGCTTTGGGCAGATGGGGCTCGTCAGCTGTAGTTGGCAGCTCATCTAGGAGAAGGAAAGCTCTCATCTCAAACCTCCTTTGCCTTGAAGCTATACCTATGCATGCAGAAAGCTTTGGGACTAAACCCCATGGGAAAAATCCAGAGCTGCAGTCCTTAAGGCAGTTCTACATTGAGTTCAATGCTGACTGGCAACTCCTGCGTCGCTGCTGGTGCTAAACTGTATCGGTCTCTGTCGTTCCTGTGGGTTCATCTGTTGCGTGGAGTTTGGGAGCTTGCTACACTGGCAACAGCTTGCTCTCCATATTGTACTGCCCTGGCTTGCGTACCTAGACAGCTAGGACACAACATCCATGGTCGACCCTGACTGACAGAGGTCTTACTCAATTCTAGAAGCAGTAAACTCAGAATTAATCAGTATTAATTAAACTAATAAAAAAAACAATAAAAAGGAAAGGTCAGAAAATCACTCAAGTGGAACCTTACCGATGCACTTCAGGAACCTTGTCAGCTAGCCCTGCAAAGCTGGCAGCAATGGTGTTAATCTCAATCTGTTTCAGGGTGACAGCTTGACCACGTTGTTTGTCAAACATGTAGTCTGATCTGTTTATACCCAAGGTAATTGGCTGAACAAGAGAATAAAAACAAGATGAGACCACAGCTTATACAACAGTAAGATTCCATTGGAAGAATTGCGCAGACGCAGTCGCTCATCATTACACAAGGCCGCCGAGAAGATTTAAAAAGCGAGGAGTTTCTTTCAGCGGGAGATTCGACTTGGAGAAATGCGCAGACGCAGTAGCTCATCACTGAGCAAGGCCGCTGAGAAGATTTAAAAAGTGAGGAGTTTCTTTCACTGAGAGATTCGATTGGGAGAAGTGCGCACTTGCAATAGCTCGTCATCGTGCAAGGTCACCAAGAAGGTTCTGGAATAACAGGGAGACTCTGCCTAGTGGAGCGGTCGTTGGAGTAGCACGAGTCCGAGTAGTAGGGCTTTGGCTCACCAGGGCTTCAGCGAGGATGGGCCAAGGTGAGGTATGGAGGTAAGCTACTTTCATATCTCTTTTTCCCTCTAACTTAAGTGGGCATGACTGCAAGGCCAGTTTTCTGCTCTGGGTGTCAGATGTGGGATATCCAGGAGACTTCCAGCCTCCCTGATGGCCATATCTGCACCATATGCATCGAGTTACAGCTCCTTAGAGACAGAGATAGGTAAATGGAACTGCAGCTCAATGGCCTTCTGCTTGTTACGGAAAATGAAGAGGTTATCGATGGGGGCTAAAGGTAGATAATCACACCGGGCCCACAGGAGACAGACAAGTGGGTGACTGTCAGGAGAGGGAAGGGAGAGCATCAGGTAGTGGAAAGCACTCCCGTGGCTGTCCCACTTAAAAATAAGTACTCCATTTTGAGTACTGTTGGGGGAGGGGGGGACTTACCTGGGGGAAGCAACATGGCCATGCCTCGGCCCTGAGTCTGGTCCTGCGGAACAGAAGAGCATGGCAGTAGTAACAGGGGAGTCTATGGTTAAGAGGACAGATAGGTGATTCCGTGGGCGTGAAAAAGAAACACAGATAGTAACTTGCCTCCGAGGTGCCAGGGTTCACCTGTTTCTGAACAGGTCCACAATATCCTGAAATGGGAGGGTGAGCAACCACAGGTCGTAGTATATATTGGTACCAATGACAAAGGTAGAAAAAGGGAGGGGCTCCTGAAAGCAAAATACAGGGTAGTAATCTTGGGATTGCTGCCTGTGCCACGTGACAGTGAGTATAGGAATAAAATGAAGTGGCAGATAAATGCGTGGTTGAGGGATTGGAGCAAGGGGCAGGGATTCAGATTTCTGGATCATTGGGACCTCTTCTGAGGCAGGTGTGACCTGTACAAAAAGGATGGATTGCAGCTGAGTCCGAGGGGGGACCAATATGTTAGCAGGGAGGTTTGCAAATGCTATTGGGGAGGATTTAAACCAGATTTGCAGAGGGGTAGGAACCGAAGTGAAGAGGCAGTTGGCGCACAAGTAGAGACAACTTGTAGGGAGTTTGTGAGGAAGGGTAGGCAGATGTTAGACCAAAGATGAATTCAGCCAGATGGTTTGAGATGTGTCTACTTTAATGCAAGGAGTATCATAATCATGGTGGATAAACTTAGAGCGTGGATCAATTTGTGGAACTACGACACTGTGGTCATTACAGAGACTTGGATGTCACAGGGGTTGGAATGGCTGCTGAGTGTGCCGGGCTTTAGATGCTTCAAAAAGGACAGAGATATAAAAGAGGTGGGGAGTGGCACTGCTAATCAGGGATAGTATCACGGCTGCAGAAAAGGAGGAAGTAATGGAGGGATTGTCCACTGAGTCATTATGAGTGGAAGTCAGAAACAGGAAGGGGACAATAACTCTACTGGGTGTTTTTTTATAGACCTCCCGGTAGCAACAGGGACATCGAGGGGCAGATATGGATGAAGATTCTCGAACAGTACAATAATATTAGGGCCGTTGTGATGGGTGATTTTAACTTTCCTAATATTGACTGGCATCTCCTTAGAGCAAGGGGTTTAGATGGGGTGGAGTTTGTTAGGTGTGTTCAGGAAGGTTTCCTGATTCAATATGTAGATAAGCCAACCAGAGGAGAGGCTGTATTTGATCCGGTATTGGGAATGAACCTGGTCAGGTGTTAGATCTCTCCGTGGGAGAGCATTTTGGAGGTAGTGTTCATAACTCTATCTCCTTTACCATAGTGCTGGAGAGGGATAGCAGCAGACAACTTGGGAAAACATTTAATTGGGATAGGGGGAAATATGATGCAATTAGGCAGGAACTTGGAAGCATAAATTGGGTGCAGATGTTCTCAGAGAAATGCACGGCAGAAATGTGGCAAATGTTCAGGGAACATTTTCATGGCATTCTGCATAGGTATGTTTCATTGACGTAGGGAAAGGATAGTAGGGTAAAAGAACCATGATGTACAAAGGATGTGGAAAATCTAGTTAAGAAGAAAAGAGAAGCTTCCAAAAAGTTCAAGAAACTAGGTATTGATAAGAGTTCTACAAAATTACATTTGCCAGGAAGGAGTTTAAGAATGAAATTCGGGGAGCTAGAAGGGGCCAGAGAAGGCCTTGGCGAGCAGGATTAAGGAAAACCCAGAGGCATTCTACAAGTATGTGAAGAGCACGAGGATGAGCCATGTGAGAATAAGACCAAACAGGTGCGATAGTGGAAACGTGCATGGAATCAGAATCAGGTTTATTATCAACCGCATGTTACGTGAAATTTGTTAACTTAGCAGAAGCAATTGAATGTAATACATAATCTAGCAGAGAGAAAATATAATAATAAATAAAATTTTAAAAAATAAGTAAAGTAAATCAATTATATATATTGAATAGATTTAAAAAATATAAAAATCAGAAATACTGTATATTAAAAAAAAAGTGAGATAGTGTCCAAAGATTCAATATCCATTTAAGAATCGGATGGCAGAGGGGAAGAAGCTGTTCCTGAATTGCTAAGTGTGTGCCTTCAGGCTTCTGTACCTCCTACCTGATGGTAACAGTGAGAAAAGGGCATGCCCTGGGTGCTGGAGGTCCTTAATAATGGATGCTGCCTTTCTGAGACACCGCTCCTTAAAGATGTCCTGGGTACTTTGTAGGCTAGTACCCAAGATGGAACTGTCCAGATTTACAACCTTCTGCAGCTTCTTTCAGTCCTGTGCAGTAGCCCCTCCATACCAGACAGTGATGCAGCCTGTCAGAATGCTCTCCAGAGTACAACTATAGAAGTTTTTGAGTGTATTTGGTGACATGCCAAATCTCTTCTGGAGTCAGAGCAGGTAGCAGAGGTCAATACTTTGCTTCAGTATTCACCAGGAAAAAGGACCTTGGCAATTGTGGGGATGATTTACAATAGACTGAAATGTTTGAGCATATATACATTAAGAAAGATGACGTGCTGGAGCTTTTGAAAAGCATTAAGTTAGATAAGTTGCTGGGACTGGATGAGATATACCCCAGGCTACTGTGCGAAGTGAGGGAGGGGAGACTGCCAATGATCTTTGCATCATCAATAGGGACGTGAGAAGTACCAGAGAATTGAAGAGTTGCAAATGTTGTTCCCTTGTTCAAGAAAGGGAGTAGAGATAACCCAGGAAATTATAGACCAGTGAGTCTTACTTCAGTGGTGGGCAAGTAGTTGAAGATCCTGAGAAGCAGTATTTATGAGCATTTGAGAAGACATAATTTGATTAAGGATAGTCAGCATGGTTTTGTTAGGGGCAGGTTGTGCCTTACAAGCCTGACTGAATTCTTTAAGGATGTAACAAAACACATTGACGAAGATAGGGCAGTGGATATAGGGTATATGGATTTCAGTAAGGCATTTCATAATGTATCGCCATGCAAGGCTCATTCAGAAAGTAAGGAGGCATGGGATCCAAAGAGACCTTGCTTTGTGAATCCAGAATTGGCTTGCCCACAGAAGGCAAAAGGTGGTTTTAGATGGTTCGTATTCTGCATGGAGGTCGGTGACCAGTGGTGTTCTGTAGGAATCTGTTCTGGGACCCCTCCTCTTTGTAGTTTTTATAAATGACCTGGATGAAGAAGTAGAAGGGTGGGTTAGTAAGTTTCCTGATGATGCAAATGTTGGGAGTGTTGTGGATAGTCTGGATGGTTGTCAGAGGTTACAGAGGGACATCGACAGGATGCAGAACTGGGCTCAGAAGGTGCAGATGGAGTTCAACTCAGATAAGTGCGAAGTGGTTCATTTCAGTAGGTCAGATTTGAAGACAGGATAGAGTATTAATAGTAAGATTCTTGGCAGTGTATAGTATCAGAGAGATCATGGGAAACGTGTCCAATAGGACACTCAAAGCTGCTGCGCAGGTTGACAGTGTTGTTAAGAAGGTGTGTTGTTTAGAAAAGTAGAGGGCTATGTGGTAGGGTAATTCTAAGCAGTTTCTAGAATAGGTTACATGGTTGGCACAACGTTGTGGGCCAAGGGGCCTGTAATATGCTGTAGATTTCTATATTCTATGTTTAAGATATCAGGCACTTTCCACACAAAACATTTTTGTTCTTTCATTTCTCAGCGTGTAGATTTAGGGTGAATGCTCACATTTTTAGAAAGCAGATGAGATTTACACTTCATTGTGGCAGCCCAGTAGTGTAACACTATTGCAGCGCCAGTGACCCAGGTTCAATTCCCAATGTTGCCTATAAGGAGTTTATACGTTCTCCTCATGACTGCATGGGTTTCTTCCCACTCTCCAAAGATATACGGGTTAGTATGTTAAGACCATAAGATATAGGAGCAGAATTAGGATATTTGGTCCATCGAGTCTGCTCCACCATTTCATCATGGCTGATCCATTTTCCCTCTCAGCCCCAATCTTCTGCGTTCTCCCCATAATCCTTCATGCCCTGACTAATCAACAATCTATCAATCTCTGCCTTAAATATACCTAATGACTTGGCCTCCACAGCTGTCTGTGGTAATGAATTCCGAAGATTCACCATGCTAGGTTAATTGACCACATGGGTGTAATTAAGCAGTGTGAGCTCGTTGGGCTAGAAGGGCCTGTTACAGTGCTGTATCCCTAATTTGTTGGAAATACAGAAAAGATCACCAACTTTAAACATTAACTTGGGCAGGTACTGGGAATTTAAACGTTAACAGTGGCAGGTACTGTACCAGGAATCTGAAAGGAGGCAAACAGTGTTGAGAATACTCAGCAGGTTAGACAGCATCTATGAAGAGTGAAGCAGAGTTAATGATTCCAAAAACAAATTGATGAAGGAACTCAGCAGGTCATGCAGCATCTGTGTGTCTCAATGTCCATGTGACAAATCTAGCTAATCTTTATCTCTTTGTAAATGTCCTGATGAAGGGATGCAGGAAATTGACCTGAAATGTTGACAATTCCTTTCCCACATTCAAGATCCACCAAATTCAAAGTTCAAAGTAAATTTATTATCAAAGTACATATATATCACCATATACAACCCGGCGATGAGCTTTCTTGCAGGCATATGCAATAAATCCAAGAACCATAGTAGAATCAAAGAAGCACCACACTCAGCAGGGCAGACAATCAGTGCCCAAAAGACAACAAACTGCGCAAATACAAAAAACAAGAACAAGTAGTAATAATGAAGCCACAGCTTGTGGGAACAGTTAAGTGATGGGGTGAATGAAGTTATCCCCGCTGGTTCAAGAGCCTGAAGGTTACAGGGTTACAACTGTTCCAGAGGCTGGTGGTGTGAGTCCTGAGGCTCCTATACCTTCTTGCTGATGCCATCAGCAAGAAGAGAGCATGGCTTGGGTGGTGATGGTCCCTAATTATGAATGGTTTTTTTCTGCAACAGCCCCCATGTAGATTTGTTTAATGGAAAGGAGGGCTTTACCCGTGATGGACTGAGCTGTATCCACTACTTTTTGCAGGCTTTTCCATTCAAGGGCATTGGTGTTTCCATACGAGGCTGTGATGCAACCAGTAAATATACTTCCCACCACACTGCTGTGGAAGTTTGTCAAAGCTTTAGCTGACATGCCAAATCTTCAGAAACTTCTAAGAAAGTAGAGGTGCCACAGTTCTTTCTTCATGATGGCACTTAAATTTGCAAGAAAAAATTAGTGGGCCCTTTGCAATTATGTGGGTTTCTGCATGAGTTACTCATAAATGTGGTCTGATCTTCATCTCTGTCAGAATATTAGACTAACACAATCTGCATAACTAATAACACACAAATAATTGTACTTTTTATATCTTTATTGAATACATTGTTTAATCATTCACAGTCCAGGCTGGAAAAAGTATGTGAACCCTTGTAATTAATAACTGATAGAACCTCCTTTAACACTAATAACCTCCACCAAACATTTCCTTTAACTGCTGATCAGACTCGCACAATGGTAAGGAGGAATTTTAGACCATTCCTCCATACTAAACTGCTTCAGTTCATCAATACTATTCAGGTCATGCCACAGCATCTCAAATGGATTAAGGTCTGGACTCTTGACTTGGCCATTCCAAAACATGAATCTTCTTCTTTTAAGCCGTTCTGTTGTTGATTTACTCTTGTGTCTTGGATCATTGCCTTCTTGCATCATCCAACTTCTATTAAGTTTCAGGTGATGGACCGCTACCCTGACATTCTCCTGTAAAATGTCTTGATACAATTTTGAATTCATTGTCCCTTCAATGACTGTAAGCTGTATAAACCCTGAGGCAGCAAAGCAGCCCCAATCCATGATGCTCTTTCCATCGTACTTCACAGTTGGAATGAGGTTTTGGTGTTGATGTGCGGTGCCCTTTTTCCTCCAGATGTAGAAGTGTGCATTTCCACCAAAAAGTTCCAACTTTTGTCTCATCTGTCCACAGAACATTGTCCTAGAAGTATTGTGGAGCATCCAAGTGGTCTTTTGCAATCCAAACACAAACAAGGGAAAAACTGCAGATGCTGGCAATCCAGGCAACGCCACACAAAATGCTGCAGGAACTCAGCAGTAGCATGCAGCATCTATGGAAAACAGTAGAGTTGACGTTTTGGGCCGAGACTCCCCAGCAGGACTGTTGAAAAAAAGATGAAGAGTAGATTTAAAAGGTGGGGGGAGGGGATGGAGAAACACAAGGTGATAGGCGAAACAGGGAGAGGGAGGGGTGAAATAAAGAGCTGGGAGTTGATTGGTGGAAGAGTTACAGGGCTGGAGAAGGGGCGAGTCTGACAGGAGAGGACAGAAGGCCATCGAAGAAAGGGGGGGGAGGAGCACAGAGGGAGGCAATGGGCAGGCAAGGTGATATGGTGAGACAGGGAAAAGGAGATGGGGAAATGGTAAAGGATATGGGGGGGGGGGTGGAAGAGAATTACCGGAAGTTCAAGAAATCGATGTTCATGCCATCAGGTTGGAGGCTACCCAGACGGAATACAAGGTGTTAGTCCTCCAACCTAAGTGTGGCATCATCATGACAGTGGAGGCAGCCATAGATAGACATATCGGAATGGGAATGGGAAATGGAATTAAAATGGTTGGCCACTGGGAGATCCTGCTTTTTCTGGCAGACAGAGTGTAGGTGGTCTCCCAATCCAAGTCCAGTCTCAGCAATATACAGGAAACCACTCCGGGGATACCGGACACAGTACATGACCCCAACACAGGTGACCCACAGGTGAAATGTCACCTCACCTGGAAGGTCTGTTTGTGGCCCTGTATAGTAGTGAGGGAGGAGGTGTAGGTACAGGTGTAACACTTGTTCCACTTGCAAGGATAAGTGCCAGGATGGAGATCAGTGGGGAGGGATGAATGTTGAGGGAGCTCTGTAGGGAGCGATCCCTGCGTGTAGCAGAAAGCAGGGGGGAGATGGAAAGACAGGGTAGTGAGGGAGGAGGTGTAGGGGCTGGTACTTCTGCAAACTTGAGATGTGCCACAATTTTTTTTTTTGGAGAACAGCGGCTTCCTCTGTTGTGTCCTTCCACGAAAACCACTCTTGTTCAGTGTTTTTCTTATAGTCGACACATGAACAGAGACTTTAGCAAATTCTAGAGACTTCTGCAGATCTTTCACTGTTACCCTTGGGTTCTTTTTCACCTCCTTCAGCATTGCACATTGTGCTCTTGGTGTGATCTTTGCAGGACACCCACTTCTCGGGAGAGTAGCAACAGCACTGAATTTCTTTCATTTGTAGACAATTTCTCTTACTGTAGACATGAACACTCAGGTCTTTAGAAATGCTTTTGTAGCCTTTTTCAGCTTCATGCATCTCTACAATTCTTCTAGATTCCTCTGAAAGTTGTTTTGATTGAGGCATTGTGCACATAAACAGATCTTTCATAAGAGAAGGCTCTGTCTGCAACCTGACTTTCTGTGTCTTTTTTAAGGGCAGGGCACCTCCACAACCCACAACTCCAATCTCATCTGATTGATTGGAACACCTGACTCCAAATAGCTTTTGTAGAAGGCATTACCCCAGAGGTTCACATCCTTTTTTGAACCTTTACTGTGATTGTTAAAATAGTGTACTCAGTATTGACAAGAAGTAGTACAATTGTTTGTGTGTTATTAGCTTAGGCAGATTGTGTTTGTCTATTATTGTGATTTAGGTGACGATCAGACCACATTTTATGAGTAATTAATGTAGAAAACTAGGTAACTGCAAAGTGTTCACAAACTTTTTCTTGCAACTGCACGTGCTGGGCCCAGGCCAGGTCCTCCAAAATGATAGCACCGATGAATTTAAAGTTGTTGACAAACAACTCCTCTGGCAGTTTCCTTTTTGAGATATGAATTCTGCTTCTCTCTCTCTACAGATACTGACTAACCTGCTGAGTATTTTCAGCTCTTCTTGTTTCCAGGTGTTCAGATTCTCAGCATCTGCAAATTTTTGCGAACAATCTCCTCCTTTCTTAGCCATTTTATCTTCAGGTGTCCGGGATATTATAGACAGAACTTTTAATATTGTTGAAAGTGAGCCAACACAATGTAGACTGCAACCATATCTCCACAAAACTTGAGTTAAGACTTTATTTCCTATAATGGTGGAGTTTAGGACCAAAGGGCACAGCATTAGTATAGAAGGATGTCGTTTTAGAACAGAGAAGAGGAGGAATTTCTTTAGCCACAGGATGATGAATCTGTGAAATTCATTGCCACAGATGGCTGTGGAAGTAAAGTCAATTGGTATATTTAAAGCAGAGATTGATAGTTTCTTGATTAACAAGGGTGTCTTAGGTTGTGAGGAGAAGGCAGCAGAATGGGGATGAGAGGGATAATAAATCAGCCATGGCAGAGCATACGTGATGGGACGAATGGCCTAATTCTGCTCCCATCTCTTATAGGTGGTAGTTGCCATCCCTTTCTTGGACAAGATCTGGACAAAAAGATTGGTTCCTTGAAAGTGGGGTCACTACTGGATGATGTGATAGAGGCAGTGTTGGGCATACTGGCTTTCATCAGTCAGTAATCTCTCCCAGGAGTTTATTTAATGTATTAACTAATCTTCTGAACTGGAAACCAATGCAACGTTCATGTGTACGTAGTGTCTTTTAACATGCCAGCATAAACGTCAGACAAAAAAGAAACCCACTCAAGTATAGAAGGCCAAATAACATTCTTTGTTGATCATTTGCCCACAAGTTTTAACAGCACTTCAGTACATTCTTGCTGAAACATTATTTCCCACATCAAAAGTTGTAATTCCTGATGGAAAGTAAATGATCATGTTGCTTTTTTTAAAAAAGAACCTCTTCTTAACAGGATGAAACTTAATCCATTACCTGGGTAATTCCTTCTTGAAGTACCTGATTGTAGATGTCGAAAAGCCGAGCTGTAAATTCATCTGCTTCTATGGTGCTGGAAATAATAGCAAGGAAAATGTATTGGATAAGATTTCAGTAATTCAGCAATCAATACCCACTCACTTTAATACTCTGTAATGGAAAAGTTAGAGCTTATACTGAATTCTTCCAAAAGCTAACGTTAATAGTTAAGATACATTTTCACGCTGTAATCCACAGATCTGATTTCTGTACACATTCTACACATTACTACAAAGACACTTAGCAAATTTATACAAATGCACAGTGGAGAGCATTCTGAGTGGTTGCATTGATATCTGGTATGGAGGCGATAATGACCAGGATTGGAAAAAGTTGCGGAGGGTTGTAAACTCAGCCAGCTTCATCACGGGCACTAGCCTCCCCACTATCGAGGACATTTGCAAGAGGCGATGCTTCAGGAAGGCTTCATCCATCATGAAGGACCTCACCATCCAGAACATGCCCTCTTCTCACTACTACCATTAGGGAATAGCTACCAGAGCTTTAAGAGCCAAACTCAACAGTTCAACAACAGCTTCTTCCTCTCAGCCAACAGGTCTCTGAAAGATCTATGAACATTCATTCATTCTGTGCCGTGCCATATGATGTGGGTGATTATGGTCTTTGACCATAATTGTTCTTGGTGAATTTTTCCACAGGAGCGATTTTCCATTGCCTTCTTCTGGGCAGTGGGGTGTCTTTACAAGTCGGGTGACGCCAGCCATTATCAATACTTTTCAGAGATTGTCTGCCTGGCGTCAGTGGTTGTATAACCAGGACTTGCGATATGCACCATCTGATACGACCATCCACCACCTGCTCCCATGGCTTCAAGTGACCCGGATTGGTGGGGGGGGTGGGGGGAGGCTAAGCAGGTGCTACACTTTGCTCAAGGGTGACCTGCAGACTAGCAGAGGGAAGGAGCACCTTACACCTCCTTTGGTAGGAACGCATCTCCACCCCACCACCCACTAAGAACACTTCCTCACGATTTTGCTCTCATTCTGCACTATTTATAATCTTACATATTCTTATTGTAATCTTTAGTAAATTTTAATGTACTGCACTGTACTGCTGCTGCGAAACAAGTTTCACAACATGTCTGTGATAATAAACAAGATTTTGGTAGCTTATCAAATCTTTTGGGGGAAGATACTACTTGTACAAAAGGCAAACACAAGGAAATCTGCAGATGCTGGAAATTCAAGCAACACACATCAAAGTTGCTGGTGAACATAGCAGGCCAGGCAGCATCTCTAGGAAGAGGTACAGTCGACGTACAGTCCTGACGAAGGGTCTCGGCCCAAAGCGTCGACTGTACCTCTTCCTATAGATACTGCCTGGCCTGCTGCGTTCACCAGCAATTTTTATGTGTGTTACCTGTACGAAAGGGATAGGTTGCACCTGAACTCTTGTGATCAGGTTTGCTTGAGCCATTCGGAAAGGCTTAAACTAGTTTGGCAGGGGGATGATAATCAGAGTGATAGTGCTGAGGATGAGGTAGTTGGTTTACAGAGGCAGTGTGTAGTGAGACTGCTAGCAAAGAGAGGGTGATGACAGGTCAAAAATAAAGTCAACAGGATAAGTTGCAATGAAAAAGGTGGACAAAATCAAAAAGGGTGAATACCAGACCGAAGGTGCTATATTTGAATGCACGCTGTAAATGGAATAAGGTAGATGAACTTGTGGCACAGTTACAGATTGGCACGTATGACGTTGTGGACATCACTGAATGGTGGCTGAAAGAAGATTATAGCTGGGAGCTTAATGTCCAAGGATACAAATTGTATCAAAAGGACAGGCAGGTAGGCAGAGGGGATGAGGTGGCTCTGTTGGTAAAAAAAAAATGAAATCAAATCATTATAAAGAGGTGACGTAGTGTCAGAAGGTGTTGAATGATTGTGGGTAGATCTAAGCAACTGCAAGGGCAAAATGACCCTGATGGGAGTTACATATAGACCCCAAACAGTAGTAAAGATGTGATCTACAAATTCCAACTGGAGATAGAAAATGCATGTCAAAACAGCAATATTTCAATTGTCATGGGGGATTTCAATACATAGGTAAATTGGGTAAATCAGATCCGTGCTGGATTCCAAGAGGGGGAATTTCTAGAATGTATTAGTCTGGAGTAAACAGAATTATGGAAGCATGAGAGAGGAGTGGGCCAGAATCGATAAAGGAACACTAGCGGGGATGACAGCATTGCAGGAATGGCTGGAGTTTCTGGGAGCAATTCGGGAGGAGAAGGTAGATTTCCAAAATCAGCAGACTTTCTTGTGTTTATGACAGGATATATACATCCCAAAGAGGAAGAAGTAATCTAAAGGCAGGATGACACAACCGTAACTGAAGAGAAGTCCAAGCTAACTTGAAAGCCAAATAGAAGGCATATAACAAAGCAAAAGTTAGTGGGAAGTTAGAAGATTGGGATGCTTTTAAAGAACCAACAAAAAGAAACTTAAAAAGTTATAACAAAGGAAAAGATGGAATATGAAGATAAGCTTGCCAATAATATTAAGGAGGATACCAAAAGTGCCTTCAGAGATACAGTATATAAAGTGTAAAAGAGATGCGAGAGTAGATATCAGACCATTGGAAAGGCAGCAGTGGAGGATAAACTGAATAAGTGTTAGTAAAAAAAACTCTTACTTCAGTGGTTGGTAAGTTGATAGAGAAGATCCTGAGAGGCAGGATTTATGATTAGCATTAGTTAGCATGGCTGTGCCAAAGGCAGGTCGCACCTTACGAGCCTGATTGAATTTTTTTTTGAGGATGCGACTAAACACATTGATGAAGGTAGAGCAGTAGATGTAGTGTATATGGATTTCAGCAAGGCATTTGATAAGGTGCCCCATATAAGGCTTATTAAGAAAGTAAGGAGGCATGGGATCCAAGAGGACATTGCTTTGTGGATCCAGAACTGGCTTGCCCACAGAAGGCAAAGGGTGGTTGTAGATGGGATATATTCTGCATGGAGGTTGGTGACCAGTGGTGTGTTTCAAGGATCTGTTCTGGGACCCCTACTCTTCGTGATTTTTATAAATGACCTGGATGAGGAAGTCGAGGGATGGGTTGGTAAATTTGCTCATGACACAGAGGTTGGGGGTGTTGTGGGTAGTGTGGAGAGCTGTCAGAGGTTACAGCAGGATATTGATAGGATGCAAAACTGGGCTGAGAAGTGGCAGATGAAGTTCAACCCAGATAAGTGTGGGGTGGTTAATTTTGGTAGGTCAAATGTGATGGCAGTATACGGTATTAATGGTAAGACTCTTGGCAGTGTGGAGGATCAGAGGGATCTTGGGGTCCGAGTCCATAGCACTCTCAAAGCTGCTGCGCAGGTTGACTCTGGTTAAGAAGGCATACGGTGCATTGGCCTTCATCAATCATGGGATTGAGCTTAAGAGCCGAGAGGTAATGTTACAGCTATATAGGACCCTGGTCAGACCCCATTTGGAGTACTGTGCTCAGTTCTGGTCGCCTCACTACAGGAAGGATGTGGAAACAATAGAAAGGGTGCAGAGGAGACTTACAAGGATGCTGCCTGTGAAATTTGTTAACTTAGCAGCAGCAGTTCAATGCAATACATAATCTAGCAGAGAAAAAAAATAAATTAAAAAATAATAACAACAAATAAACAAGTAAATCAATTACATCTATTGAATAGATTTTTTAAAAAACATGCAAAAACAGAAATACTGTATTTTTTAAAAAAAAGTGAGGTAGTGTCCAAAGATACAATGTCCATTTAGGAATCAGATGGCAGAGGGGAAGAAGCTGTTCCTGAATCACTGAACGTGTGCCTTCAGGCTTCTGTACCTCCTACCTGATGGTAACAGTGAGAAAAGGGCATGCCCTGGGTACTGGAGGTCCTTAATAATGGACACTGCCTTTCTGAGACACCACTCCCTAAAGATGTCCTGGATACTTTGTAACGGCTGGTGGCACCGGACTTCAGGGTGAGAGGTCCCGAGTTCAAATCCGGCCGGCTCCCTTGCACACTCTCCATCCGTGCCTGGGTTGAGTATCGAGCTAACAACTCAACCTCATAAAAAAAAACCTGGAGTGATGGGCTCCGCCAGGTTTCAGACACCCAAGACACGCAGTACAATGAGCATAAAAAAAAAGCCTGTCATGACGGCGCCCCGACAAGTCCACCAGGAGTTAAGAGCGCGTACACGTACACGCACACCCTTCCCCCCCACCCCCCCAAGATGGAGCTGACTAGATTTACAACCTTCTGCAGCTTCTTTCGGTCCTGTGCAGTAGCCACCCCGTACCAGACAGTGATGCAGCCTGTCAGAATGCTCTCCAAGGTACAACTATAGAAGTTTTTGAGTGTATTTGTTTACATACCAAATCTCTTCAAACTCCTAATAAAGTACAGTCACTGTCTTGCCTTCTTTATAACTACATCGATATGTTGGGACCAGGTTAGATCCTCAGAGATCTTGACACCCAGGAACTTGAAGCAGCTCACTCGCTCCACTTCTGATCCCTCTATGAGGATTGGTATGTGTTCCTTCACCTTACCCTTCCTGAAGTCCACAATCAGCTCTTTCGTCTTACTAACATTGAGTGCCAGATTGTTGCTGCAGCACCACTCCACTAGCTGGTATATCTCACTTCTATATGCCCTCTCATCACCACCTGAGATTCTAAGAACAATGGTTGTATTGTCAGTAAATTTATAAATGGTATTTGAGCTATGCCTAGCCACAAAGTCACGTGTATATAGAGAGTAGAGCAGTGGGCTAAGCACACGCCCCTAACGTTCGCCAGTATTGATTGTCAGCATGGAGGATATGTTATCACCTATCCTCACAGATTGTGGTCTTCTGGTTAGGCAGTGGAGGATCCAATTGCAGAGGGAGGTACAGAGGCCCAGGTTCTGCAACATCTCAATCAGGACTGTGGGAATGATGGTATTAAATGCTGAGCTATCGTCAATGAACAGCATCCTAACGTAGGTGTTTGTGTTGTCCAGGTGGTCTAAAGCCGTGTGGAGAGCCATTGAGATTGCATCTGCCCTTGACCTATTGTGGCAATAGGCAAATTGCAGTGGGTCCAGGTCCTTGCTGAGGCAGGAGTTCAGTCTAGTCATGACCAACCTCTCAAAGCATTTCATCACTGTCGATGTGAGTGCTACCGGGCGATAGTCATTAAGGCAGCCCACATTATTCTTCTTAGGCATTGGTATGATTGTTGCCTGAAGAGATGGCTGAAGAGATTGTGGAGGCATTTGTAATGATCTTCCAAGAATCAACTGATTCTGGCATGGTTCTGGAGGAATGGAAAATTGCAAATGTCACTCAACTCTTCAAGGGAGAGGCAGGAGAAAGGAAATTACAGGCCAGTTAATCTGACCTCAGTGGTTGGGAAGTTGCTGGAGTCAATTGTTAAGGGTGTGGTTTCAGGGTACTTGGAGGCAAATGATAAAATAGGGTGTAGTCAGCATGGTTTCCTTAAGGGAAAATCTTGCCTGATAAATGTGTTGGAATTCTTTGAAGAAATAACATGAAGGATAGACGAATGAGAATTGGTTGATGTTGTGTACTTGGATTCTCATAAGGCCTTTGACAAAGTGCCACACAAGGCTGCTTAACAAGTTAAGTGTCCATGATATTACAGCAAAGATACTAGCCTGGATAGAGCATTGGCTGATTGGCAGGAGGCAAAGAGTGGGAATAAAGGGAGCCTTTTCTGATTGGCTGCTGGGTACTAGTGGTGCTCCACAGGGTCTGTGTTGGGACCATTTCTTTTTATCTTAAATGTCAATGATTAGGATGACAGAATTGATTTCCTTGTGGCCCAGTTTGCAGATGATACAAAGATAGGTGGAAGGGGCAGGTAGTTTTGAGGAAGTAGAGTGGAGGAGACAAGTAGTTTTGAGGAAGTAGAGATGCAGGTAGTTTTGAGGAAGGACAGACAGATTAGGAGAATGGGCAAAGAAATGGCAGATGGAATACAGTATTGGGAAGGGTATGGCCATGCACTTTGGTAGAAGAAATAAAAGTACAGACTTTTCTAAATAGAGAGAAAATTCAAAAATCTGAAGTGCAAAGGGATTTGAGAGTCCTCGTGCAGGATTCCCTAAGGGTTAATTCGCAGGTTGAAATCATGGTGAGGAAGACAAATGCAATGTTAGCTTTCATTTCGAGATAACTAGAGTACAAAAGCAAAGATATAATGCTGAGTCTTGATAAAATACTTGTGAGGCCTCACCTGAAGTATTGTGAGTTTTGGGCCTTTTCTCTAAGAAACGTGTTGACTTTGGAGAGGCATTCAAAGGAGGTACATGAAAAAGATTCTGGGATTGAAAGGCTTGTCACGTGAGGAGCTTTTGACGGCTCTGCATCTGTACTCACTGGAATTCAGAAGAATAAGCAGTGATCTCAGTGAAACAAACAAATCTTGAAAGACCTCGAAGGAGTGGACATGGAAAGGATGCTTCTATGGTGGGAGAATCTAAGACCAGAGGACGTAGCCTCAGAATAGTGGCATGTCCTTTTAGAACAGAGATGAAGAGGAATTTCTTTTGCCAGAGAATGGCGATTCTGTGGAATTTGTTTCCACAGGCAGCTGTGGAGGCCAAGTCATTGGGTATATTTTAAGGCACAGGTTGATAGGTTCTTAATTAGTCAGGGCATGAAGGGTTATTGCACGAAGGCAGGAGATTGGGGCGAGGGAAATAGATCAGCCTTGATGAAATGGTGGAGCAGACTTGAAGGGCCAAATGGTATAATACTGCTCCTATACCTTATGGTCTAATAAACCTGCAAGAGCAGCTATGCTTATGAGCACTTAAAAAGGAGCCAGAAGACAAGATAGATGAAAGAAGAGGATGGGTTAAGGGTGGTGGGAGAGGAAGAGAGCACCGAACGAACAGGCAGCGAACAAAACATCAGATGGCCTAAATAATGTATGTACTTTGCACAGGTGGCCTCTCAAAATTCAAAGTAAATTCATTATCAAAGGACGTATATGTCACCATATACCACCTCAAGATTCATTTTCCTGCAGGCAATCACAGTAGAACAAATAAACACAATAGAATCACTGAAAAACTACACACATAGACTGACAAACAACCAATGTGCAAAAGACAAACATTGCAAATCCAAAAAGAACAAATAATGACAATTAATAAATGATATTATAAATAAATAATACTGATAACATGAGCTGCAGAGCCGTTCAAAGCTAGTGCATAGGTTGCTTAATCAGTTCAGTGTTGAGATGAGTGAAGTTATCCACTCTGACTCAGCCTCCTGATGGTTGTAGGATAATAACTGTTCCTGAACCTGGTGGTGTGGGAAGTCTCCTGTACATCCTTCTCGATGATAGCAGTGAAAAGAGAACATGGCCTGGATTGTGGTTGGGGGGGGGGGTTGGAGGTCAGGGGTCCTTGATGACAAAAATTATGGCTATTGGAAATTTCCCTCACATAATTCATAAATGACTACCCAACAATTTGAGATGCAGAATAAAATTAAAGATTAACTTCATTTGTCACATAGTTACGAGCAGGTTTGCATCAATGTACTGTGGTCACTATGTTTCTGCCGCTAACATAACATACAAGAAATTCACATGGAAAAAAAAATTAACAAAATTTATTTCCCCCTTCAACTGCATTTTGTGATTCTGCAGACAACTGTGATATGGGTAGTTTTCTTGGAACACAACCCCACCCCTAATACAAGGGTTGACTGTACATCACATCAAAGGGGTTTTACCTTGCTAGCGCTCTTCTTAGGAATTCGGAATCCATGCTGATTTTATCAACCAGCACGTTGAAGTCTTGCTGGACCTCAAACGCCTGAGTGAACAGCTTCGTAGGTACCGGCGATGGGAACAGACTGAAGGGAGCATAGCAGATTGTCTGTAGTGAGAAATGAAGTGAAAGATCTAAAGTGAGACATCAAATTTATCAACGTTAGTATCATAGTTAATACAGAACCTGGCAAAAAGGCAATTAAAAGCACTGGAAATCAGAAGTTGAAAATGACAGAAACAGACCTCTGGTTTTTCAGTACGTGTTTTAAGAGATGACAAAGCATTGGTTACAGACCCAGTTCTGACAGGTCTGTATTTAAATATTAACAACTTGCATTTAAATCATTAAACATTACCTTTATATATCAAAATACCAAAACATACAGTGAAATGCAGTGTTTGAGTAAATGATGTGCTGGGGGCAGCCCGCCAGTCATAATGGTTTTGGTGTTAACATAGCACGCCCACAACTAGCTAACCCTAATCCGTACGTCTTTGGAACATGGGAGGAAACCAGAGCAGCTGGAAGAAACCCATGTGGCTACAGGGAGAATGTACAAACCCCTTCCAGACAGCAGTAAGTATTGAACCCCAATCGTAATTGCTGATGCTTTTAAGTGTTACATGAACTGCTACACTACCTAAATAAAGGCAAACCAAATATTTGAATGTATACAGAGCCCTGCAGGTAGCTGGGGCACATGTATAGCTCGGGTGCCTAAGACTTCTGCACGGTACAGTATTTGTCACTGTAGAGCAGAGAGCATGTTTGTAAACCTGGTGGGAGCAAAGGATATTGGGATGGCGAAAGTGGAGCCCCATGACAGGAGTGTGAGACAGGTAGCAGGGGTGGAGTACCAGGGGCGAGGTGTGGCATGGGTGCAGACATACCCATCCCTGAGACACCAGTCAAGGCCATCTGATTCCAAACAATTGGTTTATTGATCATTACAGAATGTCTCTCTGGTGCTTCCCACTTTCCTCCCCCCTTCCCCCTTTTCCAACCATGATTCCCCTATCGCTGCCCCCTTCCCACTCAAACACAAAGAGACCCACATCAGAGTCAGGTTTATCATCACTCACATATGTCAGGAAACTTGTTTTTTTTTGTGGCAGCAGTACAGTGCAATACATAAAAATTACTACAATACAGTGCAAAAGTCTTAGGTGCCCTAACTATATATATGTGCCTAAGACTTTTGCACAGTACTGTAAACATGGTATTAACAGAATTGAAAACTGAAGGAGTTTATGATGGAACACAGAAGAAAAAGTTGGCCTACATTCAATATGATCATGGATGATCTGCTCCACACCTCATCTCGTCTTCTTGAAGCAGACGCACACCACACAAAAAACAGGCCGCTACAGCCCACCTCATCCATGCAGACTGTGATAACGTACCTAGGCTATTCCAAGTTACCTGCATTAACTCTTCTCACCTCTACTCCTTTCCAGTTCAAGTACCTGTCTGGTTATGGTTGCTCATCGTGTCCGCGATGACATGATACCTGTGTGGGAGAGTTTTTAAAATGTGGAAAAGCTGATGAACAGGGGCAGTTCCACTCCCTCAACCTCAGAGGTCTGGGCCCAGTGGTACGAACAAGCATCACCAACTGGGGTCTTCCTTGGTTGCAGTGGATGACAATGATGTCTTCTGTACCTTGTCATGCCCTTTGCTTTCCATGGAGCATTGCAGAAACACCTTCATGGTCGTTGGATTTCACTGTAGATCTCAGCCGCCTAGTCCACCGGAGTCCACTTCACGTGCCAAGACAGATATGTCCCTACCTCATTGGAGTCTGAGGCTGCCAGCTATCCTCACCTGGTTTAGCCTGCTTATTGAAGTGGTATACCGGGATGCAGCCACTTTTGCATGCAAACAGCTACTTGGAGCCACAGGTGAGAGCCGAGTGTCGGTGGGGACCAAAGGTGAGTGAACTGCCCCAGAATGGACATGACAAGCCCCTTCACCAGGGGAGCTAAGCCTCCCTGGACACTCCACCCATTTCTCTAATTACATTTTAAATATTGTACTAGAACCTGTATCCACTACATCCTTTGACAGGTCAGTGTGGATATTCACCACCCCCGTGTGAGAAACCTACCCCTTCAGATCTCCTTTAAACCTTCCGCTCTCACCTCAAACCTGCGCCCTCTGGTATCAAATTGCCCTGCACTGGTAAAAAGATTTTGCCTATCTAGTGCCAGTTCTCCATGGCCATCAACACCAAGATCTTTCAAAAAAAATTTCTCTTTCCTCCTCAAATACCTCCAGGGTTGAGAATTGTGAATGGCCAAGGCTTAGTACCCCTAAATCTTTAGTGAGTGTGGCGGGGTGGAGATGCATCCCTACCAAAGGAGGTGTAAAGCACTCTTCCCTCCACTAGCCTGCAGATCACCCTTGGGAAAGGTATAGCACCCGCTTAGCGTCCCCCACACCACCCCCATGATCACCTACGTCATACAACATGTCACATAATGAACGAAACCTTGATGAGACCATACCTGGAGCACTGTATACAGTTCTGTGTACAGTACGATGAACACTGTCTCACAATCTACCTCGTTATGATCTTGTACTTTATCATTTACCTGTGTTGCATTTAGCTGTAACTTTTATACTTTATTTAATGCACAGGATCAGGAAAAGCTGCAAAGGGTTGTAAACTCAGCCAGTTCCATCATGGGCACCAGCCTCCCCAGCATTGAGGAAATACTCAAATGGTGATGCCTCAAAAAGGTAGCATCCACCATAAAGCAACCTCATCACCCAAGCCATGTCTTCTCATTACTACTATCAAGGTGGTAAAGAGTACAAAGACACAAAATGAATGTTTTGGGAACAGCTATTTCACCTCTGCCATCAAGTTTCTGAATGGTCCATGAAAACTACCTTACTATTTTTTTGCACTACTTACATAATATATTCAGTTATAATTTATAGTATATTTTGTGTAATGCGAAGTACTGCTGCTACAAAACAAATTTCATTCAAAGTAAATGTTATTATCAGAGTATATATAATGTCACTACACCACAAAGCTGAGATTGATTTTCCTGTGGGCATACTGAGCAAATCTACAGAATAGTAACTATAACAGGATTAATGAAAGATCAACCAGAGTGCAGAAGACAACAAACTGTGCAAATTCAAATATAAATAAGTAGCAAAAAAAAAAATGGCAACATGAAATAACAAGATAAAGAGCCCTTAAAGTGATATCATTGGTTGTGGGAACATCTCAATAGATGGGCAAGTGAGTCTGGTTATCCCCCTTTGTTCAAGAGCCTGATGGTTGTGGGGTAGTAACTGACATATATCAGTGATAATAAACCTGATTCTGATTCAGTATTGTTATTATTTTACCTTATTCTAGCTCAATGCACTGGGTAATGATCTGATCTGTATAAACAGTAAACAAGGCAAGCTTTTCACTCTATCTTGGTGCATATACTGTATTGGATACAAAATGGTCTTTTAAGAGGCTCCTGGATAGGTACATGGAGCTTAGAAAAATAGAGGGTTATGGGTAATGTGATGAAAGAGGGTTACAAAAGTACACATAGACTAAGATGTTAACTGTCCTGTGCTAGCACCACTGGGATCAACAGTTGATCTGCCACCTGTCTTCAGGAGAGAGAGATAAGTAAGACAATGGAGCAGCATTTGGAAATGTTAATGAAGAGACGAGAGAGTTTAACGGAAGGAGACACCGGTCTGAGTATTGTCAAGACCGGCTCCTTTTGAACCCTGAACTGTTTGAAGTGTGATGGACAGGCGATACCCCAGCAGGGGGATAAAAAGGGGCAGGTTCGCTAAGACACCACACACGACACCACGAGGTAATGAGACCCTGGAAGCGGTGCGCCCCCACAAGTCGGTGGGAGTTTTGGAGGTCTGGTCGCGGGACCAGCCACAGACGCACAGGGTGGAAAGATACGGTCAGCGGGAACCTGGTGTGTGTCCGCCCTTGCCTGGGTGCCGGGTTCATCGCTGAAGAACGATCATGTCTGGAACGGAGGGGTCACAGTCGGTGACCTCAGAAGACATTACAAAGGGCTCGCCCGAAAGCTAACTGCGAGGAATATCGAAGGTCTGTTTGGAATCCGATTTGCATATACATTCGTTCCCTCTCTCTCTCCAACGGCACGACGGCGATTACTGCAAACTGAACTAAACTGAACTCTGTCACTTGTGATTGAACATTTTACCCCTAGACTGCGATAGAGCTGATTGACCCTATTATCCTAGTTCTGTGTACATGTGTGTTTATTCATTGCTAACCTGTTGCATTTATATCCTTACTATTAGAGTACTGTGTTGCTTATTTCTTTAATAAAATTTTCTTAGTTCCAGTAATCCAGACTCCAACTGAGTGGTCCATTTCTGCTGGTTTGGCAACCCAGTTACGGGGTATGTAACAGTAACCCTAGGTAATTTCTAAAGTAAGTAAATGTTCGGAACAGCATTGTGGGCCGAAGGACCTGTATTGTGCCGTAGGTTTTCTATGCTTTTAAATGTGACAATAATAAACCAATAACAGTACATGTGACTGAAAGTCCTGCAGTGTCTAAACATCAAAGAAAAATATCATTGACTGAAATGGGAATGACAAGAGGTTTTGAAAGATACTACATAAATGGAGGTTCTGCTTTGAGAGATGTCCAAGACACAGTGTTTAGGCAGAATAGATAAGCTAATAAAAACTTATCACACATTTGAGCATGAATGAACTGCGTATCATCAAAGTGAAAGCCCACACTCATCTAAACTCACCTCACTGCTGGCTGGATCCTCTTTTGTCCTCATGAGAATTCCCTGAAGAAGAGCAGCATCCTTAGCAGCAACCGTCAGGTGCTGGATAAGACTGCTGTTCAGAAGGACGTCATCCACTGCAAATGGGATCAAAAGCTGCAGAACAACAGAGCAATGCAAGAAACAAATCACACCAAGACATCTGAATTGTTGCTCCTCTTAACTTCCCATCACAACCTTTGGCAAACAATGCGGGAATATGATTCTGCAGCCATCCATAAACGACTTTGATCTGGATGGGAGGTTGTGTTGGAGTCATAAAAGCAGAAGGATAACATTATCCTCCAGAATATACAATTGTTACCTATTGTCCCATAGTCAGGAACATCTCAGGCCCAGCAGTTAACCATCTGAAGTTGGAAGTTTTGTGCCTTCATAGTCTTGGATGTAATAAACCATGGCAAATATCTCAAAGAGCCTATCTTTGGAAAACCTATTAAATATAGTTAAAAATTTCTATTGGGACAACACCAGAATACCTCATCAACTGATATATTGCAAATCTCTCCAGCAATGATGTTCAGCTGATACAATTGGAGAATTGTTTGGGCATGAAATTAAATCAATTCTATATACACTCAGTGGCCACTTGATTAGGGATACCTGCTCATTAATGCAAATATCTAATCAACCAATCATGTGGCAGCAACTCAATTCATAAAAGCATGCAGAGATGGTCAAGGGGTTCAGTCATTGGTCAGACCAAATATCAGAATGAGGAAGAAATGTGATCTAAGTGACTTTGACTGTGGAATGATTGTTGGCGCCAGATAGAGCTGTTCAGCATCTCAGAATCTGCTGATCCCCTGGGATTTCCATGCACAACAGTGTCTAGCGTTTACAGAGAATGGTGCAAAAAAAACACCCAGTGAGTGGCAGTTCTGTGGGCAAAAATACTTGTCAATGACAGAAGTCAGAGGAGAATGGCCAGACGGGTTCAAGCTGACAAGAAAGTGACTGTAACTCAAATAACCATGTGTTAAAACAATGATGTGCAGAAGAACAGCTTTGAATGCACAACACATCAAACCTTGAAGAAGATGGGCTTGACCATTGTGTTTGCAGTGCTGGTGAATGACACCCGTCTGGTGAATGAACTCGTTTGGACATTCTCCTCTGACCTCTGTCATTAAGGGGTGTGGGGAGAGGAGGGGTGTATACTTATTTGTGAGGAGATGGGGCCATTTAGTAATACCACACATCCTCAACCTCATGCAAACCAGCCTCCCCTCCACTGATTTCATTTATACTCTCTGCTGCATTGGGAAAGCAGCCAATATTATCAAGAACCCTGCCTCATTTTGCCCATCAGGCAGAAGACGCAAAACCACGGGAACATGTACCACCAGGCAAAAGGACAACTTCTATTCTGTTGTTATAAAGTACAGGTACAGCACAGAAACAGGCCCTACGGCCCAACTTGTCTGTGCCGGACCATTTAAACTGCCTACTCCTATTGACCTGCACCCAGACCATAGCCCTCCATATCCCTATCATTTATGTACCTATCCAAACTTCTCTTAAATGTTGAAATTTTGCACAACTTCTGTTACAGGACTTTTGAACAGAGCTCTTGTATGCCAAGATGATCTCTTGACCCTTGTGCTTTATTAACTGTACTTTCGCTATAACTGTAACAATATTTTTTTCACAAAATTCAAAGTAAATTATCAAAGTATATATACGTCACCATAATACAACCCTGAGATTCATTTCTTTTTGCAGGGATAAACAGTAAATACAAAGCGACCCAAACAGCATCAAAGAAAGACTACACACAAGATGGACAAACAACCAATGTACAAAAGACAACAAACTGCAAATACAAAAAAAACAACAAAATACAACAATTGAATATTAGATTAGATTATAAGGACACTCAGTCCTCGTTTATTGTCATTTAGAAATGCATGCATGCATTAAGAAATGATACAATGTTCCTCCAGAGTGACATCACAAAAAAAAACAGGACAAACCGAAGACTAACACTGAGAAGACCACATAATTATAACTTATAGTTACAGCAGTGCAAAGCAATACCATAATTTGATAAACAGCAGACCATGGGAATGGTAAAAAAAAATATGCAATTAATATCAAGATGAAGAGTCCCTGAAAGAGTCCATAGATTGTGGGAACAATTCAGTGTTGGGGTGAGTGAAACTATCTCCTCTGGTTCAAGGGCCTTATGACTGAGGGGTAACTTCTGTTCCTGAATCTGGTGGTGTGGGTCCTGAGGGTCTTGTACCTCCTTCCTGAAGAGAGCATGGCCAGGATGGTGAGGGTCTTTGATGATGGATACTGCTTTCCTGCAACAGGGCTTTATGGTGGGGAAGGCCTTTAACCATGATGGAATTGGCCGTATCCACTACTTTTTGTAGGATTTTCTGTTCAAGGGCACTGGTGTTTCCATATCAGGCCATGAAGCAACAATCAGTATACTCTCCCACGGCACATCTATGGAAGTTCCTCAAATTTTTAGATGTCATGCTAAATCTTTGCAAACTTTTTAAGAAAGTACTATGCTTTCTTTGTAATGCACTTTTGTGCTGGACCAAGGACAGATCCTCTGAAATGATAATGTGATGAAAGAGGGTTACAAAAGTACACACAGACTAAGATGTTAACTGTCCTGTGCTAGCACCACTGGGATCAACAGTTGATCTGCCACCTGTCTTCAGGAGAGAGAGATAAGTAAGACAATGGAGCAGCATTTGGAAATGTTAATGAAGAGACGAGAGAGTTTAACGGAAGGAGACACCGGTCTGAGTATTGTCAAGACCGGCTCCTTTTGAACCCTGAACTGTTTGAAGTGTGATGGACAGGCGATACCCCAGCACGGGGATAAAAAGGGGCAGGTTCGCTAAGACACCACATCACGAGATAACAAGACCCTGGAAGCGGTGCGCCCCAAGTCGGTGGGAGTTTTGGAGGTCTGGTCGCGGGACCAGCCATAGACGCACAGGGTGGAAAGATACGGTCGGCGGGAACCTGGTGTGTGTCCGCCCTTGCCTGGGTGCCGGGTTCACCGCTGAAGAACAATCGTGTCTGGAACGGAGGGGTCACAGTCGGTGACCTCAGAAGACATTACAAAGGGCTCGCCCGAAAGCTAACTGCGAGGAATATCGAAGGTCTGTTTGGAATCCGATTTGCATATTCATTCGTTCTCTCTCTCCAACGGCACGACGGCGGTTACTGCGAACTGAACTAAACTGAACTCTGTCACTTGTGATTGAACATTTTACCCCTAGACTGCGATAGAGCTGATTGACCCTATTATCCTAGTTCTGTGTACATGTGTGTTTATTCATTGCTAAACTGTTGCATTTTTATCCTTACTATTAAAGTACTGTATTGCTTATTTCTTTAATAAAACTTTCTTAGTTCCAGTAATCCAGACTCCAACTGAGTGGTCCATTTCTGCTGGTTTGGCAACCCAGTTACGGGGTATGTAACAATAACAATGTGGAATTTAAAGTTGCTGATCATCTCCACCTCTGATTCCCCCACTGGACCTCTGGATTCCTCCTCCTGAAGTCAATAATCAGCTCCTTGGTTTTGCTAACATTGAGTAAGAAGTTGTTGTGAAACTCCTCAGCCAAGTTTTCAATCTTCCTCCTATATGCCAATTCCTCACCACTTTTGATTCTGCCAACGACAATTGTGTTGTGAATAAACTGAAATATGGCATTGGAGCTCTACGTAGTCACAAAGTCATAAACTTAAAGTGAGTAGAGTAGGAAGCTAAGCGCACAGCCTACTGGTACACCTGAACTGATGGAATTTGTGGAGGAGATGTTGTTGCCAATCCAGACTGAGTGGGCTCTGCAAGTGAAGAAATCGAGGATTCAGTTGTCCAAGGAGGTATTGAGGCCTAGTTCTTGGAGTTTATTGATTAGTTTTGAGGGGAAGGTAGCATTGAGTACCAATCTGTAGGTGAAGAGCATCCTGATGAACACCTCTTCACTGTACAGACGTTCCAGGGTTGGGTAAGTAGACAATGAAACGGCAGCTCTGTTGACCTATCGTGATGGTAGACAAATTGGACCAGATCCAAGTCACTTCTCTGGTGGGAGATGATAATGTTTTATCACCAACCTCTCAAAGCACTTCATCACAGTGGATGCAAGTGCCACATTGCCCCTTTTATAATACCTCTTTGTACTTAATGCATAGAACGATCTGCCTGGATGGAAGACAAATATATGCTTTTCACTGCATCTGAGTACATATGACAGTAATAACCTGGATAATGTCATGAGCTGGACTGGTATGGAATACCCATTCCCCAATGTTTTATCCAAATACAAATTGGGCTCTAGCTCAAAGCATATTTCAGGCTGATGTCAGGATTCAGACACTGTTATTCAAGTATGAGTTTGGCATTGGTCCTGGTTTATTATAATCACATGTACTGAGATGCAGTGAATAGTTATCTTGCATACTGTTCATACAGATCAACTCATTACACAGTGCATTGACATAGAACAAGGGAAAGCAGCAACAGAATGCAAAATAAAGTATAACAGCTACTGATAAAGTGCAATATAGCAGACAATAAAGTAAAGGTCACTTATTGTACTAGGGAACTATGTAATAATCTTACAACAGCAGGATAGAAGCTGTCCTTGATCCTGGTAGTATGTGTTTACAGGCTTTTGTATCTTCTGCCCAATGGAAGAGGGCTGAAGGTCAAACCAAGAAATCGTAGGGGTGTGGGAGCAGAGGCAATGGGATGGGGAGAGGGAGGGGACAACAAGGAAGGGTATGGGAGGAGTAAAGGACATCTTAATCTCATCCAGTGAGAATGTAGATTCTGTACTAGATCTGTCTTCAGGTAGATCAGCTTTAACCGGTCTCGTGGTGCACAATGAGTTTTTAAATAAATCGCCCATTATTTTGAACACCAATTCCGTGTGGTCTTTCAGTTTGTTCCTACAATTGGGTTATTATTGTCACCGGTACCAAGATACAGTGAAAAGCTAGTCCTGCATACTGTTCATACCAATCATTACACAGTATGCTGAGTTACAAGGTAAAACTGTAACAGAATGTGTAGAAGCTACTGAAAAAGTGCCAGACCATAAAGAGGCAGGTTGTGAGTACGAGAGTCTTATCTATTGTACAAGAGGTCTGTTCAAGTGTTTAACCTGTTGGGGGTGGCATGGTAGCATAGCAGTTAGCACAATGCTTTCTAGTACTGTACTGACAACCCAGATTCAATCCTCGCTGCTGTCTGGAAGAAATTTGTACATTCTCCCTGTGACTGTGCCGGTTTCCTCCCACAGTCCAAAGACGTACTGTTGGTAGGCTCATTGGTCAGTTTAAATTGCCCATGATTAGGCTAGGGTTAAATTGGGGGATTGCTGGGATGGTGTGGCTCAATGGCCCAGAAGAGCCTATTCTGTGCTGTAAGTAAATAAATAGATAACTTGTGTGTTAAACCTGCACCTTAAATCAGGCTTTCATTTGGGGCTCAGTTGCCTTCAAAGCTCAGATCTAGACAACACATAAAGAAAACCACTCAAGGCAGCAGCAATCAGTTTCCTCAAATGAGTTGGTTTATTCTAGCCTGTTACAGTGTGCAATGGGGTGTACCTTGGGTGAGAACTCAAGGAAACATCATTGACTCAAAAAAAACTCCTGCAACTTGTAGTATTTGTGTCACAACAGTAACTTGCAGATTTTACAATTTCACCTTTTCATTCTTGGATTTGGTCTTTATCTTATCTCTGCTCCTAACTGCCTGATGATGAGAATTTGCTGTCCTTTAGCAGACCACCATATCCCCTCCCCATTCGCTGAGGACCATAAGAGATAGGAGCAGAATTAGGTCATTTGGCCCATCGAGTCTGCTCTGCCATTTTATCATTGCTGATCCAATTTTCCTCTCAGCCTCAATCTCCTGCCTTCTCTCCTGACCAATCAAGAATCTACCAGCCTCTGCCTTAAATATACATAAAGACTTGGCTTTCACAGCTGCTTGTGGCAATGAAATCCACATATTCAACACTCTCTGGCTAAATAAATTCCTTCTCATCTCTATTCTAAATGGACACCCCTCTATTTTGAGGCTGTGCCATCTCCTCCACCACAGGAAGCATCCTCTTTATATCCACTCTATCAAGGATTTTCACCATTCAATAGGTTTCAATGAGGTCACCTCTCATTCTTCTGAATTCTAGTGAATACAGGCCCAGAGCCATTAAACACGCTTCATATAACAAACCATTCAATCCTGGTATCATTTCCATGAACCTCCTTTGAACCCTCTCCTGTTTCAGCACATCTTTTTTACAATAAGGGGCCCAAACCTGCTCATAATACTCCAAGGGAGGCCTCACCAGTGTTTTATGAAGTCTCAACATCATTGCTTTAATTTTCTAGTCCTCTTGAAATGAATGTTAACCTCACCACAGATTCAACCTGCAAATTAACCTTTAGAGAATCATGTACAAGGACTCACAAGTCCTTTGCATCTCAGTTTTTTGTACTCTCCTTTTCATTTCTTCTACCAAAGCGCATGATCATACACTTCTTGACACAATTTCATCTAACATTTCTTTGTCCATTCTCCTAATCTTTCCTTCTGTAGCCTCTCTACTTACTCAAAACTATCTACTCCTCCACTTACCTTCATATCGCCTGCAAACATTATGACAAAGCCATCAGTTCCATCATCCAAATCACTGATCTATAACGTTAAAGAGAATTGGTCCCAACACAGACCCCGTGGAACACAGCTAGTCACCGGCAGCCGGTCAGAAAAGGCTCCCTTTATTCCCACTCTTTGCTTCCTGCCAATCAGCCACTGCTTTATCCATGCTAGAATCTTTCCTGTAATTCCATCGGCTCGTAGCTCGTTAAGCAACTTCATGTGTGGCACGTTGTCAAAGGCCTTCTGATAATCCTAGTACACAATATCAACTGATTCTCCTTTGTCTATCCTGCTTGTTATTTCTTCAAAGCATTCCAACAGATTTGTCAGGCAAGATTTTCTCCTGAGGAATCATGCTGACTATGGCCAATTTTATCACGTGCTTCCAAGTACCCTGAGACCTCATCCTTAATAATTGACTCCAACATCTTCCCAACCACCAAGTCAGACTAACTGGCTGGCAGTTTCCTTTCTTCTGCCGAGAAACATTGCAACATTCGTACGAGGTTAGAGGTGACATCGGAAGCACGACAACTCTGGTTGTGCTTGCAAGACATTACTTCCTACAAAGCGAAACCCAATAGCATGAATGGCAGTGATGCTTCACTATCAGATTAACTCAATGCCCTCTATGCCCACTTTGAAAGGGAGAATACAACTACAGCTGAGAAGATGCCTGCTGCACCTGATAACCCTATGGTCTCTGTCTCAAAGGCCAATGTTAGGCTGTTTTTAAAGAGAGTGAACCCTTGCAAGGTGGAAGGTCCCGATGGAGTACCTGGTAAGGCTCTGAAAACCTGTGCCAACCAACTGGCGGGAGTATTCAAGGACATCTTCAACCTCTCACTGCTACAGGCGGAAGTTCCCACTTGCTTCAAAAAGGCAACAATTATACCAATGCCTAAGAAGCAAAATGTGAGCTGCCTTAATGACTATCGCCCGGTAGCACTCACATCTACAGTGATGAAATGCTTCAAGAGGTTGGTCATGACTGGACTGAACTCCTGCCTCAGCAAGGAGCAGGACCCATTGCAATTTGCCTACACCACAATAGGTCAACAACCGATCCAATCTCAATGGCTTTCCATGCGGCTTTAGACCAAATGGACAACACAAACACCCATGTCAGGATGCTGTTCATCGACTGTAGCTCAGCAATTAATACCATCATTCCCAAAATCCTGATTGAGAAGTTGCAGAACCTGGGCCTCTGTACCTCCCTCTGCAATTGGATCCTCGACTTCCTACCCGGAAGACCATAGTCTTATGGACTCGTCATAATATCTCCTCCTCACTGACAATCAACACTGGTCCACCTCAAGGGAGTGTGTGCCTACTGCTCTACTCTCTATATACCCATAACTGTGTGGTTAGGCATAGCTCAAATACCATTTATAAATTTGCTGACGATACGACCATTGTTGGTAGAATCTCGGGTGGTGACAAGAGGGCGTACAGGATCAAGATATGCCAACTAGTGGAGTGGTGCTGCAGCAACAACCTGGCACTCAAAGTCAGTAAGACAAAAGAGCAGATTGTGGACTTCAGGAAGGTTAAGACGAAGGAACACGTACCAATCCTCATAGAGGTATCAGAAGTGGAAAGAGTGAACAGTTTCAAGTTCCTGGTTGTCATGATCTTGAGGTTCTAACCTGGTCCCAACATATCGACGCAGTTATAAAGAAAGCAAGACAGTGGCTATACTTTATTAGGAGTTTGAGGAGATTTGGTATGTCAACAAATACTCTGGAAAGCTTCTATAGATGTACGGTGGAGAGGATTTTGACAGGCTGCATTATTGTCTGGTATGGCATGGGGGGGGTGGGGGGCTACTGCACAGGACTGAAAGAAGCTGCAGAGGGTTGTAAATTTAGTCAGCTCCATGTTGGGTACTAGCCTACAAAGTACCTAAGACATCTTCAAGGAGTGGCGGCTCAGAAAGGCAGCGTCCATTATTAAGGACCTCCAGCACCCAGGGCATGTCCTTTTCTCACTGGTACCATCAGGCAGGAGGTACAGAAGCCTGAAGGCACACACTGAGCAATTCAGGAACAGCTTCTTCCCCTCTGCCATCTGATTCCTAAATGGACATTGAACCCTTGGACACTACCTTACTTTTTTAAAAAATATATAGTATTTCTATTTTTGCATGATTTTTAATCTATTCAATATATGTATACTGTATAAAGTACTGTATACTGAATAAGATTTATTTATTATACATATTTTTCTTCTATATTATGTATTGCATTGAATTGCTGTTGCTAAGTTAACAAATTTCACGTCACATGCCGGTGATAATAAACCTGTAATTCTCTATTCCTTCTTGAACACTGGAGTGACATTTGCAATTTTCCAGTCTTCCAGAACCATTCCAGAATCTAGTCATTCTTGAAAGATCATTACTAATGCCTCCATGATCTCTTCAGCCACCTCTTTCAGAACTCTGGAGCATACACCATCTGGTCCAGGTAACTTATCTACCCATCTTCAGACCTTTCAGTTTCCGAAGAACCATCTCTCTAGCGAAGCTTCTCACACTTTATGACTCCTGACACCTGGAACTTCCACCATACTGCTAGTATCTTCCACAGTGAAGACTGATGCAAAATACTTATTCAGTTTGTCCCCCATTGCCAGCAGTCCGATATCCACTCCTGCCTCTCTTTTACACTTTACATATCTGAAAAATCTTTTGGTATCCTCTTAAATATTATTGGCTAGATTGCTTTCGTATTTCATCTTTACCTTAATGACCTTTTTTGTTGCTTCTGTTGGTTTTTAAAACATTCCCAATCCTTTAACTTGCCACTACGTTTTGCTCTATTATATGCTCTCTCTTTGCCTTTTATGTTGGCTTTGACTTCTCTAGTTAGCCACGGTTGTGTTATCTTTCTTTTAAAATACTTCTTCCTCTTTGGGATGTATATATCCTGTGTCTTCTGAATTGCTTCCAGAGATTCCAGTCATTGCTGCTCTGCCGTCATCCCTGCCAGTGTTCTTTTCTAATCAATTCTGGCCAGTTCCTCTTTCATGCCTCTGTAATTCCCTTTACTCTACTGGAATACTGATACATCCGACTTTAGCTTCTCCTCAAATTTCAGAGTTAATTATGATCACTTGCCCCCAAGTGTTCTTTTATCTTAAGATCTCTAATCAATTCAGGTTCATTGCACAACATTGCCTGGCATGTAAATGTCGGCCCAGATCAGAGGCAAAACGATCGGCAATCGCCTCTGATCTGGGCCGACATTTACGTGCCCGGCGGCACCTAATTAATTAACTTGTTTATTTTGGCTTTTTTCTTACAGATATGTTGGGTGCACCCCGGCTATCACTGCACCGCTGCATTCTTCGTGGCCCGGAGGTTGGGGACCACCGATTTACATGTTGATGGCATGTTTTTGGCCCGATTGAGTGACCTGCCACTTTGCTGTCTCTGAGCGAGTTTGGTGAGGTTTCGAGCAGCCAAATGCCTGGAGACAGGGCGCAAGCCCACGATCAACTCCATTTCTTGTCGATCTCACCAATGAAACTTCGAGGAAGATTGAAATATCAAGATGAGTGTGGAAGGTGAGCAAGCGTTCACTGTAGTCTACCAGCCTCTCGCTTGCAGCTGTCGGAGGAAGGCATCTGCGTGCAATGGCCTCTCCCCCCCTCTCGTTCACTGCTCCTGAAGGGAGGCCACTGCATTCGAATAGTCTCTCTTCCCCTTGATGATGTCAGATGATGGTAATGAAGTTCTGGATCTGCAATTTGTTCATTTGGATTATTTTGATTTTTGTTTTTATGTTCTATGTTTTTGCTTGTTCTTGTTGCCATTTGCATGATTTGTTTTTTGCACATCATGATGTGTTTCTGGTCATTCCTATTTTTTTAAGTGCTAAATTGTGTGATTTTTTTCAGGGCAGACTGGCTCTGCGGCCTAAAGTCAACGATCGACACAGCACTAAACTGAAATGAATTAAATTGAACAGGCAACATAGATGCTGCCTGTCCAGCATATTGTGTGTTGCTTGAACATTCCTAGACTGTTTCAATGGTTTTGTGATTTGATGTTTTATATTCTATGCTATTTCGCTTGTTGGGTGTTTGTTGTTTTCTTTTGAGGGGTTTCATTGTGTTTTTGTGTTTTGTGGCTGTCTGCAGGAAGACAAATCTCAGAGTTGTGTACTATATACATATTTTGAATCTTTGATCTAAGTACTATCCTGTTTCTCTTAAATGACCTTCAAGCCACTTCCATGAATAGCGTATTTTCCCATTATCCATTTCTAATTTGTATGACACTTGGAGGTTAGCTTTCATTGTTACATGTCGATCATAACTCAAAACATACAGTGAAGTGCACTGTTTGTAACAACGTCCAACAACACAAAGATGTGCTGGGGGCTCTGCGTGAGTGCTGCTGCACTTCTGGCACCAACATAGCAAGCTCATTAATCTTAACCTGTACACCTTTTGGAATGTGGGAGGAAACCGGAGCACCTGGAGGAAACCCACACAGTCAAGGGGAGAATGTACAAACTCCTCACAAGCAGCGGCAGAAACTGAACTCAGTGAGTACTAGCGCCGCGAGGCGATGCCGCTAATGCTACGCTAACATGCACACCTTAAGTTCAAAGTATTATAATTTTCCCAATTTTCTTATAATTCCTGGAGATTCCTTCTTAAACACCCGACAGACGTTCCCATAAATGTTTAATTTATAATTTTCTTATAAATGATGCAATTACCAATGACACTGCTGCAAGCAAACTTTTCATTACACTTATGCATATGCATATTTACTTATGTACATAAACTGAGCTTTGCTTCTGGAATTGGGTCAGAAGTCTTTGGATGAAACCATGAACTGTTATTCTGTTACTGCACTTGAAAGTCCTGTACAGAGCCTGAATCTGATCTATTCTTACACAGTTAAAAGCTGAATTTCAAATCACATTTCAAAAAATTGGTGCAAACACTTAGTCTCTGCATAAACTATCTGGGACATGCTCTCTTCTCATTACTGAGATAAGGGAGGGGTACAGGAGCCTGCCCAGCTAACCTCACCAGCCAGCAACCCACCTATTTAATCAGAGTCTATCACAGCACAGAGGCCCCATGTGCCACCTAGGCACTAAGGGTTCAGACGACGATGAATAGGAGACAACTTATAATTTTGGCCAGTGCTATCATGTTTGCTGTTGTGTGCTGGGGCAGCAGGCTGAGGGTAGCAGACACCAACAGAATCAACAAACTTCTTCGTAAGACCAGTGATGTTGTGGAGATGGAACTGGACTCTCTCACGGTGGTGTCTGAAAAGAGGATGCTGTCTAAGTTGCATGCCACCTTGGTCAATGTCTCCCATCCACTACATAATGTACTGGGTGGGCATAGGAGTACATTCAGCCAGAGACTCATTCCACCAAGATGCAGCACAGAGTGTCATAGGAAGTTATTCCTGCCTGTGGCCATCAAACTTTACAACTCCTCCCTTGGAGGGTCAGACACCCTGTGCCGATAGGCTAGTCCTGGACTTATTTCATATTTACTGGCACAATTTACATATTACTATTTAACTATTTCTGGTTCTATTACTATTTATTATCTATGGTGCAACTATAACGAAAACCAATTTCCCCCTGGGATCAATAAAGTATGACTATGACTAACCTACTAACAGGTACATCTTTGGAAACATGGGAGGAAACCCACGCATTTATTGGGAAGGAATGGGCAAACTCCTTACAGATGACATGGGAATTGAACTCTGAATTCTGACACCCTGAGCTGTAATAGCCTCACGCTAACTGCTACACACTATGGCATACTGCTCATCATTTTTCAGAAACAGCTCCTTCCTCTCTGCAATCAGGTTTCTGAATGGTCCATGTTACTACCTTGTTATTCCATTTTTTTGTTATTTAGTTTTCTAGTAAATTTTGTCTTTGCACTGTACTACTGCCACAAAACAACAGATTTCGAATTTAATAATCAGTGATAATAACTCTGATTCTGAAAAATATACATCAGTTTTTCCACTAAAAGTGATTGCATAATGTTAAGAAAACATGACAAATATGATATTCATTTCTGCCTTCATTGCGGTGGTTTGGAGGAAGTGAAATTCCACAGTGGGTTTACATACAACTTCCAGGCCTTTTGTCAGTATATAGCCTGGTGGTGAATATTATCAACATAAAGATTGCTAGAGGCTAATTATCCTTTTGTGCGAATCACACAAGGACTTGGCAAGTTAGAGAAAAGTTGCTCAATTATTTGACTATCGGCTACATCTATCTTCAATTTAAAACTTGAGCTCTATTCACAAAAGCAGGGAGGTTCGCTGGTGCTACTCCTGAGCATTTAAACTGGCGAGGCAAGGACACGGTAGTCAGAATGACCGTGCAGCAGGTAGGGAGCTGAAAGCAGACAATAGTACAAACAAGTCCACTGAGAAGAGCAGGTAGAGAAAGGAGAGGGAAGCACAAATGCATGCTAAGAGCCTCATGGGTAACAGAGATGAGCTGCGGAGTCTAGATCAGCACATGGGACAATGTAATCATAGAAACAGGATTAAGGGAAGGGCTGATTGACGCCACTGTTATTGGCCGAATCAAAGGGGGTGACAAATCAACATATAGCAAGAAACCTGGGTGCAGTGTAACTCTGATTCCATGAAGTGTCAGAATTAGGTTTACTATCACCGACATATCATGAATAAAAAAAAATCACAATTTGTTACAAAAGATACATAGAAATAAACACTGAATAGTGAAAAAACTAAAAAAATAATGAGGGACTGCTTGTGGACAGTTCAGTAACTAGATGGCAGAGGGAAAGAAGCTGTTCCTAAAGTAGAAATGGTGGATTTTAATCTATTAAGTGAAATTTGGATAAGTACATGGATGGGAGAGGTATGGAAGGCTATGGATCACATGTGGGTCGATAGGATTAGGCAGAACAACGAAGGGCCTGGTTCTGAGCTCTAAGGCTCAGTCACTCTAAAATGTTGAGAGTGTGCCCTCAGGCCCCTGTACCTCTTCCCTGATGGTAGCAACAGAAAAGACCATGTTCTGGATGGTGAAGGGCTTTAACGGTGGGTGGCACCTTCATGAGGCACCATCTTTTTAAGATGACCTCAACAGCAAAGAGGATTCTGCCCGTGATGGAGCTGGTTGAGCCTACAACTCTCTGTAGCTTTTTAAAATTATGTGCATAGTAGTCTCCATACTGTTCCAAGTGGCAATGTACTCAGTCAGATTAGACTCCACCGCACACCTGTAGAAATTTGCTGGGGCATATGAAGTGATGAAAGTGACAGGAGGTGGAATTCCCCAAGTACAATTTTAAGAAAAGCAGATTAAGGAGCAAACAGGAGAAAATCTACAGATGCTGGAAATCAGAGCAACACACGCAAAATGCTGGAGGAAGTGGAGGGGTGGGGGCTACAGCACAGGATCCAAACAAACTTCAGAAAGTTGCAAGCTTAATCAGCTCCATCATGGGCACTAGCCTCCGTAGTATCCAGGACATACTTCAAAAATGTAGTGCCCATCACCCAGGACGTGCCCTCTTCTCTCCAGGAAGGCAGTATAGGAGTCTGAAGGCACACACTCAGCGATTCAGCATTCCCCTCTGCCATCCGATTTCTGAATGGACACTGAACCCATGAACACTACCTCACTACTTATTTTTTATTCCTATTTTTGCACTACTTATTTAATTTAACTATTTATATGTATGCTTACTGTAATTAAGGGTTTTTTCCTATTATTATGTATTGATTATATTGTACTGCTGCCGCAAAGACAAATGTCATGACGCATGTGTGGTAAACCGTATATATGTTGTAACTGGGTTAACTGTCTGGACACGCCCCTCTGCTGACTGCCCCTGTGGCTCCTCCCACAGGGTCCTGTATAAAGGTGTTTCGCCTTGCCCCTCCTCCTCAGTCCGGGGGCAGACACTCACCATGGAGGTCATATTGTACAGTGAATAAAAGCCTTTCAGTATTTTACCCAACCTCAGTCTTTTGAAGTTATTGAAGGTGCTTCAATTTAAAGTCTATTCTGATTCTCTTGCAGACATTTACGGGGAAATAAAGTAGTACAATAGAATTTATGAAAAACTATATACAAGTAATAAATAACAAAAGAAGACAAATTATGCAAATAGAAACATATAATACTGGGAACGTAACTCCTTGAAAGCGAGACTATAGGTTATTCAGAGTTGGGGTGAGTGAAGTTATCCACGCCGGTTTAGGAGCCCGATGGCCAAGAACTAACAACTGTTACTGAACAGGACCCAAGGCTTCTGTACCTTCTGTCGATGGTAGTAGAGAGAAGGTAGAGAGAGGATGGCGGGGAACTGAATTCACTTCATACAAGTCAGCGACAATGATCTTGATTCTAAGATTACTATTATGACCCTATGACTGATGGCCTGCAGGCCGGGCACTCCACAGTGACCGGATTCCAAAACCCATCCTTGAGTTACTCCCCACAGAACATCGACAGACCTAAGCCCCGTTACCCACCACAACTGCAGGGCCGATCGCGAACTTTGCACTATTGGAGTTACGGTTCAGGTTCAATCTCCGCGCCTCTCCATGCACACATGCACTGTCCTACAGGCAACACCTCCTGTCAAAAAATGTGATACAGCGACCTATATATTTGCAAGCTGTTACCTCGCTTTCGGACTTCTTGGGCAGAGTTAGGCTGGGCAATCTGCTGTTCACTGGGCTCCCGCTGGCAGACATCGCCTCCTTCCCTCACCAGGACCAGGGCCAAACCACGAGCAGGCCTTCGTCCTCCTCCCGCTGATTGACAGCTCCCCCAGCCACTGACTCCGGGCCGGAGAGGAGGCGGGGTCTCACCGTTTCCCCTTTCTCCTCGCGCCGCCCGACACGCAGCCGCGCTCCGGTTGCCAGAGCGATGGCGCGGCCAAGTCAGAAAACGGGGCGGGGTGTCATTGCCGGTGGGATCACGTGATCTACCCAGCGCGTCAAGTCGGAAGTTGGGGAGAGTTATTGGATAGTGGTTGTCGTGAAAGTGGGAAATAAAAGACAAAACAGAAATAAATTCAGAAAGTTAATTGTCATTTAGCCATACATGAATACCTATGAATACAACCGAACGAAACAGCGTTAATCCGGGGCCAAGATGCAAAACGCAGTACCAGCAGCCATACACAGCACAAGGCATATAGAACACATAAAAGATAGCAAGCATTTATAAGATAGCAGTAACATTCTGGAAATATGTCTTTCTTGTATGTATACTGCCTGTGCTGTTGAATATTTCCAGAACTCTCTGTTTCTTCAGAATCAGAATCAGGTTTATTATCACCAGCATGTGTCATGAAATTTGTTAACTTATCAGCAGCAGTTCAATGCAATACATCAACAACTCAATTACAGTATATGTATATTGAATAGATCATAATCATGCAAATGGAATACTATATATTAAAAAGTGAAGTAGTGTTCATGGGTTCAATGTCCATTTAGGAATCTGATGGCAGAGGGGAAGAAGCTGTTCCTGAATCGCTGAGTGTGTGCCTTCAGGATTCTGTACCTCCTACCTGATGGTAACAATGAGAAAAGTGCATGCCCTGGGTGCTGGGGGTCCTTAGTAATGGACACTGCCTTTCTGAGATTCCATTCTTGAAGATGTTCTGGGTATTTTTTTAGACTAGTACCCAAGATGGAGACGACTAAATTTGCAACCCTCTGCAGCTTCTTTCAGTCCTGTGCAGTAGCCCCCCCACCATACCAGACAGTTATGCAGCCTGTCAGAATGCTCTCCACGGTACATCTATAGAAGTCTTCAGTGTATTTGTTGACATACCAAATCTCTTCAAACTCCTAATGAAGTATATCCGCTGTCTTGATTTCTTTATAGCTGCATCGATATGTTGGGACCAGGTTAGATCCTCAGAGACCTTGACAGCCAGGAAGTTGAAACTGCTCACTCTCTCCACTTCTGATCCCTCTATGAGGATTGGTATGTGTTTCTTCATCTTAGCCTTCCTGAAGTCCACACTCAGCTCTTCATCTTACTGACATTGAGTGCAAGGTTGTTGCTGCAGCACCACTCCACTAGTAGGTGTATCTCACTCCTGTACACCCTCTTGTCACCACCTGAGATTCAACTAACAATGATTGTATCATCAGCAAATTTATACAGTAGATGGTATTTGAGCTATGCCAACCAAAAAGTCATGGGTATTGTGTTGCCCTTAAGGCATTTATTTGACTTTGTTGGGTCTACATTTTAAATGATTTGTTCGTAACTATTTTCTAGTTAAAGTTAAAGGTTGATAATTAAGTTACAGTTTAACAAAGGTAAATTTATTTTCTATGGTATAGCGTGGCATGCGATGATGTCACCTCCGGTTTCGCCGCGTCTTGTGTGTAGCCTCCGGATCGGGAAGGTGTGAAGGTGGGTGGCATGCGTGCGGCATGATCGTGAAGAGCTCCGTGTCCACCCACAAAGAAACATTATAGAAGCAACGCCGTAAGTTCATAAGAATGTATTTGAAGTAAAAATATTAACGCGGTTTCTGTTAAGGAAGGGGTGGTTGGGGCGGCGCGCGTGTCGGCTTTTCAGTTTGAAACGCGGGGTGGGCTCGAGGCCGATGGCGGTTTGACACGATCCCCCTCGCCCGCTACTCGGGGCAGCTGGAGGCACTCGCTAAAAGAGGTTGCGCGTGGTCCCCAGAATGAAACAGACGCCGTATATATTTGTATTTTTTTATCAACAGTTTTCACCATACGATGTTAATGTGGAAGAGTGAACAGTAAATGGTTAACCTTACTACGACTCTGTCTTCATTGGCTCCGGGTTAACTTGGTGTTTAGTCAGAGTTTCAACACACTGCACGGGAAGACTACAGGTATAAAGAGAGTAGAGCAGTGGGCACACACATCCCTGAGGTGCACCAGTGTTGATTATCAGTGAGGAGAAGGTATTATCATCAATCTGCACAGATTGTGGTCTTCCGGTTAGGAAGTCGAGGATCCAATTGCAGAGGGAGGTACAGAGTCCCAGGTTCTGTAGCTGTCGATCAGGATTGTGGGAAGGATGGTGTTCAACACTGAGCTATAGTTGACGAACAACATCCTGACATAGGTGTTTGTATTGTCCAGGTGATCTAAGGCCGTGTGAAGAGCCATTGAGATTGTGTCTGTCATTGACCTATTGTGGCGATAGGCAAATTGCAATGGATCCAGGTCCTTGCTGAGGCAGGTGTTCAGTCTAGTCATGACCAACGTCTTGAAGCATTTCATCACTGTAGATGTGAATGCTACGGGGCAATAGTCATTAAGGCAGCTCACATTATTCTTCTCAGGCACAGGTATAATTATTGCCTTTTTGAAACAAGTGGGAACCTCTGACCGTAGCAGTGAGAGGTTGAAAATGTCCTTGAATACCCCCATCAGTTGGTTGGCACAGGTTTTCAGAGCATTACCAGGTACACCGTTGGGGCTTTCTGCCTTGTGGGGGTTCACCCTCTTTAAACTATGACTATGACTATGACTGACTAAAGACAGCTTAACGTCAGCCTCTGAGATAGAGATCACAGAGTTGCCAGGTGCAGCAGGGATCTTCACAGCTAGTTATGTTCTCCCTCTCAAAGTGGGCATAGAAGGCGTTGAGTTCATCTGGTAGTGAAGCATCACTGCCATTTATGCAATTGGGTTTTGCTTTGTGGGAAGTAAGGTCTTGCAAGTCCTGCCAGAGTTGTTGTGCAACCGACGTCACCTCCAACCTTGTCCTTGTTTCTTTGCCCTTGAAATAGCCCTCCGCAAGTCATATCTGGTTTTCTGGTACAGACCTGGGTCACCAGACTTGAATGCCACAGATCCAGCCTTCAGCAGATGACATACAGTACCTCCTGGTTCATCCACAGCTTTTGGTTTGGGAATGTACAGCAAGTCTTTGTAGGCACACGCTGGTCCACACAGGTTTTAATGAAGTCAGTAACAACTGCAGCATACTCATCCAGTTTCGAAGATGAACCCCTAAATACGGTCCACACCACTGATTCAAAGCAGTCCTGTAAGCGCTCCTGTGCTTCCCTTGTCCATACCTTCTTGGTCCTCACTACTGGTGCTGCAGTCTTCAGTCTCTGCCTATACTCAGCTAGATGATCAGACTTCCCGAAGTGAGGGCGTGGAATAGCACGGTAGGCATTCTTGATGGTGGTGTTCCAGTGTGTTGTCAATATTGTGCTACCGCGCCACGAGGAAATGATATGAGTCAGCTGCACCTTTCCTCATTCCCTGTCACGCACTGTTGGACTCGAACATAGGGTTGCCAACTGTCCCGTATTTGCCGGGACATCCCGTATATTGGGCTAAATTGGTTTGTCCCATACGGGACCACCCTTGTCCCGAATTTCCCCCGCTAAGGTAGAGCATTCCTATGAAACCTTTCGTGCCGAAATGGCGTAAAGCGAAGAAGCAATTACCATTAATTTATATGGGAAATATTTTTGAGTGTTCTCAGATCCGAAAAATAACCTACCAAATCATACCAAATAACACATAAAACCTAAAATAATTCTAACATATAGTAACAGCATTAATGATATGATAAATACATAGCCTATATAAGTAGAAATAATGTATGTATAGTGTAGTTTCTCTTAACAGAATCGGGAAGATTAAGCCAAAACTGATTTGTAGGGGAAAAAAATCGGTGCGTACGTGCATGCACACAACACACATGCGAACGTCACGAATGCATGCACAAGAGCCCGCGCAAGGTTTCATGGTCATGATAGTCTTTCTCAGGGTAAAAAAAAGCGTCACGTCAGCACACACAAAAAATGCTGGTGAACGCAGCAGGCCTGGCAGCATCTTTAGGAAGAGGTACAGTCGACGTTTCGGGCCGGGACCCTTCGTCAGGATTTGACTGCTACTTTTGTCCCTTATTTGGGAGTGAGAAAGTTGGCAACCCTAACTGTAAAAGACGTGTTGAGGTGAGTTTAACCCTACTTGAACACCCCCCCCACCCCCCCCACCCCCACCCCCCGGTTGGACAGTCCGCAAGAATATTGCCAATATTAAACCGGTCCGTGGTGCAAAAAAGGTTGGGGACCCCTGCTCTAGTATTGCATGTGATCTGTTGATGGTAATCGCTTAGTGATTTTTTCAGACTGGCCTGGTTAAAATCCCCCAAAATGATGGTGAAGGCGTTAGGGTATATTTCATTTAAACCAATTGCTATAGTTATTTGTGTCTAGAACTAGTTGGTGGTAGCTGAAAACTTCACCAATTGAATGTCGAACACAAGAAAATCTGCAGATGCTGGAAATCCAAATCAACACCCACAAAAATGCTGGAGGAACTCAGCAGGCCAGGCAACATCTATGGAAAAAAGTAAATAGTTGACATTCCAGGCCAAGATGCTTTGTCAGGTCTGGAAAGGATCATAGAATCATAGAAATCTATAGTACATTATAGGCCCTTCATCCCACAATGTTATGCCGACCCATGTAACCTACTCTAGAACCTGCCTAGAATTACCCTACAGCATAGCCCTCTATTTTTCTAAGCTCCATGTATCTATCTTAGAGGCTCTTAAAAGACCCTATTGTATCCACCTCTACCACTGTCGCTGACAGTGCGTTTCATGCACCCAGCATTCTCTGTGTGACAAACTTACCTCTGGTACCCTCCTTGAATCAATTTACAAACACCTTAAAACTATAGCCCCTCGTGTTAGTCGTTTCAGCCCTGGAAAAAAGCTTCTCCCTATCCACACAATCAATGCCTCTCATCATCTTACACATCTCTATCAGGTCACCTGTCATCCTCCATTACGCCAAGGAGAAAAGGCCAAGTTCACTCAACCTGTTCTCATAAGGTATGCTCTCCAATCCAGGCAACATCCTTGTAAATCTCTTCTGCACTCTCTCTATAGTATCCACATCCATCCTGTACTGAGGTGACCAGAACTGAAAACAGTACTCCAAGTGGGGTCTAACTAAGGTCTAATATAGCTTTAACATAACCTCACAGCTCTTGAACTCAATCCCACAGTTGATGAAGACCATCACACCATAGGCCTTCTTAACAATACTGTCAACCAATTTCCCGCGGGATCAATAAAGTATGACTATGACTATGACTATGACTAACCCGCGCAGCAGCTTTGAGTGTCTTATGGACACAGACCCTAAGATCGCTTCGATCCTCCACACCGCCAAGAGTCCAAACATTAATATTATATTCTGTCTTCAAATTTGACCTATCAGAATGAACCACTTCACACTTAACTGGGTTAAACTTCATCTGCCAGTTCTGCATCCCATCAATATCGCACTGTAACCTCTGACAACCCTCAAGACTATCCAGAACAGACAACACCCCCAATTTTGTGTCATCAGCAAACTTACTAACCCACCCTTCTACTTCCTCATCCAGGTCATTGATAAAAATCACAAAGAGGAGGGGTCCCAGAACAGATCCCCGTGGAACACCACTGGTCACCAACCACCGTGCAGACTACAAACCATCTACAACCACCCTTTGTCTTCTGTGGGCAAGCCAATTCTGGATCCACAAAACAAGGTCTCCTTGGATCCCATGATTCAATACTTTCTGAGTGAGCCTCACATGGGGAACCTTATTAAATGCCTTACTGAAATCCATAAAAACTACATCCACTGCTCCTCCTTCATCTATGTGTTTTGTTACATCCTCAAAGAATTCATTTAGGCTCGTAAGGCATGATCTGCCCTGACAAAGTCATGCTGACTATTCTAATCAGACTATGTCTCTCAAATGCTCAAAAATCCTACCTCTCAGGATCTTCTCGATCAACTTGCCCACTGCTGAAGTAAGACTCACTGGTCTATAATTTCCAGGGTTCTCTCTACTCCCTTTCTTGAACAAGGGAACAACATTTGCAAGCTTCCAATCCTCTGATACTTCTCCCCTCCCTACTGATGATGCAAATATCATCACCAGAGGCTCAACAATCTTCTCCCTGGCTTCCCACAGTAGCCTGAGTTATATCTCGTCCGGTCCCAGCGACTTTCCTAACTTAATACCTTTCAACCTCTTTCTTAATGTCTATACACTCAAGAGTTTCAGTTTGCAGTAAGTCATCAATTGCCAAGGTCTTTTTCAGGGCTGAATATTGAAGTAAAGTATTCATTAGGTACCTCTGCTATCTCCTTTGTCTCCATGCAGGTTTCCAATATTGCACCTGATTAGTCCTATTCTTACAGGGCTCATCACCTTGCTCTTCACGTACTTGTAGAATGTCTTGCAGTTTTCCTTAATCCTGCTCACCAAAGCCTTCTCATGGCCCCTTCTAGCCCTTCTAATTTCATTCTTGAGCTCCTTCCTGACAGCCTTGTAATTTTCTGGAGGTCTAACAGTACCTACTTTCTCGAACCTTTCGTAAACTTTTGTTTTCTTCTTAATCGTAACTAGATTTCCCACATACTTTGTACACCATGGGTCTTTTACCCTACCATCCATTCCCTGCCTCAATGGAACATACTTATGCAGAACGCCGTGCAAATGTTCCCTGAACATATGCCACGTTTCTGCTGTGCATTTTCCTGAGAACATATGCTCCCAATTTATGTTCCCAAGTTCCTGCCTAATAGCCTCATATTTCCCCCTACCCCAATTAAATATTTTCCCAAATTGTCTGCTCCTACCCCTCTCCAGCACTATGGTAAAGGAGATAGTTGTGATCACTGCCTTCAAAAAAAGATATTACACCTGTCCAGGTTCATTTCCCAATACCAGATCAAGTACAGCCTCTCCTCTGGTTGGCTTATCTGCATATTGTATCAGGAAACCTTCCTGAACACACCTAACAACTGCACTCCATCTAAACCCCTTGCTCTAAGGAGATGCCAGTTAATATTAAGAATATTAAAATCACCCATCACAACAACCCTATTATTATTGCACCATTCCAGAATCTGCCTCCCTATCTGCTCCTCAATGTCCCTGTTACTATTTGGGGTCTACAAAAAACACCCAGTAGAGTTAAGAAGGGGAGAAGTCAGAATTAGAAGGTGGGTGGGAGAAGGAAAAAGTACAAGGTGGCAGGTGAAAAGTGAAACCAGGAGAGGGGAGAGAGTGAAATAAAGAGCTGGGAAGCTGATTGGTGAAAGAGATAAAGGACTAGAGAAGGGGGAATCTGATAGGAGACGGCAGAAGACATTGGAAGAAAGGGAAGGTGGAGGAGCACCAGAAGGAGATGATGGGCAGGTAAGGGGAGATAATTAGATGTTGACTTGGAGAGCCATCTTCTGCAATGGTACGTGGAGATGGTATCTGTACTCAAAGCATGGCAGCACCTCTACTTCCTTAGGAGTGGGCAAAGATTCAGCATGACATCTTAAGTGTTGACAAACCTGTATATATATGTGGTGGGGAATAAATTGACTTCCTGCAGCAGAGCCTGGTATGCAAACGTCAATGCCCTTGAATAAGAAAATCCTTCAAAAAGTAGAGGATTGGGCCCAGTTCATCATGAGTAAAGCCATCCCCATCATTGAGCAATTCTACACCGAGCATTGTTGCAGGAAAGCAGCATCCATTATTAAGAACCCCTACAATCCAGACCATGCTCTCTTCTCACTGCTGCCATCAGGAAGAAGGTACAGGAGCCTTAGGACCCACACCACCAGTTTATTACTTCGCAACCTTCTCAACCATCAGGCTCTTGACTCAAAGGGGATAACCTCACTCAACTTCACTTGCCCATCACTGAACTGTTCCGACAACCTATGGACTCACTTTCAAGAACTTTTCATCTCATGTTCTCAGTATTTATTGCTTATTTATTTATTAATATTTTAACTCATACTTGCACAGTTTGTTGTCTTTGCACACTGGTCAAAATAAACAATTATACAGTATCACAATAAACCAGTTACCTTGTCCATGCAGACTAAAGATGGGCTGTATGTTTAACCCATCTCTCAGCTCTCAGTCCACAGCCCTGAGTGATGATCTACATGAGGATTTCTTGCTCCACCAGTCTTTGAAGCATTAAGTTGCAATCAGACACAAGTTTCTGTCTATCTGGAATTTCCACATGACACTCCACCTGAGAACATGCGATTTTTCTGTGGGTTTCTCCCACATCCCAGAGACAGGTTGGTTGGTTTATTGTCCACTGTAAGTTGCCTCTGGTGTTTGTGGGAAGCAAGAGGGTCAAGAGATTAATCCACAAGTGAGAGAGAATACAGGGAAATAGGTGAGGGGGCTGAAAGGAATGCAGTGAGAACCAGTATTCCCGCTGCTGTCTGTAGGGTTGCCAACGGACAAGAGTAGCAGTCAAATACGTTGTTTACCCCGAGAAAGACTAGAATGACCACGAAGCCTTGCGCGGGCTCCAGTGCACATGCGTGTACGTGCCGATCTTCAAATCGTTTCTGGCGATTCTGTTCGGGGGGAGGGGTTAATCACGACCGGAATATAGGTGATACGTGGCTAATACACTCAATTTTGTTTCTAAAAGGGTTTATCTGATGAATTTAATATTAAACACACACCGCATATTTTCTTCGCATGAATATAGTGATGTCAATTATCAGTGGAGGACAGGGGAGCTTGAAGTAAGTGTTGAATGAACTTTCAGTAGAAGTGGTAGAGGCAGGTTCGATATTATCACTTAAATAAAAATTGCATAGGTATATGCACAGGAGAGGAATGGAGGGTTATGGGCTGAGTGCGGGTTGGTGGGACTAGGTGAGAGTAGCGTTCAGCATGGACTAGAAGGGCAGAGATGGCCTGTTTCCGTGCTGTAATTGTTATATGGTTATATAGGTCACTTACAAGTCAATAGCATCATAACATTTTAAGTAACGTTTGGATACTAAACACACAGCACATATTTTCCCTGTATGAACATATAAAATTATTGCAACACACCAATATCGCTGAATCAGTGGGAGCCCTGGGCTTGTTTTCCTGCAACAAGATGGTCCTATCGAGGGGTGATGGGAGACAGCAATACTCAAAGGGGGTTCCTTATGTCCAGTCTATTCTGAAATTTAGTTTTCGTTGCATTCATTGCAGAAAACTCCGCCTCACAGAAAAATACTGGAAATGGAAGCAATGTTTTCAGTGCTTTCGTGGCTATCTCAGGATATTTAGCCTTGACTTTGATCCAGAACGCCGGCAGAGATGTTATGTCAAACATACTTTTCAGCCCGCCGTCATTTGCAAGCTCGAGGAGTTGATCTCCTTCCCGCGCTGACATGGATGACGCGCGGGTTGACCTCGCATGCGTAATAGCTCAACAGTGGGCGTGACAGTGAATGAGGAAAGGTGCAGCTGACTCCTATCGCCAAATCATATCATTTCCTCGCGGCCTGGTGGCGCATGCTTTGCGGCCCGGTACCGGTCCGCGGCCCGGCGGTTGGGGACCACCGTATTACACTATCCTGCTGCCACAAAACAACAAATTTCATGACATATATCAACGATAATAAACCTGATTCTGATGGAGAATTATTGTTACTCTGGATCTGATGCAAAACAAAAAAAACAATAAGTGTAAAAACATAATAAATGTAAATATGAAAGCAATCCTATAAAACAATGAGTGTTGCTGTCCTGTATGTACATAAGATTAGCTTGTATACATAGACTGATTGTATGTAGAGGTCAACCTTCACTAATCCAGCACCATTGGGACCTGAGGAGTGCCGGATTACTGAAAATGCCGAAGTACAGAAGGATCACATTAAGCAATAGCTAACCAACTCATCATACCTTTAAAACATCATGTAAATCACTACAAGTTAGATAATAATGAAACAGAAATATTAGATGAGTAGCAAGTGAAATTTTAATAAAGTAATATACTGTACAGGCACAGTTAAAATAAAGGGTACAGGTAAATGTACAGGAATTAACTTGTACAGAAAAGTTGAGCACTTCCACTTCTAAAGTGAGACTTTAATATACCTTCAGGCAAAGTTACATGTCTGCAAGTGTGGGGTTGTCAGGATCATCAACATCTCCATCTTGAAAAATGAATGACGCATCAGGAACTGGTGCTGAAACTGGCACAGCAGCTTCTTCAAAAGAGTCTAGCAAAGTCAGATGATCTCTCAATGCCTTATACCCTGTTGGCAATTCAGCATCTGCTGTTGTTAGTGTTCTTCTTGGTGAACATCTCCAATACAAAGCAGTCTCATCAGCATTGTACACCTGCTCGGGACTTAATTTTTCATCGGAGACTAACTTGGCAAACACGTCAACAAACTCTGCTGCTGCTTCCTTGTCTGCTGAACGTTTTTCACAACACACTGAACAAAATTGTAAGCCGTGACGCTGCTTGAACTGATGAAGCCAGCCTTCACTATAGTCACCCTCATAATTTAGTCCTGGTTCTTCGTGAAACACTTTTGCTGGTTCCTTCACCATATCTCCAGATAGTTCAACACCTTCACTTACACTGTTACGAACTGCAACGTTTTAGACATGTGATTTCACACTGAGTCGGGTTTTAATGTTAAAACCACTATCTTTATTAGTAACTACTTATAATATCGTGACTTAACCAAGATAAACAAAAGTTAACAGTGTTATGTGTGGAATATAGCTCCCAAATTAAGTTAAGCTCGGGGAAATAAAGCTTAAAGTCTCAAGATGATAAAGGAGGGAAAGTTCAGTCATCTACGGAATAAGTGATAGGAGAGAGGTATTTGTAATCCAGGGTGAAATGTAGAGAAGAGGTAATTACAAAGTATTCCACAGATTCCACGATGGTAAAATGAGGTAACAGTCGCTGTAGATCTTGTCCGTCGTGTCGTTATCACCGAATTATCAGCGAAAGTGATCTGTCACAGGGATATCGTCTTCAAGGGATTACCACAGAACGTACCCAGGCAAGGGTTAACACGTAAATGGTCTCCATAGGGTATCACAAACAAAATCCTCTCCTTTGGATTATAGGAGTTGACAGTCCCACATTCATTGTGCACTCCGTGCCGATGTTTAACCCACCCCTGCGGGCACAATAGAGTTCCAAACCCCAGCTGTGACAAGCTGAAGCTATCGGCTTCCCAGTCTCTCTCCCTCTCTCTCTCTCTCTCGACTGTGACTGTCTGTGTCCTTGTTTTAAAGTTAAACAAGCTGCAAGTCAGTCAGTGAACAACATCATAGTCCCGCCTCATATAGGTGCTCTTAAAGTAACAATCCACAGTAAAGGAAACCTGTGGGTTCGTAACAACACGAAGATTAAACCACGTTATCAGCATTTTATCTAGTTCCGAACTTCTTCCATCTTTCATTGTTTTTCTTACGCACATCTGTTTCTTTGAGCCACTGTAAACTTACCTTTGCTGGATCAAATAACGACAGCACAAAAAGATCGTTACTTATCTTTTCACCCGTTTATTTCATCGAGCTCAACCGGTGAGTGAACTTGGACCCGACAACAGGGAGAGAATCTTTCTCATCTCCCCGGCGGTTCTACAAGTTCACTGCCTGATGTCAGAATTGTCAGAAGTTATAAGGCCACCGATACAAAAGAACAATCAGTTTGATAACCATTCCGGCCAAGTCAATGGACTATGGATACAAAAGTACAATCAATTTGTTAGACACTCCAGCCGCCTTAATTAAAGAAAGGAATGTCCTACCTGGTTTGCTGGAGCCACAACTTAATGACAAAGATAAGAACATCCGTCTAATTTGTGCTTTAATTAAGAAAGGAATGTTCTGTCTAATTTCCATCAGGTACTGCTTTTTGTTTTTGTCAAAATCAAAAGGTGTGAAAAGCCCAGAGAAATCTTATGTGGATCTGGGCGAACTTTAACCCTTATCTTGCTCCAAAGAAAGCAGCTGTGAGATATTATTCAAACACACCGCAGTCACAGACATAGTCAGTACTGAATCCATTGTTTACAGGAATCTGAGAATCCCCCATTCCCTTAAACTTTATCACCACTATCAGCAAAAAAAATGTAGCAGTTTTTCTTTCTGTTGCTTTATATTGTACACTGTGGAAGAGCCAGTGTTGTAACACTCGCACAAGCTTTTCACCGATACACCACTGTCCAGTTTTTTCAAGAGTTCAACCTTATCTTTAATGGATAATGTGCGGTGTTTTTGCTTCACAGCACAAGGTGCATTTCCTTTACTCACTGGGGCCATAATTGGGGCTAAAAAAGAGCAATGATATTAATAAATGCAGGAAAACAAGCAGGAATCGCCTGTCTGTGCTTACAAAAGCGTGCCAACACGTGAACAGATCTAGCGCAACTATAACAATGCGCAGCAGATTGGTACGGTGGCCCGGGAAATTTGAAATTACAGTTGCACAGAAAATTTGAAAACAGTGCCGGATTATCGAAGGTAGTCAGATTAGTGAGGGTCGACTGTACATAAAGTGATGCTTGGTGCAGGAGTATCTGAACATAAGGTGACGCTGATGGGAAATGATTAAGTGCCTGATGTGGATGTAATGGTTGTGGGGGGTGGCGGTGTGGGTTTGTGGGTGGAGACGTTGATCAGCCTGTCATCGTGGAGGAAGTAACTCTTGTTGAATCTAGTGGTCCTGGTGTGGATGCTGAGCAGCCTCTTCCCTGATTGAGTGGGACAAACAGTCCATAAACTGTTTGGGGAGACACAGCAGCATAATGGTTAGCACAGCACTTTAGAGTATCAGTGACCCAGGATCAATTCCTGCCGCCGTCTGTAAGCTGCTTGTATGTTCTCTCCGTAGCCACGTGGGTTTCCATAGGCTGTTTTGGTTTCCTCCCACTGTCCAAAGGCGTACTGCTTGATAGGTTAATTGGTCACTGTAAATTGTGAGTAGACGTGGATTAAATCTGGGGTCGCTGGTCAGCTTGACTCCAAGGGCTGGAAGAGCCATCTCGGCGCTATATCTCAATAAATAAATAAACAAACAGGGTGGGTGGGATCCTTCATGATGTTGCTGGCCCTTCTCCATTTAAAATTGTTTCTATGCTCTTTCTGAAATATTCTGAGCAACCAGAGATAATCATTTAATCATTTTTTCCCCTTCAGGTGAAGAAGTTGCAGAGACAGGCAATGGAACTAAGAAATTGATCTCACTCTTTTTGAGGCTGTGGAAACCTCTCAACTAGTCTGCCAATGTTGCTGACAATTGGGTCCCAGTTGGCTATCTGATTGGCGAGCTCTTATACACATTTGGATGTAATGTTTCTTATTTATGGTATAAGAAAGAGTTGAACACAAAACTTTGCCACCTTTATTCTTTTACTCTTTGCTTCTCCTTTCCCTTCTCCTACTACAACTACTGTCAGTTTCTATCAGCACTTAATCAAACGATCATGAAGGAACACATTTTATGCCTCATTCTTGACTTCTAAAAGAATTTTGGATAAAAAGCATCAGAATCCAACACCCTAGAATCCTTTGTTTGCATCTTTACCTTGTCTTGGTAAACAAATGTCTCTTTTAAGAGATTTCATACCTTGGTTGACTGCACACTATCTGTACATTATCTTGCAAAGTACAAAGTCAATTTATTATCAAAGTATATATATATATATATATATATATATGTCATCATATGGAATCCTTGTCTTGTCACAACACAATATCTTGCAAAATGATGGTCACCTTTCTCTATTCTGAAGTGTATGCACTACCGCTTCTCCCATCTCTCCCTCCACTCAGTGCTCCATCACACAATGCACCTTCCCCATGTTGTGCAGCAGATGATCTGGTATTTCTGTAATAGGAGAATGTCGCAGAGAAGATTGGAAGAAGGCACACTATTACAGCAAGCAGCTAGAGGGTCAGATCCTTGTTCAGACGCAGAGATGGCCGGGCAGCGTACACAGCTTGCAGGCAACCTGGTAGGTCAGAGCTGTGACTGAGTATGGATTTCAGCAAGGCATTTGATAAGGTACCCCATCCAAGGCTTATTGAGAAAATAAGGAGGCATGGGATCCAAGAGGACATTGCTTTGTGGACCCAGAACTGCCTTGCCCACAAAAGGCAAAGAGTGGTTGTAGACGGGTCATATTCTGCATGGAGTTCGGTGACCAATGGTGTGCCTCAGGGATCTGTTCTGGAACCCTTACTCTTCATAATTTTTATAAATGACCTGGATGAGGAAGTGGAGGGATGGGGTAGTAAGTTTGCTGATGACACATAGGTTGGGGGTGTTGAGGATAGTGTGGAGGGCTGTCAGAGGTTACAGCGGGACATTGATAGGATGCAAAACTGGGCTGAGAAGTGGCAGATGGAGTTCAACCCAGTTAAGTGTGAAGTGGTTCATTTTGGTAGGTCATATATGATGGCAGAATATAGTACTAATGGTAAGATTCTTGGCAGTGTGGAGGATCAGAGGGATCTTGGGGTCCGAGTCCATAGGATGCTCAATGCAGCTGCGCAGGTTGACTCTGTGGTTAAGATGGGCTTCATCAATTGTGGAATTGAATTTAGGAGCCGAGAGGTAATGTTGCAGCTGTATAGGACCCTGGTCAGACCCCACTTGGAGTACTGTGCTCATTTCTGGTCGCCTCACTACAGGAAGGATGTAGAAACCATAGAAAGGGTGCAGAGAAGATTTACAAGGATGTTGCCTGGATTGAGGAGCATGCCTTATGAAAACAGGTTGAGTGAACTCGGCCTTTTCTCCTTGGAGCTTCGGAGGATGAGAGGTGACCTGATAAAGGTGTGTAAGATGATGAGAGGCATTGATCATGTGGATAGTCAGAGGCTTTCTCCCAGAGCTGAAATGGCTGCCACAAGAGGGCACAGGTTTAAGGTACTTGGGACTAGGTACAGCGGAGATGCCAGAGGTAAGTTTTTTACGCAGCGAGTGGTGAGTGCGTGGAATATGCTGCCGGCAACGGTGGTGGAGGTGGATACGATAGGGTCTTTTAAGAGACTTTTGGATAGGTACATGGAGCTTAGAAAAATAGAGGGGTATGGGTAACCCTAGTAATTTCTTATTTTTTATAATTTATTTTTTATTGAATTTCATCATCAAACAAACATTTCCATAAGATGTATTTCATGTAAAGGCATCCGTTAGTCTTGCGAGACCATGGATCTGCACCTGGAAAGTCTTCACTCTCCAGGGCACAGGACTGGGCAAGGTTGTATGGAAGACCAGCAGTTGCCCATGCTGCAAGTCTCCCCTCTCCCCAACACCAATATTGTCCAAGGGAAGGGCATTAGGACCCATATAGCTTGGCACCAGTGTTGTTGCAGAGCAATGTATGATAAAGTGTCTTGCTCAAGGACACAACACGTTCCCTCGTCTGGGGCTCGAACTGACGACCTTCAGGTAGCTAGTCCAATGCCTTAACCACTTGGCCATGTGCCCATACTGATGTAGTTCAGATACTGTACATATATATCATATAATCATATTTGTCACAAATCTCCACATAATATTTATCTGACGTGTACTCTTACAGAAAGGAGAGGAAAGAAAGAACAATCGAAAGACGAAAACTATGTACGGAGTAGGGAGTGATCTTTTTTTTAACAGAATATTCATTGGCTTGTGAGAATAAAATCAGGCCTATGAGGTGTTATGTGGTTAAGCCATTTTTTCCAGTATGAATAAAATTGTTCCAACTTATGATTAACAGATGCAGTTATCTTCTCCATTTTGTAAATGTTCATTGTAATTTCCATCCATACATTTAAAGTTGGGCTCTCCTGTGATAATCTTTTCCTGGTAAGGGTCTTTTTACCAGCCACCAGCAGTACATTCATTAAATATTTATCTCTTTTCAACCATTCTTGAGATACATACACAAAATATATGGTCTTACTCTCTAAGGGTATTTCACATTCAAAGATGTCTTGTAGGGCATTATGTATCCCATTCTGATAGTCTTTGATAACGTGGCATTCCCAGAAAATATGATAACGGTTTGCATTTTGATTTCCGCAATTTCTTCAGCAAACAGGGCGGTTACTATCATAATGGGATTTCTGAGAGGGTGTAATAAAATATCTTATCAGGTTTTTCCATCCAAACTCCCTCCATTTCTGTGAACTGGTACACTTCCATTGATACCTCCATATTATTGTCCAGTCTTCCTCAGATATTATTATCACTCCTTCGTTCTCCCGTTTTGTTTTAATGTATGAAGATGAATGTGTTTTAAGATTTGACAAACCCTTATACACGCTTGAAATGATTCTACTACCGTTATCTGAATAATATGCTTTTCTAAATAGCTCTATCAGACATGTACTTGCCTTGGTTACATTTTTAACCTTCCTATTAACATACTGTCGCATCTGTAAATACCGGAAAAAGTCTTGTTTTTCTAATAAGTGTTTCTCTTTGAGCATTTCAAAACTGAACAGTGTTCCTTCTTTCATTATATTGTAAATAGCTGTTATTCCTTTCGCTGTCCAGTCCTTAAATCTAGCATCCAGTTTATTCGGTGTAAAATCCGAGTCATATGCACACCATTTAAGAATTGCAATGTCTCTCTCCAGTTTATATTTTTTTTAGATTATGAAGACAAACAGTCCTCTTTTATTGTCATTTAGTAATGCATGCATTAAGAAATGATACAATATTTCCTCCGGTGTGATATCACAAACACAGGACAGACCAAGACTGAAAAAACTGACAAAACCACATAATTATAAAATATAGTTATAACAGCGCAACAATACCATAACTTGATGAAGAAGTCTATGAGCACAGTAAAATTCAAATTCTCTCAAATGTCCCACATCTCACGCAGACGGGAGAAGGAAGAAAAACTCTCCCTGCCATGCCGACCACAATCCGACTCTGAGTCATCTGAAAACTTCGAGCTCTGATCAGCTCTCCGACACCGAGTACTGAGCGCCATCTCTGTCCGAATGATTCAACCTCCTTCTCGGTCGCCAAAAGCAGGCAAGGCCGGGGACTTTGAGGCCTACCCTCCGAAAGATTCCCGACCACGCAGTAACGACAGCAGCGAACGAGCGATTCAGAAATTTCTCCAGATGTTCCTCTGTGCTTTCACGTCCATTCTCCATCAAATCAGAATTGTTCACTGCCCCTATTTAACAGGTACAATATCATTTTTCTCCGGAGGGCTGCGCACGCGCAGTCGCGCCGTCATCTTCTCCTCCCGCATGATAATCTCTTTTATAATAGTTTTCCATATTTTAAGAGTCCATTTCACCCACAGGTTGTCAATATTATTTATATAACTTTGTAGGTTGTTGTCAGCCAAAATTACCTGTATGGGGATGGAAAATATCCTCTCCTCAATGTTTTTCCATTGAGCATCATATAATGGGTTGCACCAGCATATGATGGCTCTCAACTCTGCTGCAAAATAATAATCTCTAAGAGAAGTTAGGCCCCATCCCCCCTTTTCCTTGGCTAATTGCAAAGTTTTGAGACGAATCCTAGGCTTTTACCTTGCCATATATATCTTGATAGCATCTTGTTCCATTCATTGAATTGATTTTGGTTAATCTCTATTGGTAGGGTCTGAAAGAGATATAGTAGTCTGGGCAGTATATTCATTTTAATTGAATCAATCCTTGAACTGAGACCAAGTAAAGGAATTAGGTTCCATCTTGTTATATCTTCCTTAATTTTTTTAATATAGGCTGATAATCGCATTCTGATAATTTTGCCAAATCTTTTAGCATAATGATGCCCAAATATTTGACGGACTCTGTTTGCCATGCCGAAGGATATCTACTTTCAATTTTTCTTGGTGGGCTATAGTTATATGAAAGTAGTTGGGTTTTATCTATGTTGATCTTGTATCCTGATAATTAGTCATATTGTTGAATATATTCAATGTAGGTAAAGAGTATGTTGGTTTTCCTGGATAGATCAAAATGTCATCCACGTAACAGGCCAATTTATGCTCTGTCCCTTTAATAATAGTTCCCTGATATCTTCATTTTGTCTGATGTATTGAGCTAATGGTTCCAGATATAATGCGAAGAATAGCGGTGACCGTGCACAACCCTGTCTCGTGCCCCTTTCTAGGGTAAAACTATTAGATAAATATCCATCGATTTTAAGCCTGGCAGTAGGATTGTCGTATAGTGCCTGTATAGTTTTAATAATTGTGTCATGTAGACCAAATCTATGTAAAACTCTGTAAAGAAAGTTCCAATTAACCGAATCAAATGCCTTTTCAGCGTCCACGCTTATCACTATTGCTTCAATTTCATTTTTTAAAATATGATTCATAATGTGAAGTGTCCTTCGTATATTGTCTTGTGTTTAGCGTTGTTGTATAAAACCTGTTTGGCCATGATGGAGGTAAATATTCTATAATCCACATTAAGAACAGATATTATTCTAAATGACCCACTTTCTATTTTATCCCTGCCTTCTTTCGGTATAGCTGAGATTATCGCCTCCTTCCAGCTGGGTATCACTTGCGCTTTTCTTAGGGTCCAGTTCAGTGTGTGGAGTAAAATAGGAATTAACTCACTTCTAAACACTTTACAACAGGAATTCTGCAGATGCTGGAAATTCAAGCAACACACATCAAAGTTGCTGGTGAACGCAGCAGGCCAGGCAGCATCTCTAGGAAGAGTTGCAGTCGACGTTTCAGGCCGAGACCCTTCATCAGGACTAACTGAAGGATGAGTGAGTAAGAGATTTGAAAGCTGGAGGGGGAGGGGGAGATCCAAAATGATAGGAGGGGGAGGGATGGAGGCAAGAGCTGGACAGGTGATTGGCAAAAGGAATACGAGAGGATCATGGGACAGGCGGTCCGGGAAGAAAGACAAGGGGGGGGGAACCCAGAGGATGGGCAAGGGGTATATTCAGAGGGAAAGGGGGAGAAAAAGGAGAGTGAGAGAAAGAATGTGTGTATAAAAATAAGTAACAGATGGGGTACGAGGGGAAGGTGGGGCATTAGCGGAAGTTAGAGAAGTCGATGTTCATGCCATCAGGTTGGAGGCTACCCAGACGGAATATAAGGTGTTGTTCCTCCAACTGAGTGTGGCTTCATCTTTACAGTAGAGGAGGCCGTGGATAGACATGTCAGAATGGGAATGGGATGTGGAATTAAAATGTGTGGCCACTGGGAGATCCTGCTTTCTCTGGCGGACAGAGCATAGGTGTTCAGCAAAACGGTTTCCCAGTCTGCATCGGGTCTCGCCAATATATAAAAGGCCACATCGGGAGCACCAGACGCAGTATATCACCCTAGCTGACTCACAGGTGAAGTGTCGCCTCACCTGGAAGGACTGTTTGGGGCCCTGAATGGTGGTATTATTAACTTTATTAACTTTGCCTCCAACTTTCACCGTCCCCTCAAGTTTACCTGGTCCATTTCTGACACCTCCCTCCCCTTTCTAAATCTTTCTGTCTCTGTCTCTGGAGACAGCTTATCCACTGATGTCTACTATAAGCCTACTGACTCTCACAGCTATCTGGACTATTCCTCTTCTCACCCTGTCTCTTGCAAAAACGCCATCCCCTTCTCACAATTCCTCCGTCTCCGCCGCATCTGCTCTCAGGATGAGGCTTTTCATTCTAGGACGAGGGAGTTGTCCTCCTTTTTTAAAGAAAGGGGCTTCCCTTCCTCCGCTATCAACTCTGCTCTTAAACGCATCTCGTCCATTTCACGTACATCTGCTCTCACTCCATCCTCAAGTCACCCCACTAGGAATAGGGTTCCCCTGGTCCTCACCTACCACCCCACCAGCCTCCGGGTCCAACATATTATTCTCCGTAACTTCCGCCACCTCCAACGGGATTCCACCACTAAGCACATCTTTCCCTCCCCCCCCTCTGCTTTCCGCAGGGATCACTCCCTATGCGACTTCCTTGTCCATTCGTCCCCCCCATCCCTCCCCACTGATCTCCCTCCTGGCACTTATCCGTGTAAACGGAACAAGTGCTACACATGCCCTTACACTTCCTCCCTTATCACCATTCAGGGCCCAAACAGTCCTTCCAGGTGAGGCGACACTTCACCTGTGAGTCGGCTGGGGTGATATACTGCGTCCGGTGCTCCCGATGTGGCCTTTTATATATTGGCGAGACCCGACGCAGACTGGGAGACCGCTTTGCTGAACACCTACGCTCTGTCCGCCACAGAAAGCAGGATCTCCCAGTGGCCACACATTTTAATTCCACATCCCATTCCCATTCTGACATGTCTATCCATGGCCTCCTCTACTGTAAAGATGAAGCCACACTCAGGTTGGAGGAACAACACCTTATACTCCGTCTGGGTAGACTCCAACCCGATGGCATGAACATCGACTTCTCTAACTTCCGCTAATGCCCCACCTCCCCCTTGTACCCCATCTGTTACTTATTTTTATACACACATCCTTTCTCTCACTCTCCTTTTTCTCCCTCTGTCCCTCTGAATATACCCCTTGCCCATCCTCTGGGTCCCCCCCCCCTGTCTTTCTTCCCAGACCTCCTGTCCCATGATCCTCTCGTATCCCTTTTGCCTATCACCTGTCCAGCTCTTGGCTCCATCCCTCCCGCTCCTGTCTTCTCCTATCATTTTGGATCTCCCCCTCCCCCTCCAACTTTCAAATCTCTTACTCACTCTTTCTTCAGTTAGTCCTGATGAAGGGTCTCGGCCTGAAACGTCGACTGCAACTCTTCCTAGAGATGCTGCCTGGCCTGCTGCGTTCATCTAAACTCTTTATACCACTCTGCTGTATATCTATCTGATCCTCGTGATTTGCTTAATTTAAGCCTGCTAATTGCAGTTTTTAGTTCAGCTTCAGTTATGTCAGCAGTCATCGTTCTATTTTGTTCTTTGCTTAAAGTGGGTAACTCTGAAGAATTCAGGAAGGTGTCAATTTGGGTTATGCTTCCCCCTGGAACTTTGGAATATAGAATTTTGTAAAACATTTCAAAAGCTTCTTGAATTTCACTTAGCTTATTTTTTTAAATCACTTTTGTTCTTGGATCCCTTATTCTATGAATTGTATTTTCTGCTATCTTTTTTTTCAGTTTCCACACCAGTATTTTCATAGATTAAGATCCACTTTCATAGTGTCTCTGTTTCAGAAACATTAAATTTTTTTCTAATTTCTTGTGTAGCCAAACTATTAATTTCATTCCTAATTTTTAAAATTTCCTCTAGTGTATCCTGTGCCAAACTCAATTTGTGCTTTTTCTCTAGTTCCTTCAGTTTATTTTGTAATTACTCTAATGTTCTATTCCTTATTTTTTATATGAAGATATCGCAATAATTTTCCCTCTTAGGACAGCCTTCAGAGTATCCCATAGAATGGGAGGTGAAACCTCTCCATTACCATTGAATTCTAAGTAAAGACCAATTTCTTCTTTAATTTGTTCCTTAAAATAGGGATCTTTGAGTCGACTTGAATTTAGTTTCCAAATAGTATTCTTTGGTTGTAGGTCAAAATCAACAGATGAATATATAGGTGCATGGTCACTTACATCTATTGTCCCAATTCCACAGGTGATTATTTTGTCTCTATCTTTTCCAAATGTTATGAAATACTCTATACTTGTATATACGGAATGGGGGGCAGAATAATGAGTGTAATCCCTTCTGTCGGGGAAAAGGTCCCTCCATATATCAATTAGACCAACATCCTCAAAAAGTGTGTTAACTTTCTTATGTAAGGACTTAGTTTCATAAGTTTTTCTATTGAAAGAGTCGAACTTTGGTTGTAATTGTAAATTTAAGTCTCCCCCACATATCAAGAGACCTACTGTTTGCGTTACCATAATATTAGTAATTTTCTGGAAGAAATTAATATCACTTCCTGGAGGTGCGTATATATTCAATAAAGTAACTGGATTTCCATCTATATTCCCCCTTACCAGAATATATCTGCCCTCCTTATCTCCAATTTCGAAAACTTTTTCAAAATTTAGCTTACTTGAGATGAGAATAGCAACTCCTCTTCTATGTCCTGATTTATATGAGAAAAACAAATGAGAGAACTCCATTCTCTTTAATTTTCCATGCTCATTATCACTTAAGTGAGTTTCCTGTAAATATACTACATGGGCTTGTTTTTTTTTCATTTTTGATAGAATTTTACTGCGCTTGACTGGATTCAACAGCCCATTGACATTAACAGAAATGAATTTTACTTTGTCCTTAGCCATGTGTATTTATCTGTTAGTATTCAGTATCATTGAAATTTGCAGAATATAACTTTATCGATCTACTCCCTGAACAAATAAGAGCCAAGAAACGCGAATAATAATAAAAAGGTAAGGAAGATGTGATTCCAAGGCTGGGGTCTCTAGATGACCCTGGGTTGGGCTGGAAGAAAAGTCTAGCCGTGGGGGATAATCCCTCCTACCTGTGGGTTGAGGGCCCCCACTGCAGTACCTAGAAAAGTAAAAAAAAACGTCCATTACACAGAAATGATTTCCCTGTGTATTCCTCCCATGTATATATTCTCATTTAGGTGGGGGAAAAGGAATGAATAAATGAATTTTTAAAAAATTGAATAATATGAAAACCACATTATAACAAGTATTTCTCGAGATAGTTATATCACCGTCTATTTTTTCTCCCGTTTAGTTTATCAACAGTTTTAAGGTTAGCCAAACCTTATGGCTCTTCTGGAGGAGTTGAGGGCTGCCCTCGGAGAACTGACAGTCTCTTCCTAATATCCTTCTCTCGTCCTGCTCCCGTCCCCAGCTTTCTAGGTTCTCTTACTATTTGCCAAGCAGTTCGGGATAACTGCTCTGCCAAACTTTTCCTTGGTTTGCCCACGCTAATGGACAGTCCTCTGTCGTTCACATCTGTAGTTGTCTCTTCCACTGTCTGGTATAGTCGTATCCCCTCTTGGTAAAATACCCTCAGTTTAGCAGGGTATGGGGTTTGGAATTTAATCTTTTCTTGCTTTAATATTCATTTCACTTCGGAATACTCCTTCCGTTTCTGTAGGACTGCTGGTGGGGGGGGGGGGTAATCATGATCAAAGTATATTAACTTCCCATTCCAAAAAACTCTCTTCTTACTCCAGGCCCTTCGTAGAATCTCTGCCGTGCTCTTGAATCGAAGGAATTTAAGTACCCCCCGGCGGTCCTACAGAAACGTTAGGAATATTCTGAAGCAGCAACTCAATGACACAAAATCAGAAAATAGCTGTGGCAGAGACTCGAATTGAGAAGGTAGAAGATCACATGCAAAACGTGGAACTGATACTAAGTAAGATGATAAAAATATTAAATCAACAGGAAAGTAAACCTTCTCAATTCGAGTCTATTTTCTGATTGACATTGAGTTGCTGCTTTATATCTTTTTGGACTTCCCTTATCTCTGCCAAAATCTTTATCATATTTGCCGCTTCGCCTGCACGAGGCCCCGCGTCACCTTTGCCGCCACGCGCACGTGTGGGAGAGCCGCGCACTGCACCTCTCTCTTCCATAGGCTCCGCAGTGATGCTTTTTTAATCTCCATTTTTTCCCCCCATTCTTGTCCCCCTTATCAATACAGATATTTTCGAATGATCTTGTATTTGATGGATTAACGGGGCAAAATATGCGTTTTTCCAGAGGAGCTGTTTATTTAAGCTGCCATTCTGAACGATGATGTCACCGGACAACCCTAGTAATTTCTAAGGTAGGGATATGTTCGACACAACTTTGTGGGCTGAAGGGCTTGCACTGTGCTGTAGATTTTCTGTGTTTCTATGTTTCTATGGGTACAAGTGAGGAAACATGGCAGCTGAATAGTGGGAAACTGTTTTCCAACTCTGTTACCACAGGAGTTTGGTCACCTGATTTTTCTCTTGTTACATGCTACAGATGTACGGTGGAGAATATTCTAGAATATTCTGACTGGCTGCATCACCGTCTGGTATGGAGGCTCCAATACACAAGATCGAAAGGGGATGCAAATATTTGCAGAATCGGCCAACTCCATTCACAGGCAATAGCTTATTCAGGACATCTTCAAATGGCGACACCTCAAGAAGGCAGCATCCATCATCAAGGACCCTCATTATCCAGGACAAGCTCTCTGCCCATCACTACCATCAGGGAGGAGGTGCAGGAGCCTGAAGATGCGCAGTCAACCTTTGAGGAATAGTTTCTTCCCCTCCACCATCAAATTACTGATTGGTCCATGAATTCTTGAACACTAACTCACTATTCCAATTTGCCATTATTTATTTTTTATTACAACTTATCATAATTTTTAATTATGTATTGCATGGTACTGCTGCCACAAAACGACAGATTTCTCAGTGTACGCATGTGATAATAACCTGATTTTGTTTCTTTGAATTACGACACTGCCTTGTTGGACAGGAGTTGGGTATTTGGCTCCTCAAACCTGATGATTGATCTGATTTTATCCTCAGCCCCTAACTCTCCACCCTGAAGCCAAAATCCATCCGAGCCTTGAATATATACTCAGTGGCCACTTTACGAGGTACACCTCGACAAGTGAATTTGAATGCAAGTATCTAATCAGCCAATCATATGGCAGCATCTCAATGCATAAAAGCATGCAGACATGGTCAAGAGGTTCATTTGTTCTTCAGAATGGGGATGAAATGTGATCTGAGTGACTTTGTCGTTGGAATGATTATTGATGCCAGTTGTGTTGGTTTGAGCATTTCAGAAACTGTTGATCACCAGGGATTTTCATGCACAACCTTCTCCAGAGTTTACAGAGAATGGTGCAAAAAACAACAAAGCATCCAGTGAGCGGCAGTTCTGTCGACGGAAATTGGTTAATGAGAGAGATTAGATGAGAATTGCCAGACTGGTTCAAGCTGACAGGAAAAGGATAGTAACTCAACTAACCATGTATCATAACCGTGGTGTTTAAAAGAGCATCTCTAAACACACAACACATCGAGCCCTCAAGTGGATGAGCTACTGCAACAGACGAACATGAACCCACACTCAGTGGCCATCAGGGGCCTCCTCTACCTGATACAGTGGCCACTGAGTGTATTTGACACCACTTCCACAGTTCTCTGGGAAAAGGGATCCAGAGATCCAGGAGATCTCAGGTTGAGAAAAAGTCCCATTTGTAGTCCTTTGTAGGTAATAACTTAATCTGATTGATTCTGTTAAATTGACTTTAACTGTCGTCACTCTACAATACAAGAACTGTACTAACAAAGTTACACACAATAAGATATTGATCAGATAAGCCCAACTTTATTGATATTCCACTGTCATTCACTGTATCTCCATATAATTCAAGAAACAGGCAAAACATTAAATATTCCACTATGACAAAGAAAACACAGTTAGTGTCTAAATGATTATGCAAACTCACTCATGGAGAGACCTCTTAAACAAGGCTGATGGAGCCGTGTGATCCAATTTCAAATGTCACAAAAATATTTCCCACTATCCAAAGTAAATTGAAAGTCAAAGTAAATTTATTATCAAAGTACATATTTGCCTCCAAATAAAACCGTGATTATCATTATCCAAAGAAATAAAGAAAATTATCAAAAAAGAGTGAAATGACATTCAGTTGTCTAACCACAGAAAACTTGTACATCCATATTAACCCTGAAATACCCCAATAAGGCAATTTATTGCACAGTGTTGCAGCCTGTGCCCCACCAGAGATAATACCCTCCCACTTCCTGCAATAAATTGTTCTGCCAACAGAGTGGCAGAATCTCTCTCTCTCTCTCTCTCTCTCTCTCTCTCTCTCTCTCTCTCTCACTCTCACTCTCACTCTCACTCTCACTCTCACTCTCACTCTCACTCTCACTCTCACTCTCTACCCCCTTGGGCACAGGCCGGCTTCACCTGGGTAACACCTGAGCTTCAGTAAACAACTCACATTTGTAAGGTAGAGTTAAATTCACCTGAGATCATTTGCAGTGGGGAGACAAAGAAAAGAACCTCAGCTCCCCACTAAATGTCAACAGGGCTGTGGACAGCATAAACAGAGACATTACCAGCTCCTCAGTGATCGATTGTACACCACAGTGTACTTGCATTGTCTATAAATCTGACCTGTTACCATTCAGATCACCCACACAATTCTTGTGTTGCCCAATCTGCACATCCTCCTTTCTCCCCCATGCTTTGCCAAAGCAACTAAATGAATTTCCATGCTAATCTGGGAAAAGATGGAGTGGGGAGCAGTTGTCCATCGTTAACACCCATCAGGAATTATCAGTGGGGACAAGTCAATCACAGAATTAGTTCTGTCCTTCCATTTCCCCAACTCCATGAATTTCACAAACACTCAAAATGTCTTTCTTCTCTTGACTGTGGATTTACTAAATCCTTTTGTCAAATGTACTACTTGTATATTTCTCATCATCACATTCATACAATGCTATATTTACACTAAAATAAGCTTGTGGGAAGACGGTGGGCACAGATGGCTAAAGTAACTTGCGATAAGTAACCAGTGTCTGCATGCACCAGTTTACACTACATGAAAACTCCATTCAGTACAAAGGACTGACCTTACCTAGAATCTTCTCACTTACGCCCTTGGACACTAACCACCCAGATTGAGTAATAACTGTGCAGTCTTTGAAAATTTGGCTTCCAATGTTGACTAGTTTCTATTTCAGCAAGGATGAGATGTTTGTGATATCTGAACAAAATTCCCCATGTCATGAAGAGTGAAGAATCGGATAAGCTTGTATTTCAGAGCTGGGAATGAAGCTACAGTGTTCCTATTTGAGTCTACAAATGATATCACATCATGATGCTTATATCCCTCATATAAAACATTGCATAAAGCTCTCCATTATTGGTCAGAAATCCATACTGTTCTACAATGAAACCTGGAAACACTGGTCCATTCTCACCCTGCAGTGATTGAACATTAAGTGGCCAACAAAGTGGGAGGAGAAACTAAGCTTGCCTTGAATTTTAACAGGTTTAAAGTTAATAAAAGCCACAAATCATAACTTTTAACCCCACACATATAGGCAAGGAATTTGCGTAAAATATGTTTTAATGCACTGATTTCTATAGTGCAAATCCAGCTGCCTTTTCACAAGATAAAAGTATCCTAAGGACGTTCAAAAGCAAGTGATTCCGCTGACAATTATTAAAAAGTGCAAAAGCAAAATGTCGCCTCAACTCCCAGAAGGGATGGAAGGTGTAGCTCCTCCACCCTGACGGCGGCCTCACCTTGGCTCAACAAGGTGTGGGGAATACAAGGTGTCGGAACAGGAATGGGAATCAGAATTAAGAAGTTTGGCCACCAGGAAGTCCTGCTTGTGGCGGACAGTGCGGAGGTGTTTGACGAAGCGGTCCCCCAATTTATGATGGGACTTACCAATGTAGAGGAGGCCTCATCGGGAGCACCGTATACAATAGACAACGCACCTGATTTACAGGTGAAGTGTTGCCTCACCTGGAAGAACCATTTAGGGCCCTGAATTGAAGGAGGAGGTGAATGGAGGTAAAGGCAGCCTTTAGGTTGTTTGCAGGGTTGTGTGCCTGGAGGGAAATTAGTGGGAAGGGAGAATGGAGAAGGGAATCGCAGATGGAGCGATCCCTGCAGAAAGCTGGGGGGTGTGTGAACTAAAGGTATGTTTACTGTGAATGTTGTGTTCCACACTCTGCAACGTTCTGCATGGTGACACAAACTACATGGTTTACAGTCTGAGGTTAGCTACCAACTGGAACAGGGAGCAATCAATCAATAAGTTATTGTGTTAACAAAGAAATCAAGTCTTCTCAACTACCCTGCTCCTAAGTCACTTAGATTTGAATTTCTTCGCACGAAGATTTCTTTTCACCATCGAAGCAAGCGCTCTGTTAACTGGGAATCAGAAAATAACCAAGGAAACTACGAGATTAAACCAACAAGGATGAGAAATAAAACAATTACATGATGCACAAGAAATTCCCCACTCTTCCTACTTGAAGAGCTACAACATTCTCTTTCTACTTAGACAGCTTTATCGCTCCACGCCTGACGATGTGATTGATCGTCACTCCTGGGCTTGTTCCGACACCGGCGCAGGGTCAATATCATCACTATCCTGCAGGTAGATACAAACATGCAATGATTATCCACCATTCCGAAGAGAAAAGAAAATCACTTCATGTTATTTAAACTTGAAAAGGGCTTAAGAAAAACAATTTCCTTGCACTGCCACACATCCTCCAAATCCACACTGATCTCACCTTTCAACGAAAGCCCCTTCCACCCCCTCAGGTTGCAAACCCCTCCCACCCATCTTCTCCTTGCCATTATTTCTGAGGAAGGAAAGGAGACATTTCCACAGTCTCCTTGCATTACAAACATCAAACTATGACTGGAGAAGCTCACACACCCACAGCAGGCGAAAACCAACACTAATATTTCCAGAGTATAGCAGCCAAACGGAGAAAGGATTGAGAGCATCTGCAAGAGGCAATGTCTCAGGACAGTGAGATCACTCAGCACCTCATCCCTCTTCCTGTCGTTGCCATTGGGCAGGAGGCAGAGAGCAGCAAAAAGCTAATTTTGTGGCATCTGTATGCAGGGTATGTATGCCCATGATAGTCACATGACATTACAGCACAGAAACAGGCCCTTTGGCCCATCCAGTCCATCCCAAACTATTGATCTGTCTAGTCTCACTGAGCTGTGCCCGGACTATCACCCCATATACCCCTCCCGTCCATATACCTAACCTAGTTTCTCTTAAGTGTTGAAACTAAACCTGAATCACTTCTGCTGACCACTCATTCCACACTCTCATCTCCCTCTGTGTGAAGAAGCTCCCCATCATGAGCTTCTGAGACATTTTGCCTTTCTCCCTTAACCCACAGCCTCTTGTTCTAATCTCACCCAATCTAGAAAGCCTGCTTCCATTTCCCATATCGATTCGCATCATAATTTTATCGAACAACTTTGCAGAAACCATTACAGTAACACTGAGACAACTGCCTCTTCTTACCCATGGTGGAGGTAAGCCATTCCTACTACACCATTCGACAAAGTGTCTCCCTGCAGCTTGCACAGTCTCCTCGTTGGTCTTCTTGCAGTATACTTGGATCAGCTGCTCTGAAAACTTCTCTGGTAGTATCTGAGATACCTGGGTGGGCACCAGAGAGAGAGAAGATTAATACCCACAACCACGAGGAGATATACAAACATACGAGGTTGTTGGCCACACAGTCCCTCGAGCCTATTGCACCTTCCAGTAAGATCACGACTAATCTGTTGTAACTTCCAATCTACAATCTTGACTACCCAGAGTGACCACCCACTAGTTTATCATGCCTTTGTCTTAAAAATACTCAAGTTCTCTGCTTCAAAGAAAAAAGTTCCAAGGATGCATGATCACTGAGAGAAAAGGCTTTGCCTCACCTCTTAAACAAGCAACCATCTATTTTTAAAAACTGAACACCTAGTTCTACAGTTTCAAAAAGAAAACATCGTATGTTTCATACGATTCTCCTCTCACATTTATAAAGTCCAGGAAATGCACGTTAAGCCTGTCCAAACTATCCTGTTATGACAACTGACCACAATAAGCTTCCTAGAGCAGTGGAGCAAGGTTCAGATGGAGACACACCAAGTTCAAAGCTGGATCCCAGTGAGACGGCCAAGATCTCCAGAGACTATGATGGCTGGGAAGCAGACTGAAAAGACTGGAAAGCCCACAATGAGACCAGGTCACACCCCCAGCAGTGGCCGGTGCAAGGCTGGAAGGAAACAAGTTCACACGCTGCTTCAGCAGCCACATGTGTTTATACCTCTGATGCTCGGGAGGTTACCTGCTCTTTTTTGATTGAGAAGGCCTTGTTGGGGTTATCCTTGCAGTAGAATCGAACATTATTAATGGGGTTTTTCTCTTTCATCCCGTAGTTCATTGGAATAACCTAGTGTGAGAAATTTTAGTTATATTTATTCACGGTCAAAAACAAATTACTCTCTTGTAGACAGCCACAAAATAAAACAAACTGTATTTTTTATCACATTGGTCACAAGCCCATCGATTATGAAAGTTACTCTGTTAATAGAAGTGCAGTCTCTTAGTTCCACAGCGCAGGCTCAATCCCGAACTCCTGTACAGAGATTACACAATTTCCCTGTGAACACGCAAATTTCCCTGAGGTGCACCAGTTCCCCCCACGTGCCAATGACATATGGGTTAAATGTCTGTGGTAAATTACAGCTACAGTGCGGGTAAGTGATAGGATCTGGGAGGATTTGATGGAAATAAGGGAAGATTCAAATGAGATGTGTACACAGGTGTTTGGTGATTGCCACAGAGTCAGTAACCCGGGTTTAATCCTGACCTCAGGGACTGTCTATGTGGAGTTTGCATGCTCTCCCTGTAACCAAGGGGAATTCCTCAGGGTCTCAGATTTTCACCAAAATCCCAAACTGTGCACATTTGTAGATTAAGTGACCACTGTAATGTACCCTTGGTGTGCAGGTGAGTGCTGGAATCTGTACTGAGTCAATAGGAACATATGGAGAATAAAATAGGTGAGGGTAGGATGAGGTAAATGGGTACCTGATGACTGGCTGAAGGGCTTGGCTCCATAATGGCACAATCTGCCAGATGTATGGAGAACTCTCCTCTCCATCATTAACGAGCCAGTACTCACATTTACAATGAGATCTTCTGCCTTGAATTGAATGTTCCCAGGTTCTGAAGCAACAGCTGCAGCCACTTTAGTCTTCAGATCATCAATCTCCTCCTGATGGAGAGAGAACATTTCAAGTGAGTTTGATTAAATTTGTAAAGGTACAAATAAAATCCAATGTAAAATAGAACAGTGACCGCAGTCTGTGACAGTCAACGCTTACAGAGATTGTAATGTTACAAATGACCGTCTAGGAGAGCAAGTGCTTTTGAGAGCATATGCCCAAATTCCCTCGAATGCCATTATAATTTTGAGCAGAGATTATCAATGATTGATGAATTAGTAACAATAATTATGGACTTTTATTCCCAAGGAAATATAATGAGTCCTGTTGCTTATTTTCGTGCATTCATCGTGTAAAACCCTGGTTAAGATTTTTACGATGCTGTAGTTATTTCATTTTAGCTGTTCTGTAAGAGCAATCTGTTCTGCTTTTAGCATGTTTGGGCTTGAACTAAAGATAAAAGGCTATGTTATTCACCTAGGAATGTTGTGTCAGCCAATCAGGATGGCGGGATTGGGAGAAGGTTCTAGAGAACACTGCATGGAGAGGTTTTTGTGATGGACACTGTGGTGTGGGTTGAGGTATTTTTGGTGAGAGCTGGGAGAAGATGGAGGGAAGATGATTGAGGATACCATCCCTGTTGCACAAGGTGCTTTGTTCAGATGAAAGGCTTCAAGGAGGAAGGACCAATACCCCCGTGGGGGAGCCCATTTGTTCAAGATGAATTTTGAGTGACATGCCGAAGATGGTGTGTGCTTTCACGCAGACCGTGGTCCAGCATGTGAGTTAAAAACAACTTCAAGATGAGCTCCAATGGATGTGCACAATTGGACTGGGTTAACTGCAATCGGCCTTTTTTAACTTTTTTTCTTTTCTTTTCCCTGCTGATTGTTTGATAAAGCTGACATTTGTAAATATACTTTCTTTATAACTGTATGCAGTGCATCATCTGTTCTTTCTTGTCAACAGCTAATTGCATGGGGGCGGTATTTGCACGGTATTCACACAGATCAGGGTTCCATGGCTCAGACATCCCAACTTCCCAGTTTTGGTGGGGCCCAAGTCATACCAACCCTAGATATACGGAGTTTGAGGTAGGTGGTTTTCTCATTGCTGAGTCCACCGGCTGTCAGTGAGGGGCTAATGATACTTGTTAGAAAAGGAGTTGCAATTGCTTACTTTAATAAACGTATAACAGAGAGAGATTGAAAAAAATGAAGCATTTCAGAAAATCTGTTCAAAAATTATTGTAGGAGCAATGTATCTGTTCTCTCTCTGCTTTGTACTTCTCTGCTGTGGGGTTTATTATGTTTATGATGGTAACTGGCTACATGAGTGGGGGTGGGGTAAATCGAAGGGACTAAGTTGCATATTCTTGTTTATTTCATTGCAGTTTATAGCTTGGGACTGATGCAGCTCATATTATTTGCTGACTTCCGAGATAACGCTCAATAATGCTTAGAAAAGCTGACATCATGGTGTAAAACAAACAATCAGATAATCACCAACACTTGGTTTAAACAACATCCAAGAAGGAAATGGACATGCAGAAGCCCAGATGGGAACAGCAAAAATCAAATCGACTACATAACAATCAATAACAGATTCAAAAACTCGATAAGTCAGTCTAAAAGCTACCCTAGAGCAGACTGTGGAAGCGACCACATACCAGTCATTTGCAAAATGAAATAAAGATGAGAAAATTAAAGAAACCAAAAAGATCAGAACCACTGGATTATCAACAACTACAAAACAACCCTCATCTGAAAACAGAATACACAATCAAGGTGAAAAATCGTTTTCAATTGCTGCAGGATGAAGGAGGCAAATCTTCCTGGGACATACTGAAGGAATCCATGGCTGTAGCTGCAAAAGAAACCATCCCACGAAAAGATCGGAAAAGTAAGAAGAAGTGGAAAATTGAAGTTATAATACAATTGATGCAACAAAAACAGACCATCAAACCAAGAGACAGCGAAGAATACAAACAACCTGATAAGACAATAAAAAGAAAATGCAGAGAAGCTAAAAACAGATGGCTAAATGAGAAATGCTCAGAGATAGAAATGCAACAAACCCATAACTCTGGAACAAAGTTGATGCACAGTAAGATTAAAGAACTAACGGGGAAATTACCTTGCTCAGCAAGTGGATGCATCAAGGCAAAAGACGACAGCTTAATTATGAGCAAAGAGGAAATCCTAAACAGATGGACAGAATATATAAAAGAACTTTTTGAAGACCAAAGAGAGAAAACCGAACATAAAGAAGAATCTTGAAGGACATAGCATTCTAAAATCAGAAATTTGAGCAGCCGTAAATAAAACAAAACATAACAGAGCAACTGGTCCAGACAACATCGTTGTTGAAATGATACTGGCCTTAGAAGATTTTGGAATAGGGAAAATAACAGAAATAGCAAATGAAACCTATGATCATGGGGAGATACCTGATGATTGAAGTAAATCAGTGTTCATCATCAAAGAAAGAGGGAGCAACAGAATGTGAGTTACATCGTACAATAAGCCCGATGAGCCACGTGGCAAAAATTATTCTCAGAGTAGTATGGAGGAATTTAAGGTGGGGGGTTACATGGGAGGCAGGGTTTAAAGGTCGGCACAACATCGTGGGCCGAAGGGCCTGTACTGTGCTGTACTGTTCTATATTCTATTTTCTATGTTTTAATCATGATGAGAGCAAGATGCTGTATAAAATCAGAAATCAGTAAAGAAAAATGCGGCTTTGTGGAAAACACTGGAACCAGAAATGCAATTTTCATGCTACGGATGATCTGTGAACGAGCAATCCAGGTACAAAAGGACATCTACCTATGTTTCATCGACTATACATAAACTTTTGACACTCTCAGACAGCAAGATCTCCTGGAAATGCTTCAAGATCTTGACATAGATGGGAAAGATATATGTTTCTTAAGAAACTTACACTGGGACCAGACAGCATCCATCAGAAAAGAAAAAGTAAGTGAGTATGTGAATATCGTGAGAGGAGTCAGGCAAGGTTGCGTCTTTTCGCCAGACTTATTCAACCTGTGTAGTGAAAATATCTTGAGAAGTATTAAAGACATCAAAGGATTCACAATTGGAGGCCATAATATAAATAACATCAGATATGCTGACGACATTGTACTAATAGCTGAATCAGAAACAAAACTTCAAGAACTACTCACTACAGTGGCAGCAGAAAGTAATCGCAGAGGCCTCTCAATCAACACCAAGAAGACAGAAAGCATGGTCATCTCCAGAAAGACAAACATCCCACAATGTGTGATCAAGATCGGAAATACAAACATCAAACAAGTCAACAAATTCAGATATCTTGGCAGCCTAATAACAAGCAATAGCATGTGCGACACAGATATCGAATACAGAATAGCAATGGCGAAAGAAACTTTCCAAAAAATGAAGACCATATTAACAGACAGAAAGATGAGCATGTACACTAAAAACAGAATACTGCAGTGCTACATTTATTCTATCCTGACTTATGGAAGTGAATGCTGGACCATTTCCCCAGCAATGGAAAAGAAACTAGAAGCAGCTGAATTATGGTTCTACAGGAGAATATTAAAAATATCATGGACCACACGCACCTCAAATGAAGAAGTTCTCAGAAGAGCCCAAGCAGTTCGATCACTCATACCAACAATAAGAGAAAGACAACTCAGATTCCTAGGACACATCATGTGGAAAGATGAACTAGAAAAACTCATACTCTCTGGAAAGATTGAGGGGAGCAAACCTAGAGGAAGACCTCGGCTTATGTACATCAAAAGCATAGCCAGGTGGCTACACATCGAGGAAATGGAAGTCATCCAAAAAACGAAGGATAGGTCTATATGGAAAACCATGGTCACCAAAGTCCGCATCGGATATGGTACCTAGACAGACAGAATGCCTAGTTACATGTTTGCTAATTGCTAATAGAGGATCAAATGAAAGGTTCGACTTCTGGAGCAATCAGTGGAGCAGTGGGCACATCACCCAAGTATAACAGTCCATATGGTCGCAGGTAAGAGGCAAATGTTCTGTTTTGATTTTGGATTATTTTTGTCACTACTTTTCTGTCAGCAAAACTTTTCTAGTAGTTATACTAAATGAACATCAGCTTTTGGATATGCTGAGAAATTAGAAGCACCACAGCTTGGAGCAGCTTGTTGATTCATGTTGTGTATTTTGGATTTGAAACAAAGCATTGAATGGTCAGTGTTGCTGTGTCTGACTAGGTTGGAGTGAAAAGCTCTATAGTGTTTTCCTGAAGTGTTTGACCCTTCAGTGTGTTGAAAAGCTGAATTGAAACTGCCATTGTTTTGTCTGGGACAAGATGAGTTCAGCTGGAAGCAGTAACCTGGAAGGCAACACGGAGAGTAATTAAACATATATGTGATGTGGAAGGTCAGTTCCCTGGGGAAAATGAAAATATTTACAAAGTCAAAGAACAGTCTGTAACCATGGATACAGCTGATGAGTTACAGGATGATGTACGCCCTGAGGAGAGTGTGTCTAACGCACATACAGCACGTATTGCAAACGCAAGCCAAACATCCCATGCGTCTGATACCACATCAGTATACATTAGAATAGAGGCTGATTTAGCTGTGTTATATGCAACACATATTAGACAATAGACAATAGATGCAGGAGTAGGCCATTTGGCTCTTCGAGCCAGCACCACCATTCACTGTGATCATCCACAATCAGTACCCCGTTCCTGCTTTCTCCCCATATCCCTTGATTCTGCTATCATTAAGAGCTCTATCTAACTCTGTCTTGAAAGCATCAAGAGAATTGGCCACCACTGCCTTCTGAGGCAGAGCATTCCACAGATCCACAACACTCTGGGTGAAAAAGTTTTTCCTCAACTTTGTTCTGAATGGCCTACCCCTTATTCTCAAATTGTGCCCTCTGGTTCTGGACTCCCCCAACATTGGAAACATGTTTCCTGCCTCTAGCGAGTCCAATCCCTTAATAATCTTATATGTTTCCATCAAATCCCCTCTCATCCTTCTAAATTCCAATGTATACAAGCCCAGTCGCTCCCATCTTTCAACATATGACAATCCCACCATCCCGGGCATTAACCTCGTGAACCTCTGCTGTACTCCCTTAATAGCAAGAATGTCCTTCCTTAAATTTGGAGACCAAAACTGTATACAATACTCCAGATGTGGTCTCACCAGGGCCCTGTACAACCGCAGAATGACTTCTTTGCTCCTATATTGAAGTCCCCTTGTTATGAAGGCCAACATGCCATTAGTTTTCTTCACTGCCTACTGTACCTGCATGCTTACTTTCAGTGACTGATGAACAAGGACACCTAGACCTCATTGTACTTCCTCTTTACCTAACTTGACACCATTCAAATAGTAATCTGCCTTCCTGTTCTTGACACCAAAGTGAATAACCTCACATTTATCCACATTAAACTGCATCTGCCATGCATCTGCCCACTCACCCAACCTGTCCAAGTCATCCTGCATTATCTCAACATCCTCCGCACATTTCACATTGCCACCCAGCTTTGTGTCATCTGCAAATTTGCTAATGTTACTTTTAATCCCTTCATCTAAATCATTAATGTATATAGTAAAAAGCTGCGGTCCCAGCACCGAGCCTTGAGGTACCCCACTAGCCACCGCCTGCCATTCTGAAAAGGACCCATTAATCCCTACTCTTTGTTTCCTGTCTGCCAACTGATTTTCTATCCATGTCAGCACCCTACCCCCAATACCATGTGCTCTAATTCTGCCCACTAATCTCCTATGTGGGACTTTATCAAAGGCTTTCTGAAAGTCCAGGTACACTACATCCACTGGCTTTTTCTTCTCCACTTTCATAGTTACATCCTCAAAAAATTCCAGGAGGTTAGTCAAGCATGATTTCCCCTTCGTAAATCCATGCTGACTCGGACTGATCCTGTTACTGCGATCCAAATGTGCCGCTATTTCATCCTTTATAATTGACTCCAGCATCTTCCCCACCACTGATGTCAGGCTAACTGGGCTATAATTCCCTGTTTTCTTTCATCCTCCTTTCTTAAAAAGTGGGATAACATTAGCTACCCTCCAGTCCTCAGGAACTGATCCTGAATATATAGAATATTGGAAAATAATTACCAATGCGTCCACGATTTCTAGAGCCACATCCTTAAGTACCCCAGGGTGCAGACTATCAGGCCCTGGGGATTTTTCAGCCTTCAGTCCCATCAGTCTATCCAACACCATTTTCTGCCTAATGTGAATCTCCTTCAGTTCCTCTGTTACCCTAGGTCCTCCGGCCACTATTACATCTGGGAGATTGTTTGTGTCTTCCTGAGTGAAGACAGATCCAAATTACCTGTTCAACTCGTCTGCCATTTCCTTGTTTCCCATAATAAATTCACCCATTTCTGTCTTCAAGGGCTCAACTTTGGTCTTAACTAATTTTTTCCTCTTCACATACCTAAAGAAGCTTTTATTATCCTCCTTTATATTCTTGGCTAGCTTGCCTTCGTATCTCATCTTTTCTCCCTGTATTGCCTTTTTAGTTATCCTCTGTTGCTTTTTAAAAGTTTCCCAATCCTCTGGCTTCTGGCTCATCTTTGCTATGTTATACTTCTCTTTTATTTTTATACTGTCCTTGACTTCCCTTGTCAGCCACGGTCGCCCCTTACTCCCCTTAGAATCTTCCTTCCTCTTTGGAATGAACTGATCCTGCACCTTCTGTATTATTCCCAGAAATACCTGCCATTGTTGTTCCACTGTCATCCCTGCTAGGTTATCTTTCCAGTCACCTTTGGCCAGCTCCTCCCTCATGGGTCCATAGTCCCCTTTGTTCAACTGCAAAACCGGCACTTCCGATTTTCCCTTCTCCCTCTCAAATTGTAGATTAAAACTCATAATATCACGGTCACTGTAATGTATTGTGTGAGTATTCGTAGCGTCAGAGTGCGTATGACGTCAGGACATGGAAAAAGGGTTTAAAAAATGGAAGTCTGGTGAATAAACGAGGTTGTTCAATCTACAGCGGTGTCCGAGTCACATCAATATTACATGGTGTCAGAAGAAAACGCGAAAAATAAAAAGGAAGAGAAGACACGTAAAAGATGTCACAGTTACAGCCACCATCAAGTTTAAGCCTACAAGGTAATCTTGCTGAAAACTGGAAAATATGGATCCAGAAGTTTGAGCTGTTATGCAACGCGAGCAGCCTAGCTGAAAAGACAGAGAAAGTGCAGTGTGCTACGTTTCTGCACGTAGCAGGAGAAGAGGCAATAAAAGTTTGCAACACGTTTGTCTTCCTAGATGATGAGCAAGAAAAAAATTGAAGTATTGGAAAAAAAGTTTCAAGATTACTGCGAACCGAGAAAGAACTTACCTTCTTGTACTGTATTCTGCATTGTATTTTACAATACTAACAGCAGTGTATTTTCTTTTACTAACATGGACTAATCAACCTTTTATTTCACACCTTGGAACTTGTGACATGTGTGACTTTGCCTCAAACTATATGTCTAGTCTCTGTATCTAGCTGGAAGTTTGACTTGTCTCCCAGCCCGTGTGTGATCCAACTGTGACTGTGCTTGACCTTCATCCGCGTCAGTCTCTCGAGTGGCCTCTGTGTCTTTGGGGTCGCATCACTCTTGATGTCGTTTGTTTCCATGTCTGTATATGTAGAAATGTCCTGTCCATCTGTGCATGGAAACTCACACTCGCCTGTCTTCAGCAGATGTTTCCCGTTCCTTGAGTACTGGTGCATTGGTAACCAACTGCTTCAATGTGTCAAAACTTTTCTTTTGTTTGTCTTCCCAATGCCATTCAGTGTTGCTCTCTAGTATCTTTCGGAGTGGAGTGCTGACCTCTGATAAGTTGTGAATGAATTTGGCAAGATACTGTATCCTGCCCATGAACCTCAATAGTTCTTACTTGTCTTCAGGTGGCGGTAGCTGTACCACAGCTCCGACCTTTTCATCATCTGGTTTTAGCCCATCAGCACTGAGCACATGACCTGTGTATTTGATCTCTGTAGTTCTGATCTTACATTTACTTTTGTTCAGTTTTAGGTTGTACTCACGTGCTCTCTCCAGGAGCTTCCTCAGTCTCTGATCATGTTCCTCAATTGTGTCACCCCATATCAGCAACTCATCAATGATGTTGACCACCCCGTCCAGGTCTTCAATCATCTGTGCCACGGATCTCTGGAATACCTCTGATGCAGAAGAAATCCCAAAGGGTAGACGCAGGAAATGATATCTCCCTATGGGCGTGTTGAAAGTACATAATTTGGAACTTTGTTCATCCAGCTTGATCTGCCAGAAACCTTGATTTGCGTCTAATACTGAAAAGTATTTTGCATTAGGCATGCGGGAGACAACCTCTTCAACTGCGAGCAGCGGATAGTGCTCTCTTTTGATGGCTTGGTTGAGATCTTGTGGATGCATGCAAATCCTTGTCTTTTTTTTCTGTGACCACTGTCACCATACTATTCACCCAGTCGGTTGGTTCCATTTGTCTTGTTATGACTCCCATCTGTTCCATTCTGTGTAGCTCCTCCACTACTTGATCCCTGAGAGCTACTGGAATCTTTCTCGGGGCGTGCACGACTGGTGCAATAGTTGGATCAATCTGGATATGGTGTTTCCCTGGTAAAAATCCTAATCCAGAAAACAAGTCATCAAAGTCTTTGAGAATGTCATTTTCTTTTTCAACACCATAGATTCGCTTCACCAGGCCTAGCTTTGTGCACGTTGCTTTGCCCAGTATTGCTGAAACATGTTGCTGTACTATTTCAAACTCGATCTTGTGTTTTTGACCCTTGTATTCACAGGTGAGTGCTTTTTTGACCAGTGGCGCTGTCTTGTGGCCAAAATATGCAACAAGCTTGCAGGTGGGTTTTTCCAGTCTTCCTCTGATGTCCAGTGAGTTGAATGTTTCTGCCGACATTACATTGCACTTTGCCCCAGTGTCAAGCTTAAATGTCACTTTCCTCCTGTTTATTATCAGATCTTGAGTCCAATCATCTTCATCCTCCATCTCTGCATTGTCAATAAACCAGTGATGATGTCTGTGGATGCCAGTTCAGAAGGAATAGGAGCTGTTATACTGCAGGATGAGAGAGCCTCTGCTTCCCCACCCACTACCAGCAAGACCATGGGGGAAGATTGGCACAGATCTCTTTCACTACAATGGTGCAGAACATCCGCTTTGTGTGGACTACTATTCAAAAATATCCAGAGATCACCAAGTTAAGTGACACGTCCAGTCGAGGTGTCATTACCGCAATGAAGTCGACATTCGCAAGACATGGTATTCCAGATATTGTCATTAGTGACAATGGTCCACAATATGTCAGTGGTGAGTTCAGAGGGTTCTCAGAAAGCTGGGAATTTCAACATGTTACTTCCAGTCCAGGGCACGCTCAGTCTAATGGACAAGCAGAGAGAACTGTACAAACTGTCAAGAACATGCTCAAGAAGGCACATAGCAGCAACGGTGACCCTTACATTGCTCTGCTTGAATACCGCAACACACCGATTGAGGGTGTGGGGATCTCTCCTGCGCAGCTGTTGATGGGACATCGTCTGAAGTCCAAACTGCCAACATGCACAACTCTACTGAGTCCTGAAGGTAATGCTCAAGTACATGACAAGCAAAAGTGCGAGCGAATAAAGCAAAAGAGCTACTGTGACAGACATACAAGACAGTTGCCAGATCTGCATACAGGTGAAAATGTCAGAATACAGAGAGGAGACACTTGGCAACCAGCTGTGGTTGTGAACAGACATCAGCAACCAAGATCCTTCATAGTTCGCACGCCGGATGGAAGAGTCTACAGGAGGAACAGGAAGCATCTGCTGAAGACAGGAGAGAGGGAGTTTCCATGTACAGGTGCACAGGACATTTCCACATATACAGACATGGAAACAAACGACACCAAGAGTGATGCGACCCCAAAGACACAGAGGCCACTCGAGAGACTGACACGGATGAAGGTCAAGCACAGTCACAGTTGGATCACACACGGGCTGGGAGACAAGTCAAACTTCCAGCTAGATACAGAGACTAGACATACAGTTTGAGGCAAAGTCACACATGTCATAATTTCCAAGGTGTGAAATAAAAGGTTGATTAGTCTATGTTAGTAAAAGAAAATACACTGCTGTTAGTATTGTAAAATACAATGCAGAATACAGTACAAGAAGGTAAGATTTTTTTATGTCATAGTTGTTGCACTGTAAGAAGGGCATACCTAGAGGCATTGTTTTGGTAATTCACAGTGTTGTAAAAAAAAATCTTGAGGGGGGGATGTAATGTATTGTGTGAGTATTCGTAGCGTCAGAGTGCGTATGATGTCAGGACGTAGAAAAAGGGTTTAAAAAATGGAAGTCTGGTGAATAAACGAGGTTGTTCAATCTACAGCGGTGTCTGAGTCACATCAATATTACAGTCACTACTTCCTAATGGCTCCTTTATCTCGAGTTCCCTTATCAAATCCGGTTCATTACACAACACTAAATCCAGAATTGCCTTCTCCCTGGTAGGTTCCAGTACAAGCTGCTCTAAGAATCCATCTCAGAGGCACTCCACAAACTCCCTTTTTTGGAGTCCAGTACCAACCTGATTCCTCCAGTCTACCTACATGTTGAAATCCCCCATAACAACCGTAGCATTGCCTTTGCGACATGTCAATTTTAACTCTTGACTCAACTTGCACCCTATATCCAGGCTACTGTTTGGTGGCCTGTAGACAACTCCCATTAGGGCCTTTTTGCCCTTACAATTTCTCAGTTCTATCCATACTGACTTTACATCTCCTGATTCTATGTCCCCCCTTGCAAGGGACTGAATTTCATTCCTCACGAACAGAGCCACCCCACCCCCCCTGCCCACCTGTCTGTCCTTTCGATAGGACGTATACCCTTGAATATTCATTTCCCAGCCCTGGTCCTCTTGCAGCCATGTCTCTATTATTCCTACAACATCATACTTGCTGATTTCCAACTGAGCCTCAAGCTCATCCACTTTATTTCTTATACTTGGTGCATTCATATATAATACTTTTGATCCATTACTCCCCTCACCTTTCACATCAATTCCTATTGCACTTGGCCATACTCTCCGATCCCTTCCTGAGCTTTCTGCCCCGTTAATTCTGTTGCCTTTCTTAACTTTCCTTATTTTCTCTTTCCCTTTAACTCCATCCTTATATTTCCTCTCCTCTCCCGCACTACTTAGTTTAAACACACCCGTGTAGCAGTGGCAAACCTGCCTGCCAGAATGCTGGTCCCCCGCCTGTTAAGGTGCAACCGGTCCCTTTTGTACAATTTATCCTCACCCCAAAACAGATCCCAGTGGTCTAAGGATTCAAATCCCTCCTTCCTGCACCAGCTCCTCGGCCACACATTCAGATCCCCTATCTCCCTGTTCTTGCCCTCACCAGCACGAGGAACTGGAAGCAAACTGGAGATAACCACCCTGGAGGTCCTGCTTTTCAGCCTTCTTCCGAGTTTTCTGCAGTTACGCTGCAGAATTTCTTTCCTCCTCTTCCCGAGGGATATTGAGGGATAAGCAGGGTCAGATTGGGTAACAAGGCAGTAAAGACCAATGTGTAAGTGGAGCAAGAAATTAGGAAAGGCAAAAGGAAATTTGACCTTTTCTCTAAGACCATAGTGAGTACTGGATAAGTGACAGTGGACACATGTTGTTGCATTTGTCTTTGGCCCAAATGAAATCCCACATGGAGTCTGATCCAGCTTTGGTCTCCTGAATTGGCAAAAGGACATGCATGACACTGTAGAAGAGCTGCACAAGAATGCTTTCAGAGTTGGCAGAGAAATTAAGCAGACTAAACTTGGATTTGAGGTTAGAGGAACAAGAGGTTCTATTGAAATCCACAGACTGGAGCTCACAGGATAGATGCAGGAAAGCTGTGTACGAAAGGAATGGGGTTGCACCTGAACCCAATGGGACCAATATCCTTGCAGGCAGGTTTGCTGGAGCTATTGCAGAGAATTTAGACTAATTTGGCAAGATGTTGAGAACTGGAGAGATAGGGCTGAGGACGGGGCAGTTGGTAAACAAATAGAGGCAGTGTGTAGTGAAACTGCATGGACAGGCTGAAGATTCGGCAAAATTGCAGACAATGGGATGACTAGCAATGTAAAGGCGAGTCAAAATTGAGAAGTGTGATGAGTACAGGACTGAAGTTGTTGTATTTAATGCACACAATATATGGAATAAGATAGATGAACCTGTAGCACAGTTACAGATTAGCATGTAGGACGCTGTGGGCATTACTGTGAGTGTAACGTCGATGGATACACATTGTATTGAAAGGACAGATAGGTAGGCAGAGGGACTGGGTGGCTTTATTGGAAAAAATGCAATCACATCATTAGAAAGAAGTGACATAGGGTCAAAAGGTGTAGAGTCATTGTGGGTCAAGCTCAGTAACTGCAAAGGTAAAAAGACCCCAAACAGTAGCAAAGATGTGGTTTACAAATTACAAGCGGAAATAGAAAATGGATGCCAAAAGGGCAAAGTTATGATAGTCATGGGGGATTTCAATATGCAGATAGATTGGGAAAATCAAGCCGATGCTGGATTTCAAGAGGTGATTATGTAGAATGCCTACAAGACATCCTTTTAGAGCAGCTCATGGTCGAGCCCACAAGGGGAACAGCTATTGTGGATTGGGTGTTGTGCAATGAATTGGACTTGATTAGAGAGCTTAAGGTAAAGGAATGCTTAGGAGCCAGTGATCACAATATGATAGAATTCACCCTGCTATTTGAGAAGGAGAAGCTAATGTCACATATATCAGTATTACAGTGGAATAAAAGGAATTGCGGAGTTATGAGAGAGGAGCTGGCCAAAACTGATCAGCCTGTGTGGACTTCTGGGGCACCTATTGAGTGGCGATCTCGGGCAGCACCAGAGCTCAATGGATATTAAATATTCCCATTTCAACCTGATACAGATGGGAATCACAAATACATCCAAGGTCTGTACAGTCAATAAAGATGTTGCAATGCAATTGAATAAACTGTCACTGCTTAAAACCAATGGAAACAAAGCTGATTGTAGTCGCACTTCTCACTGGATTCCATGTTGGAAACGTGGCTGCAGGTCAGGAATACAAGTGCATTAAAAAAAATGGAGCTTTAGGCTCACAATATCAACTATCTTGCTGGCAAACATGCAGTCTCCAGTAAATAAAATCAAAGATCTCAGAGCTAGGGTGCTGTATCAGAGGGACATTAGGATCTCATGCATCCTTTGCTTCCAAGAATCCTGGTTAACCCCTTCCATACTGGATGCAGCGATTCAGGTTGTCAGGTTTACGATACACTGTCATGACAGGACTATTGATGTCTCAAAAACAGGGGTGGAGGTGTGTGCCTCATGATCAACTTCTCTTGGTGTACAAACGTACAGTGCTGTCCCAATTCTGCTCACCAGATCTGGAATATCTCGCAATTAGGTGCCTTCCAATTTACCTGCCACAGAAGATTTCTGTGATCGTTTTGTTAGTGGTATACGTTCTACCTCAGGCCAATGTCAAGCAGGTTTTAGATGATCTGAGCAATGGGATCAACATACATGAAACAGAACACCCTAATGCCTTCACCATCATTTTGGGGTATTTTAACCAGGCCGGCTTGAAAAGTTCACTAAATATTTACCATCAGCAAATCACTTGTAGTACCAGAGGAAACAACACACTGGACCACTGTTACACCAGCATCAAGAATGCCTACCGTGATATTCCACGCCCTCACTCCGGAAAGTCTGATCACCTAGTTGTATTACTCCCTGAGTATAGGCAGAGACTAAAGACTGTAGCACCAGTAGTGAGGACCAAGAAGATGTCGACAAGGGACGCTTACAGGACTACCTTGAATCGGTGGACTGGACCGTATTCAGGGATTCATCTTCGAATCTGGATGAGTATGCTGCAGTTGTTACTGGCTTCATGAAAACCTGTGTGGATGAGTGTGTGCCTGTGAAAACTGGCTGTACATTCCTAAACCAAATCTATGGATGAACCACGAGGTATGTCGTCCACTGAGGGATAGATCTGTAGCATTCAAATCTGGTGACACAGCTCTGTACAAGAAAGCTAGGTATGGTTTGTAGAGGGTGAATTCAAGAGCAAAGAGACAATTCTGAGCAAGGTTGGAGGTGACATCTGATGCATGTCAACCCTGGCAGGGTTTGCATGACACTACTTCCTACAAAGTGAAACCCAACAGCATGAATGGCAATGATGCTTCACTACTAGGTGAGCTCAAAGCCTTCTATGCCCGCTTGGAAAGGGATAATATAACTACAGCTGTGAAAACCTCTGCAACACCCGGTAACCCTGTGATCTCTGTCTCAGAGGCCGATGCTAGACTGTCTTTAAGGAGGATAAACTCTCACAAGGCAGAAGGTCCCGATGGAGTACCTGGTAAGATTCTGAAAACTTGTGCCAACCAGCTCGCGGGAGTAATCAAGGAAATTTTCAACCTCTCTCTGCTATGGTCGCAAGTTCCCAGCTACTTCAAAAAGGTGACAATTATACCAGTGTCAAGAAGAGTAGTGTGATCTGCCTTAATGACTATCGCACAGTAGCACTCACATCTAGTGTGATGAAATTCTTTGAGAGGTTGATCGTGGCCAGAATCAATTCCTGCCTCAGCAAAAACCTGGACCCACTGCAATTTGCCTATTGCCACAATAGGTCTACAGCAGATGCAATCTCAATGACTTTTCATACAGCCTTAGTTCACCTGGACAATATGAACGCCTATGTCAAGGTGCTGTTCATTGACTATAGCTCAGCATTTTACACCATCATTCCCACAATGCTAATCAATAAGTTACAGTAGCTGGGCCTCTGTTCGTCCCTATGAAATTGGATTCCATGTTGGAAAAATAGCTGCAGGTCAAGAATACAAGTGCATTTAAGGAAATGCATTTGTAGTCTCCTAATACCAACTGTCTTGCTGGCAAACCTACAGTCTCTAGTGAATAAAACTGAAGGTCTCAGCACTAGGGTGCTATATCAGAGAACATTAGCCGGATGTAGTGATTCAGATTGACAGGTTTACTATACACGGTCAGGATAGGACTATTGATGTCTCAAAAGCAGGGTTGGAGCTGTGTGCCTCATGATCAACTCCTCTTGGTGCACAAATGTACCAGTGCTGTCCCAAATTTGCTCACCAGACCTGGAATATCTCGCAATTAAGTGCCTTCCAATTTACCTGCTGCAGGAAATTTCTGAGATCATTTTGGAACCAGTGTACTTTCCACCTCAATCAATGTCAAACAGGCTTTGGATGATCTGAGCAATGGGATCAACATGCACGAAACAGCAGAAATTGATGTCTTCATCATCATTTTGGGAGATTTTAACTCACTAAATAATTACCATCAGCAAATCACTTGTAGTACCGGAGGAAACAACACACTGGACCATTGTTACACCATCATCAAGAATGCCCTCCGTGCTCTTCCATGCCCTCACTATGGAAAGTCTGATCACCTGGCTGTACTTCTACCCCCTGAATACAGGCAGAGACTGAAGACTGCAGCACCAGTAGTGAGGACCCAGAAGGTATGGACAAGGGAAACACAGGAGCGGTTGTAGGACTGCTTTGAATCGGTAGACTGGACTGTATTCAGGGATTCATCTTTAAATCTGGATGCGTATGACACAATTGTCACTGACTTTAGTTCAGCTGGAAGTAGTATTCTAAAGGCAGGATGATGCAACCCTGGCTGACAAGGGAAGTCCAAGCCAACATAAAAGTCAAAGAGAGAGCATCTAATACAGCAAAAATTAGTGGGAAGTGAGAGGATTGAGAATCTTTCATAAACCAACAGAAGGCAACTAAAAAAGTAATGAAGAAGGAAAAGATAGAATATGAAGTTACGCTTGCCAATAATATGAAAGATGACACCAAAAGTTTCTTCTGATATATAAAGTGTAAAAGGGAGGGGATAGTAGGTATTGGACTGCTAGAAAATTATGCTGGGGAAGTAGTAAATGGGGGACAATGAAATGGCCAATGAACTGAATAAGTATTTTGCATCAGTCTTCACTGTGGAAGACAGGAGCAGCATTTAGGAAGTTTGAGAGAGTTGGGGACAGAAGTGTGTGAAGTTGCCATTACTAGGGAGAAGGTGCTGGAGAAACTGAAAGGTCTGAAGGTAGATAAGTCACGTAGACCAGATGGTGTACACTCCAGGGTTCTGATGGAGGTGGCTGAACAGATTGTAGAGGCATTAGTATTGATCTTTCAAGAATCGATGGACTGTGGCATGGTTACGGAGGACTGGAAAGCTGCAAATGTCACTCCACTCTTCAAGAGGGGAGAAGAGGCAGAAGGAAGTAAATTACAGGCCAGTTAGTTTGATCTCAGTGGTTGGGAAAATGTTGGAATTGATTGTTAAGGATGTGGTTTCTGCTTCTTGGAGGCACATGTTAAAATAAGGTGTAGCAGGCATGGTTCCCTTCAGGGAAAATTTTGCCTGATAAATTTGGTGGAATTCTTTGAAGAAATAACAAGCAGGATAGACAAATGAGAATCGGAGTATGTTATCTACTAGGATTTTCACAGGGTTTTGACAAGTGAGGCTGCTTATCAAGTTAAAAGTCCGTTGTATTACAGGAAATACATTACCATGGATAGAGCATTGGCTAATTGGCAGGAGGCAAAGAGTGGGAATAAACTGAGCCTTTTCTGGTTTGCTGCCGGTGACAAGTGGTGTTCCATGGGGTGTGTGTTGAGACTGCACTTTTTACATTATACATCAATAATTTGGATGAGAGAATTAATGGCTTTGTGGCCAGGTTTGCGACAATATAAAGATAGGTGGAGGGGCAGGTAGTTTGAGGAAGCAGAGAGGCCACAGAAGGACTTAGACAGATTGGGAGAATGGACATAGAAACGGTACATGAAATACAACGTTGGGAAGGGTATGGTCATGCACTTTAGTAGAAGAACTAAAAGTGTAGACTCTTTTCAAAATGAAGAGAAAATTCTAAAATCTGAGGTGCAAAAGGACTTGGGTGTCCTCCTGCAGGATTCCCAGAAGGTGAATTTGCAGGTTAAGTTGGTGGTGAGGAAGGCAAATGCAATGTTATCATTCATTTGGAGAGGATTATAACATAAAAGCAAGAATGTAATGTTAAGGCTGTATAGGGTGCTGGTGAGGCCTCATTTGGAGTACTGTGAGCAGTTTTAATCCCCTTATCTAAGAAAGGATGTGCTGTCATTGGAGAGGTTTCAATGGAGGTTCACAAAAATAATTCCGAGATTGAAAGGCTTGTCATATGAGGAGCGTTTGATGACTCTGGGCCAAAAATCATTGGAATTCAGAGAATGAGGGGAGACCTCAGTGAAACCTAACAAATGTTAAAAGGTCTGCGCAGAATAGGTTTGGAGAGGATGTTTCATCTGGTGTGGGAATCTAAGACCAGAATAGAGGTACGTCCATTGAGAGCGGTGATAAAGAGGTATTTCTTTAGCCAGAGTGTGGTGAATATGTGGAACTTATTGCCACATGCGGCTGTGAACACCAAGTCATTGGGGTATATTTGGGGCAGATTTGTCAGTGCCTGAAGGGATATGGGAGAAGGCAGGAAATTGAGAGAAATGCATCAGCCGTGACAAAATGGGAGAGCAGGCTTGAATCAAGGGCGTTGGAATGGTGCAGGAACATGATGCTGAGGTAGAACAGCTATAACGTTGAATAGCAGAGAGCCTCAAAGGGCTAAAAGGACTACTATTACACCTGTCTCTTCCATTATCAGCTTGTTTCAAGGGAAGGTTCACTGCCTTCTGGTTGTGGGAGTAATATAGAGAGTTGTGGCAGAGTCTACCAGCCAAAGTAATAATTACCCGTGTAATTGTTCTCCTTTCTTTAGCCTGTGTCTGCCAAATACATTTGTACAATCTGCGGTTTATGATGTTTTTCAGGATTGTCCGTGCCTCTTCCAGCTCAGGTTCAGAGGAATTCAGAATCTGTTCAAAGATACTGTCTGTAAAAACAAAATACAAGATCAAAAACAAACATTGTAACAACATGTAATTGCACTGATCTAACAAACTTTTGTTTTCTGGTTGACTTAAAGCGAATTAGGAAGATAAATGTGTGATTCGTACTGATTAGCAATGGAGTTATACAGTTATAGAGCAATACGACACAGACCCAGGCCTATCCTGTACATGCCAAACTGTTATTCTGTTGAGTCACTTTGGCCCGTTCCTGTACCATAGGAAAAAGTTCAATGTGATTCCTACTTGGTATACACTAAAAGAAAACGGAAGTCTGAAAGACAGAATGGTGCTAATTTTCAGTGAGATTATTTAGGAGAGTACAAGAGACCCAGTTGACAGCAAAGTTTGAGAAAATTAGGGGAGTACACGTGTACAGCCATAACAGTGGAAGATGGTGAAAACATGACTTTCACTGGAAGCTGAATTCATGGTGCAGGTATCACATGCATGTAAAAGTACCAGTGTAAGGGGTTTTGATGGGTATAAAAGGGGCACCTGTTTGGTGCAAGAGCTGAGTGTTTTGTCCAAGGCTAGACCACGGCTGGTGGCCAGTGTTGCGATAGGGAACAGTACATTGAGAGAGTCAGAGTATGTTGAGTCAGAATTAAACTTAGTCTGTCGACATTCCACAGATCAGCTCATTTAGAGGATGGTAAGTATTATTTTGATTTCTACATTGCTATTACTTACTGCTATTGAGATTCATTTTATAATTCTTAAAATTATTTAAAAATTTATTATGTGCTTTTTCCTGGTTCAGATGAAGGTTTCACATATATATTTTTAAACCAATGAGATGACACACATGTGCAAGGCCACAAGTAAACACTACTGGAACTAGCACAAACACATCACAAAAGGAAAAACAAATCTCAATAGCAGCAAGAGTAGCAGTACAGAAATCAAAATATTACTTATCATCCTCTAAATGAGCTGAACTGCGGAATGCCGTCATATAGATGACAAACAACAATGGACTCAGCACCGATCCCTACGCCACACTAGTCACAGGCCTCCAGTTAGCGAGACAACAATCTACAAACTACTCTCAGGGTTCACCTATGAAGCCAATGTAAAATCCAATTTACTAACTCATCCTGAATGCCAGGAGACTGGACGTCCTGTTGTTAACAGTCCACTCCGAGTTCTGCGTCCAGGGAGTTTGTACTTTTCCAAACAAAAGGGATGATTTTGCATTAATTTAGAAAAGTGATTAGTGATGTACAGTTTTCTGCTTAAAATCTCTCAATGTTATAGTTTTAGACTACAGACTCTGAGACCAACCATTACATCACCCATCCTCTGAGTACATTGCCCACAGTGGACTTTTGTAAGGGAATCAAGGAATACAGAGATGCTGCAGAGATAGAATTTTTGCCATGGTCTTCAATAGTAGAGAATGTTCGATGGACCAAATGGTCTTCTGTTACTCTGGATTCTTACTTTCGTCACTTGTTTGAAGGGAAGTCTCACTGCCTTCTGCGTGGAGGAGTAATCAGAAGGTGCAGTGATGTGTACGTAGTGAAGTTCCGGAACAGCCACTGTTCTTCAACCATTCGGTTCTTGAAGCAGCTGACAGAAGCCCAGTCACCACATTTACCAATACTATGACCGGGTTGATTGTGTATAATTTGTTTTATTTTGTAGCTACCGCCTGTTACCCAGCTGGTGTTTAGGGCAGCAAAGAAAATCCACAATCTCTGTCTGTCCATGGCCATGTTCTCTACTGTGCGCCAAGTGTAATTCAGGGTCCTCATTTCCGCCTCAGTGATGTGGCATCAAGTTGTCTTTGGTGTCTTGTGTTTCCTCCACCCTTCAGGGGTCCAATGAAGTACTGTTTTGGTGATGGAGTTGGCCTCTCTTATCATCTTGTGCCAAATCCATCTCCAATGTTTCCTCATGATGATTGTGGCCAATTCCTTTTGATGACACTGAAAGAGAAGAGCATGGTTGGAGAACCTTCTTGGCCAGAAAATACAGAGGATCTTCCAGAGGCTCATTGGATGAAATGATGACTGTTTGGCATTGAGCTTATCAGGAAGTGAAGTTCTGCTGTCCCCTATGTCACAAGATTTAACTTTGTAGGAGGTTATGGCATTCAAACCCTGTCACAGCTGTTGAACATCCCTCCTTGATTCCAGTCTAGTCTGGAATCTCCACGTCGCCTGAGAGACAGCTTTCCGGAGATCATACCTACATCATTTGTAGCATTCTTGATCTCCAAACTTGAATGCCTTTAATCCGGCTCTCAGAATATTCCAGATTTCATTGTTCATCCAGGGTTTCTGATTGGCGAAAGCCCTGAAGGATTTTGTGGGGACACACTCATCCATTGCTGTTTTAATAAAGTTTGTAATGACTCTGGCAAAGTCACTCAGCACCTCAGATGAGTTCTTGAACACGGCCCAGTCCGCTGACTCAAGGCAATCCTGTGGCCATTCCTCTGCCTCCCGAAACCACCTCTTACTTGTCTTGATGTCTGGAGTCTTCCTCTTTAGTCTCTATCTGTATTCAGGTAGTGGAAGTGCAGCCAAATGATCCCACTTGCCAAAATGTGGTCTCCGGAACAAACAATGGGCTTTCTGCATCGTAGTGTAGCAGTAGTCTAGTGCGTTGGGACCTCTGGTGCAACAGATCACATGCAAGTGATAATTGGGCAGATCTCCCTTCAAACAGACCTGGTTAAAGTCACTGACTATCATTTACAATGCATCAGGATGGTCCTTTCTTGTTCACAGACAGCTTCATGCAGTTTCACAAATGTTTGCTGATAATCAGCCGCTGGTGGTATGTAAACTGCAGTCAGGATCACGGAGGAGATCTCCATGTAGAATGGTCTACATTTAGTCATTAATTGTCCTCATTCAGGAGACAAGAAGTTGAAATAACCCCAACGTCGATCTACTTAAGAGAATTGACTGAAAAGCTTACACTGCCGCCTTTTTCCTTCTCAGATCTATTCTGAAAATTGTAAAACCTTCCCGTCGTACCACTGTGTCAGGTGTGTCTACATTTAACCAAGTTTCAGTGCAACAACAACTGAGACCTGCCTTATCTCCCTCTGAGACAGTAGCCTTGTCCTGAGATTGTCAGTCTTATTTTCCAGCGACTGCACGTTCGCCAACAAGATGGTGGGCAGAGGATGCCTTACCCTCCTGCACTTCAGCCTGGTTTGAATTCAATCTCTCCTGCTGTGCTTTCAGCCATGCCGTTGACCCTCAAAGGCGCCACGCTGAACCGGTCCGTATTCAATTGTTGAACGTGTGATCTGAAGATCATTGATGATCAATGATATCGTATCCGTTAAATAGGGGCTGTGGATAATTCTGATTTGATGGAGACGGACGTGAAAGCACAGAGGAACATCCGGAGAAATTTCTGAAACGCTCGTTCGCTGCTGTCTTTACTGCGTGGTTGGGAATCTTCCGGAGGGAAGGCCTAAAAATCCCTGGCTTTGCCTGCTGTTGGCAACCGAGATTGAGGTCAAATCGTTTGGACAGAGATGGCGCTCAGTACTCAGTGTCGGAGAGCTGATCGGAGGCTCGAAGTTTTCGGATGATTCAGAGACGGATTGTGGTCGGGCATGACAGGGAGAGATTTTCTTCCTTCCCCCGTCTGCGTGAGATGTGGAACATTTGAGAGACTTTGAACTTTTTACTGTGCTCATGGACTTCTTCATCAAGTTATGGTATTGTTGCACTGTTGTAACTATATGTTATAATTGTGTGGTTTTGTCAGTTTTTTCAGTCTTAGTCTGTCCTGTGTTTTGTGATATCACACTGGAGGAAATATTGTATCATTTCTTAATGCATGCATTACTAAATGACAATAAAAGAGGACCGTGTGTCTGCATAGTCTAATTCTAATTCTAATTTCATTGTCTGCTGTTAAGAGGAAATTTATATTCTGCAGATGCAGTAAGAGTGGTTCAAAAGGAGTATGTTTAAGAGGAGAACAAGTACAATTTCCTGCAGCCCGCTGAGTGTCGCCAATGTACACCAGTGCCATCTTGGAGTGGGCCCTTGATCAATCTGGTTGTTGTCGCGTCTGCTGGGTGAGCACCATGTCAGTTTATGGATTTCATGGTGTGGAAAGAGGGTCCCTACTTTGACCAGATTGTTCATGGCACAGAATTTTAACAGTCTTTCACCATTGTTATTCATCGTTTCATATCCATGGTGCCCATGTCCCTTGTGAAGTGCAAGTTGATAGAACATAGAACATAGAAATCTACAGCACATTACAGGCCCCAGTTATTCCCCACTTTGGTGTTTAGATCTCCCATGATGACGATTATTCCATGGCATGGTGTTAACTCTACTTCCAATTGCAGCTGTTCATAGAAGCCGTCCTTTTCTTCAATACCACTATCATTAGTCTGAGCATAGCACTGGATCACAGTCATGTTCACTACCTTCCCTCTCAGCCTGACTCTCATCATTCTACTGTTGATTGATTTCCACTCCGGCAAGCACTTCTCAATGTCTTTCTTCAAAATGACAGCTACACCATCATGATGCTGACCATCTCCCCTTCCTGAGTATAAAACTGTTTCACCAGTTGCTGCCTTTAGCCTGAAGAGAGGAAAGAACAAAGGGGAAAAAGAGCAGAGCGGGTGCAGTTACTGGGAGTTTGAGAATTCCATTTTCATGTGCCAGGTTGAAGATGACCCAGATAGAATACGGGGTGCTATTTTATAACAAAATGCAGCAGGCTAGAGTAATGACAAGGCTAGCCCAGAAACACCTGCAAAACAGAGTTTGATCTTCAAATAAACAGCGAAAGAATGAAGGACAACAGGGGAAAGACCAGGGCAGTGGGATTTATTGGTGGGCACTCACAAATAGGTAGCAATGGCTGGATGGCCTTGTCCTGTGAAGTGAACATTCAGGATTAAAGAGTAAATTCTGGTCAGACATAAGGACAGGAGTACTCACCTGTGAGTTTAATGTAAGCCTCATGTCATTAATGGCTGTTGACATTGTATACTGGTTCCCACCCGAGCCGCTGATCAGGATATGTGGATCTGCCAACACCATTGCTTCCGTGATCCTAATGGATGAACATGTTTAGAATCGTGTCAGTACTGTTGTCCCACAGCCTCCTCATGATGTTGACAGCAAACACAAGAAATGGATGTGGGAATGGCCTCAGCATACTTGGGTTATGGGAGAGGAAGGTGAAGGAAACATGTCTTCAAATTCACTGCTCATCAGCAACATCCGAGTGAACACTGCAACAAACACACCACGTTCTGGTTAGTAAAGGGCGTGACCAAATTATCTGTCAGTTAGTAGCCAAAGGCTGACCCACGTGGTGACAGTGCCTTTCACACAGGCCAGTGCCTTTCACCAGCACAAGGGCTGGGAGAAGATGAGTGGGTGGACGCAAGGGTGTAAAATGAGTGAAAGCACCGTACCAGCCACACTGCAGGAATACTCACATGCTCTCAATGATGTTGACCACTTTGTGCTGATAGGCCCTGCGATGCAAGGTGTTACGTGTGTAAAACATGTTGTACAAGTCGTCAGCTACCTGTAGAACAAGATGGAAAATGAGAGATCACTTCACCCTGTATGTGTCAGGAACAGATCCCAGGCATTGAAGAGTATCAACACGCAAGTTATTCACCAATCTCATGATGATGACATTTATGCCCGTTCGCAGATCCGACAGATGCCAATATCTCTGCTCCATCACATACCCCATTCATTCAGGGATTTTAATGTCAAATAATTATCCAACAGCCATTTCTGTAAACTGACCGTTGTCCCAACACCACTCTTAAACCTCTTGTACCTCTATTGGTTGTGGCCCGTCCTCCCCATTTTGCTTAATTTTCCATGTTTAACTTTAAATTGTTTTTATATCTGCAGATGCATTTCTAAAAGGTCAGCAAGTTCTGAATGAGTGAGAACATAGACCATTACACCACAGTGCTGAACATTGAAACTACTCCACAATCAATCCAACACTTCCCTCCTACATAACCCTCCGTTTTCCTTCCATCCATGTGCCTATCCAAGAGTACCATAAATATCCATAACGTATCTGCATCTACCACAATGCCTGACAGAACAGTTCACACACCCATCACTCTTAGTTAGCCAAACCTACCTCTGACACCCAACTATATTTTACTCCAATCACCTTAAAATTATGCCCCCTTGTATTATTCATTTCTGCTATGGTAAAAAGTCTCTGACTGTCCACTCTACCTACGCCTCTTATCAGCTTTTACACTTCTATCAAGTCATCTCTCATCCTCCTTCATTCCAGGAGAAAACCATTACCTCGTGGCTCTGGAACTCAATTCTGCGACTACTGAAGACCAACAAACCATATTCCTTCTTAATAATTCTATCAACTAGTGCAGCAACTTTGAGGGTTATGAATGTGGATTCAAAGACCTCTCTGTTCCTCCTTGGTGCTAGGAATAGAACCATTAACCTTATACTAGTTATGGCTACCCTAAAGTTTAAATCTTCTCTTCTACCATAGTTCAGTCAGACTCATTCTCACTGATCCCCCATTGTGATCTCAGCTGTTCTTTGACTGTTCAATTCTGTGCAAAGCCAGTTACCACATAGAAACATAGAAATCAACAACACATTACAGGCCCTTCGGCCCACGATATTGTGCCGACCATACAACCTGGTCTAGAAATTGCCTAGAATTTCCCTCTTGCATAGCCTTCTCTTTTTCTAAGCTCCATGTACCTATCTAAGAGGCTGTTAAAAGACCCTCACATGAGGAATTCTGCAGATGCTGGAAGTTCAAGCAACACACATCAAAGTCGCTGGTGAACGCAGCAGGCCAGGCAGCATCTCTAGGAAGAGGTACAGTTGACGCTTCGGGCCAAGACCCTTCGTCAGGACAAACTGAAAGAAGAAATAGTAAGAAACTTCGGCTGTACCTCTTCTTGAACGACCCTCTTGTGTCCGTTTACACCACTACTGCCGGCAATGCATTCCATGCACCCACGACTCTCTGTGTGAAAAAGCTACCGCTGACATCCTCTCGGAACTTATTTCCAAGCACCTTAAAACTATGCCCCTTCGTGTTAGCCATTTCAGCCCTGGGAATAAGCCTCTGGCTATCCACACGATCAATGCCCCTCATCATCTTATACACCTGTATCAGGTCACCTCTTGTCCTCTGTCGCTCCAAGGAGAGAAGGTCAAGTTCACTCAAACTATTCTCATAAGCTATGCCTTCCAAACCAGGCAACATTCTTGTAAAACTCCTCTGTACTCTTTCTACTGTAGGGGGGTTTCGTCTTTTATGTTACTGCGGAGGCTAATTAAAATGGCTTCTTTGTTATGTTATAATAGGGAATGCTTCGTTGTTATGTTAAAAGCTGAGAAAGCTTTGCGCTAGCAGCTTGTTGTGGGTTAGGGTGTGATAAGAGGATGTAATGAACCAATTGGGATAGTTGTTATGACTTTGGTGTATTTGGAAGATTTGTATGTGTGGGGTTTTGAGGGTGAAGGTGGGAGAGAGAGACAGAGAATGGACCAGGTGCTGTGATGTCCACTAACGGGGTGGAACCCCAAGGAGGGCGTTCGGCGAGGAGACGGAGACGGACTTGTGTGGAGCGTCTGGTCGGCCACCGTTGTTGATCCCAGGCAGCCGGTCGAGGCGGACCGAGGGGTCGCAGGGTGAAGAAGAAGGGTCCAGAGCTCCAACTTTTTTGTGCACGAAGAGATTGAACTTTGATAAGTGTGGTGCCTTTTATTTTCCTTTTATATTTTATTCTCTATTAATTATATAGTTCCAGTAGTATCTATAAACTGTAGATCACTCAAACCTATCTGGTGTATTGTCTGTTATTTGGGCAGGGTGGGTACATCACACAGCATCCACACAAACTATTACCCAGTTTGGTGGGGCCGAGGGCTGTTTCCCTAGACGACAGTGAGCTGAGCGACCCTGAGGGTGGCCAGGGGGGCTACACTATAGTATCCACATCCTTCCTGTAGTGAGGAGTCCAGAACTGAAAATAGTACTCCAAGTGGGGTCTGACCAAGGTCTTATATAGCTCTAACATTACCTCATCAATCTTGAACTCAATCCCACGGTATTCCGGTTCACGGTCCGGTCCATCGACCTTTGCTCCAGGTTTTCCTGTTTACCCTGTTTCTGTTCTTGTTTAGCTCTAACTGAGGCAGCTGATGCTCGTTGGGGCTGGCTGCATAAATACCTTCGGAGACCAGGGTGTGGCTGCTGGATTGTTCTTGTCCTTATTTCTTGTATCCCTTCCTCTGCCTTCTGTTTCCTCGCCTGAAGCCCTGCCTTGTCTTGCCGGTAACTCTCGCCTCACCTGAAGTTCTCGTCTCGCCTTGCTTTGCCAGAAGCCTTGCCTTATCTTGCCGGTAACTCTCGCCTCGTCTCGCCTGCAGTCTTGTCCTGGAGCCACCCTGTACCTAGCTCCCTTCCTGTCCCTTGCCTCCACCAGGTAAGCCAGGCTGTCTTGCCGTTACTTGGGGTTCATTCTGTCCCTTCCTGTCCCTCGCCTCCGCCTAGGTAAGCCAGGCCATCTTGCCGTTACCTGGGGTTGGTTCTGTCCCTTCCTGTCCCTTGTCTCTGTCGGGTGGAGATCCGCGCCCTGCCCAGGTGAACCGCGCCCTGCCCAGGAGGAGCCCAGCCACGCCTCGCCTCGTCTCCTGCCTCCAGCCTCCAGCCTCGCCTCGCCTCGTCTCCTGCCTCCAGCCTCCAGCCTCGCCTCACCTCAAGTCTACTGCCTCTTCCCTCCAGCCTCATCTCGCCTCTACTGCCTCCTGCCTCCAGCCTCACCTCAAGTCTCCTGCCTCCAGCCTCTAGCCTCGCCTCGCCTCGCCTCAAGTCTCCTGCCTCCAGCCTCAAGTCTCCTGCCTCCAGCCTCATCTCACCTCAAGTCTCCTGCCTCCAGCCTCTAGCCTCGCCTCGCCTCAAGTCTCCTGCCTCCAGCCTCAAGTCTCCTACCTCCAGCCTCGCCTCAAGTCTCCTGCCTCCAGCCTCCAGCCTCGCATCGCCTCAAGTCTCCTGCCTCCAGCCTCCAGCCTCCAGCCTCGCCTCACGTCAAGTCTCCTGCCTCCTGCCTCCAGCCTCGCCTCGCCTCAAATCTACTGCTTCCTGCCTCCAGCCTCGCCTCGCCTCAAGTCTCCTGCCTCCAGCCTCACCTTGTCTCTTGCCTAGCCTCAAGTCTGAAGACTCCTGCCTCCTGCCAAGCCTCGCCTCTAGCCTCAAGCCTGAAGACTCCAGCCTCTAGCCTCTTGCCAAGCCAAGTCTCTAGCCTCTAGCCTCTTGCCAAGCCAGGCCAAGTCTCTAGCCTCTAGCCTCAAGCCTGAAGATTCCAGCCTCGTCCTGCCTGCCTGCCAAGCCTCATCCGTGCCTAGTTCTGGGGTCCGAGCCAGAGGCAAGACCCAGGTATTGGGCCCTTGTCCAGTCTCTGGCTCGGAGTCCAAGCCTGGGCTCCTAGCTCTCTTGTTCAGTCCTGTTCCAGGTTCCTGGTTTTCCTGTCCATGTACTTGCCATCGCCCTGTATCCTAGTCCTGTCCCTAGTACTTCAGTGTCTGTGTCTTGCACTTGGATCCGTTCCCAGCCACCGCCATATGACAACGCCTTCTCAACAACACTGTCAACTTGCGCAGCAACTTTGAATGTCCTATGGATGCAGACACCATGATCTCTCAGATCCTCCGCACTGCCAAGAGTCTTACCATTAATATTATATTCTGTCTTCAAAACCTCTCTCTGGTGTTCGTCTTCATTCCCTTTCTCCATGTTCCACTCTCCTCTCCTATCAGATATCTTCTTCGGCCTATTACCTTTTCGACCCATTAGTTCCCAGTTACTCACTTTATCCCCCTCCCCCGTCCCCACTCACCTACCTTTCCCCCACCTGACTTCACCTGTCAGCTTCCAGCTTGTACTCTTTCCCTTACCCACCCCCCCAACAGCTTCTTCTCATTTCCTTTCTGGTCTTGATGTAGGGTCTCAGCCCAAAACATTAGTCCTTTATTTCCCTCTATCGAAGCTGCCTGGCCTCCCAAGTTCCTCCAGCACTTCGTTTGTGTTACTCTGGATTTCCAGTATGTGTAGAATCTTTCGTGTGTACTTCTCCATGGTGCTTTGAGATAATATTTCTGACTGACAATATACAACAGTTACAATTAGTTCAGGCTGGATAAGCCAAGGATTTTCAAACCAAACTTAAGGGACTCTGCTGTTTCTCAAAACATCCATCACCTTATCTCGAGTGCATATGATCTTCATGTTGTCGACTTCACAGACTCGAGAATACTTCAGGATGCGTTGATAGTCAAAGTTGTTCCGGATTCCAAGATAGTAACTGTCCCTTCAGAGACAAGAAGACACATTAATAGCAGCCTCTGCCATTTCTTTGGTAACTGGTTTATTGTGACATGTACCGAGATACAGTGAAAAGCTTTGTTTCCCTTGCCATCGAATCAGATTATCCTAAGAGACAACTTTGTCAAAGTAGGAGAAAAGGAAAAGCAATAACAGAAGGCAAAATATAATGCTACAGTTACAGAGAAAGTGCAGGTAAACAAATGATGTGTGAGGGCTGCAACAAGGTAGATTGAGAGAGCAAGCATTCACCTTTATCATTCAACAGGACTGTTCAACATTGCAATAACAGTAGAATGAAGCTGTCTGAATATGAAGATACAGTCTCAAGCTTTTCCATATCCTGCTCAATGGAAGGAGAAGACGAGAGAATCTCCGGGGTGGGGGCTGTAGCTGCAGACAGAGTCCATGGAGAGGAAGCCGGGTTTCATGTTGGCCAGAGCTGCGTCTGCATCTCTCTGCAATTCCATGCAGTCTCAGACAGAGCATTTCCATATCAAACTGTGATCCAGTCAGGATGCAATAGTGCATCAACAAAAATCAGTGAGGATCAATGGGAAACAGGTTGAATTAGTTCAGTTTTCTGAAGAAGCAATGGTGGGTGTAAGAGGGAATGGAAGACACACACACACACACACACACACACACACACACACACAACTTCAAACAAAAGAAAATCTGCAGATGCTGAAAACCTGAGCAACACACACAAAATGCTGATGGAACTCAGCAGGCCAGGCAACATCTATGAAAGAGTACAATTGATGCTTCGGGCCGAAACCCTTCGGCAGGACTGAACTTGACCACGACTTGGCCATTTCTGATTTTCAAACATTAAGCTCCCAGCAGAAACAATTAAGCCTGGTCCAAATTAACCAAACCATGTGCCTGGTAAGCTCACACTGAGAAAAGGCAGAGATGATGAAACATCCATAAGCAGTTGATGAATACTACAGAGAGGCCTACATACCTGGCAAAATAATCCCACTTATCGACATCAATCCCAGTTCGCTTATTGGCAACGATTTCATACAGAAATCTTTTCTCCTGAGGACGACCTTCGTACGGCCACTGGGGAGACGAGATGGCAGAGTTAGTGCTGAGCAGCACACAGGAGAGTGTAGATGGATCCACCACTCAGGCTCTCCCTCATTCCCTCCACATGACATAGACCGAGTGCAACACCATTGGGAAAACCAAACCGTACTCGCCCAGGATGAGATGCAGCACCTCACCTAAGATCAGCAACAGGAACCAAAGAGGCGAACAGTGAGTGGAGATGGGGGTGCGGGTGAAGTCCTTAATGAAACCTACTCATCTGTACTTACCTAGGAGTCACAGAGTCAGAGAGCACCTCCACACAGAGGGAGGCACTTCAGCCCATCTAGCCAGTGCCAAACTGTTATTCTACCTCGTCCCATTGACCCACACCAGGATTAAAGTCTCCAACTCCCACTCAAGTTCAAGTTAACGTTTATTGTCATCTGACTGTATATATTTACAATCAAATGAGATAATCTTCCTCCAGACCATGGTGCACCTGCAAATCATATACCTCACACACCACATAAAACAAAATATTACCACAAGTAAATTAATAGAATATAATATAAATTGAAGTGTACAGTATGTAGTGTGTAGCACAGATAAACAGTAAACAGCTTGCTGTCGGTGTGACGAGATCTCAGTGGTGGCAGGTATTCATTTGTCTCACAGCCTGAGGGAAAAAGCTGTTAGCAGTCTGGTAGTCCTAGTCCTGATGCCTCTGTGCCACCTTCCGACAGCAGGGGTTCAAAGAGATAGTGGGATGGGTGGTAGGAATCCTCAACAATGCTTTGGGCCCTTCATATACAACACTCCTATAGGGGGGAGGGAGCCCTGCCGATGCTCTCAATGCGTTTTATTTATTTTCCACCCTCCCATCTATACATAGTACTTTGATTTATCCTTCCAAAGTGCAACACCTTACACTTATTTGCATTAAAATCCATCTGCCATATTTCAGCCTATTTCCCAGCTTGTCCAGATCTTAGTGCAAGTTTTGACAGATCCCTTTCTGTCAACTATAGCACAATTATGAGGTCATCCACAGAGCTGCTGATCTAATTTTCCATCTTATCATCCAGATCATTTATACAGATGACAGACATCAACGGATCCAGCACCAATCCCTGTGTCACACTACTCATAGGTCTCCAGTTAGAGAGGCAATCATCTACAAAATACTCCCAGGATTCACCTCCGAAGCCCATGTAAAATCCAATTTACTAACTCGTCTTGACTGCTAGGAGATTGAACATGCTTCTCTTAACAGTCTTCTCTGAGTCCAGAGATATATTGGAAGCCTTGATAGCTTTCTACACTGTTCACTATGCCCCTACCCATGGAGTCATCTGAAAATGTGATGATCAGTTTATCACATTATCATGCACATTGTTGATACCGATGACAAAAAACTACAAACCTAGCACTGATTCCTGAGGGACACCACTCATCACAGGGCTCCATCTACTCGTCAGAGATATCTACCACCACCCCTGGTTTCTCCCAGCAAGCCAATGCAGAATCCATTTACTACCTTATCCTCAATGCCAACTGAACCTTGTTGAACAACCTCCCTACAGCACCTTGTGAAACGCCTTGCTAAAGTCCACATAGATAATGTTCATGATCTTTTCTTCATCAACTTTCCTGGAAACCTCTTCGAAAGATTGTATAAGAATGTTTAGACATCGCCTACCGCACAAAGAACCATACTGACTATCCCTAATACTTACACATCCTCTCCATTACAATGTATTAGAATAATTCACCCACTATTGGTATCTGACTCAGCAGCCTATAAATTCCTGGTTTATTCTTAGAGCCTTTCTGGAACAACGCAGTAACATTAGCTTTCCTCTTGCCCTCTGGCACCACATTCACAGCTAAAGACATTTTAAATACTGCCAGGGCTCCTGCAGTCTCTCCACTAGCCTCCCACAAGATCCGAGGTGACACCTTGTCAAGCCCTGGGTAGTTATCCACCCTAATTTTCCTGAAGACAGCAAGCACGACCTCTTGGGTAATCCATATATGATCACTGTAGTTTTGCATCAGTTCTATAGACTCCTGAGTTAATCAAACATCTCATTCTTCTTCTTAACTAGGACCTCAATATTTCTCAAATCCAAGGTTCCCCAAACCTGTTAGTCTTGCCTTTTATTCTAATAAGAACATACAAACTCTGCACTCTCAATACTTCATTCTTGAAGGTTTCCCATTTACCAAACATCTCTAAGCTGGAAGACAACAGATCCCAATCCATACCTTGCGCACTAGGCTCTCAATCACTTCAACACTTTAAATTCTCCAAACCTGATCTCCTCATTGTCACTGTGGATGTCCAGTACCTATACACTTCTGTCCCCCTTGGGAAGGCCTTACAGCTCTCCACTTCTTTCTAACAACAGGCTAAGCACTTCTCCTCTACCAGCATTCTCCTCTGGCTGTCAGAACTGGTTTTCAACCTCAACAACTTCTCTTTCAACTCCGTCCATTTTCTCCACCTCCAAGGTGTAGCCGTGGGGACCCACATGGGCCTCAACAATGCCCGCCTGTTGGTCAGCAACATGGCACTGTCCATATTCCAATACTATACTCATAATGTTTCCCCCTTCTTTCTCTGCTACGTCAATGACTGCATTGTGCTGCTTCCTGCACCCATGCTGAACTCCACAATTTCATCAACTTTGCCTTCAACATCCACATCATTCTCTGGTCTTTACTTAGTCCAACTCTCCCATTTATCGATCTCTCTCCATCTCTGGAGATAGACTATCTTTCAGAAAGCTATTGACTCTTACAGCTACCTTGACTCGAAAGCTGCCCACCCTGTCACTTATAAACATGCTATTCTCTTTTCTCAGATCCTCCGTCTCTGTATCTGTTCTTAGGGTGAGGCTTTCAGGTCTGGAACAGCTGAGATGTCCTCCTCCTTCAGGGAACAGGGTTTCCATCATCGACCATCAATGCATCTCCTTCATTTCCCGCATGTCTACCCGCACCCATTTTCCCTCCAGCATAGTGGGGATAGGGTTCCCCTGGACCTTACCCACCACCCCATGAGTCTCTTCATCCAGGACAGCATTCTCCATAACTTTTGCAAAGGGATCCTACCACTAAGCACATTTTCCTATCCCACATTCAACAGGGATTACTCTCTATGTGACTTCCTTGTCCACTTATCTCTGCCTACTTATCTCCCTCTTGGCACTTGCTCTTACTCCTCCCTCACCATTATTCAGGGCCCCAAACAGTCCTTTCATGTGAGGTGATGCTTTACCTGCAGGTCTGACAGATCATCTATTGTATCCAGTATTCTGGTTCAGCCCCTAAAACATCAGTGAGAGTTGATGTTAATTGGGGGAACCAATTCATCAAGCACATTTGAGATTTTGCTATGGTCATCCATTTTGATTTGAATTCCCATCTTGACATGTCAGTTCATGGGCTTTTCTACTGCCTCAATGAGGCTGCACTCAATGTAGAGGAGCACCAATTCATGTTCTATCTGGTAACCTCCAATCTGTTGGCATAACCAATAATTTCAATAATATCCAGTAATTTCTCCCCCTCCCCCTTCTCTCTTTTTCCAGTCTCCTTTCTGGATCCCCTATTACTTCTCTTCTCCTCACCTGCCTGTCACCTCCCTCTAGTGCCCCTTCTTGTTTACTTTCGATCATGGTCCACTGTTCTCTCCTATCAGATTCCTTCTTCAGTCCTGTACCTCTTCCACCTATCACCTCTAAGATTGCTACTTCATTCCCCCTCTCCTCATTCCACCTATCAGCTGCCACATTGTACTCTTTCCCCTCCCCTCACTTTCTTATTCTGGCTTCTTCCTGCTTCTTCTCCAATCCTGATGCAGAGTCTCAACCTGAAACGTTGACTTATTTCTTTCCATGGATGTTGCCTGATCTGCAGTTTTCCTCCAGGTTTTCCAGTATTTGCAGAAGTTCTTGTGTTTATTCACACTGGCCAGATACTTTCTGGTACCACCTCAGTTAGCCTTTTCCCAATTTTGATTTGCAACCTGAGAACCAGCCCTAAGCTTCTCCATAATTACCTTGAAATTTTTAAAATTATGATCTCTATATCTAAAGTATTCCCCTACACACATTTCTGTCACCTGCCTAATTTCTTCATTTCTTCTACCAAAGTGCATGACCATACACTTCCTGACACTATATTCCATCTGCTATTTCTTTGCCCATTCTCCTAATATTACTAAGTCCTTCTGTAGCCTCTCTAGTTCCTCAAAAGTATCTGGCCCTCCACCTATTTTCTTATCATCTGCAAACATTGCAACAAAGCCATCGATTTCATCATCCAAATTATTGATGTATAACGTAAAAAGAATTGGTCCCAACACAGACCCTGTGGAGCATCACAGTCACGGGTAGACAACCAGAAGAGGCTCCCTTTATTCCCACTCTTTACCACCTGCCAATCAGCCACTGCTTTATCCATGCTAGAATATTTCTTGTAATACCATGCATTCATAGCTTGTTAAGAAGCCTTAGGTGTGGCACCTTGTCAAAGGCCTTCTGAAAATCCAAATACACAACATCAAACAATTCTCCTTTGTCTACCCTGCTTGTTATTTCTTCAAAGACTTTCAACAGCTTTGTAGGCAAGATTTTTCTTTGAGGAAACCATGATATCTCCGGCCTAATTTATCCTGTGTCTCCAAGTACCCTGAGACCTCATCCTTAATAATTGACTCCAACATCCAGCACTGATGTTAGACTAACTGGCCTCTAGTTTTCTTTCTTTTATCTATCTCCCTTCTTGAAGAGTGGAGTGACATTTCAATTTTCCAGTCTTCTGGAACCATTCCAGAATCTAGCGATTCTTCAAAAATCATTACTAATGCCTCCACTACCTCTTCAGCCACTTCCTTCAAATCCCTGGGTGTACACCACCTGGTCCAGGTGACTTATCCACCTTCATACATTTCAGTTTCCCAAGAACCATCTCCCTAGTTATGGTAACTTCACACACTTTGTGATCCTTGACACCTGGAATTTCCACCATACCACTAGTATCTTCCACAGTAAAATATTTATTCAGTTCATCCAACGTTTCCTCTTCCCTCATTAATACATCTCCAGCATTATTTTCCAGTGAGCCGATATCCACTCTCACCTCTCTTTAACACTTTATGTATCTGAAGAAACTTGATATCCTCTTTAATATTATTGTCTAGCTTACTTTCATATTGCATCTTTACCTTCTTAATGACTTCTTTAGTTGCCTTCTGTTGGTTTTTAAAGGCTTCCCAATCCTCTAACTTCCCACTAATTTTTGTTCTGTTATATGCCCTCCCTTTGGCTTTTATGTTGTCTTTGACTTTTCTTGCTAGCCACAGTGTGTCATCTTGCCTTTAGAATACTTCTTCCTCTTTGGGATGTATACATCCTGTTCCTTCCAAATTGCTTCCAAAAATTCCAGCTATTGCTGCTCTGCCATCATCCTTGCCAGTGTTCTTTTCAAATCAATTCTGGCCATCACCCCTCTCATGACTCTGTAATTCCCCTTACTCCACCGTATCACTGATACATTTGACTTTAGCTTCTCCTTCTCAAATTTCAGAGTAAATTCATTCATATTATGATCACTTACCCCCAGGGGTTCTTTTACCTTAAGCTCTCCCATCAACTCTCATTCATTGCACAACACCTAATGCAGAATAGCTGCTCCCCTAGTGGGCTCAACCACGAGCTGCTCTAAAAAGCCATCTCATAGGCACTCTAGAAATTCCCTCTCCTGGAATCCAGCACCTAATTTTCCCAATCTACCTGCTTGTTGAAATCCCTCATGACAATTGTAACATTGTCCTTTAGGCATGCATTTTCTATCTCCCATTTTAATTTGTAGGCCACATTCTTACTACTGTTTGTGGGTCTGTATACATCTCCCATCAGGGTCTTTTTTACCTTTGCAGTTCCTTAGCACAATGATTCAATGCTTCTAACCTGATGCCACCTGTTTCTGATGATTTGATTTCATTTTTACCAAGAGAGCAACGCTACCTCCTCTTCCTTCCTGCCTGTCCTATTGATACAATGTGTATCCTTGGACATTAAGATCCCAGCTATAATCTTTCAGCCATGATTCAGTGATGCCTACAACATCATACCTGCCAATCTGCAACTGTGCTGCATGTTCATCTATCACATTCCGTGTACTGTGCGAATGCAAATATAACACCTTTCGTCCTGTAAACACCCTTCTCGATTTTGTCTGCTTTTATGTTGCAACTCATCATGTTGACTGCAAGTTTGTCCTAGGAAGAGCCTCTCCTCACATTGCAATGCCTCTGTTGGTAAACTAACTCCCTCATCTTCAGCACTATTATCTGCCTTTCCGACAATACTTCTTGCATTGAAATAAATGCAGCTCAGACCCTTATATATATATGGATTAAATAAATCTTCCTGAACACATTTGACAAAGTCTATTTCATCCAGCACTCTTACAGTATGGGAGACCCAGTCAATGTGCGAAAGGTTAAAATCTCCTACTATCACTGGCTTATTTTTCTGCAATTGTCTGTTATCTCTCTACAAATGTGTTCCTCTAAATCCTGCTGACTATTGGGTGGTCTATAATATAATCTTGTTAATGCAGTCATTCTTTTCTTACCCTCAGTTCCACCCATAGAGTTTCAGTAGACGGGCGTGGTCTGAGCATAGCTGTGGCACTTTCACTGACTAATAATGCCACCCCTCCTCCTTTAATACCTCCCCCTCTATCACGTCTAAAACAACAGAAACCAGGAACACTGAGCTGCCAGTCTTTCCCCTACCGCAGCCAAGTCTCACTGCCTACATTACTCATTGCATTGAAATAGATGCAACTCAGAACATTAGTCTCACCATGGTCAATGTTCTGTTTCCCGTGTTTATATCTTCATTTTCCACAGCCCATCCACTTGCTGCCCAAGCACTCTGGTTCTCATTCCCCTGCAACTCTAGTTTAAACTCCCTGGAGTAGCAGTAGCAAACCTTCAAGAGAGGGTATTGGTCCTGCTCCAGTACAGGTGCAAACTGACCTCTCTATACAACTCTCATCTTCTCTGCAAGGGAGCCCAATGATCCAAAAATCTGATGCCCTCCCTCCTGCACCATCTCCTTAGCTACATGTTAACTGTATTTTCTTTCTCTTTCTGGTCCCACTAGCACGTGGCAGTGGCAGCAACCCTGTAATCACCACCATGGAGTACCTGTCCTTTAATATAGCACATAAACCCCTGAACCCACCCTACAGGACCTTGTCACCCCTCCTGCCAATGTAATTTATACCGATATTGAACATGACCTCTGGATGTTCACCCTTCCCCATAAGAATGCTTTTGACTCATACAATCCAGGAACCACATTCTCAACACCAGAACCTCTTCTCTGTTCCCCTTAACCAATGACTCCACACTTATATCTGAGATCTGAGAATGGCAGGCGGTGACTAGTGGGGTACCGCAAGGCTCAGTGCTGGGACCCCAGTTGTTTACAATATATATTAATGACTTGGATGAGGGAATTAAATGCAGCATCTCCAAGTTTGCGGATGACACGAAGCTGGGTGGCAGTGTTAGCTGTGAGGAGGATGCTAAGAGGATGCAGGGTGACTTGGATAGGTTGGGTGAGTGGGCAAATTCATGGCAGATGCAATTTAATGTGGATAAATGTGAAGTTATCCACTTTGGTGGCAAAAATAGGAAAACAGATTATTATCTGAATGGTGGCCGATTAGGAAAAGGGGAGGTGCAACGAGACCTGGGTGTCATTATACACCAGTCATTGAAAGTGGGCATGCAGGTACAGCAGGCGGTGAAAAAGGCGAATGGTATGCTGGCATTTATAGCGAGAGGATTCGAGTACAGGAGCAGGGAGGTACTACTGCAGTTGTGCAAGGCCTTGGTGAGACCACACCTGGAGTATTGTGTGCAGTTTTGGTCCCCTAATCTGAGGAAAGACATCCTTGCCATAGAGGGAGTACAAAGAAGGTTCACCAGATTGATTCCTGGGATGGCAGGACTTTCATATGAAGAAAGACTGGATGAACTAGGCTTGTACTTGTTGGAATTTAGAAGATTGAGGGGGGATCTGATTGAAACGTATAAGATCCTAAAGGGATTGGACAGGCTAGATGCAGGAAGATTGTTCCCGATGTTGGGGAAGTCCAGAACGAGGGGTCACAGTTTGAGGATAGAGGGGAAGCCTTTTAGGACCGAGATTAGGAAAAACTTCTTCACACAGAGAGTGGTGAATCTGTGGAATTCTCTGCCACAGGAAACAGTTGAGGCCAGTTCATTGGCTATATTTAAGAGGGAGTTAGATATGGCTCTTGTGGCTACGGGGGTCAGGGGGTATGGAGGGAAGGCTGGGGCGGGGTTCTGAGTTGGATGATCAGCCATGATCATAATAAATGGTGGTGCAGGCTCGAAGGGCCGAATGGCCTACTCCTGCACCTATTTTCTATGTTTCTATGTTTCTATTACTGCCTCTTCAATTCAAGGTCTACTAATACTGGACAAGTCCAATGACGGCAGTGACAGCCACATCATGCAAATGAGTAGTAGTGATCCAGGGGCAAAAACATTAATTCAATCATTTTGCTCTCTTTTGTTTGGGTGCACATAAACCAAAATAAAATTTCCAGCTTATATTCCAATTGCTTAGCTAAACAGTGTCACTTACCCCTTCCTTTTCTTCTGCACCTCTGATCAGTTCCTTTATAAAATTCACATCTTGTGGCAACACCAGACCATATGTTTTCAGCACCACTTCCAAGTTATTGGAGGAGATCAAGTGTTCGAACATCTTTACCGAAGCATCCTCGTGCTGCACCAATAATAAATCAGAGGAAAGAGTGAGTCGTCATTCTATGGAAATGACTAATATTAAAATTAACAATTTATTGTGCTGGAACAACAGTTTAGTTTACTGCATTAACCCCCATGGACAGGAAGCTGATGTAGCACCACACAATGCCAGCAACTCATGTTTAAATCAATATGCAGTAAATGTTTGTCACGTCATACAACACGGAAACAGGCTCTTCGGCCCAACTAGCTCATGCTGACCAAGATGGCCATGAAAGCTATTCCTATTTGTCAGCATTTGGCCCATAATCTTCTAAACCTGTCCTATCCATCTACATGTAGAAGTGTCTTTTTGAATTTGTTAAATTGTACCTTCCTCAATGACTTTCTCTATCAGCTCATTATACATACATATCTCTCTCTGTAGAGGTGGGAGGAGAAGATGATATCGTATCTGTTAAATAGGGACCATGGACAATTCTGATTTGATGAAGACAGACATGAGAAGCAGAGGAACATCGGGAGAAATTCCTGAAATGCCCGGTTCACTGCTGTTGCTACTGTGCGATCGAGAATCTCTGGAGGGAAGGCCCCAAGATCCCCGGCTTTGCCTGCTGCTGGCGACCGAGTCTGAGGTCGAAGCGTTTGGATAGAGATGGTGCTTGGTACTCGATATTGGAGAGCTGATCAGAGCTCGAAGTTTTCGGACGACTCAGAGTCGGACTGTGGTCGGGCATGGCAGGGAGAGTTTTCTTCCTTCTCCTGTCTGCGTGAGATGTGGGACTTTCGAGAGACTTTGAACTTTTTTACTGTACCATGCATTGTTCTTCATCAAGTTATGGTACTGTTGCACTGTTGTAACTATATGTTATAATTATGTGGTTTTGTCAGTTTTTCAGTCTTGGTCTGTCCGGTGTTTCTGTGATATCACACTGGAGGAATATTGTATCATTTCTTAATGCATGCATTACTAAATGACAATAAAAGAGGACTAATCTAATCTCGCTCTCTCAAGTCACGATGGCATCCTTGTAGATCTTAGAGGCATTTATTCTGAGACCAGGTTGACTAAAACTGAACACAACATTCCCAATGTCATACAACTGCAACGTAATGTACAACTTCTGTACTCAAATCCTGAATGATAAAGGCCCAGTGTGTGAAACGCCTTCTTCATCGCATAGTTCAGCTGTCACCACACCTTCAAGAAACCTATCTGATTGCCCAGATCTTGTCCTAGAAATAGGCCACCACCTCTAACCACAGCTAAACCGCCACCTCTAACCACAGCTGTCTGCTTCAAGGATACCCAAAACTAAGGCTGACTGCTCCAGAGGGCAATAGACAACAACATGGCTGCAACTCCAGAGTCACAAATGGACCAGGTTATGAGCACCATGACCATGACTTTCTGTCCCAGATTTAATCCATTTCAAATTATCCTACCACTGTGAACCTCTGGATTTCTTGCTGTGTAACCAACCTTCATGTTACCATCTCTTGTTCATGACACACGCAGTTCTATGGCACTGAGCCATACTCGTTGGAAGCTGGGTTGAAACATCTCACTCAGAATGCAAACAGACACATGGGACACTGATATACACTCAGTGACCCCCACTTTATTAGATACCTAATTATGTGGCCACTGAGTGTATGTTCATGGTCCTTTGTTGTTTTAACCCATCTACTTTAAGGTTTGGCATCCTGTACATTCAGAGATGCTGTTCTGCAGTGTGGTTATTTGAGTTACTGATGCCTTCCTGCCAGCATGAACCAATTTGACCATTCTCCTCTGTCCTCTCTCATTAACAAGGCATTTTCCCCCCACAGAACTGCTGATTACTTGATTTTTTTTGTTTGTTTTTTCAGACCATTCTCTGTAAATCAGAGACCTTAGTGTGTGAAAATTCCAGGAGATCAGCAGTTTCTAAGATACAGAAACCACCTCATCTGGCAGAAACAATCATTCCACAGTCAAAGTCACTTAGGTCACATTTCTTCCCCATTCTGATGTTTGGTCTGGGAAATAACTGAACCTCCTGACCATCTCTACATGCTTTTTTGCATTGAGCTGCTGTCACATGATTGGTAATTTTGATAATTGCATTGAAGAGCATGTGCACTGGTGTATCTAATAAAGTGGCCACTGAATATATCAACAGCAAGGCAAAATGAAATAGATACCAACCCCAGAAGTGGTAGAAGAGTCATTGTGACATTCCCTTTACTGGAAATCTGCTGCTTCATTCTGAGTGAATATCCTTGACAACAAGGTCTGCATTGATGGGATTCTGGCACCTAACCCACTGCCTCATCACTGCTAATATACACCGTTACTAAAAGCATACGGAGAGAATTACCTTCCATTTCAAATCTTCCCGTGTTTCGGAGATAAAACTTCCAAACAAGTGCGAAAATGGTCCATGACCTGGGAAATGAAACGTCAGTGTTACAGTGGACAGACACTTAATTGACCAGAAGAGCCAGAGAAAGACCTCAGGATTAAAATCTCATCAATACACCTCCAGCAAATCACTGCCTCAACTATGGTGATCTGCACCATCACTCCCTGGTAGACCACGAGTTGGGTTTGAACCCTTTGTCTTTCAGAACCCCTTTTGCATGAACCCCAATCTCTGAAGTCAACAAATAGCCCAAACTTTGTAAGACAATAAAAAGGAGGATGCTGCCCCACCAACCGCTCCAATGCCCCTGTGGCATCTTTACCTGTGAGGCAGATCAGCCTCTACCTCACCTAGATCGTGGCAGAGTCCAGCGATCTGAACACACAGGATATCCCGATTGTCAATGTTAAGTTCCGGTTGGCGCCCAGCCAGGACTTTTACCAGTTCTCCTGCCAGATGTGCCACACTGCAGGACAAAGAGACGGTATTTATATAGACACACAACTTTTCTTCAGCTGCTTTCAAATACTATTTAACCTTAATGCCCGTAGTTTATCAAGTATTCTTACCAGCTGTTGTCCAGTCATAGACTCTGCCATTTTATTAATACCATGGTGTTGGAGAGAGGTTGAACAGGTTAGCACTTTATTCATAGGAGGGAAGGAGAATAAGGGTGACCTTATAGATGTGTATAAAATTATATGGGCCAGAGACAGGATAAGTACATAGTCTTTTCCCCTGTGTTAAGGACAAGGGTTGAAGGAGAGACGGAAAAGATTTAATAGGAATCTGAGTGGCAGCCTTTCTCACAGAGAGGATGGTCAATAGATGGAATAAACTGCCACAGTAAATGGTTAAGGGAGGGACATTAAAAAGAGTCTGATTCAATTCTCCAGGTTAGAAGTCCATTGAAAAGGGAAATTCATAAACATAGGGTCGACATACATCTGGGTTCTTTCTTGCCTTCTCTGTTCTGACTTCAGTTCTGAACTTTGCCCACTCCCCACATTCTGCTTCACACTGTCCCATTGGTCTCCATCCCACTCAGTAATACCGTGACACTGTCTGCCTGTCGGACAATGCACTCTCTCACTCAATCAACATCAGGGAACTCTTTACAAACTGGAACAATCACAGATTGAGAACACCACTGAAAAGAGACAGCAATTAATGTATTTTTACATATAACCCATAACTAATTATTTAAATGAATAAGAATTCTGAATCAATCTATATATATATATAACAGAAGCAGGGGTCTTTCACACCAGACAAGCCTCAAGATGCAGACTGTGCTGGCAGGGACAGCAAACACTGAAAAGTACAACCAAGTTGCAGGAATTGTCGACAGGAACATCTGCACTGAGTATGGATTGAACGTTCCCAATTCCAAATGGGAAACACCCAAGAAGGTAGTGGAGAATGACAGAGCCAAGATCCCGTGGGACTTCCAAATGCAGACTGATGAGCAGGTAAGACACACAAAAATTGCTGGTGAACGCAGCAGGCCAGGCAGCGTCAATAGGAAGAGGCACAGTCGACGTTTCGGGCCGAGACACTTCATCAGGACTAACTGAAAGAAGAGATAGTACGTTACTGGCCAACCGACCAGACATAATAATACTGGACAAGGAAGAGAAGAAAGCAATAGTAATAGATCTGGCAATCCCAAGTGACAGTAACACCAAGAAGAAAGAATATGAGAAGCTGGAGAAATACCAGGGCTTGAAAGAGCAGATAGAAAAGACGTGGGAAGTGAAAGCCAGAGTAATCCCAGTGGTGATAGGAGCACTCGGGGCTGTGACACCTGGGCTGGGAGACTGGCTCCAACAAATCCCAGGAACAACATCTGAGATCTCGGTCCAGAAGAGTCCACTACTAGCAACAGCAAGGATACTGCGCTGAACCATCAAGCTGCCAGGCCTCGGGTAGAGGGCCCGAGATTGAGGGAAAATACACATTGACGCCACTCATAAGGGTGAGAAAAATTACGTGTGTGTGTGTACATATATATATATATAATATACCATAGTCGATGGAGTGCTTGAATACCCCCAAGTCCTTACCCAACTGAGCGCTCAAATCTCCCTGAGTCCTTACCCGATGGAGTGCTCGAATCTGGTGTGAGTGGCCCCGGGATACACAAAGTGTGCCCCTCCGAGCTGCTTAATGAAGCGGAGACGCTGGAACTGCGGCGTGTCTATGATGCGGACGAGCAGTGGGTGCACCTCAATCTGGCCATGGATCGGGTCGTTGAACACCTGTGGGGGGATTGAAAGGTCTCTGCTCACATCACAAGGCACCATTCTGTCCCTCTGTCGAAGAAAATGCCTGACCAATTGGGTACTGTCAGTATTTTGTGTTGTAAGGGGTTCTTCTTTTACGTTACTGTGAAGGCTGACAAAATGGCTTCTTTGTTATGTTATAATTAAAATGGCTTTTCTGTAATAATGATTGCCATGTAAGGAGTTTTTTCTCTCTCTCTCTCTCTCTCTCTACTTGTTTGGGTTATATTATTGATAAGAGGACGAACGAACCAATTGGGAAAGATGTTATTCTTTCATCTGTGTCTGTAAGCTATTATGTTTTGCGGACTTTGAGGGAGAAGGCGCGATGCGGACAGAGAGAGGAGGCGCTATGCTGTGACCCTGGGCAGCGGGACCGACCCTGGGCAGGAGTCCGAGGCCCAGGGTCTTCGGCAAGGAGAGGAGACGAAGACAGACTCGTGTGGAGAGACTGGGCGACCACTGTGGTTGGTCCCAGGTGGTGGGTCGAGGGGGTCGGAGGGGATTGAATGATGGAAAGAAGACTCGGTTAATCGAGCTCCAACTGTTGTGCACAAAGTGGTTGAACTTTGATAAGTTTGGCACCTTTTATTTTCCTTTTATATTTTATCTCTTTTAATTACATAGTTCCAGCAAGATGTATAAAGTGTAATCATTTAATCGCATATGGTGTATTGTCTGTTATTTGGCGGGGTGGGATACATCACACAGCATCCACACAAACTTGATTATCCAGTTTGGCAGGGCCGAAGGCTGCTCCCCCTGGACGAAAGTGAGTTGAGCGAACCTGAGGCGAACCAGTGTTTTATTCCACTGAACTTGCGGATACAATATCATGAAACTTTTGGATCTCTCTTTTTCTCAACAGAATACAGATCAGAGTCAATATATCGGGTTTACGTCCCACTGATCACTCTATATCACCAGTAATCTGTGTCACAGACCTGAAACACTGACCATCTCTTCTCACAGATATTGCCTTGTCCTTCTGAGTTTTCCCACCATTTTTTGTTTCTGCAACAGAATCCTCAATTTCTTCACTTGCAGACCACAGTCTGTTCGGAATGGCAACAGTCACCATCAGCACAGGCGCACCACAAGGCTGTGTGTTTAGCTCCCAGTTTTTCTCACTTTAAAGCTATGATTGTGTGGCTAAGCACAGTTCTAAACGAGTATTTAAGCTTACTGACGGCATTGCTGTTGTTGGCAGAATTAACGGTGGAGATATGGAGACAGGGAATGATTGAAAATCTCGTAAATGGTGCCATAGCAACAACCTCTCACTAAATGCCAGTATAACTGTTGTGATGAATATTGACTTCAAGAAGAAGTTGGAGGTCCATGAGCCAGTCCTCATCAGGAATCAGAGGTGGGGGAAGGGGCAGTAGCTTTAAATGCCTCGGCATTATCAAATCAGAAAATTTGTCAAGGATTTTGTACTTTAACTGTTGTTAATTTATTTGCGTTAATATAACTTGCACACAACACATAAGATAACATGTATTGTGTTGTGCCCTTTGGTGGAGGAATGTTGTTTCATTTGGTGGTATACATGTATATATATATGGCTGCATGACAGTAAACCTGAACTTGAACCAGATTTGTTATGTCATCTAAAATTTCGACAAACTTTTATAGATGCAAGGTAGAAAGTATTCTAGCTGGCTACATCACGGACTGGTTTAGAAACACCAATGCCCAGGAATGGAGATATCTACAGACATGCCCATCAGAGGCAAATCCCACCCACAATTGATCACATTTACATGGAGCGCTGCCAAAAGAAAGCAGCATCCATCATCAGGGACCCCCATCATCCAGGCCATGCTCTCTTCTCACTACTATAATTGGACAGGAGGTACAAGGGCCTGAGGTCCCATGCCATCAGGTTCAGGTACAGTTATCACTCTACAACCATCTGGCTCTTGAACTGGTGTGGGAATCTGCACTCACCAAAACTCTGAACAGATTCTACAATTGACAGACACACATTGTTCTCAGTATTAGATATATATATTATACTTTCACAATAGTTGTAGGTCATTCTTTGATTATGTATAGTTTTTCATAAATGCTCTTGCATTGCTTTATTTTCCTCATGAAAATGAATTTCAAGGTAGTAAATGGTAACATATGCACTTTCATAATAAAATTTTACTTTTAATTACTTTATCTTTAGTTCTATCTATTCTATATTTCCATAAGAGCATAAGCGGTAAGAGCAGAATTAGGCCATTTGGCCCATTGAATTATTTCATCATGGCTGATCCATTTCCCTTTCAGACCCAATCTCCTGCCTTCTCCTCATATCCCTTCATGCCCTGACTAATTAAGTATCTATCAAACTCTGCCATAAACGTACCCAATGAATTGTCTTCTTGCGACAGCAAATTCCACCAATTTACTACTCCCCTGTTTTAAGAAATTCCTCCTCAACTCTGTTCTAAATGGATGTCCCTGTTTCTGAGGCTGTGCCCTCTGGGCTTTGACTTCCCCACCATAGGAAGCATCTTCTCTATCCTCTCTATTGAGTCCTTTCAACATTTGATAGGTTTCAACCATATCCCCACTCATTCTACTGAATGCCAGTGAGTTCAGGCCCAGAGCCATCACAAGCTCTTCATATGATAAGCCTTTCAATCCCGGAATCATTTTTCTGTACCTCTTTGAACCAATGACAGCACATCCTTTATCGGATAAGGGGTTCAAAACTGCCCACAATACTCCAAGTGAGACCTCACTGGTGTCCTATAAAGCCTCAACATTACATCTTTGCTTACATATGCTAGTCCTCGTGAAATGAATGCCGACATTGCATTTGCCTTTCTCAACATCAACTGGACCTGCAAATAAACCTTTTGGGCAATCTTGCACAAGGACTCCCAAATACCTTTGCACTTCAGATGTCTGAATTTTCTCTCTTCTTGGAAAAGAGACTATACTTTGATTTCTTCAGCAAAAACACATGAACATACATTTCCTGACACTTGCAGACTATTGCAAGAAACGTAAGATTGTTGTAATAGCTGATTTTAACTTTCCAGACATTGACTGGGATTCCCATATGGAAAAAGGACTAGATGAGATTGTGTTTGTCAAATGTGTTCAGGAAAGGTTTCTTAATCAGTACATAGAAGTCCCAATGAGAGAGTGTGCAATACTTGATCTGCTATTAGGGAATGAGACAGGGCAGGCCACAGAAGTTTATGCAGGTGAACACATTGCATCTAGTGATAAGAATACCATTAGTTTCAATGTAAATATGCAAAAAGATAGGTCTGGTGCATGGGTTGAGACTATAAATTGGAGAAAGGCCAGTTTTGGTGGTAATCAGAAAGGATCCGGCAAGCGTGGATCGGATCAGGTTAATCTCTGGCAAAGGTGTATTTGTTACATGGGAGGACTTCCAAAGTGAAAATTTAAGATTACAAAGCTTGTATGTGCCTGTCAGAATAAAAGGTGAAGATAACAGGTGTAGGGACCTTGGTTTTCAAGAAATATTGAGGCCCTGGCTAAGAAATAAAAGGAGGTGCATAGCTGCTATGGGCAGGTAGGAACAAATGAGGTGCTTATGCAGTATAAGAAATGCAAGAGAACACCTAAGAAGGAAATCAGGAAGGCTAAAAGAAGGCATGAGGTTGTCTAAGCAGACAAGGTGAAGGAGAATCCTAAGGGATTCCACAGGTATGTTAAGAGCCAAAGGATTGCAATGGACAAAATCAGTCCTCTAGAAAATCAGAATGGTAACCCCTGTGTGGAGCCAAAGGAGATGGGGGAGGTCTTAAATGCAGTTTTTGCATCTGCGTTTACTCAGGAACCCAATATGGAGTCTATAGATGTCAGGCAAAATGGTATCAACCTCATGGACTCTATACAGATTGCAGAAGAGGAGGTGTTTGCTGTCTTGAGGCAAATTAGTGTAGATAAGTCCTCAAGGTCTGACAAGGTGTTTCCTCGAACCCTTTAGGAGGCAAGTGCAGAAATTGTTGTGACCCTGGTAGAGATATTTAAATCATCCTTAGAGACAGGTGAGGTGCTGGAGGATTGGAGAATAGCCAATGTTGTTCTGCTGTTTAAGAAAGGCTCTAAAAATAACCAAGGAATTATAGGCAGCCAACCAGAAAAGGCTCCTGTTATTCTTACTCTTTACCTCCTCCCAATCAACCAATGCTCTAACCATGCTTGTACCTTTCTTGTAATACCATGGGCTCTTAACTTGTTAAGCAGCCTTATGTGTGGCATCTTGCCAAGGCCTTCTAAAAATCCAAGGACATAACATCCACTGATTTTCCTTTGTCTATCCAGCTTGTTATTTCTTCAAAGAATTCCAACAGATTTGTCATGCAAGATTTCCCTTGTGGAAACCATGCTCACACATGCCTGCAACCACCCGAAAACCACATCCTTATCAATCAACTCAGAAGAGATCCCAATGGTTCATACTTCTGAACCCCTGCCCCCTCACCAGTTACACAGCCGTGCATTCATTTGTCAAATCATCCTATTCTTACCCTCACTGGCATGTGGCACTGGCAGCGATTCCGAGATTACTATCCAGGAGGCCATGTTACTCAGCTTTCTATCTCGCTCCCTAAAATCTCTCTCGAGGACCTCCTCACTTTTCAGACCTACACCATTGGGGCCAATATGTACAAAGACTTCTGGCTGCTCGCTCTCCCCCTTTAGAATGCTGTGGACCTGATCCAAGACATCCCTGACTGGGCACCTATACCGTGTCTATTCCCCTAGCTATGGACTCTGCTATTATCACCATTGCAGTCCTCTTCACCTCTCTTCTCTTCTGAGTCACGGCACCAAACTCTGTTAGAGACCCAGTTACTGTGACTCCCACTGGGGTCTGTCCCCATCAACAGTATCCAAAGTGATATACCTATTATTGAGAGGAACAGCCACAGGGGTACTCTGCACTGACTGCCCATTTCCCATCCTGCTCCTGGTAGTCACCCAGTTACCTGCCTCCTGCAACTTGGAGTGACAACCTCCCTGTAGCTCCTCTCACTTCCTCAGTCTCCCGTATGAGCCAAATGTCATCGAGCTGCAGCTCCAGTTCCTTAACACATTCTCTGAGGAGCTGCAGCTCGGTGCAACTAGTGCAGATGTGGTTATCCAGGAAGCTGGAGGTCTCCCAGAATTTCTACATCTCACACAAAGAACAAAACACAGCCCCTGGAGCCATCCTCACGGACTAACTGTGTCCTAACAGACGAAGAATGAACATGGTCTCCTGGGGAGGAACAGCTTCCACATTCTCATTCGCATCACCTTGTCTGACCCTTTCCAATATTCTTACCAATGGAAATGTCTTTTCTGTCAAATCTCTTCATTTACAAAAACTCCATCCATGTCACCCTCTCTGGGGTAATGAGCCCCTGCTTTGGCTGACAGTTTGACTTTCTCTGGATAATGCACCTTATCAGCCCCTTACTCATCCCTAGACGCCCATAAACTTCAACCAGCTTCTAACCTGCTTTAAACCTCAGCACTTGTGTGACTGAACTAGAATAAAAATTAACGGAAGCTTGGTGACGATTTCATGCCTCTGACAGATGCATTATCTTACCTTTCCTTCAGCATTGATCATACTGTTCCTGAATTTGTCTTGATCTCTCAAGAAGCTAGATGAAAAATGTAACCGTAACTCGAGTAGTTACTGTTATCTCTCTGGTACCGAGTAGATCTTGAACACCTGCAGAACTTCTTGAACAAGTCAGCAAGGTATGCAGAAATAGCTTAAAGCACATGATGACATCAACTTAAGAACTGGTTCTTGTAGCAGCGATTACAAGTTGCCAAGTTATGAGGAAATGTAAACACTGAGAACTACTGACAAAACAAACTTCATTCTTGCTGTTGTTTAAAGGGCTTCTATTTAAACACATCAGGAATGAGGCAGAGCAGGTGGATAGGACAATGTTTGTGGAACAAGTTTCTCTGAAACTGTGAGCTATGGTAATAATCACCGGCTGTACTGGATCAGACAATAAGTGTTGGAACCACTTCTTTTCATGCTGTATATGAATGATTTAGATGATGGAATAGGTGGCTTTGTTGCCAAGTTTGCAGATGATACAAAGAGTGGTGGAGGGGAGGGTAGTGTCGAGGAAACAGGTAGGCTGCAAAAGAACTTGGACAGATTAGGAGAATGGGCAAGAGAGTGGCAAACGAAATACAATGTTGGAAAATGCATGGTCATGCACCGGTAGAAGAAATAAATGTGCAGACTATTTTCTAGATGGGGAGAAAATCCAAAAATCTGAGTTGCAAAGGGACTTGGGAGTCCTTGGGCAGAACACCCTAAAGGTTAACTTGCAGGTAGAGATGGTGATGAGGAAGCAAATGCAATATTAGTATTCATTTCAGGAGGTCTAGAATACAAGAGCAGGGATATAATGCTGAAGCTTTCTAAGGCACTGGTGAAGCCTCACCTTGAGAATAATGAATAGTTTTGGGCTTCTGATCTCAGAAAAAATGTGCTGGCATTGGAGAGTGTTCAGAGGAGGTTCACAAGGATGATTCCGGGATCAAAACGGTTATCATACGAAGAATGTTTGATATCTCTGGGTGTGTACTCGCTGGAATTTAGAAGGCTGTGGGTATCTCATTGAAACTTTTCAAATGCTGAAAGGCCTAAACAGAGCGGATGTGGAAAGGATGTTTCCCATGGTGGGGGAGTCTAGGACAAGAAGGCACAGCCTCAGGATATAGGAGTTTCCATTTAAAACAGAGATGCAGAGAAATTTCGTTAACCAGAGGGTGGTGAATTTGTGGAATTTATTACCACAGGCAGCTCTGGAGTGGGGCTGAGGAGGGGAAAAAAAGGATCAGCTATGATTGAATGGTGGAGCAGACTCGAAGAGCCAAATGGCCTACTCTGCTTCTTTGCCTGATTGATTATGAGCTGGGCATGGAGCAGTGGTGGGGGATCACTGCTGGTATAGTGATCATAGACAGATTATGGTGTGAAACCAGCATCACTTTGCATATTAGAACAACGGACCATCTTGTGAGCTCTGAGTGCAAACACAACAATATAATTCTTCTCTTGGTATGGTGCCACTGGTAACTTTGTGTATGTTCAAATTCCTGATTAGCATAATAAATCACCAATAACATTCTGATAATACAGATTTTAATAAAATAGAATCTACATCGTAAGAGCCTACAATCTGACTTAGTAAAATAACTGGCTGACTGTTGGAGTTTGTGATCTGCTGTTCAGCGCCTGGTGGTGCATTTTCAGGCTGATTGAGTGATCTGGTGCTTTGCTGTCTTCGAGAGTGTTCCGTGATGCTTCAAGTGAAGCCTGGAAATGGGGCGTGAGCCCATGATCGATTCCATTTCTCGCTGACCTCCCAGGTTAAAGTGCTGAGAAAGATTGCAATAATTAAGGCGGGTGCAGACAATGCGTGGGTGCTCAGCGTGCCTACCAGCCTCTTGCTCGCTGCTCCGAGAGGAAAGTGTCAGTGTGTGACCCTCTCTCTCTCTCACACTGCATTCGAATAATCTCTCTCTCCCTCGTTGCTGTCGGGGGGATGGTACTTCAGCAAGGTTTAGTGGCCACACATTTTAATTCCACATCCCATTCCCATTCTGACATGTCTATCCACGGCCTCCTCTACTGTAAAGATGAAGCCACACTCAGGTTGGAGGAACAACACCTTATCTTCCGTCTGGGTAGCCTCCAACCGGATGGCATGAACATCGACTTCTCTAACTTCCGTTAATGCCCCACCTCCCGCTCGTACCCCATCCGTTATTTATTTTTATACACACATTCTTTCTCTCACTCTCTTTTTTCTCCCTCTGTCCCTCTGACGATACCCCTTGCCCATCCTCTGGGTTCCCCCCCCCCCCGCCCCGTCTTTCTCCCCGGACCTCCTGTCCCATGATCCTCTCATATCCCTTTTGCCAATCACCTGTCCAGCTCTTGGCTCCATCCCTCCCCCTCCTGTCTTCTCCTATCATTTTGGATCTCCCCCTCCCCCTCCCACTTTCAAATCTCTTACTAACTCTTCCTTCAGTTAGTCCTGACGAAGGGTCTCGGCCTGAAACGTCGACTGTACCTCTTCCTAGAGATGCTGCCTGGCCTGCTGCGTTCACCAGTAACTTTGATGTGTGTTGCAAGGTTTAATCAACGTGGTTTGTGGGTTGGACTCTGTAGTTCACGTTATGATGTGTTTCTGGTTTCTGGCTGCTCCTAGTCTGTTGCTATTTCGGGCAATTTTGAATCAGGGCGGCCTGCACATAGTGAACACGGAGCTGAACTGAATATGTCGTTTACGTGATTTGTTTTTTAATATGTGTGTGGAGGGGGTGCTGGCCACCTGTGGGGAAGATGGAACTCAGAGCTGTATACTGTCTACAGAGAAACAGAGAAAATCTACAGCACAATACAGGCCCTTTGGCCCACAAAGCTGCACCAAACATGTATTTACTTTAGAAATTACCTAAGGTTACCCATAGCCCTCTATTTTTCTAAGCTCCAAATACCTATCCAGGAGTCTCTTAAAAGACAACCCTGTCATTATAACACCGTTCCAGAATCTGTCTCCCTATCTGTTCCTCGATGTCCCTGTTACTATTGGTTGGTCTATAAAAAGCACCCAGTAGAGTTATTGACCCCTTCCTATTTCTAACTTCCACCGCAGAGACTCAGTAGACAATCCCTCCATGAGTTCCTCCTTTTCTGCAGCCATGGCATGATCTCTGATCAACAGTGCCATACCCCCACCTCTTTTGCCTCCCTCCCTGTCCTTTCTGTAACATCTAAAACCTGGCACTCTAATTAACCATTGTTGCCCCTCAGCCATCCAAGTCTCTGTGATGGCCACAACATCATAGCTCCAAATACTGATCCACGCTCTAAGCTCATCCGCTTTCAATCTTTTCAATACACACTTTCAAAATAAATGTACTTTTAATCTCTGATTTGCTGAATCAACTGTAAATGTTATCCTATAATCCTTCATTTGCATTCTTGTCTTGATATGCCAAATGGCTCTGGTCCTATGCAGTGCAAAGGGGAGAAATGCTGCTCAAAGTGTTTCCTTGCCTGTGTTGATTAAACACTATTTGTAATCTGTCTTTGCACAGACATTATCTGCAACTATTGCCTTGCTGTACCTTCCACACTCCTCCCTTTTGTTCTGTAAAGGACAACTCAAATCTTATTGAATCTCAACAGCACAGTCTCTGAAACCCTGTGACAGTTTCATCAGGGGCAGTTAACTGTTGGATTGTGATGGAGGTGGCTGCTGTGTGGGCCATCACTGTACAGAGTGCTCTCAGGCAAGATATTAAAGCAAATATCACAACTAGCAGGAATTGGAACAGAGTTCACAGCCTCAGGATAGTGGGATGTCGCTTTAGGACAAAGATGAAGAAGAATTTGTTTAGCCAGAGGGCAGCAAATCTGTAGAATTCATTACAGATGTCTGTGGAGCCCAAGTCATTGGGTATATTTAATGCAGAGGTTTATAAATTCTTGATCATTGAGGGTGTCCAGGGAGAAGGAAAGAGAATGGTGTTGAGAAGGATAATAAATAAGCCATTATCAAATGATGGAGCAGACTCAATGGGCCAAATGGCATATTTCTGCTCTTATGTCTTATGGCCTTCCAGTCTTATGGAGTAAGGCATCGACTCGCAGCAGTTTGGTATCTTGATCAGCAGCCAATTGTAGATCGGAAGTGTGACGTGATGTAACTCACACAGGTTTGCTGAGTGAGTATATAAGGCATCGACTCGTGGCAGTTTGGTGTTTTGAGCAGTGGCCGATTGATGATTGGGATTGATTATCAAGAACAAACTAAAAGAAGGCAGGGCAAGTGGAGCGGCCATTGTTGGAGTGGACAGTGTTAGAGTGGGGATTTTGAGCCTTTAACTCTTTGAGGCATCAATGAGGAGAGACTTGAGCGAGAGAAAGTGAAAAGCTGTAGGTACAGTAGGGATGCCAAGCAGGATAGTTGAATGCTCCACTTGTGGGACGTGGGAAGACGGGAGACGTCCCGTGTCCCTGACAACTGCATCTGTGAGAAGTGCATCCAACTGCAGCTTCTAACATGCCGCTTTAAGGAGTTGGAGCTGGAACTGGGTGAACTCCAGATCAATCGGGATGCTGACGGGTGATAGTTGGGACATATGGAAACGTGGTTACACCCAAGGTGCAGGTCACAGGAAACTGGGTGACTGTCAGGAAGTGGAAAGGTGTTAACCAGCCAGTGCAGAGTACCCTTGTGGCCATTTCCCTCAACAATAAGTATATCACTTTGGATACTGTTGAGGGGGATGGGGGCTATTACCTAGCAGAGGAAATTCACAGCGGTCAGGTCTCTGGCCCCTGAGTCTGGCTCTGTGACTCAGAAGGGAAGGGGGGAGCAAAGAGGTGACTGTGGTGATAGGCAAGTTGTTAGTTAGGGGACAAGAAAGGAGATCTTGTAGACAAGAATGATATGTTGCCTCCGGGGTGCCAGGGCCCAGGACATCTCAGATTGAGTCCTCAGCATTCTTACGTGAGAGGGTGAACAGTCAGAGGTCATCGTCCAGGAAGTAGAAATGACACGGGCAGGAAGAGTGAAAAGGTTCTGCAAAGTGAGTCCAGGGAGTAGGGTGCTACATTAAAGGGCAGGACCTCCAGGGTTGTGATCTCAGGATTGCTACCCATGTAAAGTTCTCATGAGGACAAAAAAGAAGATATTACAATTTAATGTGTGGCTAGAAGTTGGTGTAGGAGGGAGGGCGTAAGATTTTTGGATCATTGGGCTCTCTTCCAGGAAAGGTAAGACCTGTACAGAAGGGATGGTTTGCACTTGAACTGGAGGGGGATGAATATCCAAGTGGGAAAGTTTGCTCGTGCTGCACGGTGGGAGGGGAGCGGGGTGTAAACTAGAGTTGCAGGGGGACAGGAACCAGAGTGCCAGAACAGTTAGTGGAGACGTTATTTGAGAGAGATGGGAACCAGCATTGGGAATGGAAAAAGAGAGGAGCGTTAAGGGATGAATTACCAGACTAGCTTGAATTCCTCGTTCTGATTGTTTGCAAAGACCTGTTCTCCATGCTATTCCTAATTGACAGGGTACAGGTATCCTTTCTAAAACACGTACTTTGCTCAGTGGTCTGAGGGAAGGAATGATTCCTGCTGAATAATGTTTTCACTTTCAACTCTCTGCAGTCTGAATAATGGTTTCACTTTCAATTCTCTGTACACTCTCAGATGAAAAGTTGGCACAACCCTGTCCTATCTGACAAAGGGTGTGACTTGTGAAACCTGTAGTCATTTGGGGAGGGGTGGGTGGGGCATTAATGAACTGACAGGAGGAATGAAGCTTCACAGCAGAGAGAGTTGTTGGATTAAACTGTAGAATAGTTATTTAACTTGATATTTCTTGTAGTTTAACTTTACTATGCTTGGTTAATTTTTGATGTAATCACCAATATATATGTAATAGTTCAACTAATTTTCCAGTAATTACAGTACAGCTGCCTCAACATTTTTCTAGAAACTTCCCAGTTTTAGTAGCGGGTGTCACATTGGTTAAATCTGGCAATCTTAATGGCTAACTGTTACCAATGAAATTTCTGTTATCTCCGTCTGGTATGAGAAGACCATGACTAATTTTTAGTCTTCTCTCCTTCTTCTGTTTCTCTTGACACTTCTTCTTTCCTCTTGTAATATACAATAAAACAGCCATGAGCAACAAATTTTATGCCCCGTTCTTGACTTCTGAAGAACCTTTGCATCGCAACACAGCCAAGAATATTTCTCTGAAGTGTGAGGCAGCAGGGAGAAAGGTGGAATCCTCATCTCCTTGTTTATCTGCACTTGAGGATTCATGGGTTCCATATTTGTTGTTTTTGTTAAGTACCATCAAGTCACCATTGACTCATGGTGACCCTACGGCTGGTTGGCAATGTTGCAATGCTGGCATTTATTTCATCGGGAAGCGAATATAAAAACAAGGAGATAAAGTTGAAGCTTCCTAAGATACCAGTCAGTTCACACTTGGAGTACTGTCAACAGTTTTGGGCCCAATATCTCAGAAAGGATGTATTGGAGAGAGTCCGCAGGAGGTTCACAAGGATGAATGTGGGAATGAAAGGGTTTACATACGAGGAGCATTTGGCAACTTTGGGCCTATACTTACTGCAACTTAGAAGAATGTGTGGGAATCTCGTGGAAATCTATCGTGTGGTGAAAGGACTAAATAAGGTGGATATGGAGAGGATGTTTCCTGTGGTGGAGGTATCCAGAACTAGAGGGCACAGCCTCAAAACTGAGGGGCGACCTTTAAGAACAGAAGTAAGGAACAAGTATTTTACCCCAAGTGTGGTGAATCTGTTGAATGCTCTGCCACAGGCTGCAGTGGAGGCCAAGTCCGTGGGTATATTTAAAACAAAATTTGATGGATTCCTGATTGGTCGGGCATGAAGGGATATGGTGAGGAGGAAGGTGTATGGGGTGGATGGGGTCCAGGTCAGCCATGATGAAATGGCGGAGTGGACCCATGGGCTGATTGGCCCAATTCTGCTCCTATGTCTTATGGTCTTATGGAATTTGAAGCTGCTCACCCTTTCGTTCCTGACTGCTCGATGAGGATTATTAGATACATAAAAAACCTACAGCACAATACAGGCCCTTTGGCCCACAAAGTTGTGCTGAACATGTCCCAACCTTAGAGATTACTAGGCTTACCTATAGCCCTCTATTTTGTTAAGCTCCATGTACCTATCCAAAAGTCTCTTAAAAGACCCTATGGTATCCGCCTCCACCACCATTGCCGGCAGCCCATTCCACGCACTCACCACTCGCTGAGTAAAAAACTTACCATATAACCATATAACAATTGCAGCACAGAAACAGGCCATCTCAGCCCTTCTAGTCTGTGCCGAACTCTTACTCTCACCTAGTCCCACCGACCTGCACTCAGCCCATAACCCTCCATTCCTTTCCTGTCCATATAGCTGTCCAATTTAACTTTAAACGACAACATCGAACCTGCCTCAACCACTTCTGCTGGAAGCTCATTCCACACAGCTACCACTCTCTGAATAAAGAAGTTTCCCCTCATGTTACCCCTAAACATTTGCCCTTTAACTCTCAACTCATGTCCTCTTGTTTGAATCTCCCCCATTCTCAATGGAAAAAGCCTATCCACGTCAACTCTATCTATCCCCCTCATAATTTTAAATACCTCTGTCAAGTCCCCCCTCAACCTTCTACATTCCAAAGAATAAAGACCCAACTTGTTCAACCTTTCTCTGTAACTCAGGTGATGAAACCCAGGTAACATTCTAGTAAATCTTCTCTTTACTCCCTCTATTTTGTTGACATCTTTCCTATAATTCGGTGACCAAAACTGTACACAGTACTCCAAATTTGGCCTCACCAATGCCTTGTACAATTTCAACATTACATCCCAACTCCTATACTCAATGCTCTGATTTATAAAGGCCAGCGAACCAGAAGCTTTCTTCACCACCCTATCCATATGAGATTCCACCTTCAGGGAGCTATGCACCATTATTCCTAAATCCCTCTGTTCTACTGCATTCTTCAATGCCCTACCATTTACCATGTATGTCCTATTTTGATTAGTCCTACCAAAATGTAGCACCTCACATTTATCAGCATTAAACTCCATCTGCCATCCTTCAGCCCACTCTTCTAACTGGCCTAAATCTCTCTGCAAGCTTTGAAAACCTACTTCATTATCCACAACTTCACCTATCTTAGTATCATCTGCATACTTACTCATCCAATTTACCACCCCATCGTCCAGATCATTAATGTATATGACAAATAACATTGGACCCAGTACAGATCCCTGAAGCACACCACTAGTCACCGGCCTCCAATCTGACAAACAGTTATCCACCACCACTCTCTGGTGTCTCCCATCCAGCCACTACTGAATCCATTTTACTATTCCAATATTAATACCTAACGATTGAACCTTCCTAACCAACCTTCCGTGTGGGACCTTGTCAAAGGCCTTACTGAAGTCCATATAGACAACATCCACCGCTTTACCCTCGTCAGCTTTCCTAGTAACCTCTTCAAAAAATTCAATAAGATTTGTCACACATGACCTTCCATGCACAAATCCATGTTGACTGTTCCTAATCAGACCCTGTCTATCCAGATAATTATATATACCATCTCTAAGAATACTTTCCATCAATTTACCCACCACTGACGTCAAACTCACAGGCCGATAATTGCTAGGTTTACTCTTAGAACTCTTTTTAAGCAATGGAACAACATGAGCAATATGCCAATCTTCCGGCACCATCCCCGTTTCTAATGACATTTGAAATATTTCTGTCAGAGCCCCTGCTATTTCCACACTAACTTCCCTCAAGATCCTAGGGATGATCCTGTCAGGACCCGGAGAATTATCCACTTTTATATTCCTTAAAAGCTCCAGTACTTCCTCTTCTTTAATCATCAAAGTTTCCATAACTTCCCTTCCTGTTTCCTTTATCTCACACAATTCAATATCCTTCTCCTTAGTGAATACCGAAGAAAAGAAATTGTTCAGAATTTCCCCCATCTCTTTTGGCTCCACACATAGCTGTCCACTCTGATTCTCTTCGGGACCAACTTTATCCCTCACTATCCTTTTGCTATTAACATAACGGTAAAATCCCTTGGGACTTATTTTCACTTTACTTGCCAAAGCAACCTCATATCTTCTTTTAGCTTTTCTAATTTATTTCTTAAGATTCTTTTTACATTCTTCATATTTCTCAAGCACCTCATTTACTCCATGCTGCCTATATTTATCGGGAGAAGATGGCAGTGCGAGGACAGTGCGCGCGGCCTCTTCAGTGATGAATATCTGTTATCTGTCAAGTAGGGGACCGTGCACAATTCTGATTTGATGGAGACAGACGTGAGTGCAAAGCAGAACATCTGGAAAATTTCTGAAATGTCTGCTTTGCTACTGCTGCTACTGCGTGGTAATCGGAATCTCTGGAGCTGAAGGCCTCGAAATCCTCGGTTTTGCGTGTTTCAGTGGCCGGGGAGAGGTCGAAGGCGCTCGGCAGAGGATGGCATTCGGGAGGCTGTATCGGAGAGGCTGCTCAGAAGCTTGGAGTTTTCGGACGGATGGACTCAGGGTCGGCCGTGGTCGGCTGCTTCCAAGGTATCGGGAAGTTGACAGTGCCTGGAGGTTTATGGCAGAGAGTTTCTCCCTTTTGCTGCTGCTATCGGGGACTCGGAAGTCGATCGACTCGGGGACTTTGAGACTTTTTTTACTGTGCCTGTGGACTGTTCTTCATCAAATTATGGTATTGCTTTGCAATGCTGTAACTATATGGTATAATTATGTGGATCTGTCAGTGTTAGTCTTTGGTTTGTCCTGTTTTCTGTGATATCACTCTGGAGAAACATTGTATCATTTCTTAATCATTTGTAGGTATCTCTCTTTTTCTGAACCAAGTTTCCAATATCCCTTGAAAACCATGGCTCTCTCAAACTTTTAACCTCTCCTTTCAACCTAACAGGAACATAAAGATTCTGTACTCTCAAAATTTCACCTTTAAATGACTTCTATTTCTCTATTACATTCTTCCCATAAACAAATTGTCCCAATTCACTCCTTCTAAATCCTTTCGCATCTCCTCAAAGTTAGCCCTTCTTCAATCAAAAATCTCAACCCTGGGTCCAGACCTATCTTTCTCCATAATTATATTGAAACTAATAGCATTGTGATCACTAGACCCGAAGTGCTCCCCAACACAAACCTCCGTCACCTGACCTATCTCATTCCCTAACAGGAGATCCAACACTGCCCCTTCTCTAGTTGGTACCTTTATGTATTGCTGCCAAAGACTATCCTGCACACATTTTACAAACTCCAAACCATCCAGCCCTTTTACAGTATGGGCTTCCCAGTCTATGTGTGGAAAATTAAAATCTCCCACAATCACAACTTTGTGCTTACTACAAATATCTGCTATCTCCTTACAAATTTGCTCCTCCAATTCACGCTCCCCATTTGGTGGTCTATAATACACCCCCATAAGAGTTACTACACCTTTCCCATTCTTCAATTCCACCCAATTAGCCTCCCTAGATGAGTCCTCTAATCTATCCTGCCAGAGCACCGCTGTAATATTTTCTCTGACAAGCAGTGCAACACCTCCCCTTCTTGTCCCTCCGATTCTATCACACCTGAAGCAATTAAATCCAGGAATATACACCTGACATCTCCTCTGTACCTCCTCCCCAGCACCTTAAACCTGTGTCCTCTTGTGGCAGCCATTTCAGCCCTGGGGAAAAAACCTCTGACTATCCACACGATCAATGCCTCTTATCATCTTATACACCTCTGTCAGGTCACCCCTCATCATCCATCGCTCCAAGGAGAAAAGGCCGTGTTCACTCAAGCTATTCTCATCAGGCATGCTCTCCAGTCCAGGCAACATCTTTGTAATCTCCTCTGCACCCTTTCTATGGCTTCCACATTCTTTCTGTAGTGAGGTGACCAGAACTGAGCACAGTACTCCAAGTGGGGTCTGACCAGGGTCCTATATAGCCTCAGTATTACCTCTTGGCTCTTAAATTCAATTCCACGAATGATGAAGGCCAATATACCGTATGGCTTCTTAACCACAGAGTCAACCTGCACAGCTGCTTTGAGCGTCCTATGGACTCGGACTCGAAGATCCCTCTGATCCTCCACACTGCCAAGAGTCTTACCATTAATACTATATCCTGCCATCATATTTGACCTACCAAAATGAACCACTTCACACTTATCTGGGTTGAACTTCATCTGCCACTTCTCAGCCCAGTTTTGCATCCTATCAATGTTCGGCTGTAACCTCTGACAACCCTCCACACTATTCACAACACACCCAACCTTTGTGTCATCATCAAACTTGCTAACCCACCCCTCCACTTCCTCATCCAGGTCATTTATAAAAATCATGAAGAGTAAGGGTCCCATAACAGATCCCTGAGGCACACCACTGGTCACCGACCTCCATGCAGGATATGATCCATCTACAACCACTCTTTGTGTTCTGTGGGCTAGCCAGTTCTGGATCTACAAAGCAATGTCCCTTTGGATCCCATGCCTCCTTACTCTCTCAAAAAGCCTTGCATGGGGTACCTTATCAAATGCCTTGCTGAAATCCATATGCACTACATCTACTGCTCTTCCTTCATCAATGTGTTTAGTCACATCCTCAAAAAATTCACTCAGGCTCGTAAGGCACAACCTGCCCCTGACAAAGCCATACTGACTATTCCTAATGATATTATACCTCTCCAAATGTTGATAGATCCTGCCTCTCAGGATCTTCTCCATCAACTTACCAACCACTGAAGTAAGACTCACTGGTCTATAATTTCCTGGGCTATCAGTACTCCCTTGCTTGAATAAGGGAACAACATCTGCAAACCTCCAATTCTCCTAACCTCTCCCGTCCTCATTGATGATGTAAAGATTATCGCCAGAGGCTCAGCAATCTCCTCCCTTGCCTCCCACAGTAGCCTTGGGTACATCTCATCCGGTCCCCGTGACTTATCCAACTTGATGCTTACCAAAAGCTCCATCACATCCTCTTTCGTAATATCTACATGCTCAAGCTTTTCAGTCTGATGCAAGTCATCACTATATCACCCAGATCCTTTTCTAAAGTGAATACTGAAGTAAAGTATTCATTAAGTACCTCTGCTAATTCCTCCGGTTCCATACACACATTCCCACTGTCACACTTGATAGGTCCTATTCTTTCACGTCTTATCCTCTTGCTCTTCACATACTTGTAGAATGCCTTGGGGTTTTCCTTAATCCTGCCCACCAAGACCTTCTCATGGCCCCTTATGGCTCTCCTAATTTCCTTCTTAAGCTCCTTCCTGTTAGCCTTTTCATCTTCTAGATCTCTAACATTGCCTGTGCCTTCCCACTCCTGAGGTCCATATTCAATTCGGTTGTATGTAGAAAGAGTCTTGGCAGATGGTATATAAATGGTCTACATAGGCCAGTTAACAACACCCCTCCACTCCTTTGGTTTAACCAAAAATTCCACTGCTGACCACCCAATAAGAACTGGACTATCCCTTCCTAATGTTCACATTCAATTAGATCGCAGTCTTGCGTGTATGGATGTACAGAAAGTCTAGGCAGGTGGTACAAATAGGGTACTGTGTAGGCCAGATAACAACACCATTCCACATCATTGGTTGAAGCTGAAGGTCCCATTTTAGAATGAAGGAGATAAGTATCACTAATGTGATTTGGAGAGTCATGAGTGATATAGACATTGCTCCTCCTGTTACTCAAATCAAGTCCCAGCTCACCTGGTTGCAGTAGAAGACTTCACTCTGCTCCTCAACCTCAGGGCTGGGGATTTATGCAATGTGTTCTAAGAAGGTTGATACCATCCTTCAAAGCATTTTCATTTACAAAAGTCATTTCTGTGCACAGTGCAGTTTCATACGCCCTTTACAACTCTGGTCTGGTTATCAAAGTAGAAAACAGAATCAAACTCTGTACATTTCAGGAGTATATTCAATAGCAACCCACCTTCTCAATGTATGGAGGCCTATGAAGCACAACCAACAACCTCTCTGGTTAGATGATAACACATTAATCTGTGAAAACTAAACTGACAAGTGTGTTAGTGTCATGATGCTTAGAATACACTAAACTTATCACAAGCAGTAATCAAAAAGTTTAGTTAGTCAGTCCTTGTCAAAAAGGGTTTTCTGGCCATTGGTTCTCTGCTTTGTGACACTGTTTTCTTAATGTGTGATGTGTGGATCCTCATCGGCTTCACTTGCACCTTCAGAGCAATGTACCTAGTTAGCTGTACTTAAAATGGGCCTTTCCACCAAGGCTCAAGGCAATGGTTTCGTCAGTTCGATCTCACCAGTATCCCATCTCCGGGCTGGTAGGTGTGACTCTCTAAAGCCAGTACAATCTTCTGGCCTTCAATACCTGTTAATGAAAACCTTTGAGTGTGTATCAGAGCCACACAATACAGCAACATGTTTTCACTCATGGTATGGATGTCATCTGTTTAACCCAGAGGGGAGGAGCAACTGGTAAGAGCATGAGGCATCCCAATACTTTCTCATTCACGGATAGGCCTGTCACATGACTGGGAGCACAGCACGTAGTCATGAGAACCAAATTCCACTGTACTGCTGTCACAAAGCAACAACATTCATGATGTTTACAAGAGAATAAACTTGAGTGTTTCCTTGAATGATGACAGTTTCTTGTTGGACTGTACTCTTGTGGTCAGTAGTAATTGGAACAGGAGTAGTCCATTTGGACCCTCAAACCTCATGATTGATCCGATTTTGGCCTCAGCCCCTTCACTTTCCACCCTGAGGCCAAAATCTATCTGAGCCTTGAATCTATTGAATGGCCAATTCCACAGGTCTCCAGGTAAAAAGTTCCAGAGATCCAGAAACCTCAGGGGGTGAAACAGTCCAGTTCACCGTCTTTAGAAGTAATTCACTTAATCTGACTGATTGTGTTAAATGACTCTGTCATCACTGCTACAACACAAGAACTGTACCAACAAAGTTACACACAATAAGATAGTGATCAGATTAAACGCAACTCTATTGATATTCCACAGTCATTAACTGTATTCCATAAGATTCAAGAAACAGGCAAAACATTAAAATATTGCACTGTTGACAAAGAAACCCCAATTAAAGGGTAAATGACTATATACGAAACAAGAGAAAATCTGCTGATACTGAAAATCCAAGCAACACACACAAAATGCCAGAGGAACCCAGCGGGCCAGGCAACATCTATGGAAAAAAGTAAAATCAACATTTGGGCACGAAACCCTGTTGAAGGTACATTTTTACAATGATCATATAACTTCGCTCATCTTAAACAGGGCTGACAGAGCCATGTGACCCAAAGTCAAATGTCCACTATCCAAAGTAAATTCAAATCAAAGTAAATTTATTTTCAAAGTCCCTATATGCCATTCTCATGAGATTCATTGACCAGCAAAGACTCCTCAAAGTGAGTCCCGAGGTTATATTTTCAGTTCAGTGTTGGATAACTTCACTCACCCTACCTCTGAACTGATTCCAAAACCTATGGACTCCCTTTCAAAGACTCTTACTCGTGCTCTCGACATTTACTATTATTGTTTTGTTTTCTTTTGTGTAGTTGCAGTACTTGTTGTCTTTTTCGCACAGGTTGTTTGTCAGCCTTTGCTGTATGCAGATTTTCATTGATTCTACTGTGTTTCTTCATCTTGACTGTGACTCTCTGCAAGAAAGTGATTCTGAAATGAAGAAAAAATATAAGGAAAAGGAGTGAAGTGACAATTACAGAAAACTTATATGTTCATACTACACTGAAATACCCCAAATGGGCATTTTTTGCAGTATTACATCCTGTGCCCCACCAGAGATAATACCCTCCCACTTCCCACAATAAATTGTGCAAACAGAATGGCAGAATCCATCCCCATCCCCATCCCCGCCCCTCCCCCTCCCCTCCCCCTCCTCCTCCCCTTCCCCATCCCACTCCCCCCTCCCTCCGCCTCCCTCCTCATCCCTCTCCCCCTCCTCCTCTCCCCCACCCCCTCCCTCTTCTCATATTTACTCATATTTACACAATAGAATTGAATTCACCGAGACGATTTGGGATCGGGCACGGGGAGTGATAATAACTTCAGGTCTCCACTAAATGTCAACAGGGTCATGGACAGCATAAACAGAGACATTACCAGCTCCTCAGTGATTGATTGTATACCACAATGTACTTGCATTGTCTACAAACCTGACCTGTTATTATTCAGACCACCCACAACATTCTTGTGTTGGCCAATCTGCACATTCTTCTTTCTCCCACATGCTTTGCCAAAGCAACTAAATGAACTTCCATGTGAATCTGGGAAAGGATGGAATGGGGAGTGGTTGTCCAACGTTAATACCCATCAGGAATTATTAGTGGGGACCCCAGGTTTCCTAGTTGCAAGTCAATCACAGAATTAGTTCTGTCCTTCCAATTCCCCACATCCATGAAATTCACAAAAGCCCAAAATGTCTTTCATCTCTTAACTGTGGATTTACATTGGCAAGAGTCATTTCTGTGCACAGTGCAGTCTCATACTCCCTTCACAGCTCTAGTCTTCTTATCAAAGAAGTATACAGAATCAAAATCAGTACAATTCAGGGATATATTCATTGGCAACCCACCTTTTCAATGTATATAGGCCCTCGAGAGCACACCCAACAACCTCACCAGTTGATATGTGGCACAGTGATACCCTAGACAAAGAAAAGTGAAGTTTGTTAATATCATCTGTGCTTAGGCAGGAAGCAGAAACACTGAATATACAAAGATTATTGGAAGCAGTAATAATCAAACAATTCAGATAGTCAGTACTTGTCATCAGGTTTTTCTGGCAAATGGCTTCTTGGTTTGGTGGTACCACTGGCTTGACGTATGATGTGTGGATCCATATCAGCTTCGTTTAGACCTTCAGAGCAATATATCTAGTTAACATCACTTGAAATGGGTCTTCCCACCGAGACTTGAGACAATTCTTTCGTTGGCAGGATCTCACCAGCACCCCCTCTCCTTCCTGGTAGGTCTGACACTCTCTAGCGAGCACGATCTCCTGGACTTCAAGTACCTATTGATGGGAAACCTTTAATGGTTTGTATCAGTGTCACACAATGCAGCAACATGCTTTCACTCATGGTATGGAGGTCATGTGCTTAACCCAGAGGGGAGAAGCAACTGGTAAGAACATGGTACTATCACACATGGATTTAGGCCTGTTACGCAGTTTGGAGCACAGTGCATTCTGATGAGAGCCAGTGGAAGCCCCGCTGGCCACTTCAATCCAGTTTCCTCCAACAGTTTAGTCAACTTGTCTTTCAGGGTTCCATTCTGACTTTCAACTTCATTAGTAGATTGTGGGTGGTAAGGATAGGTGAAGTGATGCTTACCCTGCAAGACCTTTGTCAATTGCCTGTGCAGTGTGGCCATTATCATTTGAGGTCTACTCAGGGATTCCAAACGATAGATGAAATTCTCATGAGTAAAGGTTAGCAACACTTAAAGCATAATTTCTACTAGTTCGATAATTTCAACGATTTGTCCACCACACATCCACAGATTGTGAAGTGGCCATGGCGATAGAAAACCTTTAACATCCTGTCCCAAGTCCAGCTTCCCTTCAGGAACTGATACCGGAACAGGGATAAAAGACCTTTTTTGAGAAGATGGTAGTCTGTTTCCAATTATCAGAACTAACAGTAAATGCCTAAACAAATATGACTAATAGCAAGGTATGCTGAAAGTGTGGAAAGCACATGACAAAACCAACTTAAGAACTGGTTGATGTTGCAACCAGTAAAAGTTGTCAAGGTAAACACTGAGAACTACTTACAAGACAAACTTCATTCCTGCTTGTGTTTAAAGGGCTTCCAATTTAAACCCATATAGGAATGAGGCAGAACAGGAAAATGTTTTCCATGATAGCGTGCCATAAGAAATAGAACGAACACGTAGCTATGGTAATGAGCTCTGTGAGTGCAGGATTGCAAATTAATAGTCAGAGGAACTCAGCAGGTCAGGCAGCATCAAGTTCAAGTTCAGATTTATTGTCCTTCGACCATAGACAAGTCTACCACCGAATCCAGACCAAGGTGCTCAACACAGTACGTATAACTCACACGCAACACATAAGGTAATATTAGCACAAATAAATTAACAATTAATAAGGTGTATTTATGACACATGCCAAAAATATAACACTACTGGTGCTTCGTACGTGATGTGGTCTGGGTGGTGACAGGGAGGTCAGGAGTCTGACAGACTGGTGGAAGAAGCAGTTTCCCATCCAACAGTCAATGTCAATATGACACCTCCTGCCTGATGGTAGGTGGTCAAAGAGTTTCTTGGAAGGATGGGAGGAATATATATGCTGCGCTCCTGATAAATATCTTGGATATCTAAAATTAATGAATATTTGTGGACCTAATTAACAGTCAGAGAGCAGAAGAAACCTTTCTTCGTCATGCAGAGGTCTGAGCGTAAATATTTTGTGAACAGAACAAAGACGAACACAGGGCTGGGCTTGGGGCAGTTATGAGAAATCAGTAGTGTTGCGAAACTGAGCACATTGGCAGAGCAGGGAAGGGTCAGCTCAGGAGTTTTGTACTGAATGCAAAGACAACAATAGGTTTTCCCTCTTGGTATGATTGCCAATACAACTGAAATATCCACCCATGCTGAGTCAAGCGAGAGAGCATCAGAGACAGAAGTGACACACACCACTTTAACAAGTGACAAAGGGTGAGTGAACAATGGTGCACGAGTACGTTGATGAACTAATGGACCAATAAATATGTGTCCCGTGAAGCTTCAAGTACAGTTGAGCACAGAGATGAGGATTCCACCTTTCTTTCCGCTGCCCGTGTTTCATCGAAATTTTCTTGCTATGTTGGACCCTGAAGTTTCTGCGATTGAACAGTTCTTTAGAAGTCAAGAATAAGGCATAAGAATTATTGCTTATGGCTGTTTTATTGAGTGTTACAAGAGCAAAGAAAAAGAAGGAGAAGCTTTGAGACAAAAAGAGACCAGTCTAAAAATAAGTCATGGTCTTCTCAGACCATACTGAGTTAACAGAAACTCTATTGATCCCAGTTAACCAATAAGATAGCCAGATTAAAGTAATGTGACACTGTTCTGACTGTCATCAAAGTCATCAGAGAGACAATAAAGCTGCTGATAAAGAAATCTTTCTTCATTACAGGAAGCAGGCATTCTTTTGGAAACGCTCAAAGTAGAGCCTGTCAAATCCAAAAGTACATCAATGTAATCAAGGGCTAGATCCTCCAGATGTTTCTCATAACTACTTCTTTCACTTCTCTTAAGTCTTCTCTTTTTTTGAAACGTGTTTCTGCCACTGTTGGAGTCTGTATCCTATATTTTGGTGGAGTGTTTTTGGGCCTATTAGGTGATCCGGTGCTTTGCCGTCTCTGAGAGGATTCCGCGAGGCTTCAAGCGAAATGTGTGGCCTCAAGGCCAAGAAGCCTGGAGATGGGCACAAGCCCAAGGTCGGCTCCATTTCTCAACAATATTGCAGATTAAAACACTGAGAAATCATCGAGGTGAGAATGGAAGGCAAGCAGGTGTTCAGCACGATCTACCAGCCTCTCTCTCTCTCTAAGGAAATTCCTGTCTTCAAAATGGTCTTTCTCCATCAAAACTATTGGAGGATAGTGCCGGGCCTCTGGATTTTGGACAAGATTTAATCACTGCAGTTTGTACTTCTGGTCACATGGACCAGATGGTGAGCACCACAGGGTTTTGAAAGAGATGACTGAAGAGATTGGGGAGGCATTAGTAATGGTATTTCAATTGATGGGAAGATGTTGGAGTCGATCCTTAAGGATGTGGCTTTGGGGTAGTTGGAGGCATGTGATAAAATAGGCTGTAGTTGGCTTGGTTTCCTCAAGGGAAAATCTTGTCTGACAAATCTGTTAGAATTCTTTGAAGAAATAACAAGCAGGATAGACAAAGGAGAGTTGAATTGAATTGAATTGACTTTCTTCACATACACATGAAGTAAAAATCTTTATGTTACTTCTCCATCTAAATGTGTCATGTGCAATCATAGTAATTTATAATAATTTGTAATAAATAGAACATTCAATGTAATATAGAGTACACTCAAATCTACGTGAGTTCATCAGTCTGATGGCCTGGTGGAAGAATCTGTCCTGGAGCCTGTTGGTACTGGGTTTTATGCTGCTGTACTGTTTCCTGGATGGTAGCAGCTGGAATAGATTGTGGTTGGGATGACGTGGGTCCCCAGTGACCCTAAGGGCCCTTTTTACACACCAGTCCTTGTAAATGTCCTGAATCATGGGAAGTTCACAACTACAGATGTGCTGGGCTGTCCGCACCACTCTCTGCAGAGTCCTGCGATTAGGGGAGGTACAGTTCCCATACCAGGCAGTGATGCAGCCAGTCAGGATGCTCTCAATTGTGCCCCTGTAGAAAGTTTTTAGGATCTGGGGACCCATATCAAACTTCCTCAACCGTCTGAGGTGAAAGAGTCGCGGTTGTGCCTTTTACACCACACAGCTGGTGTGTACAGACCACGTGAGGTCCTCGGTGATGTGGATGCCAAGGAACTTGAAGCTGGTTATCCTCTCAACCCCAGATCCATTGATGTCAATAAGGGTTAGCCCATCTCCACTCCTGTAATCCACAACCAGCTGTTGATGTATAATTGGATTTTCTGAAGGCCTTTGACAAGATGGCACACATGAGGCTGCCGATAGTATTACAGGGAAAATTCTAGCATGCATAAAGCAGTGGCTGATTGGGTGGAGGCAAAGAGTGGGAATAAAGTGAGGCTTTTCTGGTTGGCTGCTGGTGACTAGTGGTGTTCAACAGGGGTCTATGTTGGGAACAATTCTTTTAACATTACATGTTAAAACTGCCCAGTGGATTATCAGCACCCAATTGCCCACCATTGAGAACATCTACCATAAATGCAACCTGGGCAAGAGGAAAAGCATTATCAAGGATGCATCTCACCCCAACCATGGACATTTCACTCTCCTGCCATCCGGTAGGTGCTACAGGAGCCTCCGCTCCCGTACCAGCAGGCACAGGAAGAGCATCTTCCCTGAGGCTGTGACCCTGCTGAACCTCACATCTCAGCGCTAAGCAGTACTGCACCCACATTGTTCTGTCTCAGTACTTTTATATTTGTGTGCTGTAGCACTTACTTTTTATTCGCAGTTATTTTGTAAATAATACTATTCTTTTACACTTTTGGTTAGATGCTAATTGCATTTCATTGGCTTTGTATCTGTAGTTGGCACAATGACAATAAAGTTGAATCTAATCTAATCTTAAACAGTTGGATGAGAAAGTAGAGACGTTACAAAAGGATTTGGACAGATTAGGAGAATGGGCAAAGGAATGGCAGATGGTATACAATGTCAGGAAGTGGAAAGTCATGCACTTTGGTAGAAGAAATGAAAGGGTTGACTATTTTCTAAATGGAGAGAAAATACTAAAATCTGAGGTGCAAAGGGATTTATTTGGGAGCCCTTGTTCAGGATTCCCTGAAAATTAATTTACAGTTTGAGTCTGTGGCGAAGACGACCAATGCAATTTTAGCATAAATTTCAAGAAAACTAGAACATAAAAGCAAGAATGTAATTTTGAGATTTTATAAAGCACTGGTGAAGCCTCACTTCGAGCATTGTGAGCAGGTTTAGCCCCCTTCCTGTAGAAAAGATGTGCTGAAAATGGAGAGGGTTCAAAGGAGGTTCAGGAAAATGATTCCAGGATTGAATGGCTTGTCACATGAAGAGTGTTTGATGGCTCTGGTCCTGTATTTCCTGGAATTCAGAAAAATGAGGGGTGACCTCATTAAAACCTATCACATAGTGAAAGGACTTTATAGAGTGGATGTGGAGAGACTGTTACCTATGGTGGGAGAGTCTGGGACCAGAAGACACAACCTCAGACTGGAGGGGAATCCTTTTTGAATGGACATGAGGAGGAATTTCTTGGCAGCTGTGAAGGTTGTATGTATATTTAAGGCACAGGTTGATAGATTCTTGATTGGTCAGGGCATGAGGGGATATGGGGAGAAGTCAAGAGATTGGGGTTGAGAGAGAAAATGGATCTGCCATAATGGAGTGGCAGAGCAGAATTGACGGGCCAAATGGCCTAATTCTGCTCCTATATCTTCTGGTCTTATATATATACTTCAATAATGAATTGACATTGACTCTGAATTTACTTTGGACAGCAGGAAACATTTTTGTGACATTTGACCTTGGATCACATGGCTCCATCAGCCCGTTTCAGAGGTTTCTCCTGGAGTGAGGTTTCATAATCATTGAGCTGTTAATTGTGTTTTCTTTGCCATAGTGCTATATTTAATGTTTTGTTTTTTTTTCTTGAATTATCTGGAGACACAGTTAATAACTGTGGCATATCAATAAAGTTGGGCTTGTGTGATCAATACCTTATTGTGTGTAACTTTGTTGGTACAGTTCTGGCATTGTAACAGTGGCAAGTAAATGTCACTTAACACAGTCAGTCAGATCAAGTAATTAGAAAAGTGAACAATCTCATGCTCTGAGATCTCCTGGATCTCTGGAACATCGAATAACCTCAGTGGCCACTTTATTAGGTACCCCCTGTACCTTATAAAATGGCCACTGAGTGTATGTTTGTGGCCTTCTGATGCTTCCCAACCACCTAAAGGGTTGATGCATTGTGCGTTCAGAGATGCTCTTCTGCACACCATGGTTATGACACGTGGTTATTTGAGTTACTGGTGCTTCCCTGTCCATTCACCTCTGACCTCTTAACAAGGTGTTTTTACCCACAGATCTGCCACTCATTGGATATTTTTTGTTCTTCTCACCATTCTCTATAAACTCTGGAGATTGTTATTCGTGACAATTTCAAGAGATCAACAGTTTCTGAGATAATCTATCCCGTCTGGCACCAACAATAATTCCATGGTCAAAGTCATTTAGGTCACATTCTTCCCCATCCTGATGTCTGGTCTGAACAACAACTTAACCTCCTGAAACTGATCCAATCACAAACAAGAGAAAATCTGCAGGTGCCGGAGTTCTAAGCAACACAAAATGCTGGAGGAACTCAGCAAGTTTTCCTGTGTTACATCGGTGACTTCATTGGTGCTGCTTCCTGCACCCATTCGGAGATTGTCGACTTCATCAACTTTGCTTCCAACTTCCATCCTGCCCTCAAATTTACCTGGTCCGTTTCTGACATCTCCCTCCCCTTTCTCGATCTCTTTGTCTCTATCTCTGGAGACAGCTTATCTACTAATGTCTATTATAAACCCACAGACACTCACAACTACCTGGACTATACCTCTTCCCACCCTGTTACTTGTAAAAATGACATCCCCTTCCCTCACTTCCTCAGTCTCCACCGCATCTGCTCTCAGGATGAGGCTTTCATTCTAGAACGAAGCAGATGTCCTACTTCTTCAAAGAAAGGGGCTTCCCTTCCTCCCTCATCAACGCTGTCCTCACCTGCAACTCTTCAATTTCGCATACATCTGCCCTCACCTCATTCTCCCATGACCCCACCAGGCATAGGGTTCCTCTTGTCCTTACCTTCTACCCCACCAACCTCCACGTCCAGCACATAATTCTCCGTAACTTCTGCCATCTCCGATGGGATCCCGCCACCAAGCACATCATTCCCTCCCCCCTCACTTTCTGCTTTCCACAGGGATCACTCCGTGCCAATCTCTCTTGTTCATTCATTCCTCCCCACTGATTTTCCTCCTGGCACGTATCCTTGCAAGCGGAACAAGTGCTACACTTTCTCCCTCACTAGCATTCGAGGCTGAAAACAGTCCTTTCAAGTGCGGTGACACTTCTCCTGTGAGTCTGTTGCGGTTATAAGACCAAAAGACAAAGGAACAGAAGTCAGCCATTCGGCCCATCGAGTCTGCTCCGCCATTCTCCCATTTAGTCCCACTCCCCCGCCTTCTCAGCATAACCTTTGATGCCCTGGCTACTCAGATACCTATCAATCTCTGCCTTAAATACACACAATGACTTGGCCTCCATTGCCACCCATGGCAACAAATGCCATAGATTCACCACTCTGTGGCTAAAAAAATTTCTTCGCTTCTCTGTTCTGAATGGGCGCCCTTCAATCCTTAAGTCATGTCCTCTCGTACTAGACTCCCCCATCATGGGAAACAACTTTGCCACACCCACTCTGTCCATGCCTTTCAACATTCGAAATGTTTCTGTGAGGTCCCCCCCCATTCTTCTAAACTCCAAGGAATGCAGTCCAAGAGCGGACAAACGTTCCTCATATGTTAACCCTCCCATTCTCGGAATCATTCTAGTGAATCTTCTCTGTATCCTCTTCAACATCAGCATATCCTTTCTTAAATAAGGAGACCAAAACTGCCCACAGTACTGCAAGTGAGGTCTCACCCGCACCTTATAGAGCCTCAACATCACATCCCTGCTCCTATACTCTATTCCTCTAGAAATGAATGCCAACATTGCATTTGCCTTCTTCACCACCGACTCAACCTGAGGTTAACCTTAAGGGTATCCCGCACAAGGATTCCCAAGTCCTGTTGCATCTCAGAACTTTGAATTCTCTCCCTATTTAAATAATAGTCTGCCAGTTTATTTCTTCTGCCAAAGTGCATAACCATACACTTTCCAACATTGTATTTCATTTGCCACTTCCTTGCCCATTCTTCCAATCTATTCAAGTCTCTCTGCAGACTCTGTTTCCTCAGCACTACTGGCCCCTCCACCTATCTTCGTATCATCAGCAAACTTAGCCACAAAGCCATCTATTCCATAATCCAAATCGTTGATCTACAACGTAAAAAGAAGCGGCCCCAACACGGATCCCTGTGGAACACCGCTGGTAACCGGCAGCCAACCAGAATAGGATCCCTTTATTCCCACTCTCTGTTTTCTGCCAATCAGCCAATGCTCTATCCACGTATGTAACTTTCCTGTAATTCCATGGGCTCTTATCTTGTTAAGCAGCCTCATGGGTGGCACCTTGTCAAAGGCCTTCTGAAAATCCAAATATACAACATCCACTACATCTCCCTTGTCTAGCCTACTTGTAATTTCCTCAAAAAATTGTAATAGGTTTGTCGGGCAAGATTTTCCTTTAAGGAAACCATGCTGAGTTCTGTCTATCTTGTCATATGCCTCCAGGTACTCCATAACCTCATCCTGACAATTGACTCCAACAACTTCTCAAACACCGATGTCAAACTAACAGGTCTATAATTTCCTTTTTGCTTCCTTGCCCCCTTCTTAAGTACTGGAGTGACATTTGCAATCTTCCAGTCCTCCGGAACCATGCCAGAATCTATCGACTTTTGAAAGATCATCGCTAATGCCTCCGCAATCTCCACAGCTGCTTCCTTCAGAACACGAGGGTGCATTCCATCTGGTCTGGGAGATTTATCGACCTTTAGCCTATTCAGCTTCCTGAGTACTTTCTCTGTCGTAATTGTGACTGCGCACACGTCTCTTCCCTGCCACCCTTGAGTGTCCGGTATACTGCTGATGTCTTCCTCAGTGAAGACTGATGCAAAATACTCATTCAGTTCCCCCACCATCCCCTTATCTCCTGTATTGGTTATCAACTGCATCCGGTGGTCCTGGTGTGGCTGCTGTATATCGGTGAGACCTGATGAAGATTGGGAGACTACTTCACCGAACACCTATGCTCCATCTGATGAAAGAAAGCGGGATCCCCCAGTGGCCATGCATTATAATTTCACTTTGCATTCCAATATGTCAGTCCATGGCATCCTCTACTACCGCGATGAGGGCACACTCAGGGTGTAGGAGCAACACCTTATATTCCATCTGGGTAGCCTACATCGACTTATCAAACATCTTGTAATTCCCCCTCCCTACTCCTACCATGCCCCCCTGCCGCACGGTTCCCCATTTCCTTTTCCCTCTTCACCTTATCTCCTTACCTGCCCATCATCTCCCTCTGGTGCTCCTCCCCTTTTCTTTCTTCCATGGCCTTCTGTCCTCTCCTGTCAGATTCCCCCTTCTCCAGCCCTTTATCTCTTTCACCAATCAACTTCCCAGCTCTTTACTTCACCCCTCACCTGCCCACCCCCCGGTTTCACCTGTCATCTACGACTATTTGTGCCTCCCTCCCCCCTCCCCCACCTTCTTACTCTGACTTCTCATCTATTTTCTCCACTTCTGATGAAGGCTCTTGGCCCGAAACATTGACTGTTTACTCTTTTCCATAGATACTGCCTGGCCTGCTAAGTTCTTCCAGCATTTTGTATGTGTTTTCTGACAATGTCTGCAGGTTTTCATGCTGCCACAGGATTGTCTGATTAGACAGTTGCATCAATGCGCAGTGGTCTGTGTGTACCTAATACAGCAGCTGCTGAGCGTTGATACGAGGCTCCGTTGGATTTTTGCTTCAGGATGGAGAGTTAAGGGGCTGAGACCAAAATCAGATCAATGATGAGGTTTGAGGAGCCGAACAGGCGACTCCTGCTCTGATTATGACTGGTCACAGGAATGCAATCCAACAGGGAAATGTCATAATTAAAAAAAAGACAATTATGTTTATTACTAGGCAGGGCAGCACTGTGAGGATCATGTGTTTATTGATTTCTGAAGCACCTTTAACACCGTACAGCCCTCATTGCTGGGGGAAAACTCTGTTCAATGCAGTTTGAGACTTGCATCGTAACCTGGATAATGGACTGGCCGACTGGAGTTTGTGCTTGTGTGTTAGTGTGGCTTCAGAGCTGTGTGTCAGGAATGTCTATAAGCAGCACTGAGGCCCCACAGGGGACCGTATTAGCTCCCTTCCCCTGTTTACCATGTATACCTGGGACTTTAAATACAACACTGAGTCATGTCAAATAGCAGAAATTCCCTGGTGACTTAGCAATAGTTGAGGAGGGACAGGAGGATGAATACAGGGTCCTGATGGAGGACTTTGTCAAATGGTGCAAGGTGAATCATCTGTAGCTCAACATCTGTAAGGCAAAGGAGATGGTGATGGACTTTAGGAAGACTAAGCCTGCACTGCTCCCTGTTACTGTTGATGGTGAGGATGTGGATGTGGTGAGGAACTTCAAGAACCTGGGGGTGCACCTGGTTGACAGACTTGAGTGGAGCACCAACACAGAGGCTGTGTGCAAGAAGGGCCAGAGTCGCCTCTACTCCCTGAGGAGACTGAGGTCCTTTGGAGTATGCAGGCCTCTTGTCGCCAGTAAAATCTTCTATGTGGTGGTGATATCTGTTATCTGTCAAATAGGGGACCGTGCACAATTCTGATTTGATGGAGACGGATGTGAGAGCACGGAGGAACATCTGGAAAACTTCTGAAATGCCCGCTTCGCTGCCGCTGCTACTGTGTGGTAACCGGAATCTCCGGAGCTGAAGGCCCCGAAATCCTCGGCTTTGCGTGTTTCAGAGGCCGGGAGAGGTTGAAGGCACTCGGCAGAGGATGGCGCTCGGGAGGGTGTATCGGAGAGGCTGGTCGGAAGCTCGGAGTTTTCGGATGGATGGACTCAGAGTCGGCTGTGGTCGGCTGCTTCCAAGGTATCGGCAAGTTGACGGTGCCTGGAGGTTTATGGCAGGGAGTTTCTTCCTTTTGCCGCCTGCTATCGGGAACTCCGGAGTGAATCGACTCGGGATCTTGAGACTTTTTTTTACTGTGCCCACTGTCTGTTCTTCATCAAATTATGGTATTGCTTTGCACTGCTGTAACTATATGTTATAATCATGTGGTTCTGTCAGTGTTAGTCTTTGGTCTGTCCTGTCTTCTGTGATAGCACTCCGGAGAAGCATTGTATCATTTCTTAACGCATGTATGCATTTCTAAATGACAATGAAAGAGGACTGAGTGTTCTCATCACCTAATATATCTCTCTTTTTCCCAACCAAGTTTCCAATATCCTTTGAAAACCATGGCTCTATCAAACTTTAAACCTCTCCTTTCAACCTAAGAGGAACATAAAGATTCTGTACTCTCAAAATTTCACCTTTAAATGACTTCCATTTCTCTATTACATTGTTATGACACTATTCACAACACCGCGAACATTTATGTCATCAGCAAATTCACTAACCCATCCCTCCACTTCCTCATCCATGTCACATAATGAAAAAATGTTTTAAAAGATGCAAAACTGAAATAATTAGTGTTCATGAGTTGAAATCTGATGGTGGAGGGGAAGAAACTGGTCCTAAAATTTTAAGTGTGCATCTTCAGCCAGCTGCAACTGCTCCCTGATGGGAGAAGTGACAGAGAGCAAGTCCTGGGAGATGAGGCCCTTGATGATGGATTCTGCCATCTTGAGGCAATACCCTCGATATCCTCAATATGCTGACCAAGTCTGCAAACATTTGCATCCTCTTTCGATCTTGTCTGTTGGAGCGTCCATAGCAGATGGTAATGCAGCCAGTCAGAATATTCTCCACTGTACATCAGTAGCATGTAACGAGGGACAAACCAGATGCTGAGCAAACTCCTGTGGTGACATAGTTGGGGAGCAGTTTCCTACAGTTCAGCTGCCCTGTTTCCTCACTTGTACTCAGTCACTGCTCCGACCTGCCAGACTGCCTGCAAGCTGTGCACGCTGCCCGGCCATCTCTGCGTCTGAACGAGGATCTGGCCCTCTAGCTGTTTGCTGTAATAGTGTGCTTCCTTCCAGTCTTTTCTGTGACATTCTCCTATTACAGAAATACCAGATCATCTGCTGCACAACATGGGGAAGGTGCGTTGTGTGATGGAGGGAGAGATGGGAGAAGGGGTAGTGCATACACTTCAGAACAGAGAAAGGTGACCATCATTTTGCAAGATATTGTGTTGTGACAAGACAAGGGTTGCATATGATGACATATATATATACTTTGATAATAAATTGACATTGTGCTTTGCAAGATAATGTACAGATAGTGTGCAGTCAACCTAGGTATAGAATCGCTTAGAAGAGCCATTTGTTTACCAAGACAAGGTAAAGATGTAAACAAAGGATTCTAGGGTGTTGGATTCTGATGCTTTTTATCCAAGGTTCTTTTGGAAGTCAAGAAAGAGGCATGAAACTTGTTACTTCACGAACATTTGATTGCGTGCTGAAATAACAAAGAGAATTGGAAATTATAGAAGGTGAAGGAAAAGAAGAGTCAAAGACTTAAAGAATAAATGTGGCAAGATAAGGTGTTCGGCTCCTTTTATACCATAAATAAGAAACATTGCATTCAAATCTGTAGATAAGAGTTAACCAATCAAATGGCCCCTATCCAAATAATGTGATGCCCAAGAACTTCATAGAATCATATAGAATTGTAGCCACTAGGGGGCAGACTGAACAACTGCATACACACACTAGGAAACGTACTAAACAGTTATTTGCATATAGGCAGCCACTGTATATGAAATACAACCAGGCAATTATTTGTTAAACTGCACAGAAAATAGCTATTTTACAGGCTAATCCAACAAGGGTGACATTTGCTATGTGTCAGTTGTTTTATTAAATCTGTAGTATTATTTGCCTTTAACACATGGATACTATTGGCTGTTAACACTTGTAATATCATGGCCTACCACGGTGTCTTCATACTTAGGGTGTTCTCTTTCAAGTGGCCACAGACTGGGACTTCATTGGGGAAAAAATGGGATAAATTTCTCAGTTCCATCACCTGAGTATGCAACTACTTTATCTAAAGGAAAATAAAATGATTAAGATGGTTTATCTCTGGTTGGTCAAAAGTTCTAAGAAAGAACATAGAAACAACTATAGATGGAAAAGGGCCAGCAATATCATAAAGGATCCCACCCAGACTGTTGATGGACTGTTTGTCCCACTCCGATCAGGGAAGAGGCTGTGCAGCATCCACACCACGACCACTGGATTCAACAAGAGTTACTTCCCCCACACTGACAGGCTGATCAACGTCTCCACCCACAAACCCACCCCACCACCCCCCACCACCATTACATCCACATCAGGCACTTAATCATTTCCCGTCAGCATCACCTTATGTTCAGATACTCCTGCACCAAACATCACTTTATGTACATAAAATCAGTCTCTGTATACAAACTAATCTAATGTAAATCTCTGTATACAAACTAATCTAATGTACATACTGGACAGCAACACTCAACAATTACTTGTTCTTGTGATTCATAGGATTGCTTTTATATTTACATTTATTGTGATGGAGAGGGATAAGTTTACAACTTTCTGCAGCTTTTTCTGATCCTGTACAAAGACCCCGCAATACCAGACAGTGAAGTAACCAGTTAGAATGCTTTTATGGTACATCTGTAGAAAATTGCTGGAGATTTGGTGACATCCCAAATCTCCTCAAAGTCCTCATGAACTATAACTGGTGACATGCCTTCTTTGTAATTGCATCAATATGTTGGGCTCCTTTACACTCATGTATTGAAGAAGAGAAATAAATAATCTTGAATCTTGAAAAGCATCAAAAAGTTGGGGGGAAAACTCTGGATAAAGAGAGCCACGGTCAGTAGAAAGAGAAATAAACAATAGGCTGGAGGAACTCAGCAGGCTGAGTAGCATCTGCAGGAGGTGGTGGGGGAGAGGAAGGAATTATGTATCTGACAATGGAAGCTTTGTGACTGGTTAGCAAATCCATCCATACTATCCTTTGGCCACACACTTACAGATACTGATCGGAATGTTTCAACAGTAAACCTGATCCATGCCCTGCTCACTTAAGAGCGTTTACGAGGAGGAGTCCCGAGGGGGACATCATGTGACTAACTTAGCCCTGAAGAAGACAGTCAGGTTTATAAGACCATAAGATATAGGAGCAGAAGTAGGCCATTTGGGCCATTGAGTCTGCTCCACCATTCAATCATGAGCTGATTTAATTCTTCCAGTCATCCCCACTCCCCTGCCTTCTCCCCATACCCTTTGATGCCCTGGCGAATCAAGAACCTATCTATCTCTGCCTTAAATGCACCCAATGACTTGGCCTCCACAGCCGCCTGTGGCAACAAGTTCCACAGATTTACCACCCTCTGAGTAAAGTAATTTCTCCACATCTCTGTTTTGAATGGACATCCTTCAATCCTGAAGTCGTGCCCTCTTGTCCTAGACTCCTCTACCATGGGAAATAACTTTGCCATATCTAATCTGTTCAGGCCTTTTAACATTTGGGATGTTTCTATGAGATCCCCCCTCATTCTCCTGAACTCCAGGGAATACAGCCCAACAGCTGCCAGACATTTCTCATACACTCACCCTTCCATTCCTGGAATCATTCTCGTGAATTTCCTCTGAACCATCTCCAATGTCAGTGTATCCTTTCTAAAATAAGGAGCTGAAAACTGCACACAATACTCCAAGTGTTATCTCACTAGTGCCTTATAGAGCCTCAGTATCACATTCCTGCTCTTATATTTTATATATCTAGAAATGAATGCCAACATTGCATTTGCCTTCTTCACCACCAACTCAACCTGGAGGTTAACCTGTAGGGTATCCTGCACAAGGACTCCCAAGTCCCTTTGCATCTCTGCATTTTGAATTCTCCCCCCATCTAAATAATAGTCTGCCCGTTTATTTCTTCCACTAAAGTGCATGACCATACACTTTCCGATAATGTATTTCATTTGCCACCTCTTTGTCCATTCTTCTAAACCATCTAAGCCTCTCTGTTTCCTCAACACTACCCACTCCTCCACCTATCTTTGCATTATCGGCAAATTTAGCCACAAATCCATTAATACCATAGTCCAAATCATTGACATACGTTGTAAAAAGCAGTAGTCCAACGCTGACCCCTATGTAACTCCACTGGTAACCGGCAGCCAGCCAGAATAGGATCCCTTCACTCCCATTCTCTATTTTCTGCCGATCAGCCAATGCTCCACCAATACTAGTAACTTCCCTGTAATTCCATGGGCTCTTACCTTGCTAAGCAGCCTCATGTGCGGCTCCTTGTCAGAGGGCTTCTGAAAATCGCAGTACATCACATCTACTACATCTTCTTTGTCTACACTGCTTGTAATTTCCTCAAAAAATTGCAGTGGGTCAGTCAGGCAGGATTTTTCTTTCATGAAACCATTCTGGCTTTGGCCTATCTTGTCACGTGCCTCCTGTACTCCGTAATCTCATCCCTAACAATCGATTCCAACCACTTCCCAACCATTGATGTCAGAATTACAGGTCTATAGTTTCCTTTCTGCTGTCTCCCACCCTTCTTAAATAGCGGAGTAACATTTATAATTTTCCAGTCATCCAGCTTTACTGTTTAAACATTGGAATCAGTATTTGTAAATATGACACCATTAAAGCCAAAGGACATTATGGACAGGGGAAGGAATTGTCGATGTTTTAGGTCAAACCCCTGCTGGGTTCCTCCAACAGTTTGTGTGTTCCTTCAGATTCTAGCATCTGTGGTCCATTGTGAAATAGTATAGTCCCTAAAAGGTGACTGAAACCCATGTATGCTGTGGTTCTGGTATTTACAGTCTACATATATTCTGATGGAGAAGATCATTTGATGCATCTAATTTATTTATTGTGATAGAACATGGAACAGACCCCTCTGGCCCTTCCAGCCATGCCACCCAGAAACCCCCGATTTACCCCTCGCCCAATCATGGGACAATTGACACTGACCAATTAACGTACCAACTGGTATGTCTTTGGACTGTGGGAGGAAACTGGAGCACTCGGAGGAAACCCACACTGTTATAGGGAGAATGTACAAACTCCTTACAGTCAGCAACGGGAATACTGGTCCTCATTGCATTCCTTTCAGCCCCCTCACCTATTTCCCTGTATTCTCTCTCACTTGTCGATTAATCTCTTGACCCTCTTGCTTCCCACCAAAGCCAGAGGCAACTTACAGTGGACAACAAACTGACTAGTCTGTGTCTGGGATATGGGAGAAACCCACAGGAGAACCTCATGTCGTGTAGAAACTCCAGACAGACAGAAACTGGGTCTGATTACAACTTAATGCTTCAAAGACTGGTGGAGCAAGAAATTCTTATGTAGATCATCACTCAGGGTTGTGGACTGAGAGCTGTGAAATGGGTTAAACCTATAGTCTGTCTTTAGCTGGCATGGACACAATAGGCCAAATGACCATTAAGCACGCTGTTCTCAGTGAATGATTTTATGGAAGCTCCAGCTCAGAGGTAAATAGACTACCAACAGCGAGCAGCAGATGATGGAAGCACTTTAGAAACAACCTGGATTGCCACTTGAAGGGAATAGCTAAGGGAACAAAATGGAAGTTTGCTCTATCCAGAATTATAATGGACTTAATGGACCTAGGGGCTCCAATCCATGCCATAATGGCTGAAGGATTGTACATTTATGACAGAGCGGGCGATGTCTGATCCAGTGTGAATTAGTGATAGAGCACTGCAGCACAGAACCAGGCCATTTGTCCCATTTAGTCCCTGCTGACCTCTTTTTCTACCTGTTCCTATGGAAGACCAGAGCCCCACCTCATCCATGTACCTAATGTTGTGTTTTTAATATTTAAGTACTGTTTGTGTAATCTCAATCCTTTTCATTTAATTCATTTTTCATTATATGTATAAATACCTGTATTGCATCAGTCGTCACACTGTCATGTGGTACGTCCGTGCCTCCCTTAAAGTAAACTCGAAGTTGGACCTAAAAACGCAAAGGAAATCTGCAGATGCTGGAATTATGTGCAGCACACATAAAAGTTGCTGGTGAACACAGCAGGCCAGGCAGCATCTCTAGGAAGAGGTACAGTCGATGTTTCAGACCGAGACCCTTCATCAGGACTAACTGAAGGAAGAGCTAGTAAGGGATTTGAAAGTGGGAGGGGAGGGGGAGATCCAAAATGATAGCAGAAGACAGGAGGGGGAGGGATGGAGCCAAGAGCTGGACAGTTGATTGGCAAAAGGGATATGAGAGGATCATGGTACAGGAGGCCTGGGGAGAAAGAAAGGGGGTGGGGGGGGAGAACCCAGAGGATGGGCAAGGGGTATAGTGAGAGGGACAGAGGGAGAAAAAGGAGAGAGAGAAAAAGAATGTGTGCATATAAATAAATAAATAACGGATGGGGTACGAGGGGGAGGTGGGACATTAGTGGAAGTTTGAGAATTCAATGTTCATGCCATCAGGTTGGAGGCTACCCAGATGGAATATCAGGTGTTGTTCCTCCAACCTGAGTGTGCTTTCTCTGGCGGACAGAGTGTAGGGCCAGACAGCAACCTGACGCGCGCCCGCCCGATCCACCCACCGCAGGTCGGTGCGGGACGGTTCAGGAGTCGTGGCGACAGGCTCAGACTAAAACTGACAAATGTGTTAGTGTCAGACAGAATACATTAAACTTATCACAAGCAGTAATGATCAAAAAGTTTAGTTAGTCAGTCCTCGTCAGAAAGGGTTTTCTGGCTGTTGGTTCTCTGCTTTGTGACACTGTTTTCTTAATGTGTGATGTGTGGATCCTCATCGGCTTCACTTGCACCTTCAGAGCAATGTACCTAGTTAGCTGTACTTAAAATGGGCCTTTCCACCAAGGCTCAAGGCAATGGTTTCGTCAGTTCGATCTCACCACTATCCCATCTCCAGGCTGGTAGGTGTGACTCTCTGAAGCCAGCACAATCTTCTGGCCTTCAATACCAGTTAATGAAAACCTTTGAGTGTGTATCAGAGCCACACAATACAGCAACATGTTTTCACTCATGGTCTGGATGTCATCTGTTTAACCCAGAGGGGAGGAACAACTGGTAAGAGCATGACGCATCCCAATACTTTCTCATTCACGGATAGGCCTGTCACATGACTGGGAGCACAGCAGGTAGTCATGAGAACCGTATTACACTGTACTCACCTCAGGGGGTGAAACAGTCTGTAGTAGTAATTCACTTAATCTGACTGATTGTGTTAAACAACTTTAACTGTCGTCACAAGAAGCGTACCAGCAAAGTTACACACAGGATACAGGTGGCCCCCGTATTCCAGACGATTGCTTTATGACACCTCGCTGTTACGAAAGACCTACATTAGTTACCTGTTTTCACTAACAGAAGGTGTTTTCACTGTTATGAAAAAAGGCAGCGTGCGCCCGAGCAGCCAAGCTCCTCCCCCGGAACTGCATTCTAGCCGGCATTGCTTAAACACGTGCTTTATCACGATTTATTTTGTGCATCTGATAGCAAGATGAGTTCTAAAGTATCGGAAAAGCCTAAAAGAGCTCGTAAGGGTGTTACACTTAGTGTAAAACTAGACATAATTAAGTGTTTCGATCGTGGTGAACGAAGTAAGGACATTGTCCACGCATTGAATTTTCCTGTGTCCACCATTCGCACTATTTATACGCAGAGATAAAGAATTTTGAAAGCTGCCGATGTTACTGTGGTTCTGCTCATAGCAAATTGGTCTCTCGGCATCCAATAATGGATAAAATGGAAAGTCTATTGCTTGAGTGGATTGATGGGTGTACAAAGCGTGGTGTTCCGTTAAGTTTTCTTATACTTAAGGACAAATCAGTCAGTCTTTTTAATAAGCTGAAACAGAAAGCACTAGACGATGGTAATGAAAGTGTTGCGAGGTGGAATTTAAAGATAGTCATGGGTGGTTTGAACGGTTTCTTTTTTTTTAATATAATTTTTATTGAGTTTTTGAAGTGATTAAATAGAAAGATATGACTACCCTACCCCCTCCCTTTAACCCTACCCCCCCCCGATATATACCCCTAGCTGAAAAAAAACGGAAAAAAAGAAAAAGAAAGATGAACTGCCCAGATATTGGAAAGTTTCCACATGCTCCATGGGATTCAAAATAAATTTAGTACATTTATTTATTACTTTCCCCAAGGGACCAATATCTTTATCATCGGAGCAAATAAATATGCCATCCAATCTTTTGTAAATAAGGGCGCCAAATATTCAAAAATATATCATATTTATCTCTTAAATTATAAGTAATTTTTTCGAGTGGAATACAACTAGACATTTCATTGTTCCAACGATTCATACTTAAATACGAATCCGATTTCTAAGTAACTGCTATAGCCTTCTTGGCTACTGCCAATGCAATTTTTATGAATTCTTTCTGATATTTATTCAGTTTAAGTTTTGGTTTTATCCTTTCAATATCACATAATAGAAATAATACAGGGTTGTGTGGAAGTTGAGTTCCAGTAATTTGTTCCAATAAGATTCTTAAATTTATCCAAAAAAGTTGAATTTTAGAACAAGACCAAGTAGAATGTATGAAAGTACCAATTTCTTGATGACACCGAAAACATTGATCAGATAAGTTTGAATTTATTCTATTTATTTTTTGCGGTGTAATATATAATTGGTGTAAAAATTTATATTGTACTAACCTAAGTCGAATGTTTATTGTATTTGTCATACTGTGAAGACACAGTCTTGACCAATTTGTTTCATCAATATTAATATTCAAATCTGTTTCCCATTTTTGTTTTGACTTGTGGATTCCTTGTTTAATTATACATACATACAAGAAATTATACATACAAGAAATAATTTTTAAAATTTTTCCTTTTTGAATTAAAATTTCAATTTCATTGGGTTTTGGCAAAAACATTGTTTGACCCAGTTTGCCTTTTAAGTAAGCCCTTAATTGAAGGTAACAAAAGAAAGTGTTATTTGATATTTTATATTCATTCTTCAGTTGTTCAAATGACATCAATATACCTCGTTCATAACAGTTTCCTATAGATCTAATCCCTTTTTGGTACCAGTTATATAAAAGTTGATTATCCATTGTAAAAAGAATAAGTCTGTTTTGAAACAAAGGTCTCCTTGCTAATAAAGATTTCTTTATTTCATTATCAACATTTATCTTATTCCATAGATCAATCAAATGTTTTAATATAGGAGATTCTTTCTTTTCCCGTATCCACTTAGATTCCCATTTATATATAAAATCTTCGGGTGTATTTTCTCCTATCTTATCTAATTCTATTCTGATCCATGCCGGTTTTCGTTCATCAAAGAAAGATGCGATGAATCTAAGTTGATTTGCTTTATAATAATTCTTAAAGTTTGGAAGTTGTAACCCTCCTAACTCAAATTTCCATGTCAATTTTTCCAATGATATTCTTGACATCTTACCTTTCCAAAGAAATTTTCTCACACATTTATTTAATTCTTGAAAAAATTTCTGTGACAATTGTTTTGAAACAAATACTGTAATCTAGGAAATATATTCATTTTTACAACATTGACTCTATCCACCAATGTTATTGGTAGTATCATCCATTTGTCAAGATCTTCTTGAATTTTTTTCAATAGCGGTAAATAATTAAATTTATATAAATTCTTTACATCATTATCAAGTCTTATACCTAAATACTTTATACCATTTACCGGCCATCTAAATTGGGTTGCTTATCGACATTGGCAACAGTCTCCTTTAGTAAGAGGTAAAATTTCACTCTTATCCCAATTTTATTTATACCCTGATACTTTCCCATATTCATCCAATCTAGAAGATAATTTATGTAACGAATACTGTGGGTTTGTTAAGTAAATCAAAACATCATCAGCAAATAGGTTAATTTTATATTCCTCCTGATTAACTCTAAAACCCTTAATATCTGATCAATTCTAATTAGTTCTGCTAATGGTTCTATTGCCAATACAAATAAAGCAGGTGATAATGGACAAACTTGTCTAGCTGACCTTTTTAACTGGAATGGTGTTGAAATTTGAGTATTTGTCACTACTTTAGCATTAGGGTTAGTATTTAAAGTTTTAATCCAGTTTATAAAAGGTGGTCCTAACCCATATTTTTCTAATACTTTAAATAAGAAATCCCATTCCAATCTATCAAATGCTTTTTCTGCATCCAAGGCTACTACTATACTCATCTCCTCCCTTTTTTGTGCCAAATGAATTATACTGAGTAGCCGAGTTACATTATCTGCCAATTGTCTATTTTTAATAAATCCTGTCTGATCCATATGTATTAATTTTGGTAAATATTTAGATAATCTATTCGATAAAATGTTTGCTATTATTTTATAATCCGTGTTCAACCCAAAAATAGGCCTATATGATGCTGGTTTTAAAGGATCTCTATCTTTTTTTGGCAATACTTTTACAATCGCTGTTGAGAAAGATTCTGGGAGTTTATGTATTTCTTTCCGCTTGGTGTATTAACTCCATAAAAGGAGGAAATAATAAATCTTTAAACTTTTTATAAAATTCAGGTGGAAAACCATCTTCTCCTGGAGATTTATTACTTTGGAGTGATCCTAAAGCTTCTTCAACCTCTTTTAATGTAAAAGGCATATCTAATCCCTTCTGTTCTTCCGAATTCAATTTTGGAAGAGTTACTTGTGATAAAAACCTTTCTATCTCATTAACATCATTTTGTGATTCTGATTGATATAATTCAGAATAGAAACTTTTGAAGGTTTCATTAATTTCTAAAGGTTTATAAGTAATTTTATTTGCACTTGTTCTAATTGTATTTATCGTTTTGGATGCTTGTTCTGTTTTCAACTGCCAGGCAAGAATTTTGTGTGCTGTCTCACCTAACTCATAATACCTTTGCTTAGTTCTCGTAATTGCTTTTTCCATTCTATATGTCTGAAGCGTATTATATTGTAACTTCTTATTGACAAGTTGTCTTCATTTTTCTTCTGTCATATGTCTTTGAGATTCTTTTTCTAATTTTGTAATCTCTTTTTCCAATTGATCTAGTTCTGCCATATATTCTTTCTAAATTTTAGTCGTATAACTTATTACCTGACCCCTCAAATATGCTTTCATCGCATCCCATAGTATAAATTTATCATCCACTGAATGAGAGTTTGTATTGAAAAAAAATTGGATCTGTTTTTTCATAAAATCACAAAAGTCTTGACCTTTTAATAATGTTGAATTAAATCTCCATCTACAAGTCACTTCTTCCTTATCCGTCATTATTATTGTCATTAATAAAGGAGAATGATCTGACAATATTCTTGCTTTATATTCCATATTTTTCACTCTGTGTTGAATATTCATTGATAATAGAAAAAATCTATCCTTGAGTAAGTTTTGTGTCTATTAGAATAGAACAAATAACCTCTTTCTTTGGGATTAATTCTTCTCCATATATCAATCAAATTTAAACCTTAAAGTTAAAGTTAGTTTTACTACCTTCGATTTTGTGACAGCCTTAGTTATCTATCTAAGACTGGGTCGAGGCAAAAATTAAAATCTCCTCCTATTAACAATTTTTCATGTGCATCAGCCAAATTCAAAAAAGCTTCTTGTATGAATTTTGCATCATTTTCATTTGGTGCATAAATATTCATGAAGGTCCATAATTCAGAAAAAAGTTGACAGTGTATAATCACATATTGGTCCCCCTAGGATTCAAGTGCAACCTGTACAAAAAGGACGGGTTGCACTTGAATCCTAGGGGGACCAATATCCTGGCAGGGAGATTAGCGGGGGCTACTGAGGTGACTTTAAACTAGAATGGTTGGGGGTGGGAATCAAATTAAAGCGGCTAGGCGTGAGGAGGTTAGTTCACTACAGGGGGATGGGAACCAGTGCAGAGAGACAGAGGGGTGTAAAGTGAGGGTAGAAACTAAAAATACTATGGAGAAAAGTAAAAGTGGCAGGCCGACAAATCCAGGGCAAGCATTAAAAAGGGCCACTTTTCAGCATAATCGTATAAGGGCTAAGAGAGTTGTAAAAGAGCGCCTGAAGGCTTTGTGTGTCAATGCAAGGAGCATTCGTAATAAGGTGGATGAATTGAAAGTGCAGATTGTTATTAATGATTATGATATAGTTGGGATCACAGAGACATGGCTCCAGGGTGACCAGGGATGGGAGCTCAACGTTCAAGGATAGTCAATATTCAGGAGGGATAGTCAGGTCTGGCGAAGGGTCTCGGCCTGAATCGTCGACTGCCTGCTGCGTTCACCAGCAACTTTTATGTGTATTGCTTGAATTTCCAGCATCTGCAGAATTCCTGTTGTTTTAATTTCTGATGTTCTGTTTCTGTTAAATGCGTTTCCTGTAAGAAGGCTAAATCTACCTTCATTTTCTTAATATGTGTTAAGATGCTTTTTCTTTTCACCGGTCCATTAAGCCCATTAACATTAAAACTCAAAAAATTCAACAAATTAGTCATTATTCTTAACAAAGTTACTCCAATCTAAAACGTTACTTAACATCTCAACTCTCATAGTTCCTTGGGGAATCTCTTTAAACTTCACCATGTTGCTATGTGTTTCCCTCTCAATCTTCCAGGCAAAAAGAAAGAAATAAAAAAAAGATAAGATACAAAAAGAAAAACAACAAAATACCCCCCTACTAATGTTGTTATTGAAAAGATACACAAAACTACCCCCCTCCATTTTGCGGGTCATGGCTATTGCCACGCTTGCACAAATGAATTCCGTAGCGATTGGTCAGTATTTCTTCCAGCTCCCCCATAACAAAAACATTGTATATATATAGAAAAATTAATGTCACTATTCCCAACTAATATTCTTCAAAGTTTAACCTTTCTTCCCCTCCATCATATAATTAATAATATATTTATATATTCTTTCGCTTTTAAAAATCTGCCAAGTCCATTCCTTGACAAAATCTTCATCTTTAATCCATCTCGCTCCCCTGGGTTTGCTCTTGTATCTTCAAAGAATCTCGCACAAACTCCTCCGCTTTCTGGTAGTCGTCAAAAAATCTTTTTTCTCCGGCAGCCAAAAAAATCTTCAAGGTTGCAGGATAGCGCAGTATAAATTGATAACCGTGATCCCAAAGGACTTTTTTCACTGGATTAAATTTCTTCCTTCTCTTCAAAAGTTCATAACTTAAGTCAGGGTAGAAAAAGATTTTTTTTTTCCCTTTTATCATCAATGGCCCTTTTCTATTCTTGGCAGCTTGAGCAGCGGCCTGCACAATCTTTTCTTTGTCTTGAAACCTTAAACATTTTATTAAAATTGATCGTGGATATTGGTCACCTTGTGGTTTTGGTCTTAGAACTCTATGTGCCCGTTCAATTTCAATTGATCGGTCTTCCTCTTTCATTTGCGAAGTTTCCGGGATCCATCTTTGAAAAAATTCTATTGGATTGTCTCCCTCTATACCTTCTTTAGGACCAACAATCTTAATATTATTTCGTCTACTAAAATTTTCCAGCACGTCCACTTTCTCCAACAGTCGATTTCTTTCCGTTTTCTAGACAAGCATATCATTTTCTGTTTTTTCCACTCTGTGGTTAATATGTTCCATTGTTCTTTCCAGATTTTGAAGTTTCTTATCCATTTTCTCCTGTCTTCTCATAGCTTTATCATAGCTCAGCTTCATGTTTCTAATCTCTATTTTTGCTCCTTTTAATTCAGTCATTACTTGCAATAAAGCCTCTGTTATGTCTCCATCATATCCTTTACTTTTAGTCTCTTCCAGTTCATCCTCTTCTTCTTTATCTGTGTTCTCTGCAGAATCCGATTCTGATTCTGGGTCACTTTCGCTTGCAGTGGCCGTCGGTTCTTGTAGTCTAAGTTGTATCGATTTGCGCATGCCAACTTCTTTGCGCATGCGCAATTCCGGCATCTTCTTCCCAGGGACCGCCGCTGCTGCTATTGCTCCCTGTTCTTCAACGCCAGAGATAAAACGTGTCTCCTCCGAAGGAGATCCAACCTGAGTCCAAGGATCTATCGCTGCAGTAGGCCCTTTTTCCTTCCTGTCTCGCAGCAACTTCACAACAGCAGACTTCTTCTGTTGCGATTTACGAGGCATATCGTAAAATAATCTTGAGAAGTTTATAAGTAGTTTTTGGAAAGTATTTATTAACTTTGTTTTGTTTAAATGGTACTTTGCTGATTTTTTACGGGAGAGCTGGATTCATACGTCTCAATCACTTGTCATCACGTGATGTCCCCCGTTTGATTGGTTTCTGAGGCAACAGCAGCTTCATAGTTTAAGCAGTTGTCCCCAACGTCTCGGCCATGGACCAATACCGGGCTGCGAAGAATGCAGCGGTGCAGCAGTAGTCAGAACGCACCCACCACATCTTTAAGAAAAAAGCCGAAATAAACAAGCTAATTAATTAAGTGCCACCCGGCACGTAAATGTCGGCCCAGATCAGAGGCGATTGCCGATTGCGTCGGGTAGTTATTCGTATAAGCAAGTGTTTAACTGTGACGAAACTGCAATTTATTGGAGTCTTCCCGATTCCGGTAAGTGAAACTACACTGTACATACATTATTTCTACTTTATATAGGCTGCGTATTTTTATATCTTATTTGGTATGATTTGGCAGCTTCATAGCTTAAAGGTTACTGGAGAGAGTGTTTCTGCCTAGAGCGCTTCCGCAAGATTGTCGCTGCACTCTACAGTGCTGCAGAAAAGTATTTCTACTTTATATAGGCTGTGTGTTTATCATATCGTTCCTGCTTTTACTATATGTTACTGTTATTTGAGGTTTTATGTGTTATTTGGCATGATTTTGTAGGTTATTTTTTGGATCTGGGAATGCTCAAAATTTTTTCCCACATTAATAAATGGTAATTGCTTATTCACTTTACGACATACTGGCTTACGAACCATTTCATAGGAACGTTCTAACTTTGGATAGCAGGGGAAACCTGTATTGATCAGATTGAACCCAACTTTATTGATATTCCACAGTCCACCATTCCATAAGAATCAAGAAAAAGGCAAAACATTAAAATATTGCCCTGTTGACAAAGAAAACGCAATTAAAGGGTAAATGATTATATACCAAAGAAGAGAAAATCTGCAGATGCTGAAAATCTGAGCAACGCACACAAAATGCTGGAGGAACCCAGTGGGCCAGGCAGCATCCATGGAAAAATGTACAGTCGACATTTCAGACTGAAACCCTGCTGAAGTTACGTTTTTCCAATGATCATGTAACCTCACTGCAGGAGAGACATCTTAAACTGGGCTGATGGAGCCGTGCGATCCAAAGTCAGATGTCACAAAAATATTTCCCACTATCCAAAGTAAATTCGAAATACAGTAAATTTATTTTCAAAGTACTTATATGCCATTCTCATGAAATTCTTTATCCAATAAAGACTCCCTAAAGTGAGTCCATAGATTGTGGATTCAGTTCAGTGTTGGATAACTTCACTCACCCTAACACTGAACTGATTCCAAAACCTATGGACTCCCTTTCAAAGACTCTTACTCGTATTCTCGATATTTACTATTATTGTTTTGTTTTCTTTTGTGTAGTTGCAGTACTTGTTGTCTTTTTCACACAGGTTGTTTGTCAGCCTTTGTAGTATGCAGATTTTCATTGATTCTACTGTGTTTCTTTGTCTTTACTGTGACTGCCTGCAAGAAAGTGAATCTTGAAATGAAGAAAAAATATAATGAAAAGGAGTGAAGTGACAATTACAGAAAACTTATACATTCATACTACCCTGAAATACCCCAACAAAGCAATTTATTGCACAGAGTTGCAGCCTGTGCCCCACCAGAGATAATACCCTCCCACTTCCTGCAATAAATTGTGCAAACAGAATGGCAGGATCCATTCATATATATATATATATATATATATATATATATATATCTCGCGCAGTCTCGCTCTCTGTCTCTCTCCCCCAGAGCACAGCCCGCCTTCACCTGGGGAACCAACTGAGCTCCAGTAAACAACTCCCATTTATACAGTAGAATTAAATTCACCTGAGATCATTTGGGATGGGGAGGGGGAAGTCAAAATAACTTCAGGTCTCCACTAAATGTCAACAGAGCCATGGATAGCATGAACAGAGACATTACCGGCTTGTGAATAATCTATTGTACACCACATTCTACTTGCATTGTCTACAAACCTGACCTGTTATCATTCAGACCACCCACAACATTCTTGTGTTGGTCAATCAGCACATTCTTCTTTCTCCCACATGCTTTGCCAAAGCAACTAAATGAACTTCCATGCTAATCTGGGAAAGAATGGAGTGGGGAGTGTTTGTCCATTGTTAAAACCCATCAGGAATTAGCAGTTGGGACACCAAACTTCCTAGGTTGCAAGTCTACCGCAGAACTAATTCTGTCCTTCCATTTGGTGGTACCACTGGCTTGACGTATGATGAGATGTCTAGATCCATATCAGCTTCATTTAAACCTTCAGAGCAATATATCTAGTTAGCATTACTTGAAGTGGGCCTTCCCACTGAGACTTGAGACAATTGTTTCATTGGCAGGATCTCACCAGCACCCCTTCTCCTTCCTGGTAGGTCTGACACTCTCTAGCGAGCACGATCTCCTGGACTTCAAGTACCTATTGATGGGAAACCTTTAATGGTTTGTATCAGTGTCACACAATGCAGCAACATGCTTTCACTCGTGGTATGGAGGTCATGTGTTTAACCCAGAGGGGAGAAGCAACTGGTAAGAACATGGTACTATCACACATGGATTTAGGCCTGTTACGCAGTTTGGAGCACAGTGCATTCTGATGAGAGCCAGTGGAAGCCCCGCTGGCCACTTCAATCCAGTTTCCTCCAACAATTTAGTCAACTTGTTTTTCAGGGTTCCATTCTGACTTTCAACATCATTAGTAGATTGTGGGCGGTAAGGATAGGTGAAGTGATGCTTACCCTGCAAGACTTCTGTCAATTGCCTGTGGAGTGTGGCCATTATCATTTGAGGTTTTTTCAGGGATTCCAAACAATGGATGAAATTCTCATGAGGAAAGGTTAGCAACACCTAGAGCATAATTTCTACGAGTTGGATAATTTCTATGATTTGTCACACCACATATCCACAGATTGTGAAGTGGTCATGGTTACAGAGAACCTTTAACATCCTGTTCCAAGTCCAGCTTCCCTTCAGGAACTCATACCAGAACAAGGACAAAAGTCCTTTTTGGGAAGGTGGCAATGTGTTTCCAATTATCAGAACTACCAGTAAAAGCCTAAACAAATATGACTAATAGCAAAGCATGCTGAAAGTGTGGAAAGCACATGAGAAAATCAACTTAAGAGCTGGTTGATGTTGCAACCAGTAAAAGTTGTCAAGGTAAACACTGAGAACTACTTCCAAGACAAACTTCATTCCTGCTTGTGTTTAAAGGGCTTCCAATTTAAACCCAGAGAGGAATGAGGCAGAACAGGAAAATGTTTTCCATGATAGCGTGCCATCAGAAATAGAACGAACACGTAGCTATGATAATGAGCTCTGTGAGTACAGGATTGCAAATGAATAGTCAGAGGAACTCAGCAGGTCAGGCAGCATCAAGTTCAAGTTCAGATTCATTGTCCTTCGACCATAGACAAGTCTACCACCGAATCCAGACCAAGGTGCACAACACAGTACGTATAACTCACACGCAACACATAAGGTAATATTAGCACAAATAAATTAACAATTAATAAGGTGCATTTATGACACAAGCCAAAAATATAACACTACTGGTGCTTCGTACGTGATGTGGTCTGGGTGGTGACAGGGAGGTCAGGAGTCTGACAGACTGGTGGAAGAAGCAGTTTCCCATCCAACAGTCAATGTCAATATGATACCTCCTGCCTGATGGTAGGTGGTCAAAGAGTTTCTTGGAAGGGTGGGAGGAATATATATGCTGTGCTCCTGATAAATATCTTGGATGTTTAAAATTAATGAATATTGGTGGATCTGATTAACAGTCAGAGAGCAGAAGAAACCTTTCTTTGTCATGCAGAGGTCTGAGCATAAATACTTTGTGAACAGACCAAAGAGGAACACCGGGCTGGGCTTGGGGCAGTTATGAGAAATCAGTAGTGTTGTGAAACTGAGCACATTGGCAGAGCAGGGAAGGGCCAACTCAGGAGTTTTGTACTGAATGCAAAGACAACAATAGGTTTTCCCTCTTGGTATGGTGCCAATACAACTGAAATATCCACCCATGCTGAGTCAAGCGAGAGAGCATTAGAGACAGAAGTGACACATACCACTTTAACAAGTGACAAAAGGTGAGTGAACAATGGTGCACGAGTACGTTGATGAACTAATGGACCAATAAATACATGTCCCGTGAAGCTTCAAGTACAGTTGAGCACAGAGATGAGGATTCCACCTTTCTTTCCGCTGCCCACATTTCAGAGAAATTTTCTTGCTATGTTGGACCCTGAAGTTTCTATAATAGAACGGTTCTTCAGAAGTCAAGAATGAGGCATAAAATTTATTGCTTATGGCTGTTTTATTGAGTGTTACAAGAGCAAAGAAAAAGAAGGAGTAGTGTTGAGAAAAAAAGAGACCAGTCTAAAAATAAGTCATGGTCTTCTCATAGCATACTGAGTTAACAGAAACTCTAATGATCCCAGTTAACCAATAAGATAGCCAGATTAAAGTAATGTGACACCATTCTGACTGCCATCAAAGTCATCAGAGAGACAATAAAGCTGCTGATAAAGAAATCTTTCTTCATTACAGGAAGCAGGCATTCTTTTGGAAACGCTCAAAGTAGTCTGTCAAATCCAAAAGTACATCAATGTAAGTAAGGGCTAGATCCTCCAGATGTTTCTCATAACTACTTCTTTCACTTCTTTTAAGTCTTCTTTTTCTTTCAAATGTGTTTCTGCCACTGTTGGAGTCTGTATCCTATATTTTGGTGGAGTATTTTTGGGCCTATTAGGCGATCTGGTGCTTTGCCGTCTCTGAGAGGATTCTGTGAGGCTTCAAGCAAAATGTGTGGCCTCAAGGCCAAGAAGCCTGGAGATGGGCACAAGCCCATCATCGGCTGCATTTCTCACCGATATTGCAGATTAAAACACTGAGAAATCATCGAGGTGAGAACGGAAGGCAAGCAGGTGTTCAGCACTATCTACCAGCCTCTCTCTCTCTAAGGAAATTCCTGTCTTCAAAATGGTCTCTCTCCATCAAAACTATTGGAGGATAGTGCTGGGCCTCTGGATTTTGGACAAGATTTAATCACTGCAGTTTGTACTTCTGGTCACATGGACCAGATGGTGAGCACCACAGGGTTTTGAAAGAGATGACTGAAGAGATTGGGGAGGCATTAAGTAATGGTATTTCAGTTGTTGGGAAGATGTTGGAGTCGATCCTTAAGGATGCGGCTTTGGGGTACTTGGAGGCATGTGATAAAATAGGCTGTAGTCAGCATGGTTTCCTCAAGGGAAAATCTTGTCTGACTAATATCTTAGAATTCTTTGAAGAAATAAAAAGCAGGATAGACAAAGGAGAATTGAACTGCATTGAAATGACTTTATTTCTTACGTCCTTCACATACACATGAAGTAAAAATCTTTATGTTACGTCTAGTAATTTATAATCAATAGAACAGTCAATGTAATATAGAGTACACTCAAATCAGCATGAGTTCATCAGTCTGATGGCCTGGTGGAAGAATCTGTCCTGGAGCCTATTGGTACCGGCTTTTATGCTGCGGTAATGTTTCCTGGATGGTAGCAGCTGGAATAGATTGTGGTTGGGATGACTTGGGTCCCCAGTGATCCTATGGGCCCTTTTTACACACCTGTCCTTGTAAATGTCCTGAATCATGGGAAGTTCATAACTACAGATGTGCTGGGCTGTCTGCACCACTCTCTGCAGAGTCCTACGATTAGGGGAGATACAGTTCCCATACCGGGCAGTGATGCAGTCAGTCACATTGCTCTCAATTGTGCCCCTGTAGAAAGTTTTTAGGATTTGGGGACCCATATCAAACTTCCTCAACCGTCTGAGGTGAAAGAGGCACTGTTGTGCCTTTTACACCACACAGCTGGTGTGTACAGACCACGTGAGGTCCTCAGTGATGTGGATGCCAAGGAACTTGAAGCTGGTTATCCTCTCAACCCCAGATCCATTGATGTCAATAAGGGTTAGCCCATCTCTACTCCTCCTGTAATCCACAACCAACTGTTGATGTACTTTTGGATTTTCTGAAGGTCTTTGACAAGGCAGCTGTTACAAGCTCAAGGAGATCTTTTTTTTTGTGAGAATGATGTAATGGTCTTTTGGAGGTCACCTGATGTGATTTTCCCGCCGATGTGAGGTCATGTGATGACAGGTGTCCCGTGACTATATAAGGGTCGACCCAGGTGACGCACTTAGTTTTTGAGTTTGTGGATTTCCAGGTACGACGTGGGTTTGCTTTTGTGATGCAGTTTCATTTTTAAAACGGAGGGTGCGTTCTCTTATAAGATATAGTATATTATTGGACTGGAAATTTGTGGCTGGATGTGCCAATTTACTCAATTCCAACAGTTGAAGGGGGAGTGAAGAATTCATCGAAGTTACAGGATCGAGAGGAGTCGGATTCGTTTGGCAGTTTAATAAAGAATCGACCTTATTGAGTCTTCGTTGGAGAAGTAGCTACCTGCATCGAGATAACTGTTGCCAGAAAGAGCAATGAGTTCATGCAAAAAGCTGCTCTCTCTCTCTCTCTAAAAGGAATTTAAGGTCAGTCGATTTAAACTGTTTATTTTCGGCATCGTGAATCCTGTGGACAGAACCAGCAGTGAAGTTGCATCTGTGAAGAAATCCTTCTCCAGAGAAGTCTCTCCCAATTGAATGCGTAAAACTGTTGGACTTTCGAAGTTATCGCTTTAAGAAATATATCTGACTGTATCGCTTTAAGAACTGTTTTCGCATTTAATGCTTTAAGAACCAGAGCCGAGTGGAGTTGGTGACAGCTGTGTACCTGTTAATCTCCAGTTAAAGTTTTCCTTTGCTTGTTTTTTCCTTATCGTTTATACTTGTTTAATAAATGTTTGGTTGTTTCTATATAACCTGTCTCGATTAATATTTATTGTTGCCGGTTACGTAACAGCGGCACACATGAGGCTGCTAAACAAACTTTCAGCCCATTGTATTACCGGGAAAATTCTAGCATGGATAAAGCAGTGGCTGATTGGTTGGAGGCAAAGAGTGGGAATAAAGTGAGGCTTTTCTCGTTGGCTGCTGGTGACTAGTGGTGTTCTACAGGGGTCTGTGTTGGGACCAATTCTTTTAACATTACATGTTAAAACTGCCCAGCAGATTATCAGCACCCAATTGCACACCATTGAAAATATCTACCATAATTGCAACACACATCAAAGTTGCTGGTGAATGCAACAGGCCAGGCAGCATCTCTAGAAAGAGGTACAGTCGACATTTCGGGCTGAGACCCTTCGTCAGGACTAACTGAAGGAAGAGCTAGTAAGAGATTTGAAAGTGGGAGGGGGAGGGGGAGATCCAAAATGATAGGAGAAGACAGGAGGGGGAGGGATGGAGCCAAGAGCTGGACAGGTGATTGGCAAAAGGGATATGAGAGGATCATGGGACAGGAGGCCCAGGGAGAAAAAAAAGGGGGAGGGGAGGAGAAACCCAGAGGATGGGCAAGGGGTAGAGTCAGAGGGAGAAAAAGGAGAGAGAGAGAAAGAATGTGTGTATATAAATAAATAACGGATGGGGTACGAGGGAGAGGTGGGGCATTAGCAGAAGTTTGAGAAGTCAATGTTCATGCCATCAGGTTGGAGGCTACCCAGACGGAATATAAGGTGTTGTTCCTCCAACCTTCATCTTTACAGTAGAGGAGGCCGTGGATAAACATATCAGAATGGGAATGGGATGTGGAATTAAAATGTGTGGCCACTGGGAGATCCTGCTTTCTCTGGTGGACAGAGCGTAGGCGTTCAGCAAAACTATCTTCCAGTCTGCATCGGGTCTCGCCAATATACAGAAGGCCACATCGGGAGCACCGCACACAGTATATCACACCAGTCGACTCACAGGTGAAGTGTCGCCTCACCTGGAAGGACTGTCTGGGGCCCGGAATGGTGGTAAGGGAGGAAGTGTAAGGACATGTGTAGCACTTGTTCCGCTTACACGGATAAGTGCCAGGAGGGAGATCGGTGGGGAGGGATGGGGGGGTACGAATGGACAAGGGGGCAGCCTGGGCAGCATGAAAAGCATAATCAAGGATGCATCTTACCCTAACCATGGACTTTTTACTCTCCTCCCATCCGATAGGCAATATAGGAGCTTCCACTCCCACACCAGCAGGCACAGGAAGAGCTTCTTACCTGAGGCTGTGACCCTGCTGAACCTCTCATCACAGCACTAAGCAGTATTGCACCCATATTGTTCTGCCTCAGTACTTTTATATTTGTGTGCTGTAGCACTTAATTTTTATTCGCAGTTATTTCCTAAATAACACTATTCTTTTCCACTTTTGGTTAGATACTAATTGCATTTCATTGGCTTTGTATCTGTACTCGGCACAATGACAATAAAGTTGAATCTAATCTAATCTTAATGATTTGAATGAGGGAGTAGAGAGGTTACATAAGGATTTAGACAGATTGAGAGAATGGGCAAAGGAATGGCAGATGGTATACAATGTCAGGAAGTGGAAAGTCATGCACTTTGGTAGAAGAAATGAAAGGGTTGACTATTTTCTAAATGGAGAGAAAATACTAAAATCTGAAGTGCAAAGGGATTTATTTGGGAGCCCTTGTTCAGGATTCCCTGAAAATTAATTTACAGTTTGAGTCTGGCGAGGATGACAAATGCAATTTTAGCATAAATTTTAAGAGAACGAGACCATAAAAGCAAGAACGTAATGTTGAGATTTTATAAAGCACTGGTGAGGCCTCACTTCGAGCATTGTGAGCATTCCTTTCGAAAAGATGTGCTGAAAATGGAAAGGGTTCAAAGGAGGTTCAGGAAAATGATTCCAGGATTGAATGGCTTATCACATGAAGAGTGTTTGATGACTCTGGACCTGTATTTCCTGGAATTCAGAAAAATGAGGGGTGACCTCATTAAAACCTATCACATAGTGAAAGGACTTGATAGAGTGGATGTGGAGAGACTGTTACCTGTGGTGGGAGAGTCTACGACCAGAAGACACAACCTCAGATTGGAGGGGAATCCGTTTTGAATGGACATGTGGAGGACTTTCTTGGCAGCTGTGAAGGTTGTATGTATATTTAAGGCAGAGTTTGTTAGATTCTTGATTGGTCAGGGCATGAGGGGATATGGGGAGAAGTCAAGAGATTGGGGTTGAGAGAGAAAATGGATCTGCCATAATGGAGTGGCAGAGCAGAATTGACGGGCCAAATGGCCTAATTCTGCTCCTATATCTTCTGGTCTTATATACATACTTCAATAATGAATTGACATTGACTCTGAATTTACTTTGGAAAGCAGAAAACATTTTTGTGACATTTGACCTTGGATCACATGGCTCCATCAGCCTTGTTTCAGAGTTTTCTCCTGGAGTGAGGTTTTATGATCATTGAGCCGTTAATTGTGTTTTCTTTGCCATAGTGCTATATTTGATGTTTTGTTTTTTTCTTGAATTATCTGGAGACACAGTTAATAACTGTGGCATATCAATAAAGTTGGGCCTGTGTGATCAATACCTTATTGTGTGTAACTTTGTTGGTACAGTTCTGGCATTGTAACAGTAGCAAGTAAATGTCACTTAGCACAGTCAGTCAGATCAAGTAATTAGAAAAGTGAACATTCTCACGCCCTGAGATCTGCTAGATCTCTGGAACATCGAATAACTCCAGTGGCCACTTTATTAGGTACCCCCTGTACCTTATAAAATGGCCACTGAGTGTATGTTTGTGGTCTTCTGATACTTCTCATCCACCTAAAGGTTTGATGCATTGTGCGTTCAGAGATGCTCTTCTGCACACCATGGTTATGACATGTAGTTATCTGAGTTACTGGTGCTTCCCTGTCAGCTTGAACCAGTCTGTCCATTCACCTCTGACCTCTTGCATTAACGAGGTGTTTGGATATTTTTTGTTCTTCTCACCATTCCCTGTAAACTCTGGAGATTGGTATTCATGACAATTTCAAGAGATCAACAGTTTCTGAGATAATCTATCCCGTCTGGCACCAACAATAATTCCATGGTCAAAGTCACTTAGGTCACATTCTTCCCCATCCTGATGTCTGGTCTGAACAACAACTTAACTTCCTGAAACCGATCCAATCACAAACAAGAGAAAACCTGCAGAAGCTGGAGATCTAAGCAACACAAAATGCTGGAGGAACTCAGCAAATTTTCCTGTGTTACATCGGGTGACTTCATTGGTGCTGCTTCCTGCACCCATTCGGAGATTGTCGACTTCATCAACTTTGCTTCCAACTTCCATCCTGCTCTCAAATTTACCTGGTCCATTTCTGATATCTCCCTCCCCTTTCTCAATCTCTTTGTCTCTATCTCTGGAGACAGCTTATCTACTGATGTCTATTATAAACCCACAGACTCTCACAACTGCTTGGACTATACCTCTTCCCACCCTGTTACTTGTAAAAATGACATCCCTTTCTCTCAATTCCTCAGTCTCCACCGCATCTGCTCTCAGGATGAGGCTTTCATTATAGAACGAAGCAGATGTCCTACTTCTTCAAAGAAAGGGGCTTCCCTTCCTCCATCATCAATGCTGTCCTCACCTGCAACTCTTCCATTTTGCATACATCTGCCTTCACCTCATCCTCCCACGACCCCACCAGGCATAGGGTTTCTCTTGTCCTTACCTACTACCCCACAAGCCTCCACGTCCAGCACATAATTCTCCGTAACTTCTGCCATCTCCGATGGGATCCCGCCACCAAGCACATCATTCCCTCGCCCTCACTTTCTGCTTTCCACAGGGATCACTCCCTGCCAATCTCTCTTGTCCATTTGTCCCTCCCCACTGATTTCCTACCTGGCACGTATCCTTGCAAACGGAACAAGTGCTATACTTTCTCCCTCACTACCATTTGAGGCCCAAAACAGTCCTTTCAAGACAGGTGACACTTCTCCTGTGAGTCTTTTGGGGTTATCAACTGCATCGGGTGGTCCTGGTGTGGCTCCTATATATCAGTGAGACCTGACGAAGATTGGGAGACTAATTCACCGAGCACCTATGCTCTGTCTGATGAAAGAAAACGGGACCCCCCAGTGGCCATGCATTATAATTTCACTTTGCATTCCCATATGTCAGTCCATGGCATCCTCTACTGCCGCGATGAGGGCACACTCAGGGTGTAGGAGCAACACCTTATATTCCATCTGGGTAGCCTACATCAACTCATCAAACATCTCGTAATTCCCCCCTCCCCACTCCTACCACGCCCCCCACCCGCCGCACGGTTCCCCATTTCCTTTTCCCTCTTCACCTTATCTCCTTACCTGCCCATCATCTCCCTCTGGTGCTCCTCCCCTTTTCTTTCTTCCATGGCCTTCTGTCCTCTCCTGTCAGATTCCCCCTTGTCCAGCCCTTTATCTCTTTCACCAATCAACTTCCCAGCTCTTTACTTCACCCCTCACCTGCCCACCCCCCGGTTTCACCTGTCATCTACGACTATTTGTGCCTCCCTCCCCCCTCCCCCACCTTCTTACTCTGACTTCTCATCTATTTTCTCCACTTCTGATGAAGGCTCTTGGCCGAAACATTGACTGTTTACTCTTTTCCATAGATACTGCCTGGCCTGCTAAGTTCTTCCAGCATTTTGTATGTGTTTTCTGACAATGTCTGCAGGTTTTCATGCTGCCACATGATTGTCTGATTAGACAGTTGCATCAATGAGCAGTGGTCTGTGTGTACCTAATACAGCAGCTGCTGAGCATTGATACGAGGCTCTGTTGGATTTTGGTTTCAGGGTGGAGAGTTAAAGGGCTGAGACCAAAATCAGATCAATGATGAGGTTTGAGGAGCCGAACAGGCGACTCCTGCTCTGATTACTACTGGTCACAGGAATGCAATCCAACAGGGAAATGCTGTAATTAAAAAAAAGACAATTATGTTTGTTATTAGGCAGGGCAGCACTGTGAGGATCATGTGTTTATTGATTTCTCAAGCACCTTTAACACCATACAGCCCTCATTGCTGGGGGAAAACTCTGTTCAATGCAGTTTGAGACTTGCATCGTAACCTGGATAATGGACTGGCCGACTGGAGTTTGTGCTTGTGTGTTAGTGTGGCTTCAGAGCTGTGTGTCAGGAATGTCTATAAGCAGCACAGAGGCCCCACAGGGGACCGTATTGGCTCCCTTCCCCTGTTTACCCTTTATATCTGGGACTTTAAATACAACACTGAGTCATGTCAAATAGCAGAAATTCCCTGATGACTTAGCAATTGTTGAGGGAGGACAGGAGGATGAATACAGGGTCCTGATGGTGGACTTTGTCAAATGGTGCAAGATGAATCATCTGTAGCTCAACATCACTAAGGAAAAGGAGATGGTGATGGACTAAGCCTGCACTGCTCCCTGTTACTGTTGATGGTGATGATGTAGATGTGGTGAGGAACTTCAAGAACCTGGGGTGCACCTGGTTGACAGACTTGAGTGGAGCACCAACACAGAGGCTGTGTGCAAGAAGGGCCAGAGTCGCCTCTACTTCCTGAGGAGACTGAGGTCCTTTGGAGTATGCAGGCCTCTTTCACATATTCTACCAGTCTGTTGTCGTCAGTAAAACCTTCCATGTGGTGGTGATATCTGTTATCTGTCAAGTAAGGGACCGTGCACAATTCTGATTTGATGGAGACAGACGTGAGAGTACAGAGGAACATCTGAAAATTTCTGAAATGCCCACTTCGCTGCCGCTGCTACTGTGTGGTAACCGGAATCTCCGGAGCTGAAGGCCCCGAAATCCTCGGCTTTGCGTGTTTCAGAGGTCGGGAGAGGTTTAAGGCGCTCGGCAGAGGATGGCACTCAGGAGGCTGTATCGGAGAGTCTGGTCGGAAGCTCGGAGTTTTCGGATGGATGGTCTGTCCTGTTTTCTGTGGTATCACTCCAGAGAAACATTGTATCATTTCTTAATGCATGTTTGCATTTCTAAATGACAATAAAAGAGGACTGAGTGTTCTCATAATCTAAGTGTGCTGGGGCAATGGCATCAACACAGGTGATGCCAACAGCCTCAATAGCCTGATTAGAAAGGCTGGATTTGTTTTAGGAGTCAAACTGGACACACTGGAGGCTGTGCTAGAACAGAGCACTGTACTGAAAATCCTGGCAATTCTGGACAATGTTTCTCATCTTCTGCATGCCATCTTGGCTGAACAGAGGAGCATTTTTTAGTAATAGACTAGGACAACTGTGCTGCTCTAGAGAGTGTTATATGAAGTCATTCTTACCCTCGGCCATGAGACTTTATAATGAGTTAACCTGTCGCCAGGGAAGTGATGCCTCCCTCCTGTTAGACTGTTTGAGGCAACTTATTTTTTATTCTTTCTACTTCTTTTCTAATATTTTTATCTGTGCACTGTAACTTCCTTTGTGATCAATAAAGTATCTATCTTATCACGTACATACATCATGAAATTTGTTGTTTTGTGGCTGCAGTACAGTGCAATACATAGAAACATAGAAAACCTACAGCACAATACAAGCCCTTTGGCCCACAGTGCTGTGGTGAACATGTACTGAGTTCAGAAATTACCTAGGGTTACAAATAGCCCTCTCTTTTTCTAAGCTCCATGTACCTGTCCAGGAGTCTCTTAAAAGACCCTACTGTATATGCCTCCACCACCGTTGCCGGCAGCCTATTCCACGCACTCACCAGTCTCTGCGTAAAAAACTTACCTGTGACATCTCCTCTGTACCTACTTTAAAGCATCTTAAAACTGTGCTCTCTCATGTTAGCCATTTCAGCCCTGGGAAAAAGCCTCTGACCATCCACACGATCAATGCCTCTCATCATCTAACAGGTCACCTCTCATCCTCCGCTGCTCCAAGGGAAAACGGCCAAGTTCACTCAACTTATTCTCATAAATCATGCTCCCCAATCCAGGCAACACCCTTGTAAATCTCCTCTGCTCCCTTTCTATAGTTTCCACAGCCTTCCTATAGTGAGGTGAACAGAACTGAACACAGTACTCCAAGTGGGGTCTGACCAGGGTCCTATATAGCTGTAACATTACCTCTCAACTCTTAAGCTCAGTCCCACGATTGATGAAGGTCAATGCACCAAATGCCTTCTTAACCACAGAGCCAACCTGCGTAGCAGCTTTGAGTGTCTTATGGACTCAGACCCCAAGATCCCTCTGATCCTCCACACTGCCAAGAGTCTTACCATTAATACTATTTTCTGCCATCATATTTGACCTACCAAAATGAACCACCTGACACTCATCTCTGTTGAACTCCATCTGCCACTTCTCAGCCCAGTTTTGCATCCTGTCGATGCCCCGCTGTAACCTCTGACAGCCAACGACACTATTCACAACACCGAGAACCTTTATGTCAGCAGCAAATTCACTAACCCATCCCTCCACTTCTTATCCATGTCACAGAATAAAAAAAATTTAAAAGATGCAAAACTGAAATAATTAGTGTTCATAAGTTGAAATCTGATGGTGGAGGGGAAGAAACTGGTCCTAAAATGTTAAGTGTGCATCTTCAGCCAGCTGCAACTGCTCCCTGATGGGAGAAGTGACGGAGAGCAAGTCCTGGGAGATGAGGCCCTTGATGATGGATTCTGCCATCTTGAGGCAATACCCTCGATATCCTCAATATGCTGACCAAGTCTGCAAACATTTGCATCCTCTTGCAAACACAGGATTCTAGGGTGTAGGATTCGAAGCTTTTTTATCCAAGGTTCTTTTGGAAGTCAAGAAAGAGGCATGAAACTTGTTACTTCATGATCATTTGATTACGTGCTGAAAGAACAAAGGGAACTGGAAATTCTTGCAGGTGAATGAAAAGAAGAAGCAAAGACTTCAAGAATAAATGTGGCAAGATAATGTGTTCAGCTCCTTTTATACAATAAATAAAAAACTTTGCATCCAATTCTGCAGATAAGAGTTAACCAATCACATGGCCCCTATCCAAATAATGTGCTGCCCAAGAACTTCATAGAGTCATACAGAATTGTAACCACTAGTGGGCAGACTGAACAACTGCATACACGCACTAGGACAGGGGTCCCCAACCTTTTTTGCACTGCGGACCGGTTTAATATTGACAATATTCTTGCGGACCGGCCGGCCAGGGTGTGGGAGGGGTAGGGTTGCCAACGAACAAGAGTAGCAGTCAAATGCGTTGTTTACCTCTCTAGACTATAATGACCATGAAGCCTTGCGCAGGCACCAATGCGCATGCGCGTCATGACCTGCCGATTCCTCCCCCCACACCCCACCTCCCAAGCAAATCCTTTTTGGGGATTCTGTTCGTGGGGGTGGCTGTTAATCACTACCGGAATATAGATGATAAGTGGGTAATACACTCAATTTTGTTTCTAAAAGGGTTTATCTAACGAATTTAATATTAAACACACAGCGCATATTTTCCTCGCATAGATGTAATGATAAGTCAATTATCAGGGGAGCTTGAAGTGTTGAGCGAACTTCCAGTAGAAGTGGCAGAAGCAGGTTCGATATGATCATTTACAGAAAAATTGGACAGGTATATGGACAGGAAAGGAATGGAGGGTTATGGGCTGAGTGCAGGTCGGCGGGACTAGGTGAGAGTAGCGTTCGGCACGGACTAGAAGGGCAGAGATGGCTTGTTTCTGTGCTATAATTGTTATACGGTTATATAGGTCACTTATAAGTCAATAGCATCATAACATTTTAAGTAATATTTGGATATTAAACGCACAGCACATATTTTCCCCGTATGAATATATAAAATCATTGCAACACACCAATATCGCTGAATCAGTGGGAGCCCTGGGCTTGTTTTCCTGCAACAACACTGTCCTATCGAGAGGTGATGGGAGACAGCGATACTTGAAGGAGGTTCCTGATGTCCAGTCTATTCCGCAGTTTAGTTTTCGTTGCATTCATTGCAGAAAACTCCGCTTCGCAGAAAAATGTTGGAAATGAAAGCAACGTTTTCAGTGCTTTCATGGCTATCTCAGGATATTTAGCCTCGACTTTGATCCAGAATGTCGACAGAGATGTTCTGTCAAACAAACTTTTTAGCCCACCGTCATTTACAAGCTCGAGGAGTTGATCGCCTTCCCGCCCTGACATGGATGACACGCGGGTCATGACCTCGCATGCGTAATGGCTGATCAGTGGCCGCAACAAGGAATGAGGAAAGGTACAGCTGACTCATATCGCCAAATCATATCGCTGCCTCGCGGCCCGGTAGCGCATGCTCTGCGATCCGGTACCGGTCCGCGGCCCGGTGGTTGGGGACTGTTGCACTAGGAAACATACTAAACCGTTACTTGCATATAGGCAGCCACTGTATATGAAATACAACCAGGCAATTAATTGTTAAACTGCACAGAAAAGAGCTATTTTACGGGCTAATCCAACAAGGGTGACATTTGCTATGTGTCAGTTGTTTTACTAAATCTGTAGTATTAATTGCCTTTAACACATGGATTCTGTTGGGTGTTAACACTTGTAATACCATGGCCTACCATGGTGTCTTCATACTTAGGGTGTTCTCTTTCAAGTGGCCACAGACTGGGACTTCATTGTCAGCTGAGAGATCTCCACTTCCTCAAAAAGAATGGGAAAAATTTCTCAGTCCCATCACCTGAGTCTGCAACTTCTTTATCTAAAGGAAAAAAAATGATTAAGATGGTATATCTCTGGTTGGTCAAAAGTTTTAAGAAAGAACATAGAAACAACTATAGTTGGAAAAGGGCCAGCAATATCATGAAGAATCCCACCCAGATTGTTGATGGACTGTTTGTCCCACTCCGATCAGGGAAGAGGCTGTGCAGCATCCACACCAGGACCACTAAATTCAACAAGAGTTACTTCCCCCACGCTGACAGGCTGATCAACGTCTCCACCCACAAACCCACCCCACCACCCCCCACCACCATTACATCCACATCAGGCACTTAATCATTTCCCGTCAACGTCACCTTATGTTCAGATACTCCTGCACCAAGCATCACTTTATGTACATAAAATCAGTCTCTGTATACAAGCTGATCTAATGCACATACTGGACAGCAACACTCAACAATTACTTGTTCATTGTGATTCATAGGATTGCTTTTATATTTACATTTATTGTGTTTTTATGCTTACTCTGCTTCTTTGCACTGCGTCGTATCAAGAGTAACAATAATTCTCCATCAGAATCAGGTTTATTATCATTGGCATATGTCATTAAATTTGTTGTTTTGTGGCAGCAGGACAGTGTAATACATAAAAATGCTATAAATTACAATTAGAAATTACTAAAGTAGTGAGATAGTGTTCATGGGTTGATGGACCATTCAGAAATCTGATAATGGAGGGGAAAAATCTGTTCCTAAAATGTTGAGTGTGTGTCTTCAGGTTCCTGAAACCTCTCTGCAGGTAGTAATAAGAAGAGGGCATGTCCTGGTGATGGGAACCTTAATAATGGATGCTGCCTATCTGAGGCATCACTTCCTTCAGATGTCCTTGAAGCTGGGGCCCATGATGGAGAGGGATAAGTTTACAACTTTCTGCAGCTTTTTCTGATCCTGTACAGAGACCCCGCCATACCAGACAGTGAAGTAACCAGTTAGAATGCTTTTATGGTACATCTGTAGAAAATTGTGGGAGTTTTGGTGACATACCAAATCTCCTCAAAGTCCTCATGAACTATAACTGGTGACATGTCTTCTTTGCAATTGCATCAATATGTTGGGCTCCTTTACACTCATGTATTGAAGAAGAGCAATAAATAATCTTGAATCTTGAAAAGCATCAAAAAGTTGGGGGGAAATCTCTGGATAAAGAGAGCCATGGTCAGTAGAAAGAGAAATAAGCAATATGCTGGGGGAACTCAGCAGGCTGAGTAGCATCTGCAGGAGGTGGTGGGGGAGAGGAAGGAATTATGTATCTGACGATGGAAGCTTTGTGACTGGTTAGCAAATCTATCCATACTATCCTTTGGCCACACACTTACAGATACTGATCGGAATGTTTCAACAGTAAACCTGATCCATGCCCTGTTCACTTAAGAGCGTCTATGAGGAGGAGTCCCGAGGGGGACATCATGTGACTAACTTAGCCCTGAAGAAGACAGTCAGGTTTATAAGACCATAAGATATAGGAGCAGAAGTAGGCCATTTGGGCCATCAAGTCTGCTCCACCATTCAATCATGAGCTGATCTCATTCTTCCAGTCATCCCCACTCCCTTTCTGTCTCCCCATACCCTTTGATGACCTGGCGAATCAAGAACCTATCTGTCTCTGCCTTAAATGCACCCAATGACTTGGCCTCCACAGCCTCTCGTGGCGACAAATTCCGCAGATTTACCACCCTCTGACTAAAGTAATTTCTCCACATCTCTGTTTTGAATGGACGTCCTTCAATCCTGAAGTCGTGCCCTCTTGTCCTAGACTCCTCTACCATGGGAAATAACTTTGCCATATCTAATCTGTTCAGGCCTTTTAACATTTGGAATGTTTCTATGAGATCCCCCCTCATTCTTCTGAACTCCAGGAAATACAGCCCAACAGCTGTCAGACATTCCTCATACACTCACCCTTCCATTCCTGGAATCATTCTCGTGAATTTTCTCTGAACCATCTCCGATGTCAGTGTATCCTTTCTAAAATAAGGAGCCTAAAACTGCACACAAAACTCCAAGTGTTGTTTCACTAGTGCCTTATAGAGCCTCAGCATCACATCCCTGCTCTTATATTCTATACCTCTAGAAATGAATGCCAACATTGCATTTGCCTTCTTCACCACAAACTCAACCTGGAGGTTAACCTGTAGGGTATCCTGCACAAGGACTCCCAAGTCCCTTTGCATTTCTACATTTTGAATTCTCTCCCCATCTAAATAATAGTCTGCCCGTTTATTTCTTCTACCAAAGTGCATGACCATACACTTTCTGACATTGTATTTCATTTGCCACTTTGTCCATTCTTCTAAACTATCTAAACCTCTTCGTTTCCTCAACACTACCCACTCCTCCACTTATCTTTGCATTATCGGCAAATTTAGCCACAAATCCATTAATACCATAGTCCAAATCATTGACATACATCATAAAAAGCAGCAGTCCAACGCTGACCCCTATGGAACTCCACTGGTAACCGGCAGCCAGCCAAAATAGGATCCCTTCACTCCCATTCTCTGCTTTCTGCCAATCAGCCAATGCTCCACCCATACTAGTAACTTCCCTGTAATTCCATGGGCTCTTATCTTGCTAAGCAGCCTCATGTGCGGCTCCCTGTCAGAGGACTTCTGAAAATCCCAGTACGTCACATCTACTACATCTCCTTTGTCCACACTGCTTGTAATTTCCTCAAAAAATTGCAGTGGGTCAGTCAGGCAGGATTTTCCCTTCAGGAAACCATTCTGGCTTTGGCCTATCTTGTCACGTGCCTCCTGTACTCCGTAATCTCATCCCTAACAATCGATTCCAACCACTTCCCAACCATTGATGTCAGGCTTACAGGTCTATAGTTTCCCTTCTGCTGTCTCCCACCCTTCTTAAATAGCAGAGTAGCATTTACAATTTTCCAGTCATCCAGGTTTACTGTTTAAACATTGCAATCAGTATTTGTAAATATGAGACCATTAAAGCCAAAGGACATTATGGACAGGGAAAGGAATTGTCACTGTTTTAGGTCAAACCCTTGCTGGGTTCCTCCAACAGTTTCTGTGTTCCTTCAGATTCTAGCATCTGTGGTCCATTGTGAAAAAGTATAGTCCCTAAAAGGTGACTGAAACTCATGTATGCTGTGGTTCTGGTATTTACAGTCTACATATATTATGATGGAGAAGATAATTCGATGCATCTAATTTATTTATCGAGATAGAACGTGGAACAGACCCCTCTGGCCCTTCCAGCCATGCCACCTAGAAACCCCCGATTTACCCCTCGTCCAATTATGGGACAATTTACACTGACCAATTAACGAACCAACTGGTCTGTCCTTGGATGGTGGGAGGAAACCGGAGCACTCGGAGGAAACCCACACGGTTACAGGGAGAATGTACAAACTCCTTACAGTCAGCAACGGGAATACTGGTCCTCATTGCATTCCTTTCAGCCCCCTCACCTATTTCCCTGTATTCTCTCTCACTTGTGATTTAATCTCTTGACCCTGTTGCTTCCCACCAAAGCCAGAGGCAACTTACAGTGGACAACAAACTGACTAGTCTGTGTCTGGGATATGGGAGATACCCACAGGAGAACCTCATGTTCTCTGCTGGAGTGTCGTGTAGAAACTCCAGACAGACAGAAACTGGGTCTGATTACAAGTTAATGCTTCAAAGACTGGTGGAGCAAGAAATCCTTATGTAGATCATCGCTCAGGGTTGTGGACTGAGAGCTGTGAAATGGGTTAAACCTATAGTCTGTCTTTAGCTGGCATGGACACAATAGGCCAAATGACCATTAAGCACGCTGTTCTCAGTGAATGATTTTATGGAAGCTCCAGCTCAGAGGTAAATGCACCACCAACAGCGAGCAGCAGATGACGAAAGTACTTTAGAAACAACCTGGATTGTCACTTGAAGGGAATAGCTAAGGGAACAAAATGGAAGGTTGCTCTATCCGGAGTTATTATGGACTTAATGGGCCTAGGGGCTCTGATCCATGCCATAATGGCTGAAGGATTGTACATTTACGACAGAGCGGGCGATGTCTGATCCAGTGTGAATTAGTGATAGAGCACTGCAGCACAGAACCAGGCCATTTGTCCCATTTAGTCCCTGCTGACCTCTTTTTCTACCTGGTCCTATGGAAGACCAGAGCCCCACCCCATCCATGTATCTAATGTTGTGTATTTAATATTTAAGTAATGTTTGTGTAATCTTAATCCTTTTCATTTAATTCATTTTTCATTATATGTATAAATACCTGTATTGCATCAGTCATCACACTATCATCTGATATGTCCGTGCCTCCCTTAAAGTAAACTCGGTCGGACCTAAAAACGCAAAGGAAATCTGCAGAAGATGGAATTATGTGCAACACACATAAAAGTTGCTGGTGAACACAGCAGGCCAGGCAGCATCTCTAGGAAGAGGTACAGTCGACGTTTCGGACCGAGACCCTTTGTCAGGACTAACTGAAAGAAGAGCTAGTAAGAGACTTGAAAGTGGGAGGGGGAGGGGAGATCCAAAGTGATAGGAGAAAACAGGAGGGGGAGGGATGGAGCCAACAGCTGGGCAGTTGATTGGCAAAAGGGATATGAGAGGATCATGGTACAGGAGGCCTGGGGAGAAAGAAAGGGGGTGGGGGGGGGGAACCCAGAGGATGGGCAAGGGGTATAGTGAGAGGGACAGAGGGAGAAAAAGGAGATAGAGAAAAAGAATGTGTGCATATAAATAAGTAAATAACGGATGGGGTACGAGGGGGAGGTGAGGCATTAGCTGAAGTTTGAGAAGTCAATGTTCATGCCATCAGGTTGGAGGCTACACACACGGAATATCAGGTGTTGTTCCTTCAACCTGAGTGTGCTTACTCTGGCGGACAGAGCGTAGGGCCAGACAGCAACCTGACGCGCGCCCGTCCGATCCACCCACTGCAGGTCGGTGCGGGACGGTTCAGGAGTCGTGGCGACAGGCTCAGACTAAAACTGACAAATGTGTTAGTGTCAGACAGAATACATTAAACTTATCACAAGCAGTAATGATCAAAAAGTTTAGTTAGTCAGTCCTCGTCAGAAAGGGTTTTCTGGCCGTTGGTTCTCTGCTTTGTGACACTGTTTCCTTAATGTGTGATGTGTGGATCCTCATCGGCTTCACTTGCACCTTCAGAGCAATGTACCTAGTTAGCTGTACTTAAAATGGGCCTTCCCACCAATGCTCAAGGCAATGGTTTCGTCAGTTCGATCTCACCAGTATCCCATCTCCAGGCTGGTAGGTGTGACTCTCTGAAGCCAGTACAATCTTCTGGCCTTCAATACCTGTTAATGAAAACCTTTGAGTGTGTATCAGAGCCACACAATACAGCAACGTGTTTTCACTCATGGTCTGGATGTCATCTGTTTAACCCAGAGGGGAGGAGCAACTGGTAAGAGTATGAGGTATCCCAATACTATCTCATTCACGGATAGGCCTGTCACATGACTGGGAGCACAGCACGTAGTCATGAGAACCGTATTACACTGTACTCACCTCAGGGGGTGAAACAGTCTGTAGTAGTAATTCACTTAATCTGACTGATTGTGTTAAACAACTGTAAGTGTCGTCACGGAAAGTGTACCAGCAAAGTTACACACAGGATACAGGTGGCCCCCGTATTCCGAACGATTGCTTTATGACACCTCGCTGTTACGAAAGACCTACATTAGTTACCTGTTTTCACTAACAGAAGGTGTTTTCACTGTTATGAAAAAAGGCAGCGTGCGCCCCGAGCAGCCAAGCTCCTCCCCCGGAACTGCATTCTAGCCGGCATTGCTTAAACACGTGCTTTATCACGATTTATTTTGTGCATCTGATAGCAAGATGAGTTCTAAAGTATCGGAAAAGCCTAAAAGAGCTCGTTAAGGGTGTTACACTTAGCGTAAAACTAGACATAATTAAGCGTTTCGATCGTGGTGAATGAAGTAAGGACATTGTCCGTGCGTTGAACTTGCCTGTGTCCACCATTCGCACTATTTATACACAGAGAGACAGAATTTTGAAAGCTACCGATGTTACTGTTGGTTCTGCTCGTAGCAAAGTGGTCTCCCGGTATCCAATAATGGATAAAATGGAAAGTTTATTGCTTGAGTGGATTGATGGGTGTAAAAAGCGTGGTGTTCCGTTAAGTTTTCTTATACTTAAGGAGAAATCAGTCAGTCTTTTTAATAAGCTGAAACAGAAAGCACTAGACGATGGTGATGAAAGTGTTGCGAAAGTGGAATTTAAAGGTAGTCATGGGTGGTTTGATCGGTTTCTGAGGCAATGGCAGCTTCATAGTCTAAGCAGTGGTCCCCAACCTCTGGGCTGCGAAGAATGCAGCGGTGCAGCGGTAGTCGGAACGCACACAGCACATCTTTAAGAAAAAAGCCGAAGTAAATGAACTAATTATCTCTCCCACAGGTGTTGTTCTTCCTATCTTGTCGCAAAAACTCCTCCAACTTGCCCTTTTAGCTTGACGTATAGTTCTTCTCACCACGGCCTGTGCTTTCTTATATTGAACCAAATGTTGCATATTATGGGTTCTTTTAACTAGCCTGAATGCTCTATTTCTGTTTTTTACAGCCTAGGTATAGATCCTTCTGCTGCCATGATAATTGCTGAAGTCACCTGACTGTTTAATTCATTTACATTTCCAGAAATATCAATCTTTGTCAACCTTTCTTCACTCAATTTCTGGAACTTACCCCAATATGCTTTTCCAAACACCCACTTTGGGGTTCCGCCACCTGGTCTTACTTCAACTCTCTCACCCCTCCGCCTTGCTCTTGAATCGAAGGAATTTAAGTACCCCCCGGCGGTCCTACAGAAACGTTAGGAATATTCTGAAGCAGCAACTCAATGACATAAAATCAGAAAATAGCCGTGGCAGAGACTCGAATTGAGAAGGTAGAAGATCACGTGCAAAACGTGGAACAGATACTAAGTAAGACGATAAAAATATTAAATCAACAGGAAAGTAAACCTTCTCAATTCGAGTCTATTTTCTGATTGACATTGAGTTGCTGCTTTATATCTTTTGGACTTCCCTTATCTCTGCCAAAATCTTTATCATATTTGCCGCTTCGCCTGCACGAGGCCCCGCGTCACCTTTGCCGCCACGCGCACGTGTGGGAGAGCCGCGCACTGCACCTCTCTCTTCCATAGGCTCCGCAGTGATGCTTTTTTAATCTCCATTTTTTTCTGCATTCGTGTCCCGCTTATCAATACAGATATTTTCGAATGATCTTGTATTTGATGGATTAACGGGGCAAAATATGCGTTTTTCCAGAGGAGCTGTTTATTTAAGCTACCATTCTGAACAATGATGTCACCGGACAACCCTAGTAATTTCTAAGGTCGGGATATGTTCGACACAACTTTGTGGGCTGAAGGGCTTGCACTGTGTTGTAGATTTTCTGTGTTTCTATGTTTCTATGGGTACAAGTGAGGAAACATGGCAGCTGAATAGTGGGAAACTGTTTTCCAACTCTGTTACCACAGGAGTTTGGTCAGCAGCTGATTTTTCTCTCGTTACATGCTACAGATGTACGGTAGAGAACATTCTAGAATATTCTGACTGGCTACATTACCGTCTGGTATGGAGGGTCCAATACACAAGCTCGAGAGAGGATGCAAATATTTGCAGAATCGGCCAACTCCATTCACAGGCAATAGTTTATTGAGGACATCTTCAAATGGTGATGCCTGAATAAGGCAGCATCCATCATCAAGGACCCTCATTATCCAGGACAAGCTCTCTGCCCATCACTACCATCAGGGAGGAGGTGCAGGAGCCTGAAGATGCGCAGTCAACCTTTGAGGAATAGTTTCTTCCCCTCCACCATCAGATTACTGATTGGTCCATGAATTCTTGAACACTAACTCACTATTCCAATTTGCCATTATTTATTTTTTATTACAACTTATCATAATTTTTAATTATGTATTGCATGGTACTGCTGCCACAAAACGACAGATTTCTCAGTGTACGCATGTGATAATAACCTGATTTTGTTTCTTTGAATTATGACAGTGCCTTGTTGGACAGGAGTTGGGTATTTGGCTCCTCAAACCTGATGATTGATCTGATTTTACCCTCAGCCCCTAACTCTCCACCCTGAAGCCAAAATCCATCCGAGCCTTGAATATATACTCAGTGGCCACTTTACGAGGTACACCTCGACAAGTGAATTTGAATGCAAGTATCTAATCAGCCAATCATATGGCAGCATCTCAATGCATAAAAGCATGCAGACATGGTCAAGAGGTTCATTTGTTCTTCAGAATGGGGATGAAATGTGATCTGAGTGACTTTGTCGTTGGAATGATTATTGATGCCAGTTGTGTTGGTTTGAGCATTTCAGAAACTGTTGATCACCAGGGATTTTCATGCACAACCTTCTCCAGAGTTTACAGAGAATGGTGCAAAAAACAACAAAGCATCCAGTGAGCGGCAGTTCTGTCGACGGAAATTGGTTAATGAGAGAGATTAGATGAGAATTGCCAGACTGGTTCAAGCTGACAGGAAAAGGATAGTAACTCAACTAACCATGTATCATAACCGTGGTGTTTAAAAGAGCATCTCTAAACACACAACACATCGAGACCTCAAGTGGATGAGCTACTGCAACAGACGAACATGAACCCACACTCAGTGGCCATCAGGGGCCTCCTCTACCTGATACAGTGGCCACTGAGTGTATTTGACACCACTTCCACAGTTCTCTGGGAAAAGAGATCCAGAGATCCAGGAGATCTCAGGTTGAGAAAAAGTCCCATTTGTAGTCCTTTGTAGGTAATAACTTAATCTGATTGATTCTGTTAAATTGACTTTAACTGTCATCACTCTACAATACAAGAACTGTACTAACAAAGTTACACACAATAAGATATTGATCAGATAAGCCCAACTTTATTGATATTCCACTGTCATTCACTGTATCTCCATATAATTCAAGAAACAGGCAAAACATTAAATATTCTACTATGACAAAGAAAACACAATTAGTGTCTAAATGATTATGCAAACTCACTCATGGAGAGACCTCTTAAACAAGGCTGATGGAGCCGTGTGATCCAATTTCAAATGTCACAAAAATATTTCCCACTATCCAAAGTAAATTGAAAGTCAAACTAAATTTATTATCAAAGTACATATTTGCCTCCAAATAAAACGGTGATTATCATTATCCAAAGAAATAAAGAAAATTATCAAAAAAGAGTGAAATGACATTCAGTTGTCTAACCACAGAAAACTTGTACATCCATATTAACCCTGAAATACCCCAATAAGGCAATTTATTGCACAGTGTTGCAGCCTGTGCCCCACCAGAGATAATACCCTCCCACTTCCTGCAATAAATTGTTCTGCCAGCAGAGTGGCAGAATCCATTTTTCACTCTCACTCTCACTCTCACTCTCTACCCCCTTGGGCACAGGCCGGCTTCACCTGGGTAACACCTGAGCTTCAGTAAACAACTCACATTTGTAAGGTAGAGTTATATTTGCCTGAGATCATTTGCAGTGGGGAGACAAAGAAAAGAACCTCAGCTCCCCACTAAATGTCAACAGGGCTGTGGACAGCATAAACAGAGACATTACCAGCTCCTCAGTGATCGATTGTACACCACAGTGTACTTGCATTGTCTATAAATCTGACCTGTTACCATTCAGATCACCCACACCATTCTTGTGTTGGCCAATCTGCACATTCTCCTTTCTCCCCCATGCTTTGCCAAAGCAACTAAATGAATTTTCATGCTAATCTGGGAAAAGATGGAGTGGGGAGCAATTGTCCATCGTTAACACCCATCAGGAATTATCAGTGGGGACAAGTCAATCACAGAATTAGTTCTGTCCTTCCATTTCCCCAACTCCATGAATTTCACAAACGCTCAAAATGTCTTTCTTCTCTTGACTGTGGATTTACTAAATCCTTTTGTCAAATGTACTACTTGTATATTTCTCATCATCACATTCATACAATGCTATATTTACTCTAAAATAAGCTGGTGGGAAGACGGTGGGCACAGATGGCTAAAGTAACTTGCGATAAGTAACCAGTGTCTGCATGCACCAGTTTACACTGCACAAAAACACTATTCAGTACAAAGGACTGACCTCACCTGTAATCTTCTCACTTACCCCCTTGGACACTAACCACCCAGATTGAGTAATAACTGTGCAGTCTGAAAATTTGGCTTTCAATGTTGACTAGTTTCTATTTCTGCAAGGATGAGATGTTTGTGATATCTGAACAAGATTCCGCATGTCATGAAGAGTGAAGATTCGAATGAGCTTGTATTTCAGAGCTGGGAATGAGGCAGGTTGGGTGGGGTTTGACACTGAAGGGAAGTTCAAGGGACGATCTGAATACTTATCTACAGTGTTCCTATTTGAGTCTACAAATGATACCACATCATGATCACATTTATATCCATCATATAAAACATTGCATAAGCTCTCCATTATTGGTCAGAAATCCATAGTGTTCTACAATGAAACCTGGACACACTGGTCCATTCTCACCCTGCAGTGATTGAACATTAAGTGGCCAACAAAGTGGGAGGAGAAACTAAACTTGGCTTGAATTTTAACAGGTTTAAAGTTTATAAAAGCCACAAATCATAACTTTTAACCCCACACATATGGGCAAGGAATTTGCGTAAAACATGTTTTAATGCACTGATTTCTATAGTGCAAATCCAGCTGCCTTTTCACAAGATAAAAGTATCCTAAGGACGTTCAAAAGCAAGTGATTCTGCGGACAATTATTAAAAAGTGCAAAAGCAAAATGTCGCCTCAACTCCCAGAAGGGATGGAAGGTGTAGCTCCTCCACCCTGACGGCGGCCTCACCTTGGCTCAACAAGGTGTGGGGAATACAAGGTGTCGGAACAGGAATGGGAATCAGAATTAAGAAGTTTGGCCACCAGGAAGTACTGCTTGTGGCGGACAGTGCGGAGGTGTTTGACGAAGCGGTTCCCCAGTTTATGATGGGACTTACCAATGTAGAGGAGGCCTCATCGGGAGCACTGTATACAATAGACAACGCACCTGATTTACAGGTGAAGTGTTGCCTCACCTGGAAGAACCATTTAGGGCCCTGAATTGAAGGAGGAGGTGAATGGACAGGTGCAGCCTTTAGGTTGTTTGCAGGGTTGTGTGCCTGGAGGGAAATTAGTGGGAAGGGAGAATGGAGAAGGGAATCACAGAGGGAGTCATCCCTGCAGAAAACTGGGGGGTGTGTGAACTAAAGATATGTTTACTGTGAATGTTGTGTTCCACACACTGCAACGTTCTGCATGGTGACACAAACTACATGGTTTACAGTCTGAGGTTAGCTACCAACTGGAACAGGGAGCAATCAATCAATAAGATATTGTGTTAACAAAGAAATCAATTCTTCTCAACTACCCTGCTCCTAAGTCATTTAGATTTCAATTTCTTCGCACGAAGATTTCTTTTCACCATTGAAGCAAGCGCTCTGTTAACTGGGAATCAGAAAATAACCAAGGAAACTACGAGATTAAACCAACAAGGACGAGAAATAAAACAATTACATAATGCACAGGAAATTCCCCACTCTTCCTACTCGAAGAGCTACAACATTCTCTTTCTACTTAGACAGCTTTATCACTCCACGCCTGACGATGTGATTGATCGTCACTCCTGGGCTTGTCACAACACCGGCGCAGGGTCAATATCATCACTATCCTGCAGGTAGATACAAACATGCAATGATTAACCACCATTCCGAAGAGAAAAGAAAATCATTTCATGTTATTTAAACTTGAAAAGGGCTTAAGAAAAACAATTTCCTTGCACTGCCACACATCTCCAAATCCACACTGATCTCAGCTTTCAACGAAAGCCCCTTCCACCCATCTTCTCCTTGTCATTATTTCTGAGGAAGGAAAGGGGACATTTCCACAGTCTCCCTGCATGACAAACGTCAAACTGTGACTGGAGAAGCTCACACACCCATAGCAGGCGAAAACCAACACTAATATTTCCTGAGTATAACAGCCAAACAGAGAAAGGATTGAGAGCATCTGCAAGAGGCAATGTCTCAGGACAGTGAGATCATTCAGCACCTCATCCCTCTTCCTGTTGTTGCCATTGGGCAGGAGGCAGAGAGCAGCAAAAAGCTAATTTTGTGGCATCTGTATGCAGGGTATGTATGCCCATGATAGTCACACGACATTACAGCACAGAAACAGGCTTTCGGCCCATCCAGTCTATCCCAAACTATTAATCTGCCTTGTGCCATCAAACTGTACCCGGACCACCACCGTCTGTACCCCTGTATCTATCCAAATTTCTCTTAAATGTTGAAACTAAGTTTGAATCCACCAATCCATTCCACAGTCTTATTACCCTCTAAGTGAAGAAGCTCCCCTTCATGATCTCATTAAATATTTCTCCTTTCACCCTTAACCCATAACCTCTGGTTGTTATCTCACCCAATCTCAAAAGCTTGCTAGCTTTTACCCTATCGATACCCATCATAATTTTATCTTACGACTTTGCAGAAGCTATTACAGTAGCACTGTGACATCTCACTCTTCTTACCCATGGCTCGGGTAACTTCCTGGTCCTACACCATTGGGCAAAGTGTCTCCGTGCAGCTTGCACAGTCTCCTCGTTGGTCTTCTTGCAGTATACTTGGATCAGCTGCTCTGAAAACTTATCTGGTAGCATCTGAGATACCTGGGTGGGCACCAGAGAGAGAGAAGATTAATACCCACAACCACAAGGAGATATACAAACATACGAGGTTGTTGGCCACACAGTTCTTCCAGCCTATTGCACCTTCCAGTAAGATCACGACTAATCTGTTGTAACTTCCAATCCACAATCTTGACTACTCACAGTAATCGCCCACTAGTTTATCATGCCTTTGTCTTAAAAGTACTCAAGTTCTCTGCTTCAAAGAAAAAAGTTCCAAGGATGCATGATCACTGAGAGAAAAGGCTTTGCCTCACCTCTTAAACAAGCAACCATCTATTTTTAAAAACTGAACGCCTAGTTCTACAGTTTCAAAAAGAAAACACCCTTTCCACTTCAATCCTGGCAAGCCCTGTTAGACTATGCTTCAAACAATTCTCCTCCCACATTTATAAAGTCCAGGAAATGCACGTTAAGCCTGTCCAAACTATCCTGTTATGACAACTGACCACAATGAGCTTCCTAGAGCAATGGAGCAAGGTTCAGATGGAGACACACCAAGTTCAGAGCTGGATCCCAGTGAGACAGCCAAGATCTCCAGAGACTATGATGGCTGGGAAGCAGACTGAAAAGACTGGAAAGCCCACAATGAGACCAGGTCACACCCCCAGCAGTGGCCAGTGCAAGGCTGGAAGGAAACAAGTTCACACGCTGCTTCAGCAGCCAAATGTGTTTATACCTCTGATGCTCGGGAGGTTACCTGCTTGCTTCTGATTGGGAAGGCCTTGTCGGGGTTATTCTTGCAGTAGAATCGAACATTATTAATGGGGTTTTTCTCTTTCATCCCGTAGTTCATTGGAATAACCTAGTGTGAGAAATTTTAGTTATATTTATTCACGGTCAAAAACAAATTATTCTCTCGTAGACAGCCACAAAATAAAACAAACTGTATTTTTTATCACATTGGTCACAAGCCCATCGATTATGAAAGTTACTCTGTTAATAGAAGTGCAGTCTCTTAGTTCCACAGCGCAGGCTCAATCCCGAACTCCTGTACAGAGATTACACAATTTCCCTGTGAACACGCAAATTTCCCTGAGGTGCACCAGTTCCCCCACGTGCCAATGACATACGGGTTAAACGTCTGTGGTAAATTACACCTACAGTGCGGGTAAGTGATAGAATCTGGGGGGATTTGATGGAAATGAGGGAAGAATCAAATGAGATGTGTGCACAGGTGTTTGGTGATTGCCACAGAGTCAGTAACCCGGGTTTAATCCTGACCTCAGGGACTGTCTATGTGGAGTTTGCATGCTCTCCCTGTAACCAAGGGGAATTCCTCGGGGTCTCAGATTTTCTCCCAAATCCCAAACTGTGCACATTTGTAGATTAAGTGACCACTGTAATGTACCCTTGGTGTGCAGGTGAGTGCTGGAATCTGTACTGAGTCAATAGGAACATGTGGAGAATAAAATAGGTGAGGGTAGGATTAGGTAAATGGGTACCTGATGACTGGCTGAAGGGCTTGGTTCCATAATGGCACAATCTGCCAGATGTATGGAGAACTCTCCTCTCCATCATTAACGAGCCAGTACTCACATTTACAATGAGATCCTCTGCCTCGAGTTGAATGTTCCCAGGTTCTGAGGAAACAGCTGCAGCCACTTTAGTCTTCAGATCATCAATCTCCTCCTGATGGAGAGAGAACATTTCAAGTGAGTTTGATTAAATTTGTAAATGTACAAATAAAATCCAATGTACAATAGAACAGTGACCGCAGTCTGTGACAGTCAACGCCCTACAGGGATTGTAATGTTACAAATGACCGTCTAGGAGAGCAAACGTTTTTGAGAGCATATGCCCAAATTTTCTCGAATGCCATTATAATTTTGAGCAGGGATTATCAATGATTGATGAATTAGTAACAATAATTATGGACTTTTATTCCCAAGGAAATATAATGAGTCCCGTTGCTTATTTACGTGCATTCATTGTGTAACGCCCTGGTTAAAATTTTTACAATGCTGTAGGTATTTCATTTTAGTAGTTCTGTAAGAGCTGTCAGTGAGGGGCTAATGATACTTGTTAGAAAAGGGGTTTCAATTGTTTTACTATTGATAAACGTATAACAGAGAGAGATTGAAAAAAAATGAAGCATTTCAGAAAATCTGTTCAAAAATTATTGTAGGAGCAATGTATCTGTTCTCTCTCTTTGTACTTCTATGCTGTGGGGTTTATTATGTTTATGATGGTAACTGGCTACATGAGTGGGGGTGGGGTAAATCGAAGGGACTAAGTTGCATATTCTTGTTTATTTCATTGCAGTTTATAGCTTGGGACTGATGCAGCTCATATTATTTGCTGAATTCCGAGATAACGCTCAATAATGCTTAGAAAAGCTGACATCATGGTGTAAAACAAACAATCAGATAATCACCAACACTTGGTTTAAACAACATCCAAGAAGGAAATGGACATGCAGAAGCCCAGATGGGAACAGCAAAAATCAAATCGACTACATAACAATCAATAACAGATTCAAAAACTCGATAAGCCAGTCTAAAAGCTACCCTAGAGCAGACTGTGGAAGCGACCACATACCAGTCATTTGCAAAATGAAATAAAGATGAGAAAATTAACGGAACCACTGGATTATCAACAACTACAAAACAACCCTCATCTGAAAACAGAATACACAATCAAGGTGAAAAACCATTTTCAATTGCTGCAGGATGAAGGAGGCAAATCTTCCTGGGACATACTGAAGGAATCCATGGCTGTAGCTGCAAAAGAAACCATCCCACGAAAAGAACAGAAAAGTAGGAAGAAATGGAAAACTGAAATTATAATACAATTGATGCAACAAAAACAGACCATCAAACCAAGAGACAGCGAAGAATACAAACAACTTGGTAAGACAATAAAAAGAAAATGCAGAAAAGCTAAAGACAGGTGGCTAAATGAGAAATGCTCGGAGATAGAAATGCTACAAACCCATAACTCTGGATCAAAGTTGATGCACAGTAAGATTAAAGAACTAACGGGGAAATTACCTTGCTCAGCAAGTGGATGCATCAAGGCAAAAGACGACAGCTTAATTATGAACAAAGAGGAAATCCTAAACAGATGGACAGAATATATAAAAGAACTTTTTGAAGACCAAAGAGGAGAAAACCGAACATAAAGAAGAATCTTGAAGGACATAGCATTCTAAAATCAGAAATTTGAGCAGCCGTAAATAAAACAAAACATAACAGAGCAACTGGTCCAGACAACATCGTTGTTGAAATGATACTGGCCTTAGAAGATTTTGGAATAGAGAAAATAACAGAAATAGCAAATGAAATCTATGATCATGGGGAGATACCTGATGATTGAAGTAAATCAGTGTTCATCATCAAAGAAAGAGGGAGCAACAGAATGTGAGTTACATCGTACAATAAGCCCGATGAGCCACGTGGCAAAAATTATTCTCAGAGTAGTATGGAGGAATTTAAGGTGGGGGGTTCCATGGGAGGCAGGGTTTAAAGGTCGGCACAACATCGTGGGCCGAAGAGCCTGTACTGTGCTGTACTGTTCTATATTCTATTTTCTATGTTTTAATCACGATGAGAGCAAGATACTGTATAAAATCAGAAATCAGTAAAGAACAATGCGGTTTTGTGGAAAACACTGGAACCAGAAATGCAATTTTCATGCTACGGATGATCTGTGTACGAGCAATCCAGGTACAAAAGGACATCTACCTATGTTTCATCGACTATACGTAAACTTTTGACACTGTCAGACAGCAAGATCTCCTGGAAATGCTTCAAGATCTTGACATAGATGGGAAAGATATATGTTTCTTAAGAAACTTATACTGGGACCAGACAGCATCCATCAGAAAAGAAAGAGAAGTAAGTGAGTATGTGAATATCGTGAGAGGAGTCAGGCAAGTTTCTGTCTTTTCACCAGACTTATTCAACCTGTATAGTGAAAATATCTTGAGAAGTATTAAAGACATCAAAGGATTCACAATTGGAGGCCATAATATAAATAACATCAGATATGCTGACGACATTGTACTAATAGCTGAATCAGAAACAAAACTAAAGAACTACTCACTACAGTGGCAGCAGAAAGTAATCGCAGAGGCCTCTCAATCAGCACCAAGAAGACAGAAAGCATGGTCATCTCCAGAAAGACAAACATCCCACAATGTGTGATCAAGATCGGAAATACAAATATCATACAAGTCGACAAATTCAGATATCTTGGCAGCCTAATAACAAGCAATAGCAGGTGCGACACAGATATCAAATACAGAATAGCAATGGCGAAAGAAGCTTTCCAAAAAATGAAGACCATATTAACAGACAGAAAGATGAGCATGTACACTAAAAACAGAATACTGCAGTGCTACATTTACTCTATCCTGACTTACGGAAACGAATGCTGGACCATTTCCCCAGCAATGGAAAAGAGACTAGAAGCAGCTGAATTATGGTTCTACAGGAGAATATTAAAAATATCATGGACCACACACACCTCAAATGAAGAAGTTCTCAGAAGAGCCCAAGCAATTCGATCACTCATACCAACAATGAGAAAGACAACTCAGATTCCTAGGACACATCATGCGGCAAGATGAACTAGAAAAACTCATGCTCTCTGGAAAGATTGAGGGGAGCAAACCTAGAGGAAGACCTCAGCTTATGTACATCAGAAGCATAGCCAGGTGGCTACACATCGAGGAAATGGAAGTCATCCAAAAAACGAAGGATAGATCTATATGGAAAACCATGGTCACCAAAGTCCGCATCGGATACGGTACCTAGACAGACAGAATGCTTAGTTACATGTTTGCTAATTGCTAATAGAGGATCAAATGAAAGGTTCGACTTCTGGAGCAATCATTGGAGCAGTGGGCACGTCACACATGTATAACAGTCCATATGGTCATAGGTAAAAGGCGAATGTCCTGTTTTGATTTTGGATTAGTTTTGCCACTACTTTTCTGGCAGCAAAATTTTTCAGTAGTTATACTAAATGAACATCAGCTTTTGGATATGCTGAGAAATTAGAAGCACCACAGCTTGGAGCAGCTTGTTAATTCATGTTGTGTATTTTGGATTTGAAACAAAGCATTGAATGGTCAGTGTTGCTGTGTCTGACTGGGTTGGAGTGAAAAGCTCTATAGTGTTTTCCTGAAGTGTTTGACCCTTCAGTGTGTTGAAAAGCTGAATTGAAACTGCCATTGTTTTGTCTGGGACAAGATGAGTTCAGCTGGAAGCAGTAACCTGGAAGGCAAGACAGAGCAATTAAATATATACGCGATGTTGAAGGTCAGTTCCCTATTTACAAAGTCAAAGAACAGTCTGTAACCAGGGATACATCCGATGAGTTACAGGATGATGTACACCCTGAGGAGAGTGTGTCTAACGTACATACAGCATGTATTGCAACCGCAAGCCAAACATCCCATGCAATTGATACCACCTCAGTATACATTAGAATAGAGGCTGATTTAGCTGAGTTATATGCAAGGCAACACATATTAGACAATAGACAATAGGTGCAGGAGTAGGCCATTTGGCCCTTCGAGCCAGCACCGCCATTCACTGTGATCATCCACAATCAGTACCCCGTTTCTGCCTTCTCCCCATATCCCTTGCCTCTGCTATCATTAAGAGCTCTATCTAACTCTTTCTTGAAAGCATCCAGAGAATTGGCCTCCACTGCCTTCTGAGGCCGAGCATTCCACAGATCCAGAACTCTCTGGGTGAAAAAGTTTTTCCTCAACTCTGTTCTAAATGGCCTACCCCTTATTCTCAAACTGTGGCCTCTGGTTCTGGACTCCCCCAACATTAGAAACATGTTTCCTGCCTCTAGCGTGTCCAATCCCTTAATAATCTTATATGTTTCAATCAGATCCCCTCTCATCTTTCTAAATTCCAGTGTATACAAGCCCAGTCGCTCCAATCTTTCAACATATGACAGTCCCGCCATCCTGGGAATTAACCTCGTGAACCTCCGCTGCACTCCCTCAATAGCAAGAATGTCCTTCCTCAAATTTGGAGACCAAAACTGCACACAATACTCCAGGTGTGGTCTCACCAGGGCCCTGTACAACTGCAGAAGGACCTCTTTGCTCCTATACTCAACTCCCCTTTTTATGAAGGCCAACATGCCATTAGTTTTCTTCACTGCCTGCTGTATCTGTATGCTTACTTTCAGTGACTGATGAACAAGGACACCTAGACCTCATTGTACTTCCTCTTTTCCTAAATTGACACCATTCAGATAGTAATCTGCCTTCCTGTTCTTGCCACCAAAGTGGATAACCTCACATTTATCCACATTAAACTGCATCTGCCATGCATCTGCCCACTCACCCAACCTGTCCAAGTCATCCTGCATTGTCTCAACATCCTCCACACATTTCACACTGCCACCCAGCTTTGTGTCATCTGCAAATTTGCTTATGTTACTTTTAATCCCTTCATCTAAATCATTAATGTACCGTATATTGTAAATAGCTGCGGTCCCAGCACCGAGCCTTGCGGTACCCCACTAGTCACCACCTGCCATTCTGAAAAGGACCCGTTAATCCCTACTCTTTGTTTCCTGTCTGCCAACCAATTTTCTATCCATGTTAGTACCCTACCCCCAATACCATGTACCCTATTTTGCCCACTAATCTCCTATGTGGGACTTTATCAAAGGCTTTCTGAAAGTCCAGGTACACTACATCCACTGGCTCTCCCTTGTTCATTTTCATAGATACATCCTCAAAAAATTCCGGAAGATGAATCAAGCATGATTTCCCCTTCGTAAACCCATGCTGACTCGGACTGATCCTGATACTGCTATCCAAATGTGCTGCTATTTCATCCTTTATTATTGACTCCTGCATCTTTTCACCACTGATGTCAGGCTAACTGGTCTATAATTCCCTGTTTTCTCTCTCCCTCCTTTCTTAAAAAGGGGGACAACATTAGCTACCCTCCAGTCCTCAGGAACTGATCCTGAATCTATAGAACATTGGAAAATAATTACCAGTGCCTCCACGATTTCGAGAGTCACCTCCTTAAGTACCCTGGGGTGCAGACCATCAGGCCCTGGGGATTTATCAGCCTTCAGTCCCATCAGTCTATCCAACACCATTTTCTGCCTAATGTGAATTTCCTTCAGTTCCTCTGTTTCCCAAGGTCCTCCGGCCACTACTACATCTGGGAGATTGTTTGTGTCTTCCCTAGTGAAGACAGATCCAAAGTACCTGTTCACCTCGTCTGCCATTTCCTTGTTCCCCATAGTAAATTCACCCGTTTCTGTCTTCAAGGGCCCAACTTTGGTCTTAACTAATTTTTTCCTCTTCACATACCTAAAGAAGCTTTTACTATCCTCCTTTATATTCTTGGCTAGCTTGTCTTCGTATCTCATGTTTTCCTCCCGTATTGCCTTTTTAGTTATCCTCTGTTGCTCTTTAAATGTTTCGCAATCCTCTGGCTTCCGGCTGATCTTTGCTATGTTATACTTCTCTTTTATTTTTATACTGTCCTTGACTTCCCTTGTCAGCCACGGTCGCCCCTTACTCCCCTTAGAATCTTTCTTCCTCTTTGGAATGAACTGATCCTGCACCTTCTGTATTATTCCCAGAAATACCTGCCATTGTTGTTCCACTGTCATCCCTGCTAGGGTATCTTTCCAGTCAACTTTGGCCAGCTCCTCCCTCATGGGTCCATAGTCCCCTTTGTTCAACTGTAATACTGACACTTCCAATCTTACAATCTCCCTCTCAAATTGTAGATTAAAACTTATCATATTATGGTCACTACCTCCTAATGGCTCCTTTACCTCGAGTTCCCTTATCAAATCCGGTTCATTACACCACACTAGATCCAGAATGGCTTCTCCCTGGTAGGTTCCAGTACAAGCTACTCTAAGAATCCATCTCAGAGGCACTCCACAAACTCCCTTTCTTGGGGTGCAGTACCAACCTGATTTTGCCAGTCTACCTGCATGTTAAAATCCCCCATAACAACTGTAGCATTACCTTTGCGACATGCCAATTTTAACTCTTGACTCAACTTGCACCCTACATCCAGACTACTGTTTGAGGGCCTGTAGATAACTCACATTAGGGTCTTTTTGCTCTTACAATTTCTCAGTTCTATCCATACTGACTTTACATCTCCTGATTCTATGTCACCCCTCGCAAGGGACTGAATTTCATTCCTCACCAAAAGAGCAACCCCACCCCCTCTGCCCACCTGTCTGTCCTTTCGATAGGACGTGTATCCCTGTATATTCATTTCCCAGCCCTGGTCCTCTTGCAGCCATGTCTCTGTTATTCCTATAACATCATACTTGCCAATTTCCAACTGAGCCTCAAGCTCATCCACTTTATTTCTTATACTTGGTGCATTCATATATAATACTTTTAATCCATTACTCCCCTCACCTTTCACATCAATTCCTATTGCACTTGGCCATACTCTCCGATCCCTCTCTGAGCTTTCTGACCCGTTAATTCTGTTGCCTTTCTTAACTTTCCCTTTTAACTCCATCCTTATATTTTCTCTCCTCCCCCCCACCCCCCGACTACTTAGTCCAAACACACCAGTGTAGCAGTGGCAAACCTGCCTGCCAGAATGCTGGTCCCCTGCCTGTTAAGGTGCAACCTGTCCCTTTTGTACAATTTATCCTCATCCCAAAACAGATCCCAGTGGTCTAAGGATCTAAATCCCTGCTTCCTGCACCAGTTCCTCAGCCACACATTCAGATCCCCTATCTCCCTGTTCCTGCCCTCACCAGCATGAGGAACTGGAAGCAAACTGGAGATAACCACCCTGGAGGTCCTGCTTTTCAGCCTTCTTCCGAGTTCTCTGCAGTTACGCTGCAGAATTTCTTTCCTCCTCTTCCTGAGGGATATTGAGGGATAAGCAGGGTCAGATTGGGTAACAAGGCAGTAAAGACCAATGTGTAAGTGGAGCAAGAAATTAGGAAAGGCAAAAGGAAATTTGACCTTTTCTCTAAGATCATAGTGAGTACTGGATAAGTGACAGTGGACACATGTTGCATTTGTCTTAGGCACAAATGAAATCCCACATGGAGTCTGATCCAGCTTTGGTCTCCTGAATTGGCAAAAGGACATGCATGACGTTGTAGAAGAGCTGCACAAGAATGCTTTCAGAGTTGGCAGAGAAATTAAGCAGACCAAACTTGGATTTGAGGTTAGAGGAACAAGATGTCCTATTGAAATCCACAGACTGGAGCTCACAGGATAGATGCAGGAAAGCTGTGTACGAAAGGAATGGGGTTGCACCTGAACCCAGTGGGACCAATATCCTTGCAAGCAGGTTTGCTGGAGTTATTGTGGAGAATTTAAACTCATTTGGCAAGGCGTTGAGAACTGGAGAGACAGGGCTGAGGACGGGGCAGTTGGTTAACAAATAGAGGCAGTGTGTAGTGAGACTGCATGGACAGACTGAAGATTGGGCAAAATTGCAGACAATGGGATGACTGGCAATATGAAGGCGGGTCAAAATTGAAAAGTGTGATGAGTACAGGACTGAAGTTGTTGTATTTAATGCACACAATATATGGAATAAGATAGATGAACCTGTAGCAGTTACAGATTAGCATGTAGGACGCTGTGGGCATTACTGGGAGTGTAACGTCGATGGATACACATTGTATCGAAAGGACAGGTAGGTAGGCAGAGGGACTGGGTGGTTTTGTTGGAAAAAATGCGACCAAATCATTAGAAAGAAGTGACATAAGGTAAAAAGGAGTAGAATCATTGTGGGTCAAGCTCAGTAACTGCAAAGGTAAAAAGACCCCAAACAGTAGCAAAGATATGGTTTACAAATTACAAGCGGAAATAGAAAATGGATGCCAAAAGGGCAAGGTTACAATAGTCACGGGGGATTTCAATATGCAGGTAGATTGGGAAAATCAAGCTGATGCTGGATTTCAAGAGGTGATTATGTAGAATGCCTACAAGACGCCTTTTTAGAGCAGCTCATGGTGGAGCCCACAAGCGGATCAACTATTGTGGATTGGGTGTTGTGCAATGAACTGGAATTGATTAGAGAGTTTAAGGTAAAGAAATGCTTAGGAGCCAGTGATCACAATATGATAGAATTCACCCTGCTATTTGAGAAGGGGAAGCTAATGTCACATATATCAGTATTACAGTGGAGTAAAAGGAATTGCGGAGTTATGAGAGAGGAGCTGGCCAAAACTGATCAGCCTGTGTGGACTTCTGGGGCACCTATTGAGTGGCGATCTCGGGCAGCACCAGAGCTCAATGGATATTAAATATTCCCATTTCAGCCTGATACAGATGGGAATCACAAATATGTCCAAGTTACATACAAATACGTACAGTTAATAAAGATGTTGCAATGCAATTTAATAAACTGTCACTGCTTAAAACCAATGGAAAGAAAGCTGATTGTAGCCGCACTTCTCACTGGATTCCATGTTGGAAACATGGCTGCAGGTCAGGAATACAAGTGCGTTTAAAAAAATGGAGCTTTAGACTCATAAAATCAACTATCTTGCTGGCAAACATACAGTCTCCAGTAAATAAAATCGAAGACCTCAGAGCTATGGTGCTGTATCAGAGGGACATTAGGACCTCATGCATCCTTTGCTTCCAAGAATCCTGGGTAACCCCTTCCATACTGGATGCAGCGATTCAAATTGTCAGGTTTACTATACACCGTCAGGATAGGACTATTGATGTCTCAAAAGCAGGGGTGGAGGTGTGTGCCTCATGACCAACTTCTCTTGGTGTACAAACGTACAGTGCTGTCCCAATTCTGCTCACCAGGTCTGGAATATCTTGCAATTAATTGCCTTCCAATTCACCTGCCGCAGAAGATTTCTGTGATCATTTTGTTAGTGGTATACATTCCACCTCAGGCCAATGTCAAGCAGGTTTTAGATTATCTGAGCAACGGGATCAATATGCATGAAACAGAACACCTTAATGCCTTCACCATCATTTTGGGGTATTTTAACCAGGCCGGCTTGAAAAATTCACTAAATATTTACCATCAACAAATCACTTGTAGTACCAGAGGAAACAACACACTGGGCCACTGTTAAGCCTGATTTATACTTTTGCATCAATGTGACGCTGTAAGTACTGCGTTGCCGCAAACCCTACGCAGAGCCAATGCGGATCCCAACGCCAGAGCCTGACGTGCACCTCTCCCAAAATGTAACTACGTGTCGCAGCAATGCAGAACGCAACAGCTGTGATTGGTCCGCTTGGTAGCATTGCATTTCATCCTAGGCTGCAATATATTCCCTTTGGGCGACTGAAGGGCAGGGAAGGAACTCTGGCTGCAATGCTTTCCATAAAGCTTTACGGACCTCCGAAATTATGGAGGACACATTTCGCTTTTACGAAAAAAGACGCTCGCTTCTTGTTTACCCCAAGAAAGACTACCATGACCATGAAGCCTTGCACGGGCAGGTGTGTGCGCATGCGTGGCATGCGGGAATTGCAGTGCGACACAGACACACCGATGTACAAGTATAAATGCTCACAATGCGCGTAGGTCACTTGCGTAGGTTACGGCGTCGTGTTACTGCAGAAGTATAAATCAGGCTTCATAGCAGCATCAAGAATGCCTACCGTGGTATTCCATGCCCTCACTCCGGAAAGTCTGATCACCTAGTTGTACTAATCCTTGAGTGTAGGCAGAGACTAAAGACTGTAGCACCAGTAGTGAGGACCAAGAAGGTGTCGACAAGGGACGCTTACAGGACTACCTTGAATCAGTGGACTGGACCGTATTCAGGGATTCATCTTCGAATCCGGATGAGTATGCTTCAGTTTACTTTTAATTCCCTCATCTAAATCATTAATATATATTGTAAACAGCTGCGGTCCAAGCACTGAACCCTTCGGTACCCCACTGGTCACCGCCTGCCATTCCAAAAGGGATCCGTTAACTGCTACTCTTTGTTTTCTGTCCACCAGCCAATTTTCAATCCATGTCAGTACTCTGCCCCCGTACCATGTGCCCTAATTTTGCCCACTAATCTCCTGTGGGGGACTTTATCAAAGGCTTTCTGAAAGTCCAGGTACACTACATCCACTGGCTCTCCCTTGTCCATTTTCATAGTTACATCCTCAAAAAATTCCAGAGGATTAGTCAAGCACGATTTCCCCTTTGTAAATCCATGCTGACTCGGACCAATCCTGTTACTACTATCCAGATGTGTCATAATTTCATCTTTTATAATTGACCCCAGCATCTTTCCCACCACCGATGTCAGGCTAACCGGTCTATAATTCCCTGTTTACTCTCTTCCTCCCTTCTTGAAGAGAGGGACAACATTAGCCACCCTCCAATCCACAGGAACTGATCCTGAATCTATAGAACATTGGAAAATGATTACCAATGCGTTCATGATTTCTAAAGCCACCTCCTTAAGTACCCTGGGATGCAGACCATCAGGTCCCGGGGACTTATCAGCCTTCAGACCCAACAGTCTATCCAACACCATTTCCTGCCTAATATAAATTTCCTTCAGTTCGTCCATTGCCCTAGGTCCTTTGGCCACTATTACACCATCATTCCCACAATCCTAATCAATAAGTTACAGTAGCTGGGCCTCTGTACGTCCCTATGAAATTGGATTCCATGTTGGAAACTTGGCTGCAGGTCAGGAATACAAGTACGTTTAAGGAAATGCATTTGTAGACTCCTAATACCAACTACCTTGCTGGCAAACCTACAGTCTCTAGTGAATGAAATTGAAGATCTCAGCACTAGGGTGCTGTATCAGAGAACATTAGCTGAATGTAGTGATTCAGATTGACAGGTTATCTTAGCAGAGGTGGAGGTTTGTGCCTCATGATCAACTCCTCTTGGTGCACAAATGTACCAGTGCTGTCCCAAATTTGCTCACCAGACCTGGAATATCTCGCAATTAAGTGCCTTCCAATTTACCTGCTGCAGGAAATTTCTGTGATCATTTTGGAACCAATGTACTTTCCACCTCAACCAATGTCAAACAGGCTTTGGATGATCTGAGCAATGGGATCAACATGCACGAAACAGCAGAAATTGATGCCTTCACCATCATTTTTAGGGATTTTAACTCACTAAATATTTATCATCAACAAATCACTTGTAGTACCGGAGGAAACAACACACTGGACCATTGTTACACCATCATCAAGAATGCCCTCCGTGCTCTTCCATGCCCTCACTATGGAAAGTCTGATCACCTGGCTGTACTTCTACCCCCTGAATACAGGCAGAGACTGAAGACTGCAGCACCAGTAGTGAGGACCCAGAAGGTATGGACAAGGGAGGCACAGGAGTGGTTGTAGGACTGCTTTGAATCGGTAGACTGGACTGTATTCAGAGATTCATCTTCGAATCTGGATGAGTATGACACAATTGTTATTGACTTTAGTTCAGCTGGAAGTAGTATTCTAAAGGCAGGATGATGCAACCCTGGCTGACAAGGGAAGTCCAAGCCAACATAAAAGTCAAAGAGAGAGCATCTAATACAGCAAAAATTAGTGGGAAGTTAGAGGATTGGGAATCTTTCATAAACCAACAGAAGGCAACTAAAAAAGTCATAAAAAAGGAAAAGATAGAATACATTAAAAAGATAGCAAATGGAGAGTGAGGGAAATGGCCACAGAAAATGCAATAATATGGAAGGTTAGATTTCTAAGAAGGAGAGAAGTAGCTCTAGTTGCACATTGGGCTTTTACCACCTTGAGTGGATGGTTCTTTTTTAACCGGATGGTACCCAGTCAGACTGAAAACATAGCAAAGGGAACTTTACAAATGGTGCCAGAGACCAGCCAAATGTTGTTTTATGCTCCTCAGAATTAACTGGTGGGAGTTTAGGAATGGATCCTTAGTGAACAGGAAAGGCTGAGTGTTGGCTGATGTGAGGGGTCCAAGTTTTCTGAGGCATTTAAATAATATACAAGGCATCCGTTAGTCTTGCGAGACCATGGATCTGCACCTGGAAAGTTTCACTCTCCAGGGCGCAGGCCTGTGCAAGGTTGTTTGGAAGACCGGCAGTTGCCCATGCTGCAAGTCTCCCCTCTCCACGACACCAATGTTGTCCAAGGGAAGGGCAAGGGCCGATACAGCTTGGCACCAGTGTTGCCACAGAGTGGTTAAGTGCCTTGCTCAGGGGCACAACGTGCTGCCTCTGCTGGGGCTCGAACTCATGACCTTCAGGTCGCTAGTCAAATGCCTTAACCACTTGGCCATGTGCCCACACATTTATAATTTCAATAACTTAGTTGGGCAGCTGGAGGTGCAGCTTTCAATGCGTTGAAGTTCTGCCTTGCCCAGTTCTATCAGTCAGTAGCCACACCTGAGACCTACAGCCACAATCTTGAAATTTAGCATGGGTGGACAAAAGTAAAATAAAGAGCATTCTTTTGCCTTTTCACTCAAAATAGGCTGAGTTATGAATATTTTGCTGAATCACAAAAAAATTAATCTCTGAAAAAACAGAAAGCAGTGTAACAAAAATGGGAATAAATCTATTCAGTCAGTAAAGGTGGAGTTAATACTAGTCATGTATTAAATAAGTATGATAAGTGTGATAAATATGATAAATGCTGATAAATGTGAGGTGCTACACTTTGGTAGGACTAATCAAAATAGGACATACATGGTAAATGGTAGGGCATTGAAGAATGCAGCAGAACAGAGGGATCGAGGAATAATGGTGCATAGTTCCCTGAAGGTGGAATCTCATGTGGATGGGGTAGTGAAGAAAGCTTTTGGTATGCTGGCCTTTATAAATCAGAACATTGAGTATAGGAATTGGGATGTAATGTTGAAATTGTGCAAGGCATTGGTGAGGCCAAATTTGGAGTATTGTGTACAGTTTTGGTCACTGAATTATAGGAAATATGTCAACAAAATAGAGAGAGTACAGAGAAGGTTTACTAGAATGTTGCCTGGGTTTCATCACCTAAGTTACAGAGAAAGGTTGAACAAGTTGGGTCTTTATTCTTTGGAATGTAGAAGGTTGAGGGGGGACTTGATAGAGGTGTTTAAAATTGTGAGGGGGATAGATAGAGTTGACGTGGATAGGCTTTTTCCATTGAGAGTGGGGGAGATTCAAACAAGAGGACATGAGTTGAGAGTTAAAGGGCAAATGTTTAGGGGTAACATGAGGGGAATGTCTTTACTCAGAGAGTGGTGGCTGTGTGGAATGACCTTCCAGTAAAAGTAGTTGAGGCAGGTTCGATGTTGTCGTTTAAAGTTAAACTGGACAGCTAGATGGACAGGAAAGAAATGGAGGATTATGGGCTGAGTGCAGGGCGGTGGGACTAGGTGAGAGTAAGAGTTCAGCACAGACTAGAAGGGCCGAGATGACCTGTTTCCGTGCTGTAATTGTTATATGGTTATATATGGTTATATGAAATTACACTTGCCAATAATATGAAAGATGACACCAAAAGTTTCTTCTGATAAATAAAGGGTAAAAGAGAGGGGAGAGTAGATATTGGACTGCTGGAAAATTATGCTGGGGAAGTAGTAAATGGGGGACAACGAAATAGCCGATGGACTGAATAAGTATTTTGCATCAGTCTTCACTGTGGAAGACACCAGCAGTAGTCTGGAAGTTTGAGCATGTTGGGGACAGAAGTGTGTGAAGTTGCCATTACTAGGGAGAAGGTGTTGGAGAAACTGAAAGGTCTGAAGGTAGATAAGTCACGTAGACCAGATGGTGTACACTCCAGGGTTCTGATGGAGGTGGCTGAAGAGATTGTTGAGGCATTAGTATTGATCTTTCAAGAATCGATGGACTGTGGCATGGTTACAGAGGACTGGAAAGTTGCAAATGTCACTCCAGTCTTCAAGAGGGGGGAAGAGGCAGAAGGAAGAAAATTACAGGCCAGTTAGTTTGATCTCAGTGGTTGGGAAAATGTTGGAATTGATTGTTAAGGATGTGGTTTCTGCTTCTTGGAGGCACATGTTAAAATAGGGTGTAGCAGACACGGTTCCCTTCAGGGAAAATTTTGCCTGATAAATTTGGTGGAATTCTTTGAAGAAATAACAAGCAGGATAGACAAATGGGAATTGGAATATGTTATCTACTAGGATTTTCAGAGGGATTTGACAAGTGAGGCTAGTTAACAAGTTAAACGCCCGTTGTATTACAGGAAATACATTACCATGGATAGAGCATTGGTTAATTGGCAGGAGGCAAAGAGTGGGAATAAACTGAGCCTTTTCTGGTTTGCTGCTGGTGACAAGTGGTGTTCCATGGGGTGTGTGTTGAGACTGTACTTTTTACGTTATACATCAATAATTTGGATGAGAGAATTAATGGCTTTGTGGTCAGGTTTGCAGACAATATAAAGATAGGGGAGGGGGCAGGTAGTATGAGGAAGCAGAGAGGCTACAGAAGGACTTGGACAGATTGGGAGAATGGACATAGAAACGGTAGATGAAATAGTGTTGGGAAGGGTATGGTCATGCACTTTAGTAGAAGAAATAAAAGTGTAGACTATTTTCAAAATGAAGAGAAAATTCTAAAATCTGAGGGGCAAAAGGACTTGAGTGCCCTCGTGCAGGATTCCCAGAAGGTGAATTTGCAGGTTAAGTTAGTGGTGAGGAAGGCAAATGCAATGTTAGCATTCATTTGGAGAGGATTGTAATATAAAAACAAGAATGTAATGTTAAGGATGTATAAGGTGCTGGTGAGGCCTCATTTGGAGTATTGTGAGCAGTTTTGAGCCCCTTATCTAAGAAAGGATGTGCTGTCATTGGAGAGGTTTCAATGGAGGTTCACAAAAATGATTCTGAGATGGAAAGGCTTATCATATGAGGACCATTTAATGGCTGCGGGGCAAAAATCGCTGAAATTCAAAGAATGAGGGGAGATCTCAGTGAAACCTAACAAATGTTAAAAGGTCTGCACAGAATAGGTTTGCAGGGGATGTTTCATCTGGTGTGGGAGTCTAAGACCAGAATAGAGGTACCTCCATTTAGAATGGAGATAAGGAGGTATTTCTTTAGCCAGAGTGTGGTGAATATGTGGAACTCCCTTTCTTGGGGTCCAGTACCAACCTGATTTTCCCAGTCTACCTGCATGTTAAAATCCCCCATAACAACCGTAGAATTACCTTTGCCACATGTCAATTTTAACTCTTGATTTAACTTGCACCCTATATCCAGGCTACTGTTTGGGGGTCTGTAGATAACTCCCACCAGGGTCTTTTTGCCCTTACAGTTTCTCAGTTCTATCCATACTGACTCTACATCTCCTGATTCTATGTCACCCCTCACAAGTGACTGAATTTCATTCCTCACCAACAGAGCCACCCCACCCCCTCTGCCAACCTGTCTGTCCTTTTGATAGGATGTGTATCCCTGTATATTCATTTCCCAGCCCTGGTCCTCTTGCAGCCATGTCTCTGTTATTCCCACAACATCATACTTGCCAATTTCCAAATGAGCCTCAAGCTCATCCACTTTATTTCTTATACTCCGTGCATTCATATATAATACTTTTAATCCTTTTAAAGTAATACTTTTACTCCCCTCATCTTTCACATCTTATTGCCACATGCGGCTGTGAACGCCAGGTCATTGGGGTATATTTGGGGCAGATTAGTCAGTGCCTGAAGGGATATGGGAGAAGGCAGGAAATTGAGAGAAATCCATCAGCCATGACAAAATAGCAGAGCAGGCTTGAATCAAGGGCGTTGGAATGGTGCAGGAACATGATGCTGAGGTAGAATAGCCATAATGTTGAATAGCAGAGAGCCTCAAAGGGCTAAAAGGATTACTATTACACCTGCTCTTCAATTTTCAGCTCGTTTCAAGGGAAGGTTCGCTGCCTTCTGGTTGTGGGAGTCATATAGAGAGTTGTGTCAGAGACTACCAGCCCGAGTAATAATTTCCTGTGTAATTGTTCTCACTTCTTCAGCCTGTGTCTGCCCAATACATTTGTACAATCTGCGGTTTATGATGTGGTTCAGGATTTTCTGTGCCTGTTCCAGCTCAGGTTCAGAGGAATTCAGAATCTGTTCAAAGATACTGTCTGTAAAAACAAAATACAAGATCAAAGAAAAACATTACAACAACATGTAATTGCACTGATTTAACAAACTTTTGTTTTCTGGTTGACTTAAAGCGAATTAGGAAGATAAATGTGTGATTCGTACTGATTAGCAATGGAGTTATACAGTTATAGAGCAATACGACACAGACCCAGGCCTATCCTGTACATGCCAAACTGTTATTCTGTTGAGTCACTTTGGCCCGTTCCTGTACCATAGGAAAAAGTTCAATGTGATTCCTACTTGGTATACACTAAAATAAAATGGAAGTCTGAAAGACAAAATGGTGCTAATTTGCAGTGAGATTATTTAGGAGAGTACAAGAGACCCAGTCGACAGCAAAGTTTGAGAAAATTAGGGGAGTACACGTGTACAGCCATAACAGTGGAAGATGGTGAAAACATGACTTTCACTGGAAGCTGAATTCATGGTGCAGGTATCACATGCATGTAAAAGTACCAGTGTAAGGGGTTTTGATGGGTATAAAAGGGGCACCTGTTTGGTGCAAGAGCTGAGTGTTTTGTCCAAGGCTAGACCACGACTGGTGGCCAGTGTTGTGATAGGGAACAGTACATTGAGAGAGTCAGAGTATGTTGAGTCAGAATTAAACTTGGACTTAGACAGAGGAGAGGCTGCGTGAAAGTCTGTCAGCATTTCACAGGTCAGCTCATTTAGAGGACGATAAGGATTATTTTGATTTCTACATTGCTATTACTTACTGCTATTGAGATTCATTTTATGATTCTTATAATTGTTTAAAAATTCATTATGTGCTTTTTCCTGGTTCAGATCAGGGTTTCACATATATATTCCTAAACCAAAGAGATGACACACATGTGCAAGGCCACAAGTAAACACTACTGGAACTAGCACAAACACATCACAAAAGGAAAAACAAATCTCAATAGCAGCAAGAGTAGCAGTACAGAAATCAAAATATTACTTATCATCCTCTAAATGAGCTGAACTGCAGAATGCCGACATATAGATGACAAACAACAATGGACTCAGCACCGATCCCTACACCACACTAGTCACAGGCCTCCAGTTAGCGAGACAACAATCTACAAACTACTCTCAGGGTTCACCTATGAAGCCAATGTAAAATCCAATTTACTAACTCATCCTGAATGCCAGGAGACCGGATGTTAACAGTCTGCTTCAAGATCTGCGTCCAAGGAGTTTGTACTTTTCCAAAAAAGAGAGATGATTTTGCATTAATTTAGAAAAGTGATTAGTAATGTACAGTTTTCTGCTTAAAATCTCTCAATGTTATAGTTTTAGACTACAGACCCTGACACCAACCATTACATCACCCATCCTCTGAGTACATTGCCCACAGTGGACTTTTGTAAGGGAATCAAGGAATACAGAGATGCTGCAGAGATAGAATTTTTGCCATGGTCTTCAATAGCAGAGAATGTTCGATGGACCAAATGGTCTTCTGTTACTCTGGATTCTTACTTTCTTCACTTGTTTGAAGGGAAGTCTCACTGCCTTCTGCCTGGAGGAGTAATCGAAAGGTGCAGTAATGTGTACGTAGTGAAGTTCCGGAACAGCCACTGTTCTTCAACCATTCGGTTCTTGAAGCAGCTGACACAAGCCTAGTCACCACATTTACCAATACTATGACCAGGTTGATTGTGTATAATTTGTTTTATTTTGTAGCTACTGCCTGTTACCCAGCAAAGAAGATCCACAATCTCTGTCTGTCCATGGTCATCTTCTCTATTCTGCCCCAGATGTAATTCAGGGTCCTCATTCCTGCCTCAGTGATGTGGCATCAAGTTGTCTTTGGTCTCTTGTGTTTCCTCCACCCTTCAGGGGTCCAATGAAGTACTGTCTTGGTGATGGAGTTGGCCTCTCTTATCATCATGTGCCAAATCCATCTCCAATGTTTCCTCATGATGATTGTGGCCAAGTCCTCTTGATGACACTGAAAGAGAAGGGCATGGTTGGAGAACCTTCTTGGCCAGAAAATACAGAGTTTCTTCCGGAGGATCATTGTATGAAATGACGACGGGTTAGCATTGAGCTCATATGGAAGTGAAGTTCTGCTGTTCCCAACGTCACAAGATTTAACTTTGTAGGAGATTATGGCATTCAAACTCTGTCACAGCTGTGGAGCATCCCTCTTTGATTCCAGTCTAGTCCAGAATCTCCACTTCGCCTGAGAGACAGCTTTCCAGAGATCATACCTACACTTTTTGTAGCATTCTTGATCTCCAAACTTGAATGCCTCTGATGCAGCTCCTAGCAAATTCCAGATTTCATTGTTCATCCAGGGCTTCTGATTGGCGAAAACCCTGAAGGATTTTGTGGGGACACACTCATCCATTGCTGTTTTAATAAAGTTTGTAATGACTCTGGCAAAGTCACTCAGCACCTCAGATGAGTTCTTGAACACGGCCCAGTCCGCTGACTCAAGGCAATCCTGTGGCCATTCCTCTGCCTCCCGAAGACACCTCTTACTTGTCTTGATGTCTGGAGTCTTGCTCTTTAGTCTCTGTCTGTATTCAGGTAGTGGAAGTGCAGCCAAATGATCCCACTTGCCAAAATGTGGTCTCCGGAACAAACAACGGGCTTTCTGCATTGTAGTGTAGCAGTAGTCTGGTGTGTTGGGACCTCTGGTGCAACAGGTTACATGCAAGTGATAATTGGGCAGATTTCCCTTCAAACAGACCTGGTTAAAGTCACTGACTATCATTTACAATGCATCAGGATGGTCTGTTTCTTGTTCACAGACAGCTTCATGCAGTTTCACAAATGTTTGCTTATAATCAGCCGCTGGTGGTATGTAAACTGCAGTCAGGATCACGGAGGAGATCTCCATGTAGAATGGTCTACATTTAATCATTAATTGTCCTCATTCAAGGGACAAGAAGTTGAAATAACCCAAAGTCGATCTGCTTAAGAGAATTGACTGAAAAGCTTATGCTGCCACCTTTTCCCTTCTCAGAGTTGAAGGTTCAATCTGTTCTGAAAACCTTAAAACCTTCCGGTCATACCACTGCGTCAGGTGTGTCTACACTTAACCAAGTTTCAGTGCAACAACAACTGAGACCTGCCTTATCTCCCTCTGAGACAGCAGCCTTGTCCTGAGATTGTCAATCTTATTTTCCAGCGACTGCACGTTCACCAACAAGATGGTGGGGAGAGGAGGCCTCATCCCCCTGCACTTCAGCCTGGTTTGAATTCAATCTCTCCTGCCGTGCTTTCAGCCATGCCATTGACCCTTAAAGGTGCCACGCTGAACCGGTCCGTATTCAACTGTCGAACGTGTGATCTGAAGATCATTGATGTAATTTCATTGTCTGTTTTTAAGAGGAAATTTATATTCTGCAGATGCAGTAAGAGTGATTCAAAAGGAGTATATTTAAGAGGAGAACTAGTACAATTTCCTGCAGCCTGCTGAGAGTCGCCAATGTACACCAGCACCATCTTGGAGTGGGCCGTTGATCAAACTGGTTCTTGTCACGCTGCTGGGTGAGCACCATGTCAGTTTATGGATTTCATGGTGTGGAAAGAGGGTCCCTACTTTGGCTAGATTGTTCATGGCACAGAATTTTAACAGCCTTTCACCATTGTTATTCATCGTTTCACATCTATGGTGCCCATGACCCTAGTGAAGTGCAAGTTAATAGAACACAGAAATCTACAGCACATTACAGGCCTTAGTTATTCCCCACTTTGGTGTTTAGATCTCCCATGATGATGATTATTCCATAGCATGGTGTTAACTCTACCTCCAATTGCAGCTGTTCATAGAAGCTGTCCGTTAGCAATGGCTGGATGGCCTTGTCCTGTGAAGTGAAATCTGGGATTAAAGAGTAAATTCTAACCAAACTTAAGTACAAAAGTACCCACCTGTGAGTTTGGTGTAAGCCTCCATGTCATCAATGGCTGTTGACATTGTATACTGGTTCCCACCCGAGCCGCTGATCAGGATGTGTGGATCTGCCAACACCATTGCTTCCGTGATCCTAATGGATGAACATGTTTAGAATCGTGTCAGTACTGTTGTCCCACAGCCTCCTCATGATGTTGACAGCAAACACAAGAAATGGATGTGGGAATGGCCTCAGCATACTTGGGTTATAGGAGAGGAATGTGAAGGAAACATGTCTTCAAATTCACTACTCATCAGCAACACCCGAGTAAACACTGAAACAAACACACCACGTTCTGGTTAGTAAAGGGCGTGACCAAATTATCTGTCAGTTAGTAGCCAAAGGCTGACCCACGTGGTCACAGTGCCTTTCACACAGGCCAGTGCCTTTCACCAGCACAAGGGCTGGGAGAAGATGAGTGGGTGGACGCAAGGGTGTAAAATGAGTGAAAGCACCGTACCAGCCACACTGCAGGAATACTCACATGCTCTCAATGATGTTGACCACTTTGTGCTGATAGGCCCTGCGATGCAAGATGTTACGTGTGTAAAACATGTTGTACAAGTCGCCAGCTACCTGTAGAACAAGATGGAAAATGAGAGATCACTTCACCCTGTATGTGTCAGGAACAGATCCCAGGCATTGAAGTGTGTCTACATGCAAGTTATTCACCAATCTCATGATGATGACTTTTATGCCCGTTCGCAGATCAGACAGATGCGAATATCGCTGCTCCATCACATACCCCATTCATTCAGGGATTTTAATGTCAAATTATTGTCCAACAGCCATTCCTGTAAATTGACTGCTGTCCCAACACCACTCTTAAATCTCTGTACTTCTATTAGTTGTGGCCCCTCCTCCCCATTTTGCTTAATTTTCCATGTTTAACTTTAAATTGTTTTTATATCTGCAGATGCATTTCTAAATGGTCAGCAAGTTCTGAATGAGTGAGAACATAGACCACTACACCACAGTGCTGACCATTGAAACTACTCCACAATCAATCCAACACCTCCCTCCTACATAACCCTCCGTTTTCCTTCCATCCATTGCCTATCTAAGAGTACCATAAATATCCATAATGTATTGGCCTCTACCACAACGCCTGACAGAACAGTCCACACACCCATCACTCTTAGTCAGCCAAACCTACCTCTGACACCTAACTATATTTCACTACAATCACCTTAAAGTTATGTCCCCTTGTATTATCCCTTTCTGCTGTGGTAAAAAGTCTCTGGCAGTCCACTCTACCTACGCCTCTTATCATCTTATACCCTTCTATCAAGTCATTTCTCATCCTCCTTCATTCTAGGAGAAAACCATTACCTCATGGCTCTGGAACTCAATTCTATGACTACTGAAGACCAACAAACCATATTCCTTCTTAATAATCTTATCAACTAGTGCAGTAACTTTGAGGGCTGTGAATGTGAGGGCTGTGAATGTGGATTCAAAGACCTCTCTGTTCCTCCTCGGTGCTAAGAATAGAACCATTAACCCTGTACTAGTTATGGCTACCGAAAAGTTTAAATCTTCTCTTCTACCGTAGTTCAGTCAGACCCATTCTCACTGATCCCCCATTGTGATCTCAGCTGTTCTTTGATGTTCAGCTTTGTGCAAAGCCAGTTATCACACAGAAACATAGAAATCAACAACACATTACAGGCCCTTCGGCCCACGATGTTGTGCCAACTACGCAACCTGGTGTAGAAATTGCCTAGAATTTCCCTCTTGCATCGCCTTCTATTCTTCTAAGCTCCATGTACCTATCTAAGAGGCTCTTAAAAGACCCTATTGTGTCCGTTTACACCACTACTGCCGGCAATGCATTCCATGCACCCACGACTCTCTGTGTGAAAAAGCTACCGCTGACATCCTCTTGGAACTTATTTCCAAGCACCTTAAAACTATGCCCCTTCGTGTTAGCCATTTCAGCCCTGGGAATAAGCCTCTGGCTATCCACACGATCAATGCCCCTTATGATCTTATACACCTGTATCAGGTCACCTCTTGTCCTCTGTCGCTCCAAGGAGAGAAGGTCAAGTTCACTCAAACTATTCTCATAAGCTATGCCTTCCAAACCAGGCAACATTCTTGTAAATCTCCTCTGTACTCTTTCTATAGTATCCACATCCTTCCTGTAGTGAGGTGACCAGAACTGAGCACAATACTCCAAGTGGGGTCTGACCAAGGCCTTATATAGCTCTAACATTACCTCGTGAATCTTGAACTCAATCCCAGGGTTGATGAATACCATACGCCATTTTAACAACACTGTCAGCTTGTGCAGCATCTTTGAATGTCCCATGGATACAGACCCCATGATCTCTCAGATCCTCCGCACTGCCAAGAGTCTTACCATTAATATTATATTCTGTCTTCAAAACCTCTCTCTGGTGTTCGTCTTCATTCCCTTTCTCCATGTTCCACTCTCCTCTCCTATCAGATATCTTCTTCGGCCTATTACCTTTTCGACCCATTAGTTCCCAGTTACTCACTTTATCCCCCTCCCCCGTCCCCACTCACCTACCTTTCCCCCACCTGACTTCACCTGTCAGCTTCCAGCTTGTACTCTTTCCCTTACCCACCCCCCCAACAGCTTCTTCTCATTTCCTTTCTGGTCTTGATGTAGGGTCTCAGCCCAAAACATTGGTCCTTTATTTCCCTCTGTCGAAGCTGCCTGGCCTCCCAAGTTCCTCTAGCACTTCGTTTGTGTTACTCTGGATTTCCAGTATGTGTAGAATCTTTCGTGTGTACTTCTCCATGGTGCTTTGAGATAATATTTCTGACTGACAATATACAACAGTTAAATTTAGTTCAGGCTGGATAAGCCAAGGATTTTCAAACCAAACTTAAGGGACTCTGCTGTTTCTCAAAACATCCATCACCTTATCTCGAGTGCATATGATCTTCATGTTGTCGACTTCACAGACTCGAGAATACTTCAGGATGCGTTGATAGTCAAAGTTGTTCCGGATTCCAAGATAGTAACTGTCCCTTCAGAGATAAGAAGACACATTAATAGCAGCCTCTGCCATTTCTTTGGTAACTGGTTTATTGTGACATGTACCGAGATACAGTGAAAAGCTTTGTTTCCCTTGCCATCGAATCAGATTATCCTAAGAGACAACTTTGTCAAAGTAGGAGAAAAGGAAAAGCAATAACAGAAGGCAAAATACAGTTACAGAGAAAGTGCAGGCAGACAAATGATGTGTGAGGGCTGCAACAAGGTAGATTGGGAGAGCAAGCATTCACCTTTATCATTCAACAGGACTGTTCAACATTGCAATAACAGTAGAATGAAGCTGTCTGAATACGGAGGTACAGTTTCAAGCTTTTCCATATCCTGCTCAATGGAAGGAGAAGACGAGAGAATCTCCGGGGGTGGGGGCTGTAGCTGCAGATAGAGTCCATGGAGAGGAAGCCGGGTTTCATGTTGGCCAGAGCTGCGTCTGTATCTCTCTGCAATTCCATGCAGTCCCAGACAGAGCATTTCCATATCAAACTGTGATCCAGTCAGGATGCAGTAGTGCATCAACAAAAACCAGTGAGGATCAATGGGAAACAGGTTGAATTAATTCAGTTTTCTGAAGAAGCAATGGTGGGTGTAAGAGGGAATGGAGGACACACACACACAACTTCAAACAAAAGAAAATCTGCAGATGCTGAAAATCTGAGCAACACACACAACATGCTGACGGAACTCAGCAAACCAGGCAACATCTATGAAAAAGAATATAGCTGATGCTTCGGGCTGAAACCCTTCGGCAGGACTGAACTTGACCACGACTTGGCCATTTCTGATTTTCAAACATTAAGCTACCAGCAGAAACAATTAAGCCTGGTCCAAATTAACCAAACCATGTGCCTGGTAAGCTCACACTGAGAAAAGTCAGAGATGACAAACACTCGAAAGCGGTTGATGAAGACTACAGAGAGGCCTACATACCTGGCAAAATAATCCCACTTATCGACATCAATCCCAGTTCGCTTATTGGCAACGATTTCATACAGAAATCTTTTCTCCTGAGGACGACCTTCGTACGGCCACTGGGGAGACGAGATGGCAGAGTTAGTGCTGAGCAGCACACAGGAGAGTGAAGATGGATCCACCACTCAGGCTCTCCCAATTGAATTAACTTCTCAAACTTCTGCTAATGCCCCACCTCCCCCTCATACCCCATCCGTTTTTTAAATTTATTTATATACACACATTCTTTTTCTCTCTCTCCTTTTTCTCCCTCTGTCCCTCTCACTATACCCTTTGCTCATCCTCGGGGCTTCCCTCACTCCCCCTTTTCTTTCTCCCTGGGCCTCCTGTCCCATGATCCTCTCACATCCCTTTTGCCAATCACCTGTCCAGCTCTTGTCTCCATCCCTCCCCCTCCTGTCTTCTATCATTTCGGATTCCACTTTCAAATCTCTGCTAGCTCTTCTTTCAGTTAGTCCTGACGAAGGGTCTCGGCCCGAAACGTCGACTCTACCTCTTCCTAGAGATGCTGTCTGGCCTGCTGCGTTCACCAGCAACTTTTATGTGTGTTGGCGATTGTAAGGATGACTTGCAGTGGACTGAAAAGCTTGAGAATGTAGATATTAAGAAAGAGGATGTGCTGGAGCTTTTGGAAAACATCAAGTTGGATAAGTCACTGGGACTGGACCGGATGTACCCCAGGCCTCTGTGGGAAGTGAGGGAGGAGATTGCTGAGCCTCTGGCAATGATCTTTGCATCATCATTGAGGGTGGGAGAGGTTCTGGAGGATTGGAGGGTTGTGGATGTTGTTCCCTTACTCAAGAAAAGAAGTAGAAATATCCCAGGAAATTATAGGCCTTTTTAGGCCTCTTACTTCAGTGGTTGGTAAGTTGATGGAGAAGATCCTGAGAGGCAGGATTTATGAACATTTGGAGAGGCATAATATGATTGGGAATAGTCAGCATGGCTTTGTCAAAGGCAGGTCATGCCTTACGAGCCTGATTGAAGGTAGAGCCATAGATGTAGTGTACATGGATTTTTGCAAGGCATTTGATAAGGTACCCCATGCAAGGCTTATTGAGAAAGTAAGGAGGCATGGGGTCCAAGGAGACATTGCTTTGTGGATCCAGAACTGGCTTGCCCACAGAAGGCAAAGAATGTTTGTAGATGGGTCATATTCTGCATAGAGGTCGGTGACCAGTGGTGTGCTTCAGTGATCTGTTCTGGGACCCCTACACTTTCTGATTTTTATAAATGACCTGGATGAAGAAGCGGAGGGAAGGATTAGTAAATCTGCTGATGACACAAACGTTGGGTGTGTTGTGGATAGTGTGGAGGGCTATCAGAGGTTACAGCGGGGCATTGACAGGATGCAAAACTGGGCTGAGAATTGGCAGATGGAGTTCAACAAGATAAGTGTGAGGTGGTTCATTCTGGTAAGTCAAATATGATGGCAAATACTATATTAATGGTTAGATTCTTGGCAGTGTGGAGGATCAGAGGGATCTTGGGCTCCGAGTCCATAGAACACTCAAAGCTGCTACGCAGGTTGACTCTGTGGTTAAGAAGGCATATGGTGCATTGCCTTCATGAACTGTGGGATTGAGTTTAAAAGCCGAGAGGTAATGTTACAGCTACCTGGAGGCCCCACTTGGAATACTGTGCTCGGTTCTGGTCACCTCACTATAGGAAGAATGTGGAAACTATAGAAAGGGAGCGGAGGAGATTTACAAGGATGTTGCCTGGATTGGGGAGCATGCCTTATGAGAATAGTTTGAGTGAACTCGGCCTTTTCTCCTTGGAGCGACGGAGGATGAGAGGTGAATTGATAGAGGTGTACAAGATAATGAGAGGCATTGATCGTGTGGATAGTCAGAGGCTTTACCAGGGCTGAATTGGCTAGTACGAGAGGGCACAGCTTTAAGGTGCTTGGAAGTAGGTACAGAGGAGATGTCAGGGGTAAGTCTTAACGCAGAGAGTGGCGAGTGCGTGGAATGGGCTGCCGGCGGTGGTAGTGTAGACGGAAATGATAGGGTCTTTTAAGAGACTCCTGGATAGCTACATAGAGTTTAAAAAAATAGAGGGCTATGGGTAAAGCCTAGGTAGTTCTAGTGTAGGGACATGTTTGGCACAGCTTTGTGGGCCAAAGGACCTGTATTGTGCTGTTTGTTTTCTATGTTTCTATATAAACGACAAAAACAAGAAACCAGCACTGATCCCTGAGGGACACCATTCATCACTAGGTTCCATCTGCTAGTAGGAGAAGTCTACTACCAGCCCTGGCTTCTCCCAGCGAGCCAATGCAGAAACCATTTACTACTTTATCCTCAATGCCAAGCAACTGAACCTTGTTGAACAACCTCCCTGCAGCACCTTGTGAAACGCCTTGCTAAAGTCCACATAGATAATGTTCACGACCTTTCCTTCATTAACTTTCCTGATAACCCCCTCAAAAAATTGAATAAGAATGTTTAGACATGACCTCCCGCACAAAAAGCCATACTGACTATGCCTAATACTTACACATCCCCTCCATTACAATGCATTAGAATAATTCACCCACTCCTGGTATCTGACTCAGCAGCCTATAAATTACTGGTTTATTCTTAGAGCCTTTCTGGAACAATGGAATAGCATTAGCTTTCCTTTTGTTCTCTTCCTCCTAACAAAGACCTCAATATTCCTCAAATCCAAGGGTTTCCAAGCCTGTTAGACTTGCCTTTTATTCTAAGGCAAGCTTAAGAGGAAGATTGCACCTAATGGTGACTCCTTTGCTTGTGTAACACCCTGGGAAAGGTTTCACCGCTAATGTAATGGTCTTTCTGTACAGGCAGTGTTTGGGTTATGGTTCGAGATAATGGGCGCTTTGGAATGTGAGCTGTCCAATGAGGGGAGCATGTTTTCGTGCTGTGTGCCCGACACCAAGGTGATCTGGGTCCTTTGTTTGGCGGGAGATGGAGAGTGAAGACGCCAGAAAGGAGAGGTCATAGACACCAGAAAGGAGTGGAATTGGAGTGGGGCTGGGAGTCAACGAAGCCCGGGGAAATCGACGGAGGTTTGGTGAAAGGGAAACCATGAGCTCCAACTTGTGCACATTGGAGTGTTTTATTAAAATGGGCCCTTTTTGTTTTCTTCACTAACCCTTTCGGCAAATTAAGAATTATATAGCTAAATCGTTTAATTGCATATGGTGTACTGTTAATTAGTAACAGGGTAACAAATCACACAGCATCCACACAAACAGGAGGTTTTGCACCTCAATTTCACACGTTTGGCAGGGCCAGAGATTGGATCCTCTCGACTTACACAGCCGACAGAACGTGAGGGTTACACTTGCATCTTCGAAAACAGCTTTATTCTATCTTTGATATCTCTATTTTCCCCTCTCAGGTTCTTTTGAAGACTCTGACCTGGAGTTACACACTAACCTCAGTTCAAGGCCTCATGACTGGCTGTTTTCCGATATGCCAAGGACACGGCCTGGAAAACTAGCGTGCCTTCAGACTGCCTTTACTTCCTGAGAATACTAAAGAAATTTGGCCTGTCCCCTAAAACACTCACTATTTTTTTACAGATGCACCGTAGAAAGCATTCTTTTTTTTAGTATAATTTTTATTAAGTTTTCAAAGTGAATACATGAAAAGATAATATCTACCCTCCCCCCTCCCCTTAACCCTTCCCCACGATATATACTCCTACCTAAAAAGAAAAGAAAGAAAGAATAAAAAAAAAGAAGAACTGCCTGGATATTGGAAGGTCTCCACATGCTCCATGGGATTCAAAATAAATTTAGTGTATTTATTTATTACTTTCCAAAAGGGACCAAGATCTTTATCATCGGAGCAACTAAATATGCCATCCTATCTTTTGTAAATAAGGGCGCCAAATATTCAAAACTGTTTCATATTTATCTCTTAAATTATAAGTAATTTTTTCAAGTGGAATACAACTAGACATTTCATTGTTCCAATGATTCATACTTAAATACGAATCAGATTTCCAAGTAACTGCTATAGCCTTCTTAGCTACTGCCAGTGCAATTTTTATGAATTCTTTCTGATATTTATTCAATTTAAGTTTTGGTTTTATCCCTTCAATATCACCTAATAGAAATAATATAGGGTTATGTGGAAATTGAGTTCCAGTAATTTGTTCCAATAAGACTCTTAATTTATCCAAAAAGGTTGAATTTTAGAACAAGACCAAGTAGGATGTAAGAAAGTACCAGTTTCTTGATTACACCAAAAGCATTGATCAGATAGATTTGAATTTAATCTATTTATTTGTGGTGTAATATATAATTGGTGTAAAAAATTATATTGTACTAATCCAAGTCAAACGCTTATTGTATTTGTCATACTGTCAAGACAGTCTTGACCAATTTGTTTCATCAATATTAATATTCAGATCCGTTTCCTCTTTTTGTTTTGACTTGTGGATTCCTTGTTTAATTGTCTGTTTTTGAATCAAATTATACATACAAGAAATAATTTTTAATATTTTTCCTTTTTGAATTAAAATTTCAATTTCATTAGGTTTTGGCAAAAACATTGTTCGACCCAGCTTGCCTCTTAAGTAAGCCCTTAACTGAAGGTAACAAAAGAAAATGTTATTTGATATCTTATATTTATTCTTTAGTTGTTCAAATGACATCAATATACCTCGATCATAACAGTCTCCTATAGATCTAATCCCTTTTTGGTACCAATTATATAAAAGTTGATTATACATTGTAAAAGGAATAAGTCTGTTTTGGAACAAAGGTCTCCTTGCTAATAAAGATTTCTGTATTTCATTATCAACATTTGTCTTATTCCATAGATCAATCAAATGTTTTAATATAGGAGATTCTTTCTTTTCCTGTATCCATTTAGATTCCCATTTATATATAAAATCTTCAGGTATATTTTCTCCTATCTTATCTAGTTCTTTTCTAATCCATGCCGGTTTTCGATCATCAAAGAAAGATGCAATAAATAAGTCATTGCTTTGCTGCTGCTTATGCGTGGGAGGAGGGAAGCTGGGGGGTGATTTGGGGTTCTAACATTTAACTGTCATTCATTCTTTGGGGCACTCCTCTGTTTTCGTGGATGTTTGCGAAGGAAAAGAATTTCAGGATGTATATTTCTCTGCCATTAAATGTACCTTTTGAAACCTAGCAAGGACATACAAACTCAGTACTCTTGATACTTCACTCTTGAAGGCCTCCCATTTACCAAGCATCTCTTAAACAGAAAACAATCCATTCCAATCTATACCTGCTGCACTATGCTCTCGATCATTTCAACACTTTAAATTCCCTGGACCTGATCTCCACATTTTCACTATGGATGTCCAGTCCCTAAACACTTCTATTTTCCCCTCGGGAAGGCCTTACAGCTCTCCACTTCTTTCTAATAATAGTCCAAACAGTTCTCCACCAGCATCCTTCTCTGTCTTGCAGAGCTCGTTCTCAACCTCAACAATTTACCCTTCAACTCCGTCCACTCTCTGCAACCCCAAGGTGTAGCCATGGGCACCCACAGGGGCCTCAACAATATCTGCCTGTTGGTCATCAACATGGCACTGTCCATGTTCCAACGCCATACGCAAAATGTTTCCCACTTCTCTCTATGCTAGGTCAATGACTGCGTTGGTGCTGCTTCCTGCACCCATGCTGAACTCCGCAATTTCATCAACTTTGCCTTCAACTTTCACATCCGTCTCAAATTTACTTGCTCCATCTCTGACACTTCTCTCCGTTTTAACCATCTCTCTCTCCATCTCTGGAGATAGACCATCTTTCAGAAAGCTACTGACTCTTACAGCTACCTTGACTCGAAAGCTGCCCACACTGTCACCTGTAAACATGCTATTCTCTTTTCTCAGATCCTCCATCTCTGTATCTGTTCTCAGGGTGAGGCTTTCAGGTCTGGAACAGCTGAGATGTCCTCCTCCTTCAGAGAACAGGGTTTCCATCATCGACCATCAATGCATCTCCTTCATTTCCTGCATGTCTACCCGCACCCATTTTCTCTCCAGCATAGTGGGGATAGTGTTTCCCTGGACCTTACCCACCACCCCATGAGCCTCTGCATCCAGGACAGCATTCTCCTGAACTTCTACAAAGGGATCCTACCACTAAGCACATTTCTCATGTTGCAATGAGCGGTGGGATGAGGACCCAAGTGCAGGACACAGGCACGGAGACGGACTTGGACATGACTTGGACACGGAGACGGACTTGGACATGACTTGGACTCAAAGCCTGGACTTGGACTTGACTGAAACACAGAGCGACAAAACCAAACAACGAGAGACCATTCGCATCGCGGCTCAGAGCAGTGGCAAACTGCCTGCAATACTCAGCCGGACACAAAAACAAACAATGACAGACAATTGGTATCGCGGCTCAGAGCAGCGGCAAATGGCCTGCAATGCTCAGCCGGACACAAGACGACAAAAACAAACAACGACAGTCCATTCAAATCTCGACTACGGGTAGCATATGAAGCGGCAAACAGCAGGTAAAACTCAGCTGGACGACAGGCTCTCGACTCGACCCAGGAACAGCAGACGACAGGCTCTCCACTCAATCCAGGAACAGTGGATGACAGGCTCTCGACTCGACCCAGGAACTGCGGACGACAGGCTCTCGACTCGACCCCGGAACTGCGGATGACAGGCTCTCGACTCGACCCAGGAACTGCGGACGACAGGCTCTCGACTTGACCCAGGAACTGCGGATGACAGGCTCTCCGCTCAACCCAGGAACAGCGAATGGCAGGCTCTCGACTCGACCCAGGAACTGCGGACGACAGGCTCTCGACTCGACCCAGGAACTGCGGATGACAGGCTCTCAACTCGACCCATTCTCGACGGCTCGGAACGAGCAAAGTCGCACTGCTGAGGTGACGAACCAACCACAGGTAGATATAAGCCGGAGTTTTCATGCTGCCAGTTCAAATGAGGATCAGCTGTTCTAATCAAGGAGCCCAGTGGAACACGGGGAGAAGGAAACTCACTGAAATGAGAGGTCAACGGACCGGACCACGACAGTTCATGAACCAAGTCTCTGCATTCCACAGGGATTACTCTGTATGTGACTCTGTCCACTTGTCTCTATCTGCTTATCTCCCTCTGGACACCTCCCTCACCATCATTCAGGGCCCTAAACAGTCCTTCCATGTCAGGTGACACTTCACCTGCAAGTCTCACAGATCACCTATTGTATCCAGTACTCACACATTCGGGATTTTGCCATGGCCATCCAATTTGATTTGAATTTCCATTTTGACATGTCATTTCATGGCCTCCTTCTACTGATTCAATGAGGCCACACTCAGCATAGAGGAGGAACAACTCATGTTCTATCTGGTAACGTCCAATCTGTTAGCATAACCATCAATTTCAATAATGTCCAGTAATTTCTCCCCCACCTCCTTTTCTTTATCCATTTCCCGTCCTGGGTCCCCTCTTACTTTCTTCTCCTCTTCTGCCCATCACCTGCCTCCGGTGCCATAGTTTCAGTAGGCGAGACTTGTCTCAGTATAGTTGTGACATTTTCACTGACTAATAATGCCACCCCTCCTCCTTTAATACCTCCCCCTCTATCATGTCTAAAACAACAGAAGGCTGGAACACTGAGCTGCCAGTCTTGCCCCTACTGCAGCCAAGTCTCACTGCCTACATTACTCATTGCATTGAAATAGATGCAACTCAGAACATTAGTCTCTCCGTGATCAATGTTCTGTTTCCCTTGTTTGTATGTAGGCTTAACATCTTCATTCCCTGCAGCCCATCCACTAGCTGCTCAAACACTCAGGTTCCCATTCCCCTGTGACTCTAGTTTAAACTCCCCAGAGCAGCTCTAGCAAACCTTCAAGAAAGGATATTAGTCCCCCTCTAGTACAGGTGCAAACTCTCCTCTCTATACAACTCTCACCTTCCCCTCAAGAGAGTCCAATGTGAAATGTGAAGCCCTCCCTCCTGCACCATCTTATGTGTTAAGCTGCATTATCTTTCTACTTCTGGCCTCACCTGCACATGGCACTGGTAGCAAGCCTGAAATCACCACCATGTAGAACCTCTCCTTTAAATTAGTGCATAAACCCTTGAACTCTCCCTACACGACCTTGTCACCCCTCCTGCCTACGTTATTTATTCCGACATTGGACATGACCTCTGGATGTTCACCCTTCCCCATAAGAATGCTTTTGACTCGTTTCAAATGTCCCTGAGAGGGAATATACAATCCTGGAACTACATTCTCACTGCTAGAACCTCCTCTCTGTTCCCCTAACCAATGGCTCCACACCTTATGTCTGAGATTGACTCATCACTGCCTCCTCAATTCAAGGTCTACTAATACTGGACAAGTCCAACGACAGCAGTGACAGCCCCATCGTGCTAATGAATAGTAGTGATCAGGGGAGAAAAGAATTAATTCAATCATTTAGCTCTCTTTGGGTGCACATAAACCCACGTAAAATTTCCATAGTTCAACAGTCTCACTTACCTTTGAGTCCTCAGAATCATTGCATACTTCTGGACCTCTGATCAGTTCCTTTATAAAAGTCACATCTTGTGACACCAGACCATACGTTTCCAGCACCACTTTCAAGCTATTGGAGGAGATCAAATGGTCGAACATCTTTACTGAAGCATCCTCGTGCTGCACCAAAAGCAAATCAGAGGAAAGAGCAAGTCGTCATTCTATGCAAATGACTGACATTAAAATTAACAATTTTAACTGGGGCAGTGGTCTAGTTTACTGCATTAACCCCCATGGACAATGAGTTGATGTCACACCACACAGTGCTAGCAGCTCATGTTAATTTCAATATAATTTTTTGCCTTGTCACTGTCACACAACATGGAAACAGGCCCTTCTGCCCAACTGCCCCATGCTGACCAAAATGCCCATAACAGCAGTTCCCGTTTGTCAGTATTTGGCCCATAATCTTCTAAACCCGTCCCTTCCATTTACATGTACGACTATCTTTTAGAATTTATTAAATTGTACCTTTGTCAACCACTTTCTCTATCAGCTCATTGTACATACATACCTCTCTCTGTGTAAAAAAAATGTTGGCCAAGTTTCTATGAAATCTCTCTCCTGTCAACTTAAACCCATGCCGTCTAGTTCTTGAATTGACCCTATCTACGCCACTCATGATTTTATACACCTCTGAATGATCAGCCCTCTCTCCCCTGTCCTTTAATCAATGAAGTCCCAATCTGCTCAGCTCTCTCACTCTCTCAAGTCACAGTGACATCCTTGTAAACTTAGAGACATTTATTCTGAGACCAGGTTGACTAAAACTGAACACAACATTCCCAATATGGCCTCACCAACATGTTGTACAATTGCAACATTATGTCTAACGTCTACATTCAAATCCCTGAATGATGAAGGCGGGTGTGTGAAATGCCTCCTTCACCACACAGTCCAGCTGTCACCCCACGTTCAAGGAAACCATGATTGTTCAGATCTTGTCCTAGTAATGAATGGTAAACCGCCACCTCTGACCACCGCTGTCTGCTTCAAGGATGGCCAAGTCTAAGGCTGACTGCTCCAGAGGGCAATAGACAACAACATGGCTGCAACTCCAGAGTCACAAATGGACCAGGCTATGAGCACCATGACCATGGCTTTCTGTCCCAGATTTGATCCATTTCAAATTATCCTACCACTGTTAAACTCTGGATTTCTTGCCGTGTAACCAGCCTTCATGTTACCATCTCTTCTACATGGCACACACAGTTCTATGACACAGAGCCATACCCGTCGGAAGCTGGGTTGAGACATCTCACTCAGAATGCAAACAGGGACATGGGACACTAATTATTAGATACCTAGTAAGGTAGTTACCATGTTCATGGTCTTTTGCTGTTTTAACCTATCTACTTTAAGGTTTGACATCCTGTGCATTCAGAGATGCTGTTCTGCAGTGTGGTTATTTGAGTTGCTGTTGCCTTCCTGTCAGCGTGAACCAATCTGACCATTCTCCTCTGACCTCTCTCATTAATAAGGCATTCCCCCCCCCCCCCCCCACAGAACTGCTGATTACTGGATTTTTTTTTGTTTATTTGTTTCTTTGGACCATTCTCTGTAAATCCAGAGACCATTGTGTGGTACTACAGAAGTGGTAGAAGAGTCATTGTGACATTCTCTTTACTGGAAATCTGCTGCTTCACTCTGAGTGAATATCCTTGAAAACAAGGTCTGCATTGATGGGATTCTGGCACCTAACCCACTGCCTCATCTTTGCTAATACACACCTTTACTCAAAGCATACGGAGAGAGTTACCTTCCATTGCTGTTCCAAATCTCCCCGCGTTTTGGAGATAAAATTTCTATCAAACAAGTGCGAAAATGGTCCATGACCTGGGAAATGAAACATCAGTGTTACAGTGGAAAAACACTCAATTGACCAGAAGGGCCACAGAAGGTCTCAGGATTAAAATATCATCGGCATGAGATTACCTCGAAAGATCAATACACCTCCAGCAAATCACTGCCTCAATTATTGTGACCTGCTCCGTCACTCCCTGGCGACCACGAGCTGGGTTTGAAGTCTTTCTCCTAGACATTCCTCTTTGCAGTGAGCCCAATCTCTGAAGTCAACAAACAGCCCAAACTTTGCAAAACTATAAAAGGGAAGATGCTGTCCCACCAGCTGCTCCCATGGCCCTGTAGTGCCTTCACCTGCGAGGTACATCGACCTCAACACAGCTGTTCCCTCACCTAGATCGTGGCAGAGTCCAGCGATCTGAACACACAGGATATCCCGATGGTCAACCTGAAGTTCCGGTTGGTGCCTAGCCAGGACTTTCACCAGTTTTCCTGCCAGATGCGCCACACTGCAGGGCAAAGAGACAGCAATCAAATATAGACACACAAACTTTCTTCAACTGCTTTCAAATACTATTAACTCTAAAGGTCCATAGTTGATACAAGTATAGATGCTAATAATTGCCTTGTCATAGTCTCTGCTATTTATTAATACCGATGGTTATGGTGAGATGTTGAACAGTTGGGACTTTACTCATGCGAGGAAAGATTAATAAGGGTGATCTTATAGAGGTGTATCAAATCAGGAGGGGCACAGGCAGGGTAAATGCATAGTCTTGAGATCATGGGTTTAAAGTGAGGGCGGGGGAAGATTTAACAGGAATCCGAGTGGCAGTCTTCCTCACTAAGAAGGTGGTTGATAGATGGCATAAACTGCCAGAGGAAGTGGTTTAGGGAGGGACATTAATGAGAACCAGCTTCAATTCTCTCCAGGTTAGAGGTCCATTGAAAGGGGGATGTTCATAAACACAGTGTTGACACACAGCTTGGTTCAGTCTCGCCCTCTCTGCTCTGATCTCAGTTCTGCCGTTTGCCTTTCACCACTTTGCTCCACACTGTCCCGTGGTCTCTGTCGCACTCAGTAATACCGGGTCACTGTCTGCCTGCCGGACAATGCTCTCTCTCACTCAGTCAACGTCACAATCAAGGAATTCACATCATATTACTTCAGAGTCTTGTTAGAGCATTTCACAGATGTGTTGGCTGTTCATTGCTTCTGACAATGATGTGACCTCTTTGGGAACAGTTTTACAGGAAAAAAAGCCATTGCCCTGGGGCAGTTTCACTCTTGTGGCCTCAATAATCTTGGTCCAAAGGTATGAAAAATCATCACGACTGGAGTCTTCCTTGGCTGCAGTGGATAGCCGTGTCGCCTTCTGTGTGTGTCATGCCCGTCGCTCTCCATGAGGCACTGCAGCACCGTCTTCTTGGCCATTGGATCTTGTAATTGGTCTCATCTGCCCAGTCCGCCAAAACTGGCTTCAACTGCTGGCATAGACGTGTCCACTATCTTACCGTGGTTGGAGCTTCCCGGCTACCCTCAAACAAGAGAAAATCTGCAGATGCTAGAAATCCAACACAAAATGCTGGAGGAACTCAGCAGGCCAGGCAGCATCCACGGAAAAAAGTACAGTTGACACTTCGCACCGAAGGTCTTTGGCAGGACTGGGGAAGAGAAAAGCTGCGGAGTAGATTTAAAAGGTGAGAGGAGGGGAGAGAGAACTACAAGGTGATAGGTGGGAACTTCCCAGCTCTTTAATTCATCCCTCCCCCTTCAGGTTTCACCTATCGACGGACTTTGCTTTGGGTGGAAGACCTACGTGTGACAACTCATCCATTGACCAGACTAACTTCCTGGATTGTCCTTACCTGCTCAAATCTCCCCGAGTCCTTACCCGATGGGGTGCTCAAATCTGCGAGTCCTAACACGATGGGGTGCTCAAATCTCCCTGAGTCCTTACGCAATGGAGTGCTCGAATCTCCCCGAGTCCTTATCCGATTGGGTGCTCAAATCTCTGCAAATCCTTACCCAATGGGATGCTTAAATCTCCCTAAATCCTTACCCAATGGGGTGCTCAAATCTCCCCAAATCCTTATCCGATGGGGTGCTGGAATCTTCTTGAGTCCTTACCCGATGGAGTGCTCGAATCTGTTGTGGGAGGCCCCAGGATACACAAAGTATGCCCCTCCGAGCTGCTTAATGAAGCGGAGACGCTGGAACTGCGGCGTGTCTATGATGCGGACAAGCAGTGGGTGCATCTCAATGTGGCCGTGGATCGGGTCGTTGAACACCTGTGGGGGAATTGAAAGGTCTCTGCTCACATCACAAGGCACCTTTCTATCTCTCTGTCGAAGACAATGCCTGACCAATTGTATTTTGTGTTTTATTCCCCTAAATAAACTAGTGAACCTAACATCTGTAGAGGGAAATTTACTGGAAGCTATGCTAAGGAACTGGATATATAAATAATTGAATAGAAGGGGACTGATTGGGGATACTCAACATGGCTTTGTTCATGGAGGGTCACTTCTAACCAATCTTGTAGATTTTTTTGAGGAAGTTACCAGGAAAGTTGATGAAGGCAAGGCAATAGATGTTATCTATATGGACTTAAACAATATCTTTGACAAAGTCCTGCAATGGGAGGTTGGTCAAGAACGTTCAGTTGCTTGACATTTGGGATGAGGCAAAAAAATTGGATTGGGCATTAGTTTCATTCGAGAAGCCAGAGGGTGATTGAAATTGGTTGCCTCTCTGACAGCGAGGAAGGCTATCAAAGTATGTAAGGGGATCTGGACCAGCTGGAAAAGTGGCAGATGTAATGTAATGCAGATAAGTGTGAGGTGTTGCACTTAATGAGGACAAACCAGGGTAGGACTTAGATGATGAGTGGTAGGGCACTGAGTTTTCCACATTTTCTTTTTCAGCAACTGCATCATTGATTTCCTCACTTACAGACCACTGTCTGTTTGGATTGGTAACACTCACCGTCAGCACAGGTGCACCACAAGGCTGGGTTTTTAGCCCCTGGGTTAGTCACTTTATAACTATGATTGTACAGTTCCAATGCTATGTTTAAGCTTGCTGACGACACCACTGTTGATGGCCAAAGCAAAAGTGGTGATGAATCAGCATACAGGAGGGAAGATTGAAAATCCAGCTGGAAAAGGTTTTTAATAAGGATAATGGCACAATTGTAATAGGGGATTTCAATATGCAAGGGGATTGGGAAAATTAGGTTGGTGTCAGATCGTAAAAATGGGAATTTGTCAAGCCAAGAGAAAGTCTGGCTGAGCACTTGTCCTGAGCTGCTTGGGAAATAGTAAGACTCACAACACACTGGAGGAACTCGGCAGGTCGGGCAGCATCCGTGGAAATGATCAGTCGACATTTCAGGCCGGAACCCTTTGTTAGGACTTAGTTCCGGCCCGAAACGTCGACTGATCGTTTCCACGGATGCTGCCCGACCTGCTGAGTTCCTCCAACATGTTGTGTGTGTTAAATTTGATCCCAGCATCTACACAGCATTTTGTGTTGGGAAATAGTAAGAGAACCTAGAAAGCAGGGGACGGGAGCAGGACGAGAGAAGGATATTAGGAAGAGACTGTCAGTTCTCCGAGGGCAGCCCTCAACTCCTCCAGAAGAGCCATAAGGTTTGACTAACTTTAAAAGAGCTGATAAACTAAACAGAAGCAAAAATAGACGGTGATATACCTATCTCAAGAAATACGTGTTATAATGTGGATTTTACATTAGTCAATTTTTTGAAGTTAATTTATTCATTCCTTTTTCCCCAAGAATATATTCATGGGAGGAATACACAGGGAAATCATTTCTGTGTAATGGACGTAGTTTTTTTTTACTTTTATAGGTACTGCAGTGGGGGCCCTCAACCCACAGGTAGGAGGGGCGAACCCCCACAGCTAGACTTTTCTTCCAGCCCAACCCAGGGTCATCTAGAGACCCCAGCCTTGGAATCACACCTTCGTTACCTTTTTTTTATTCGCATTTCTTGGCTCTTATTTGTTCAGGGAGTAGATTGATTAAGTTATATTCTGCAAATTTCAATGATATACTAACAGGTAAATACACATGGCTAAGGACAAAGTAAAATTCATTTCTGTTAATGTCAATGGGCTGTTGAATCCAGTCAAGCGCAGTAAAATTCTATCAAAAACGAAAAAAGAACAAGTCCATGTAGTATATTTACAGGAAACTCACTTAAGTGATAATGAGCATGGAAAATTAAAGGGAATGGGCTTCACTAATTTGTTTTTCTCCTCATATAAATCAGGACATAGAAGAGGAGTTGCTATTCTCATCTCAAGTAAACTAAATTTTGAAAAAGTATTCGAAATGGGAGATAAGGAGGGCAGATATATTCTGGTAAGGGTGAATATAGATGGAAATCCAGTTACTTTATTGAATATATACGCACCCCCAGGAAGTGATATTAGTCTCTTCCAGAAAATTACTAATATTATGGTAACAGAAACAGAAGGTCTCTTGATATGCGGGGGAGACTTAAATTTACAATTACAACCAAAGCTAGACTCCTCCAATAGGAAAACTTATGAAACAAAGTCCTTACATAAGAAAATTAACACTCTTTTTGAGGATGCTGGTCTAATTGATATATGGAGGGACCTTTTCCCCGACAGAAGGAATTACACTCATTATTCTGTGGTCCCCCCACCCCCCATTCCGTATATACAAGGATAGACTATTTCATAAAATTTGGAAAAGATAGAGACAAGATAATCACCTGTGGAATTGGGAGAATAGATGTAAGTGACCATGCACCTATATATTTATCTGTTGATTTTGACCTACAACCAAAGAATACTATTTGGAAACTAAGTTCAAGTCTACTCAAAGATCCCTATTTCAAGTAACAAATTAAAAAAGAAATCGGTCTTTCCTTAGAATTCAATGATAATGGAGAGGTTTCACCTTCCATTCTATGGGATATTCTGAAGGCTGTCTTAAGAGGGAAAATTATAGTGATATCTTCATATCAGAAAAAAAATAAGGAATAGAACATTAGAGGAATTACGAAGTAAGATGAAAGAACTAGAAAAAAATCCAAATTGAGTTTGGCACAGGATACACTAGAAGAAATTTTTTAAAAATTAGGAATTAAATTAATAGTTTGGCTACACAAGAAATTAGAAAAAAATTAATGTTTCTGAAACAGAGACACTATGAAAGTGGATCTAAATCTATGAAAGTACTGGCATGGAAACTGAAAAAAAAATAGCAGAAAATACAATTCATAGAATAAGGGATCCAAGAACAAAAGTGAGAAAAAAATAAGCTAAGTGAAATTCAAGAAGCTTTTGAAATATTTTACAAAGCTCAACCTCAGATAAACATTATGTGGAGATTTGTGACAGATATGATTATATGATATATATGTGCAGTATCTGAAATACATCTTATGGAAATGTTTGATGATGAAACAATGAAAAATAAATTACAAAAAAGAAATGTTTTACAAAACTCTATATTCCAAAGTTCCAGGGGGAAGCATAACCCAAATTGACACTTTCTGAATTCTTCAGAGTTACCCACTTTAAGCAAAGAACAAAATAGAACGATGACTGCTGACATAACTGAAGCTGAACTAAAAACTGCAATTAGTAGGCTTAAATTAGGCAAATCACGAGGATCAGATGGATATATGGCAGAGTGGTATAAAGAGTTTAGTAGTGAGTTAACTCCTATTTTACTCCCCACACTGAACTGGACCATAAGAAATGCGCAAATGTCACCCAGCTGGAAGGAGGCAATAATCTCAGCTATACTGAAAGAAGGCAAGGATAAAATGGAATGTGGGTCATTTAGACCAATATCTGTTCTTAATGTGGATTATAGAATATTTACCTCCATCATGGCCAAACGATTAGAAGAGTTTCTACCCACACTGATACATAATGATTGGACAGGTTTCATACAACAATGCCAAACACAAGACATTATACGAAGGACATTTCATATTATGGACCATATTAAAAAAAATGAAATTGAAGCAATAGTGATAAGTGTGGATGCTGAAAAGGCATTTGATTCAGTTAATTGGAATTTTCTTTACAGAGTTTTACATAAATTTGGTCTACATGACACAATTATTTAAAACTATACAGGCACTATACAACAATCCTTCTGCCAGGATTAAAATCAATGGATATTTATCTAATAGTTTTACCCAAGAAAGGGGCATGAGACAGGGTTGTGCATGGTCACTGCTACTCTTTGCATTATACCTGGAACCATTAGCTCAATACATCAGACAAAATGAAGATATCAGGGGAATTACTATTAAAGGGACAGAGCATAAATTGGCCTGTTACGCGATGACATTTTGATCTCTCTAGGGCAACCAACATACTCTTTACTGAAATTGATGCAATCCTTTGAACAATATGCCCAATTATCAGGATACAAGATCAACATAGATAAAACCCAACTACTTTCATATAAATCCCTCACTCACTCTTCCTTCAGTTAGTCCTGACGAAGGGTCTCGGCCTGAAACATCGACTGCACCTCTTCCTACAGATGCTGCCTGGCCTGCTGCGTTCACCAGCAACTTTGATGTGTGTTGCTTGCATTTCCAGCATCTGCAGAATTCCTGTTGTTTACTTTCATATAACTATAGCCCATCAAGAAAAATTGAAAGTAGATAGCCTTGGGCATGGCAAACAGAGTCCATCAAATATTTGGGCATCATTATGCTAAAAGATTTGGCAAAATTATCAGAATGCAATTATCAGCCTATATATAAAAAAAATAAGGAAGACATAACAAGATGGAACCTAATCCCTTTTCTTGGTCTCAGTTCAAGGATTGAATCTATTAAAATGAATGTACTGCCCAGACTACTGTATCTCTTTCAGACCCTACCAATAGAGTTTAATCAAAATCAATTCAATGAATGGAACAAGATGCTATCAAGATATATATGGCAAGGTAAAAGGCCTAGGATTTGTCTCAAAACTTTGCAATTAGCCAAGGAAGAGGAGGGATGGGGCCTACCTTCTCTTAGAAATCATTATTTTGCAGCACAGTTGAGAGCCATGATATGCTGGTGCAACGCATCATATGACGCTCAATGGAAAAACATTGAGGAGAGGATACTTTCCATCCCCATACAGGCAATTTTGGCTGATAACAATCTACAAAGTTACATAAATAATATTGACAACCCGTGGGTGAAATGGAGTGAGACATTGCAATTCTTAAATGGTGTGCATATGACTCGGATTTTACACCGAATAAACTGGATGCTAGATTTAAGGACTGGACAGCGAAAGGAATAACAGCTATTTGCAGTATAATGAAAGAAGGAACACTGTTCAGTTTTGAAATGCTCAAAGAGAAACACTTATTAGAAAAACAAGACTTTTACCGGTATTTACAGATGTGACAGTATGTTACTAGGATGGTTAAAAATGTAACCAAGGCAAGTACATGTCTGATAGAGCTATTTAGAAAAGCATATAATTCAGACAACGGTAGTAGAATAATTTCAATCGTGTTTCAGGGTTTGTCAAATCTTAAAGCACATTTGACTTCATACATGAAAACAAAATGGGAGAAGGAAGGAGGGATAATAATATCTGAGGAAGAATGGACAATAATATGGAGGTATCAATGGAAGTGTACCAGTTCACAGAAATGGAGGGAGTTCGGGTGGAAAAACTTGGTAAGACACTTCATTACACCCTCTCAGAAATCCCATTATAATAGTAACACCCCTGCTTGCTGGAGAAATTGTGGAAATCAAAATGTAAACCATTATCATATTTTCTGGAAATGCCCCGTTATTAAAGACTATTGGAGTGGGATCCATAATGCCCTACAAATCTTTAAGTGTGAAATACCCTTAGAGAGTAAGACCATGCATTTTGGGTATATACCTCAAGAATGGTTGAAAAGAGATAAATATTTAATGAATGTACTGCTGGTGGCTGGTAAAAAGACCCTTACCAGGAAATGGTTATCTCAGGAGAGCCCAACTTTAAATGTATGGATGGAAATTACAATGGACATTTACAAAATGGAGAAGATAACAGCATCTGTTAATTATAAGTTGGAACAATTTTATTCATACTGGAAAAATGATTTAACTACATTACAACTCATTGGCCTGATTTTATTCTCACAAGTCAATGAATATGTTGTAAAAAAAGAGATAATTCCCTACTTTGTACATAAGTTTTCTTCTTTTGATTGTTCTTTCTTTCCTCTCCTTTCTATAAGTGTATACCTCAGATAAATATTATGTGGAGATTTGTGACAAATATGATTATGTGATATATATGTACAGTATCTGAAATGCATCTTATGGAAATATTTGTTTGATGATGAAATTCAATAAAAAATAAATAACAAAAAACAGGGAATTTGTCAAATGCCTGCAAAATGGCTTTTTAGAGCAGCTTGTGCTTGAGCCTACTCAGGGAAAGGCTGTCTTAGATTGGGTGTTGTGTAATAACCCAGATCTTATTAGGGTGTTTAATGTAAAGGAACCCTTAAGAGGCAGTGATCATAATATGATTGAATTCATACTGTAATTTGAGAGGAAGAAGAGTAACTCACATGTATCTGTATTGCAATGAAATAAAGGGAATTACAGAGGCATGAGAGAGGAGCTTGCCCAGGTGGATTGGAGGAGGATACTGGTGGGGATGATGGCAGAGCAGAGATGGTTGAAGTTTCTGGAAATAGTTCACCAGGCACAGGATTGGACATCCTACAGAAGTTCTCTGGTGTCAGAGGAAGAAATAATAACTGCAATCTCATCATTAAATTCCGGTAAAGCACCCGGTCCCGATGGGTTTACAGTGGAATTTTTAAAATTTTTTTCCTCCATTCTTTCTTCTAAGTTGTCTAGAATATTTAAGGAAGCAATTAGTTTAGGTAAATTACCACAATCGTTTTATGAAGCCTCTATTTCCTTAATTCTTAAAAAGAATAAAGATCCTACGGATTGTGCATCCTACAGACCGATATCTCTTCTGAATGTAGATTCAAAAATTTTTTCAAAAATTCTAGCTACTAGACTGGAGAAGGTGTTACCTCAAATTATTTCCATGGATCAAACCGGATTCATTAAAAATCGCTATTCATCTTTTAATATTAGGAGGTTAATGAATATTGTTTATACCCCCTCACTTACTACCCCGGAATGTATTATCTCATTAGATGCTGAGAAAGCCTTTGACAGAGTTGAATGGCCTTATTTATTTAATGTTCTTGAGAAATTTAATTTTAACTTGACATTTATATCTTGGATTAAATTGTTATATTACTCCCCGGTAGCCTCGGTCTGTACAAATAATTATAGATCTCCTTTTTTTCGTCTTTTTCGCGGTACTAGGCAAGGTTGCCCTCTTAGTCCTTTACTATTTAATATTGGTCTTGAACCTTTAGCAATTGCTATCCGTCACTCGCCAAATATTGTTGGTATTACCCGTGGAAATGAAATACATAAACTATCATTACATGCAGATGATTTGTTGTTATATATCTCTAACCCGGAGAAGTCAATTCCTGCTATCTTAGATCTGTTAGCTCAATTTAGTAACTTTTCTGGTTACAAATTGAATCTTAGTAAGAGTGAATTATTCCCTTTAAATAAGCATGTACCTATTTATGGACGTTTATCATTTAAATTGGTTACTGATTCATTTATATACTTAGGGATAACAATTACCAAAAAATATAAAGATTTATTTAACGCTAATTTTTTACCTTTAATTGATCAGATTAAACTTTTATTTACCAAATGGTCCCCAATCTCTTTGTCTTTGATTGGTCGGATTAACGCTATTAAGATGATCATTTTGCCTAAGTTTTTGTATATATTTCAATCGGTTCCAATTTTTATCCCAAAATCTTTTTTTGATAACGTGGATTCAAAAATTTCCTCATATATTTGGCAGAATAAAAATCCTAGGTTAGGTAAAAGATATTTACAGAAATCCAAGAAGGAGAGGGGACTTGCCCTCCCAAATTTTAGATTCTATTATTGGGCAATTAATATTCGATATTTAAAATTTTGGCTACAAGATTTGGATGCATCTTTAAACCCTCATTGGGTAAATCTTGAATCTAATTCATTACAAGGGTTTTCCTTGGGTTCGGTTTTAGGAACTTTACTTCCTTTTACTTCTTTTAAATCATATAAACAAATGAATAACCCAATAGTTAAACATACTTTACGTATATGGTTTCAATTCCGAAGATTTTTTGGGTTTAATCAATTCATTCTAGCAAGTCCCATTATATCAAATTTTCTTTTTCAACCTTCCATGATGGATCAAGCTTACTCTGATTGGAAAACCAAAGGTATAATATCTTTTCGCGATTTATTTTTGGATAACTGTTTTATGTTTTTTGATCAACTTTCTAATAAATATAACTTACCCAGATCTCACTTTTTTAGATATTTACAGATTAGAAACTTTTTAATTACTGTCTCTCCTAATTTTCCACACCCATATCCAATGGACACTTTGGAAAAAATCTTAGACTTAAATCTTTCTCAGAAAGGTGTAATAGCAATTGTATATAATATAATTATGAATTTATGTCCTGATGCCTCTAATAAAATTAAAGCTGACTGGGAAAGAGAACTTGAGATTAATATACCGACTGAAAAATGGGAAAAAATTCTTCAGTTGGTGAATTCATCCTCTGTATGTGCTAAGCATAGGTTGATACAGTTTAAAGTAGTTCACAGGGCTCATATGTCCAAAGATAAACTATCTCATTATTACTCTTATATTAATCCAATATGTGACAGATGCCAGTCTGAGATTGCTTCTTTAACTCACATGTTTTGGTCATGTCCCTTGTTGGAGAAATATTGGAAAGATATTTTTGATATTATTTCAACGGTCCTAAATCTAGACTTACAACCTCATCCAATTACTGCTATCTTTGGACTACCAATGATAGACTCAAATAACTTAACCTCTTCATCACGAAGGATGATTGCATTTCTTACTTTAATAGCTAGAAGGTCCATCTTGTTGAATTGGAAAGAGATCAACCCTCCTACAGTATTTCATTGGTTTTCACAAACTATGGTGTGTCTGAATTTGGAGAAAATTGGAAGTGCAGTTTATGACCCTTCTATTAAGTTTGAAAAAATTTGGAGGCCATTTATTCAGCATTTTCATTTGATGTAATTTGATCATTTCCAAACTGGTTTTATTTCTCTGTATTGTTGTTGGAGGGGAGTGGAGGCGTCAACGCTGAGGTTTTCTTCTTTTCCATTTTTAAGTTGTTAGTTTTGCCCAAGTCTTTTAGTTTAGTTTAGTTTTTTTTTCTTTTGGGATGGGTTTTTTTTTTCTTTTTTTTGTCTTTTTCCTTTTTTTTGCTTTATATTATCCGTGATCAGTTCTACATGTATGGGAGTTTTGGTAATTTCCACTATTTGGTTTTGCAATTACTCTTTTTTTAAATGTAACAATACATCTCACATTATCTGTATTATTGCTATGTTTTGTTTCTATATTTTGAAATTAATAAAAAGATTGAAAAAGAAAGAAAGAAGTTCTCTGGTGGCATGGGTAAGCAACCGTGGCTGATAAAGGAAGTTAGGGACTACATAAAAGCCAAGGAAAGAGCATATAATGTAGCAAAAGTGAGTGGGAAGTTGGATGATTGGGAAGCTTTTAAAAATCCAACAAAAGGGACTAAAAAAGCTACAGGAAGGGAAAAGATGAAATATGAAGGTAGACTGGCCAATAATAAAAGCAGGGTACCAAAAGTTTTTTCCGTTATATAAAGAGTAAAAGGGAGATGAGAGTTGATTTCGGACCACCGGAAAATGATGGTGGTGAGGTAGTAACGGGGGACAAAAAATGGCAGATGAACTTAATGGGTACTTTGCATGTCTTCACTGTGAAAGACACTAGCAGTGTGCCAGAGGAGTAGGAGTGAGTGCTATTGCCATTACAAAGGAAAAGTGCCAGGCAAACTAAAAGGTCTTAAGGTGGATAAGTCACCTGGGCCAGATGGGATACATCTTGGAGTCCTGAGAGAGGTTACTGAAGAGATAATGGATGCATTGTCATGATCTTCTAAGAATCTCTTGAATCTGGAATAGTCCAGGTTGAACTGGAAGATTGCAAATATCACTTCACTTTTCAAGAAGGGAGGAAGGCGAAAGAAAGGAAATTATAGACCAATTAGTTTAACCTCAGAGGTTGGGAAAGTGTTGGAGTCTGTTATTAAGGATGAGATTTTGAGGTGCTTGGAGACTAATGATAGAATAAGTCAAAGTCAGCATGGTTTCTGTAAAGGGATATATTTCCTAACAAATCTGTTAGAGATCATCGAGGAAGTAACAAGCAGGGTGGACAAAGGAGAGGCAGGGAATGTTGTTTATTTGGATTTTCAGAAGGTATTTGATAAGGTTCTTCACATGAGACTGCTTGACAGTATAATATCCTATGGCGTTACAGGAAAGATACTGGCATAGATAGCGGAATGGCTGACAGGCAGGAGGCAGTGACTGGGAATAAAAGGGGACTTCTCTGGTTGGCTGCTAGTGGCTACTGATGTTCATCAGGTGTCAGTATTGAAACCGCTGCTTTTCACATTGTTTGTCAATGATTTAGATAATGGAATTGATGGCTTTGTGGCAAAGTTTGCTGATGGTAAGAAGATACGCGGAGGGCTAGGTAGTGTTGAGGAAACAATGTAATTGCAGCAGGACAAATTGGAAGAATGGGCATAAAAGTGGCAGATGGAAACTGTGTTGGGAAATGTATGGTATTGCATTTTGATAAAATGGGGAGAATGTTCCAACATCAAAGGTGCAGAGGGACTTATTCCTCGTGTAAGACACTCAGAAGGATCATCTATAAGTTGAGTCTGTGGTAAAGAAGACATATGCAATGTTGGCATTTATTTCAAGTGGAATAGAATATAAAAGCAAGGAGATAATGTTGAGACTTTATAAGACACTAGTCAAGCCACACTTGGAGTACTGTCCACTGTTTTGGGCCCCATATCTTAGAAAGGATGTGTTATCATTGGAAAGCACCCTGAGAAGGTTCACAAGGATGATTCCAGGAATGAAGGGGCTTACATATGAGGAGCATTTGGCATCTTCGGCCTGTACTCACTGGAATTCAGAAGAACGTTTGGGAATCTCATTGAAACCGACCTAATGTTGAAAGGACTAGATCAGGTGGATGTGGAGAGGATGTTTCCTCTAGTGAAGATGTCCAGAACTAGAGGGCACAGCCTCAAAACTGAGGGGCAACACTTTAGACCAGAGGTAGGGAGGAATTTATTTAGCTAGAGAGTAGTAAATCTGTGGAATACTCTGCTAGAGACTGCAGTGGAGTCCAAGTCCATACATATGGAGGGGTGTCATTACTGGTCAGGGATACTATTACAGCTACAGAAAGGGTGGGTAATGTAGCAGGATCCTCTTTTGAGTCAGTTTGGGTGGAAGTCAGGAACAGGAAGGGAGCAGTTACTGTATTGGGAATATTCTATAGGCCCCTTGGTAGCCCCAGAGATACCGAGGAGCAGATTGGGAGGCAGATTTTGGAAAGGTGCAAAAATAACAGGGTTGTTATCATGGGTGACTTTAACTTCCCTGATATAGATTAGCACCTGATTAGTTCCAAGGGTTTAGATGGGGCAGAGTTTGTTAAGTGTGTCCAGGACAGATTCCTGTCACAGTATGTGGACAGGCCGACCAGGGGGAATGCCATACTAGATCTAGTACCAGGTAATGAACCGGGTCAGGTCACAGATCTCTCAGTGGGTGAGCATCTGGGGGACAGTGACCACCACTTCCTGGCCTTTAGCATTATCATGGAGAAGGATAGAATCAGAGAGGACAGAAAAATTTTCAATTGGGGAAGGGCAAATTATGAGGCTGTAAGGCTAGAACTTGCGGGTGTGAATTGGGATGATGTTTTTGGAGAGAAACATACTATGGACATGTGGTCGATGTTTAGAGATCTCTTGCAGGATGTTAGGGATAAATTTGTCCCGGTGAAAAAGATAAAGAACGGTAGGGTGAAGGAACCATGGGTGACAAGTGAGGTGGAAAATCTAGTCAGGTGGAAGAAGGCAGCATACATGAGGTTTAGGAAGCAAGGATCAGATGGGTCTATTGAGGAATATAGGGAAGCAAGAAAGGAGCTTAAGAACAGGCTGAGAAGAGCAAGAAGGGGGCATGAGAAGGCCTTGGCGAGTAGGGTAAAGGAAAACCCCAAGGCATTCTTCAATTATGTGACGAACAAAAGGATGACGGGAGTGAAGGTAGGACCGTTTAGAGATAAAGGTGGGAAGATGTGCCTGGAGGCTGTGGAAGTGAACGAGGTCCTCAATGAATACTTCTCTTTGGTATTCACCAATGAGAGGGAACTTGATGATGGTGAGGGCAATATGAGTGAGGTCGATGTTCTGGAGCATGTTGATATTAAGGGAGAGGAGGTGTCGGAGTTGTTAAAATACATTAGGATAGATATGTCCCCGGGTCCTGACGGAATATTCCCCAGGCTGCTCCACGAGGTGAGGGAAGAGATCGCTGAGCCTCTAGCTAGGCTCTTTATGTCCTCATTGTCCACGGGAATGGTACCGGAGGACTGGAGGGAGGCAAATGTTGTCCCCTTGTTCAAAAAAGGTAGTAGGGATAGTCCGGGTAATTATAGACCAGTGAACCTTACACCTGTGGTGGGAAAGCTGTTGGAAAAGATTCTTAGCGATAGGATCTATGGGCATTTAGAGAATCATGGTCTGATCAGGGACAGTCAGCATGGCTTTGTGAAGGGCAGATCATGTCTCACAAGCCTGATAGAGTTCTTTGAGGAAGTGACCAGGCATATAGATGAGGGTAGTGTAGTGGATGTGATCTATATGGATTTTAGTAAGGCATTTGACAAGGTTCCACATAGTAGGCTTATTCAGAAAGTCAGAAGGCATGGGATCCTGGGAAGTTTGGCCAGGTGGATTCAAAATTGGCTGGCCTGCAGAAGGCAGAGGGTCTTGGTGGAGGGAGTACTTTCAGATTGGAGGATTGTGACTAGTGGTGTCCTACAAGGATCTGTTCTGGGACCTCTACTTTTCATGATTTTTATTAACAACCTGAATGTGGGGGTAGAAGGGTGGGCTGGCAAGTTTGCAGATGACACAAAGGTTGGTGGTGTTGTAGATAGTGTAGAGGATTGTCGAAGATTGCAGAGAGACATTGATAGGATGCAGAAGTGAGCTGAGAAGTGGCAGATGGAGTTCAACCTGGAGAAGTGTGAGGTGGTACACTTTGGAAGGACAAACTCCAAAGCAGGGTACAAAGTAAATGGCAGGATACTTGGTAGTGTGGAGGAGCAGAGCGATCTGGGGGTACATGTCCACAGATCCCTGAAAGTTGCCTCACAGGTAGATAGGGTAGTTAAGAAAGTTTATGGGGTGTTAGCTTTCATAAATTGAGGGATAGAGTTTAAGAGTCGCGATGTAATGATGCAGCTCTATAAAACTCTGGTTAGGCCACACTTGGAGTATTGTGTCCAGTTCTGGTTGCCTCACTATAGGAAGGATGTGGAAGCATTGGAAAGGATACAGAGGAGATTTACCAGGATGCTACCTGATTTAGAGAGTATGGATTATGATTAGAGATTAAGGGAGCTAGGGCTTTAGTCTTTGGAGAGAAGGAGGATGAGAGGAGACATGATAGAGACAAATAATAAGAGGAATAGATAGAGTGGATAGCCAGCGCCTCTTCCCCAGGGCACCACTGCTGAATACAAGAGGACGTGGCTTTAAGGTAAGGGGTGGGACGTTCAAGGGGGATATTAGAGGAAGGTTTTTTACTCAGAGAGTGGTTGGTGCGTGGAATGCACTGCCTGAGTCAGTGGTGGAGGCAGATACACACGTGAAGTTTAAGAAACTACTAGACAGGTATATGGAGGAATCTAAGGTTGGGGGTTATATGGGAGGCAGGGTTTGAGGGTCGGCACAACATTGTGGGCCGAAGGGCCTGTAATGTGCTGTGTGTGCTGTACTGTTCTAAATATTTAAGGCGGAAGTTGATTGTTTCTTTATCAGTCAGTGCATAAAAGAATATGGTGAATAGGCAGGTGTATGGGGTTGAGTGGAATCCAGCATCAGTCATGATGGAATGGTGGAGCAGACTTGATGGGCTGAATGGCCTAATTCTGCTCCAATGTCTCATGGTCTTGTAGTGCCATAACAAAAACATCTGACCGAAAGTCACTAAAACCATAGAAGTAATTATCATAGGTGGCAGTGCCTTATCACAGCTGGAGATCCATGAGCAAGTCCTCATCAGAGGATCTGAGGTGGAGAGGATCAGTAGCTATAAATTGCATGGCATTGTCATATCAGAGGACCTGCCTAGGGACATGCATGTAAGTACCATCAGAAAGGTGGCACAATAGTGCCTCTACTTTCTGAGAAGTTTGCGGAGAAGTTTATTTGGAGCACTGCATGCTCAGGGCCTTTGCATTGTCAATGATCCTTCCCATCACTCCAACAATCTCTTTGGCCCCCTACCATCAGGCAGGAGGTACCATAGCACTAGGTCAAGGACTGTTAGGTTAGGAAACAGCTTCTTTCCCCAGGCCCTGACACTACACAACTCCCCGCCACCACCCAGGTTTCATTGAATATGCAGATTACATAGTTTACTTTGATTTGTGTTGTACTGTTTGTCAGTTTACTTGTAGTAATATAAGTCACACACAACAAATTAAGGTAGCATATACTGTGTTGTGCACATTGGTCCAGAGGAATGTTGATTTATTTGGTGGAATTCATGTATATGGTTGAATAACAATAAACTTGAGCTAGGTTTGGCATGTCATCTCAAATTATGACAAACTTCTATAGATGCACAGTGGAGAGTATTCTACCTGGTTACATCATGGACTGACATGGAAACACCAATGCCCAGAAATGGAGATGTCTACAGAAAGTGATGAATACAGCCCTGACCATCACCAACAATTCCTTCCCCACTTAAGAGCATAAGATTTAGGAGCAGATTTAGGCCATTTGGCCCATCGAGTCTGCTCCCCCATTTCATCATGGCTGATCCATTTCCCTCTCAGCCCCAATCAACTGCCTTCTCCTGTAACCCTTCATGCCCTGACTAATCAATAATCTATCAACCTTTGCCTGAACTATCCATAAAGGCAGTTTCCACAGCATTTTGTGGCAAAGAATTCCATAGACTTGCCACTCTCTGGCTAAAGAAATCCCTCCTCATATCCATTCTAAAAGGATGCCTGTCTATTCTCAGGCAGTATCTTCTGGTCCTAGACTCTCTCACCTTTCAACCTTTCAATTAATTGAAGCCATTGGCCTTTCAATGGGTTTCAGTTAGATCACCCTTCATTCTTGTAAACTCTAGTGAGTGGAGGCCCAATGCCATCAGATACTCACCTATGACAAGACATTCAATCCTAGAATCATTTTTGTGAATCTCCTTTGAACCCACTCCAATGTCAGCACATCCTTTCTAAAAAAAAGGGCCCAAACAGCTCACAATACTCCAGATGAGGCCTCACCAGTGCTTTATAAAGCCTGAACATAACATCCTTGCTTTTATATTCTAGTCCTTTTGAAATGAATGCGAACTTCACATTTTCCTTCCTCACCACAGACTCAACCTGCAAATTAACCTTTTGGAATCCTGCACAAGGACTTCCAAGTCCCCTTGTACCTTAATTCTTTGTATTTTTCTTCATTTAGAAAATAGTCAACCCTTTACTTTCTTCTACCAATGTGCAAGACCATGCACTTACCGACAATATATTCCGTATGCCACTTCTTAGCCAGTTCTCTTAATCTGTCCAAGCCCTTCTATAGTCTCTCTACTTCCTCAAAACTACTTGGCCCTCCACCTATCTTCAAATCATCTGCAAACTTTACCACAAAGCCATCAATTCTATCATCCAAGTCATTGACATATAACATAAAAAGCAATGGTTCCAGCACAGACCCCTGTGAAACAACACTAGTCTCTGGCAGCTAACTAGAAAAGACTCGCTTTATTTCCACTCTTTGCCTCCTGTCAAACAGCCACTGTGTTGTTCATGCTGGTATCCTTCCTAAAATACCATGGACCCTTGTTAAGCAGCCTCATGGGTGGCAGCTTGTCAAAGGCCTTCTGAAAATCCAAGTATACAACATCAACTGATTCTCTTTTGTCTATCTTGCTTGTTATTTCTTCAAAGAATTCCAACAGATTTGTCAGGCAAGATTTCCCCTTGAGGAAACCATGCCAACTATGACTTATTGTATCATGTGCCTCCAGTTACCCTGAGATCTCATCCTTAACAATTGAATCCAACATCTTCCCAACCACTGAGGTTAGACTAACTGGCCTATAATTTCCTTTCTTCTTCCTTTCACCCTTCTTGAAGAGTGGAGTGACGTTTGCAATGTTTCAGTCTTCCAGAATCATACCTGAACCTAATGGTTCTTGAAAAATCACTACCAATGCCTTCACAAACTCTTTAGCAACCTCTTTCAGAACCCCACTGTGTACACCATCTGGTCCACATGATCTATGTACCTTCAGACCTTTCAATTCTCTAGAAACTTCTCACTAGTAATGGTAACTTCACACACTTCATGACCCCTGACACTCTGGAACTTCCACCATACTGCTAATGTTTTTCACAATGAAGACTAATGCAAAATACTTATTCAGATTGCCTGCCATTTCTTGTCCCCATTACTACTTCTCCAACATCATTTTCCACAGGTCCGATATCCACTCCTGCTTCTCTTTTACACTTTACGTATCTGAAGAAACTTTTGATTTTCCCTTTAATATTACTGACTAGCTTACATTTGTATTCCATCTTTTCTTTCTTAATGACTTTTTAGTTGCCTGTTTGTTTTTAAAAGCTTTCCAATCCTCTAACTTCCCACTAATGTTTGCTCTATTATATGCCTTCACTTTGGCTTTTATGTTGGCTTTGACTTCTTTTGTTCACTACAGTTGTGTCATCCTGCCTTCAGAATACTTCTTCCTCTTTGGGATGTATATATCTTATGCCTTCTGAATTGCTTCCAGAAATTCCAACCATTGCTGCTTTGCCATCATCCCTGCCAGTGTTCTTTTCCAATCAGTTTTAGCTAACTCCTCTCTGGTGCCTCTGTAGTTCCCTTTACTGCACTGTAACGTCAGGGTGAATTCCATCATATTATGATCACTTGTCCTAAGGGTTCTTTTCCAGTTCATTGCACAACACCCAATCCAAAATATCTGATCCCCTAGTCGGCTCAACCACAAGCTGCTCTAAAATAACATCTCATAGGCATTCTAGAAATTCCCCCTCTTCGGATTCAACACCCACCTGATTTTTGCAATCTATGCTCATATTGAAATCCCCATGACTATTGTAATATTGCCCTTTTGGCATGTAGTTTCTATTTCCCATTGGAATTTGTAGATCACATGCTTACTATGGGTTGGGGGATCTGTGAATAAATCTCTCTGTAAATAAATCTCATCGGGGTCTTTTATCCTTGCAGTTCCTTTGTTCTACTCACAATGATTCTCCACCCCCTGACCCTATGTCATCTCTTTCTAATGATTTGATTTCATTTTTTACTAACAGAGCCTTTCCAACCCCTCCTGCCATCCTGCTTGTCCATTCGATACAATGTGTATCCTTGGATGTTAAGCTCCCAGCTGTGATCTTCTTTCAGCCATGATTCAGAGATGCCTCCATCATCATACATGCCAATCTGTAACTGCGCTGCAAGTTCATCTACTGTATTCCGTATACCGCGCACATCAAATATAACACTTCCAGTCCTGTATTCACCAGTTTCGATCTTGTCAGACTTTTACATTGCAACTCATCCCACTGACTGCAACTGAGCCTCTCCCTGCTACGGGCAGACATTCTCACTTGCTTCAAAAAGGCAACAATCATACCAGTGCTCATGAAGAATAATGTGGGCTGCCTTAATGACTATCGCCTGGTAGCACTCACATCGACAGTGATGAAATGCTTTGAGAGATTGGTTGTGACTAGACTGAACTCCTGCCTCAGCAAGGACCTGGACCCATTGCAATTTGCCTATCACTATAATAGCTCAACAGCAGATGCAATCTCAAGATCTCTCCACGTGGCTTTTGACCAGCTAGACAACACAAACACCTACGTCAGGATGCTGTTCATCGACTATAGCTCAGCATTTAATACCATCATTCCCACAATCCTGATTGAGAAGTTGCAGAACCTGGGCCTCTGTACCTCCCACTGCAATTGGATCTTCGGCTTCCTAACTGGAAGACCACAGTCTGTGCAGATTGGTGATAACATCTCCTCCTTGCTGACGATCAGCACTGACGCACCTCAGGGATGTGTGCTTAGCCCACTGCTCTACTCTCTATATACACACGACTGTGTGTCTAGGCATAGCTCAAATACCATCTATAAATTTGCTGATGATACAACCATTGTTGGTCGAATCTCAGGTGGTGACGAGAGGGTGTACATGAATGAGCTATGCCAACTAGTCGAATGGTGTCGCAGCAACAACCTGGCACTCAATGTCAGTAAGACGATAGAGCTGATTGTGGATTTCAGGAGGCGTAAGACAAAGGAGCACATACCAATCCTCATAGTGGGATCAGAAGTGGAGAGAGTGAGTAGCTTCAAGTACCTGAGTGTCAAGATCTCTGAGGATCAAACTTTGTCCCAACATATCGATGTAGTTATATAGAAGGCAGGACAGCGGCTATACTTTATTAGGAGTTATTAGGAGATTTGACGTCAACAAATACACTCAAAAACTTCTATAGTTATACTGTGCAGAGCACTCTGACAGGCTGCATCACTGTCTGGTATGGAGGGGCTACTGCACAGGACCGAAAGAAGCTGCAGATGGTTGTAAATCTAGTCAGCTCCATCTTGGGCTACCCTACAAAGTACCCAGGACATCTTTAGGGAGCGGTGTCTCAGAAAGAGAGTGTCCATTAATTCGGCTCCTATATCATATAGACAGTGGTTGTTTGTGAGGTTTGGTTCATGGATGTTTTTTCATTAATTCTATTGTATTTATTTATTTTCCTATAAATTCCTGCAATAAAATGAATTACTGGGGGGTGGGAACCAAACGGAAGAGATGGAGGAAGAGGCGGTTGGCTCATAAATAGAGAAAGTTTGGAGACAGTGAGAGAGGGAGGATAGGCAGGTGATAGCGAAGGGATGCGCTCAGACCGATGGTATGAGATGTGTCTATTTTAATGCAAGGAGTATTATGAACAAAGCAGATGAGCTTAAAGCGTGGATCAGTACTTGGAGCTATGATGTTGTGGCCATTACAGAAACTTGGATGGCTCAGGGGCAGGAACGGTTAGTTTGTGTGCCAGGCTTTAGATGTTTCAGAAAGGACAGGGAGGGAGGCCAAAGAGGTGGGGGCGTGGCACTGTTGATCAGAGATAGTGTCACGGCTGCAGAAAAGGAGGAAGTCATGGAGGGATTGTCTATGGAGTCTCTATGGGTGGAAGTTAGGAATAGGAAGGGGTGAATAACTCTACTGGGAGTTTTTTATAGACCACCCAATAGTAATGGGGACACCGAGGAGCAGATAGGGAGACAGATTCTGGAAAAGTGTAATAATAACAGGGTTGTCGTGCTGGGAGATTTTGACTTCCCAAATATCACTTGGCATCTCACTAAAGCAAGGGGTTTAGATGGGGTGGAGTTTGTTAGGTGTGTTCAGGATGTCCTCCTGACACAATGTGTAGATAAGCCTACAAGAGGAGAGGCTGTACTTGATCTGGTATTGGGAAATGAAACTGGTCAAGTGTCAGGTCTCTCAGTGGGAGAGCATTTTGCAGATAGTGATCACAATTCTATCTCCTTTACCATAGCATTGGAGGGGGATAGGAACAGACAAGTTAGAAAGTGTTTAATTGGAGTAAGGGGAAATATGAGGCTATCGGGCAGGAACTTGGAAGCATAAATTGGGAACAGATGTTCTCAGGGAAATGTATGGAAAAAATGTGGCAAGTGTTCAGGGGATATTTGCGTGGAGTTCTGCATAGGTACATTTCACTGAGACAGGGAAAGGATGGTAGGGTACAGGAACCGTGGTGTACAAAGACTGTTGTAAATCTAGTCAAGAAGAAAAGAAAAGAGTGGTGAGTGGGCTACAGGCGACGGTGGTGGTGGTGGATACATAGAAACATAGAAAACCAACAGCACAATACAGGCCCTTCGGCCCACAAAACTGTGCTGAACATGTCCCTACCTTCGAACTACCTAGGCTTACCCATAGTCCTCTATTTTTCTAAGCTCCATGTACCTGTCCAGAAGTCTCTAAAAAGACCCTATCGTATCTGTCTCCACCACCATCGCCGGCAGCCCATTCCATGCACTTACCACTCTGCGTAAAAACCTTACCCCTGACATCTCCTCATTACCTACTTCCAAGCACCTTAAAACTGTGTCCTCTCGTGCGAGCCATTTCAGCCTCTGACTATGCACACGATCAATGTCTCTCATCATCTGATACACCTCTATCAGGTCACGTCTCATCCTCCGTCACTCCAAGGAGAAAAGGCCGAGTTCACTCAACCTATTCTCGTAAGACATGCTCCCAATTCCAGGCAATATCCTTGTAAATCTCCTCTGCACCCTTTCTATGGTCTCCACATCCTTCCTATATTGAGGCGATCAAAATTGAGCAGAGTACTCCAACTGGGGTCTGACCAGGGTCCTATATAGCTGCAACATTACCTCTTGGCTCCTAAACTCAATCCTGTGACTGATGGAGGCCAATGCAACATATGCCTTCTTAACCACAGAGTCAACCTGCGCAGCAGCTTTGAGTGTCCTATGGACTCGAACCCCAAGATCCCTCTGATCCTCCACACTGCCAAGGGTTTTACCATTAATACTATATTCTGCCGTCATATTTGACCTACCAAAATTAACCACTTCACACTTATCTGGGTTGAACTCCATCTGCCACTTTCTCAGCCCAGTTCTGCATCCTATCAATGGCCCGATATATGATATGGTCTTTTAAGAGACTCCTGGATAGGTACATGGAGCTCAGAAAAATAGAGGGCTATAGTTAACCCGAAGTAATTTCTAAGGTAAGGACATGTTCGGCACAGCTTGGTGGGCCAAAGGGCCTGTATTGTTTCAATCAAGAAGTATGATATGGTAACATATGTGTACTTTCATAATAAATTTTTACTTTGACTTACCTTGCCTTTGGTTTTATCTGTTATGTGTTTCATGCACCTCCCCCCACCACACCAGGGAGGGACAGGCTCCACATTCCACACTATTGTGATTTGCATAACCTTGTGTGACACTTTCCCTCACCAATGGAAATGTCTTCTCCGTTCAGTCCTTTCATTTACGAAGGCCCCATTCAAGTCACCTACCCACACTGTATTCCCTCTGTGGAGTAGTGAGTCCCTGGTTCAGCTGACAGTTACTTCTCACTGGATCATGCGGTTTATTTGTCCCTTATTCGTCTCTAGGCATCCATTAACTTCAGCCAGCTTCTAACCTGCTTCAAATCTCAACACTGTGACTGAACCAGAGTGATAATTAACAGAAGCCCAGTGACGCTTTCATGCCCCTGGCAGGGATATTATCTTACCTTTGTCTCAAAACACCACTGCAAGAGGTCATTGATGCACCTGAAAAGATTTATTCGATTTCCCTGGTCTCTAGATGGAAAATAGAACAGCAATCACAACAGTCATCTCCAGGGTAATGAGGGAACTTTGATACACAGCAAAATATGTCCACACTACATCCAATATTAATTCCCAGCCATCCATATAGTAGCTCCTCTCTGAATGGTCCCAAGCCCAGCTGCAAAAGGAGGAGGATTGGACATGGGGCTAATCATCCCATCCCATAAAAACACAGAGCTACAGCAATACCAACAAAAACTCCAAGGATATCATTCCTGGGCGAGGAAGGATCTTCGACTTGATGTCATATGAGGTTGTTCTGTAGAAAGTCTGTGGAAGCCACAGGGCCAATCGACCTTCTGTCATCTAGGACCACCTCTCAGCTGGCTCAGAACAGAGGACTCTAGTCCGCTGTTGCTGGCAGTCTATGCTCCAGTATTGGGTAGTTGGTTTAACTAACAAACTATCTATATACTGCTCGGTAACAAACACAGTGAAGTAAACTCCATACAATATCTATCTGGAATAGCTGCAGGGTGGCAAGCTCGTAGAGCACTGTCTCACAGCCCCGATAACCCAGGTTTGATCCTGATTACTGGTGTTATGGGAAGTTGTGGAGATTGCACAAACTCCACAGCAATGGTGTCTGTGAATGCCGGACTGAAAATTAACAGTCTAAGGAACTCAACAGGTTAGGTAGCATCTATGGAAAGTAATAGAGTCGACATTTTGGGCCAAAACCCTTCATCAGGGTCTCATCCAAACTGCTGGGGTCCTCTGGCTTTTTTTGTGTTCTACTCTGGATTTCTAGCAGCTACAGGATCTCATGTTAAAATTAATAGTCAGAGATCAGAAAAATGCGTTCTTCATCACACAGAGTTCTGGGATGTTGAGCATCGACAATTTGGTGAACAAGACAACGAAAAACACAGAGCGGGGTTTGGGGCAGCTGTTGGGAACCACAAATGGCAGGAAACTAGCATCACTGAGCAGAACTGACAGTGGCAGGAGACAATGAGTGTGAATAAAGGTGGCCTTTTCTGTTTGGTTGATGGTGACTAGTGGTGTTCCTCAGTGGTCGGTGTAAGGAGAACTTCTTTTTTGACGTTATATGTCAATGATTTAGATGACAAAATTGATGGCTTTGATGGAGAAGTATTCAGAGAAATGGTTGTTGTGATGCGTCTAACGTGGTAGTGTAGTGCGTAGTGCTTGTCGCTCTGACTTTCAGCTTCCTCCATTGTTAGCAGTCTCGTGAAAAGCAGAGGTGAATGCTTAAGGCTCTCCCTGCCAGTACATAGTCTCTCCAACAGCAGGCTCATGTAGTGCCTCCTGGCTGGTTACACATGTAAACTGAACTCCTTTTGAACTCAAGCTGAACTACAGAGGACAGGGAGGAGGTCTGGCCCCTGCACACGTAACACGCAGGCCCACCGGTGTGTGGACACACCCTGCTGCTCTTGAACCAGTTCCCCAGCTCTGGGTAAATAGCCCCACTGCCTTGTGGGCAGCCTTGGGAGAGACAAAGGCTACGGGAGTAAACCCAGACAGAAAATTCGGAGTGGAGCCTCTAAGGCAGATGTACGTCACTGAACATCCTTCCGGCAACTCCTGCAGCCAAGCTGGTGCAAGACATATTGCTTTGCTTTCCTTTGGACGACAGCGGTGAGGCCGAGAGGGAGATCTTGATGACTGAGCATCACAGGGTCTCTATACCTTTAGCCCAAGTTTGTAAAAAAACCATTGTACTTCAAGAGAGATGGATGACATCATAGACATCCGGATGATACGTAGATAGGTGGAGGGGCAGGTGGTGTTGAGGAAGCAGGACTAAGGCAGATTAGGAAAATGGACAAAGAAGTGGCATTAGTAATGACCTTTCAAGAACCAATGGATTCTGACATAGTTCTGGAGGACTGGAAAATTACAAATGTCACTCCACTTTTCAAGAAGGGAGAAAGACAAAAAAAAAGGAAATTATAGGCCAATTAGGCTGACCTCAGTGGTTGTTAAAATGTTGGAGTCAATGGTTAAGGACATGGTTTCAGGGAATTTGGAGGCACATGAGAAAATAGGCCATAGTTAGCATGGTTTCCTCAAGGGAAAATCTTGCCTGAAGAAATAATAAGCAGGATAAACAAGGAGAATTGATGGATATTGTCTACTTGGATTTTCAGAAGGCCTTTGACAATGAGGCTGCTTAACAAGTTAGGAGGCCATGACATTAGGGGAATGATACTATTACTAGAAAGAGCTTTTTCCGTTTGGTAGCCGGTGACTAGTGGTCTTCCACAGCGGTCTGTGTTGAGGCTGCCTATTTTTGCATTATATGTCAATGATTTGGATGACAGAATTAATGACTTTGTCGCCAAGTTTGTGGACAATATGAAAGTAGGTGGAAGGACAGGTAGTATTGAGGAAGCAGAGTGGCTACAGAAGGACTTAGACAGATTAGGAGAATGGGCAAATAAGTTGCAGATGGAATATAGTGTTGGAAGGTATGGTTATGCACTTTGATCGAAGAAATAAAAGTGCAGATTATTTTTGAAATGGAGAAAATATTCAAAAATCTGAGGTGCAAAGAGACTTGGGAGTCCTCATGCAGGATTCCTGAAAGGTTAATTTGCAGGTTGAGTCAGAGGTGAAGAAGGCAAATGCAATGTTAGCATTCATTTCAAGGCACCTAGTTAATAAAAGTAAGGATATAATGCTGGGGCTGTGTAAGACATTGGTGAGGCCTCACCTACAGTATTGTGAGCAGTTTTGGGCCCCTTATCAAAGAACATATGTGCTGGCATTGGAGACCATTCAGAGGAAGCTCACGAGAATGATGCTGGGGGAAAAAAAAGTCCAGTTAAGGTCTGAGGAGCACGTAATGTTTCTGGGTCTGTACTCACTGGAGATGAGATGAATGAGAGGGAATCACGTTGAAATGTATCAAATATTGAAAAGCCCAGCTACAGTAGATATGGAAAGGATATTTCCTATAGTTGTGGGGGGAGAGGGTGGAGTCTAGGACCAGAGGAAATGGTCTCAGAATAGAGGGACGTCTGTTTGGAACAGGAATTTCTTTAACCAGAGTGTGGTGAATTTGTAAAATCCATTGTCACTTGGAGGCCAAGTCATTGACCATAAGACCATAAGATATAGGGGCAGAAATAGGTCATTCAGCCCATCGAGTCTGCTCTGCCATTTCATCATGCTGATTCAATTTTCCTCTCAGCCCTCATCTCCTACCTTCTCCCCATACCCTTTCATGCTGTAACCAATCAAGAATCTGTCAACCTCTGTTTTAAATATACATTGGTGCCAATGACAAATAGAAAAAGGAAGGAAGTCCTGAAGAGAGAATTCAGAGAGTTGGGTAGGAAACTGAAAAGCAGGACTTCCAGGGTAGTAATCTCAGGATTGCTGCCTGTGCCACGTGCTAACGAGCGCAAGAATAACATGACCAGGCATATTACTGCGTGGCTGAGAGGCTGGTGTAGGGAGCAGGGCTTTATGTTCCTCAACCGATGGGGCCTCTTCTGGGGGAGGTATGACCTGTACAAAAAAGGACGGATTACCCTGAACCCAAATGGGTCCATTATCCTAGCAGGCAGGTTTAATACAGCTGTTAGGGAGGGTTAAAACTAATTTGGCAGGGGGATGGGGACCGGAGTGATAGGACTGAGGAAGGGGAAAACAGATATAAATCAAAGATAGCGTGCAAAAGAGATAATAGAAAGGACAAGCACGAGATGAAGCATCATCACAGCCTATGGGATGAGTTACAGGACAATAGAGGTGTGGTGCTGTTAAAACAGGCAGCAACAAATACTGGACTGTAAGTGTTATATTTGAACACATACAGCATAAGAAATAAAATGGACAATCTTGAAAATCAGCTACAGATTGCCAGTATGGCCTTGTGGCCATCTTTGAAACTTGGCTAAAGGATAGCTGCCATTGGGAGCTGAATGTCCAAGGATATATGGTGTATCAAAACGATAGGTTAGTAGGCAGAGGGGGTGGTGTGGCCCTGTGTATAGGAAATAATATTAAATCATTAGAAAGGGATGACATAGGATTGGAAGGTGTAGAGTCTGCATGGGTTGAGTTAAGTAATGGCAAGGGTAAAAGGACCCTAATGGCAGTTGTATACAGGCCTCCAAACAGCAGTCGGGATGTGGATTACAAATTACAGCTGGAGATAGAAAAGGCGTGTCAGAAAGGTAATGTCATGATCATTGTTGGTGCTTTTAACATGAAAGTGGATTGGGAAAACTAGGCCAGTACTGGACCTCGAGAGAGAATTTGTAGAATGTCTAAGGGATGGATTTTTAGAACAGTTTGTTGCTGAGCCCACTAGGGGATTGGATGTATTGGATTGGGTGTTGTGCAATGATCTGGAGATGATAAGAGAGCTTAAGGTTAAGGAACCCTTAGGAAGAAGTGATTACAATATGATCCAGTTCACTTTGAAATTTGAAAAGGAGAAACTAAATTCAATGTGTTGGTATTTTAGTGGAATAAAGGAAATTACAATGGCATGGGAGTGAAACTGGCCAAAGTTGACTGGAAAGGGACGCTAGCAGGAAGGACAGCAGAGCTGCAATGGCTGGAGTTTCTGTGAAAAATAAGGAAAGTGCAAGACAGATATATTCCAAGTAAGAATAAATTTTCGAATGGAAGAGGGACACTTCTGTGGCTGACAAGTGAAGGAATGCAAACAAAGGTGTGAGCGTGGCTAGAGGAGAACGGCAGGCAGGAGGACGAACGGGAAGGCAGGCGGCATGCAATGCTCCTGTTAACACAGAGAATCAGTTAACACAGGCAAACAACAGCCAGGAAACAAAATTTAGAATACACAATTTTAAGCGGCCTAGAATGTGAACTACCACACTGGCAGAAGCAAAGATCTGGCGATAAGTGGATGGAAAGCTGGGGTATTTATGCTGCAGGTTAGATGAGATTCAGGTTTGCCGCAATCAGGGAGCCCAGGAGAACAAATGAAATGCCATGCCCACCACACACACACACACACAGGTCTTCACAGTGGAAGACATTCAAGAGTGTCAGGGAAGTGAAGTTTGTGCAGTGAAATTTACGACTGAGAAGATGCTCAGGAAGCTTAATGGTCTGGGGGTGAATAAATCTCCTGGACCTGTTGGAATGCACCCTCGGGTTCTGAAGGAAGTAGCTGGAGAGACTGTGGAGGCACTAACGATGCTCTTTCAAGAATCAATAGATTCTGGCATTGTACCGGATGACTGGAAAATTGCAAATGTTACTCCACTATTTAAGAAGGGTGGGAGGCAGCAGAAAGGAAACTATAGACCTGTTAGCCTGACATCAGTGGTTGGGAAGTTATTGGAATGGATTGTTAGGTTGAGATTACAGAGTACCTGGAGGCACATGACAAGATAGGCCAAAGCCAGCATGGTTTCCTGAAAGGAATATCCTGCCTGACTAACCGACTGCAGTTTTTTGAGGAAATTATAAGCAGGGTAGGCAAAGAAGATGCAGTAGATGTGGTGTACTTGGATTTATGGGAGACCTTTGACAAGGTGCTGCACATGAGGCTGCTTAGCGAGATAAGAGCCCATGAAATTACAGGGAAGTTACTAGCATGGGTGGAGCATTGGCTGATCGGCAGAAAGCAGAGAGTGGGAATAAAGGGATCTGATTCTAGCTCAATGCCGGTTACCAGTGGAGCTCCACAGGGGTTGGTGTTGGGACCACTGCTTTTTACAATGTATGTCAATGATTTGGACAACGGCATTAATGGATTTGTGGCTAAATTTGCCGATGATACAAAGATAGGTGGAGGAGCGGGTAGTGTTGATGAAACATGGAGCTTAGAAAAATAGAGGGCCATGGGTAACCTTGGTAATTTCTAAAGTAAGTACATGTTCAGCACAGCAATGTGGGCTGAAGGGCCTGTATTGTGCTGTAGGTTTTCTGGGTTTCTACGTTTCTAAACAGAGAGTCTGCAGAGATAGTTTAAGGGAATAGGCAAAGGAGTAGCTAATGATATACAATGTTGGAAAGTTTATAGTCATGCACCTTGGTGGAAGAAATAGACGGGCAGACAGTTATTTAGATGGAGAGAGAATTCAAAATGCAGAGATGCAAAGGGACTTGGGAGTCCTTGTGCAGGGTACCCTAAAGTTTAACCTCAAGGCTGAGTCAGTGGTGAAGAAGGTGAATGCAATGTTGGCATTCATTTTTTGACGTTTAGAATATAAGAGCAGGGACATGATTTTGAGGCTCTATAAGGAACTCGTGAGACCACACTTGGAGAGTTGTGTGCAGTTTTGTGCTCCTTATTTTAGAAAGGATACACTGACTTTGGAGCGGGTTCAGAGAAGATTCACGAGAATGATTCCAGGAATGAGGAACGTCTGGCAGTTCTTGGGCTGTATTCCCTGGAGTTCAGGAAAATGAGTGGGGATCTCACAGAAACATTCTGAATGTTAAAAGATCTGAACAGATTAGATATGGCAAAGTTATTTCCCATGGTAGGGAAGTGTAGGACAAGGGAGCATGAATTCAGGATTGAAGGACGTCCAGTTAGAACAGAGATGCGGAGAAATTACTTTAGTCAGAGGGTGGTAAATCTGTGGAATTTTTTTTGCCACGAGCAGCTGTGGAGGCCAGGTCATGGGGTGTATTTAAGGCAGTGATAGAGAGGTTCTTGATTAGCCAGGGCATCAAAGGGCATGGGGAGAAGGCAGGGGAGTGGGGACGACTGGAAGAATTGGAACAGCCCATGATTGAATGGTGGAGCAGACTCGATGGGTCGAGTGGCCTACTTTTGCTCCTATATCTTATCGTCTTATAAAGACTTGATCTCCACAGCTGGCTGTTGCAACTAATTCCACAGATTTGCCTCATTCTGGCTGAACAAATTCCTCATCTCCGTTCTAAAAGGACGTCCCTCTATTCCGAGGCTGTGTCCTCCCGGTTTCGACTCTCCCACCAGAGGAAACAGCCTCACCACATCCATTCTATCAAGGCCTTTCACCATTCGATAGGTGGATTGGTGAATATGGGACCCGTGAACATTCAAGTGCAGACAAATACAGAGATGAGGATTCTATCTTTCTTCGCGGTGCCCCACACCCAAGAGAAATAGTCATGACTGTCTCTGTTCCGATGCCTCATTCCTCCTGTCATTTCAGTCCCGCCTACTACCGCTCCCCTCACTGACTCGGGTTATGCTTACCTCACGCCGATGTTTTCCAATTCATCCACTGTCAGTTTCGGCAGGGTTGTGCCGGATATGTTTTTATCTGTTGAGAGAGTGTATACAGAAAAGCAAAAGCAAAATTCAGTAAGAATCATTCCTGCTCTCGGACCACAAAACCTACACGGTGTTTTAGAAAGACTACCAGCACCCTGTCGATCAGGAGCAGCACGGAACACACGGCTTTTGCCAACAACTTGTGAGCAGAATTTAAGCTTTCTATGAATAAAAGTCGCAACCCTAACATCTGCCGACCCGAACCCGGCAGCAGAGCACGCACCATCTCTCTCCCAGTGACGCCGAATACGCAGCTCACGGCAAACTGAGTACGTTCGGTATGTGACTAATAGAACACAAGTTCAGTGTTTTTAGACAACTTCGTTAGAAATTACACGTGTACCCGGAACGACCGCATGCCTAGCAAACCTGCCTATTCCACACACCTGAAGTCACCTATCACCTTCTGAACTGTCCCTCTTTCCCTCTTGCTACCATTTCATTCTGGCGGCTTCCTCCTTCCTTTGCAGTCCTGAAGAAGGGTCTCGGTCCGAAACATCAATTGTTTATCCATTTCCATAGATGGCACCTGACCTGCCGAGTTTCTCCGGCAGTTTGTTTGTGACTTTCTCGATTTCCAGCATCTGAACAATCTCATGTGTTTATGATTTTCTGTCTGTGTCCCTGGGGAACACTCGCTCCGCTTGTTTAACACCAAGAAACGGAGCTGATCTAGGAGACGCCGCCCCTCTTCCTGTGTTTGGCGTGTGGCTGAACTGTTGTGAGGAAATCCACAGGGAAAGACTGGGATGAACAGTAAACACCACATGTTCCTTCATCAACTCTATTTCTCGGTATCAAAGTTGTGAGGTAGGTCTTCCCAGCGAGGCAGGGAGAAGTCTGTTCATCCCGCAGTCGTTGTGGGTACACCTGTCGCTGCTTGCTAAGTCGTCCTCAAAAAAACCTTGACATCAACCTGACGCGTGTAATAGCAATTACATACCGAATGGATGCTTATTCGGAATCATTGACAGAGGAATGGAGCGTGCTTTTCTGCCGAGCTCGGGAACCCTGCTATTATGGTTGAGAATTTAATAATGGGGAGCTTAAATTCCTCTGTCAAATTATATTCAAAGCTCTTGTCTCCCTGATGCTCCGAATTGACTGGGGATTTCTTTCTTCTAAAATACTTTCTGGGTTGGCATGAACATCGATTTCTCTAAATTCGGATAATTTCTCATCCTCGCCCTTTACCCTTTCTCCATTCCCTATTCCAGTTCACCTTTTATCACTTCTCTCCTCCTCACCTGCCCATCAGCTTCCCTGGTTCCTCTCCTCTTTCCCTTTTTTCCATGGTCCACTGTCCTCGCCAATCACATTCCCTCTTTACCTCTTCCCCTATCACCGCCTCCCAGCTTCTGACTTCATGTCCCACTCCTCCATCCACCCACCTTCCCCCTCACCTGCCATCTTGTACTCCTTCCCCCCCCCCCCGACCTTCTTCTCTGCCCCATCGAAACGTCGACTGTTTATTCCAATTTACAGATACTGAGTTACGGCAGCATTTGGCGTGTGATGCTCTGGGTTTCCAGTACCTGCAGAATCTCGTGTATCATTGATGAAATAAGCGCAGGAGGAAAGGTTTTGTACATTTTTCTGATTCCATACTTGCCTCTGAACAACTTCTCGAACTGTTCCAAGCCTTGCATCCACAGGAATCCGCACACATCGTCCACGCTCCATTCCAGGAAATTCGATTTTTTCGGCGAAAAAGCTCTGCGCTTCGCGGTACTGCTGCCCGCGGCCGCTCCGTCAGAGGTGCAGGACCGCTGTCTCTTGCTGCTCATCTCGCCTCTCTGAGCATCCAACACATCGCACAGACTACACCTGCACACTGCCCGTGACTGACAGGTGTGACGTACCTCGAGGATTGACGCCCTCTTCCCCACACTTGTTCATAGAAAAGTACAGCGCGGAAAGAGGCCCTTCGGCCCATCTAGTCCGTGCCGAAACACTTAAACTGCCTGCTCCCATCGACCCGCACCGAGACCATAACCCTCCATACCCCTACCATCCAGGTACCTGTCCAGACTTCACTTAAACGCTGAAATCGAGCTCCCGCTGGCAGCTCATTTCCAGTCTCACACTTCTCTGAGTGAAGAAGTTTCCCCGATGTTCCCCTTAAACTTTTCACGTTTCACCCTTAACTCATGATTTCTAGTTGTAGTCTCACGCAACCTCAGTGGAAAAAGCCTGCTTGTATTTGCCCTAACTATAACCCTCATAATTTGGGCCGTTTAGATCATATGAGATGTTGACACTTTGACACCCAGGAACTTGAACCTGTTCAGGCTGACACTCAATGACGACTGGTGTATATTCCCCTGACTTCTCCTTCCTGGAGTCAACATTCAATTCACTGGTGGCCCTGTTGCTTCACGCCAAAGATCCCATTTTAGAAGGAAGGCCATAGTACAATTAATGAGATTTGGAGAGTTATCAGTGATAGGAACATTGCACATTGTTATCTAAATCCAGTCCCAGCCCATGTGGTTGCAATAACAGACTTTGCTATGATCCTCAACTGTCATAGTCCGGTCTGTCAACGACTCATTTCAGTTAATTTCCTTTTCCCCGTGTTCCACTGGGCTCTTTGATTAGGGCACCTTATGCTCATTCGAACTGGCAGCATAAAAACTCCTGCTTATATCTACTCGCTGTCACACTGGGGGTTGTTGAAGGCGGGCCCAAATGCAAGACACAAACACTGAAGTACAAGGAACAGGACTTGACTAGAGTAGGGATGAGACAGGATACAGACAAGGAGCAGGGACAAGAACGCAGACTTGGGCTAGGACATGGACAAGACAGGGAACCCGGACAAGGAACTATGCACTAGGAGCCTGGGCTTGGGCTTTGAGCCAGAGACTGGATGAGCACCCAGAACCTGGGTCTTGCCACGGGAGCTCGGGCCCCAGAACCAGGCAAGGACATGACATGACTACAGGACAGGACGTGGCTGGGGTGTAGAGGCTTGGGGTTTGAGGCTGGGGGTTTGATCTTGAGGCTTGAAGCTGGGCTCTTGGTCTTGAGGCTTGAGGCTGGGGTCTTGAGGCTTGATGCTGAGGTCTTGAGGCTTGAGGCTTGAGGCTGGGGTCTTGAGAATTGGAGCGGGAGTGCGGAGGAAGCCATTTTTGAATTTTTCGTTTTTTTTTCCATCTGCGTTCAGAGAGGTGGGACTGTGCAGGCGTGTGATGTCAGACAGTGAAGCACGGAAGATTTAAAAGGAACAGAGCCTCATACAGCGGGCAGCGTAGTTTGCGGGTGGCGGAGTGAGCCGGGAGCAGAGTGAAGGCTTAAGGGCTTCGGCTGAATGGGCTTAGGCGGAAATGGGCGAGGCGAAGAGGGTTTGGTATTCATTTTTTGTTGTTATTTGAGGAGAGGGGCAGTATGAGTGTGAGGGCAGCTTGCTGTTCTTGGTGCCGGATGTGGGAGGTCCTGGAGTCTCCAAGCCTCCCGGACGTCCACATCTGCCCCAGGTGCGCCAAGATGCAGCTCCTAAGGGACCGCGTTAGGGAACTGGAGCTGCAGCTCGGTGACCTTAGTCTGGTCAGGGAGAGTGAGGAGTTGATAGAGAGGAGTTACAGGCAGGTGGCCACACCGGGGCCACGGGAGGCAGACAAGTGGGTCACAGTTAGGAAGGGGAAGGGGAAGGTTCAGGTGCTAGAGAGTACCCCTGTGACTGTGCTCCTTGACAATAAGTACTCCTGTTTGAATACTGTTGGGGGGGACAGCTGGGGGAAGCAACAGTGGCTGTGCCTCCGGCACAGAGTCTGGCCCTGTAGCTCAGAAGGGTAGGGAAAGGAAGAGGAGGGCAGTAGTTATAGGGGACTCGATAGTAAGGGGGTCAGATAGACGATTCTGTGGACACAGTCCAGAGACCCAGATGGTAGTTTGCCTCCCTGGTGCCAGGGTCCGGGATATTTCTGATCGTGTCCAAGATATCCTGAAGTGGGAGTGTGAGGAGCCAGAGGTCATGGTACATATAGGTACCAATGACATAGGTAGGAAAAGGGAAAAGGTCCTGAAAGGAGAATATAAGGAGTTAGGAAGGGAGTTGATAAAAAGGACCGCAAAGGTAGTAATCTCAGGATTACTGCCTGTGCCACGCGACAGAGAGAGTAGGAATGCAATGAGGTGGAGTATAAATGTGTGGCTGAGAGATTCGGAGCAGGGGGCAGGGATTCAAGTTTTTGGATCATTGGGACCTCTTTTGGCACAGGCGTGACCTGTACAAAAAGGACGGGTTACACTTGAATCCTAGGGGGACCAATATCCTGGTGGGGAGATTTGTGAGGGCTACTGAGGTGACTTTAAACTAGAATGGTTGGGGGGTGGGAATCAAATTAAAGAGACTAGGAGAGAGGAGGTTAGTTCACAATAGGGGGATGGGAACAAGTGCAGAGAGTCAGAGGGGTGTAAAATGAGGGTATAAGCAAAAAGTTGTAAGGTGAAAAGTAAAAATGGCAGGCCGGCAAATCCAGGGCAAAAATCGAAAAGGGCCATTTTTCAACATAATTGTATAAGGGCTAGGAGTGTTGTAAAAGCAAGCCTGAAGGCTTTGTGTGTCAATGCAAGGAGCATTTGTAACAAGGTGGATGAATTAAAAGTGCAGATTGTTATTAATGAATATGATATAGTTGGGATCACAGAGACATAGCTCCAGGGTGACCAAGGGTGGGAGCTCAACATTCAGGGATATTCAATATTCAGGAGGGATAAACATGAAAGAAAAGGAGGTGGGGTAGTATTGCTGGTTAGAGAGGAGATTAATGCAATAGAAAGGAAGGACATTAGCCGGGAGGATGTAGAATTGATATGAGTAGAGCTGCGTAACACTAAGGGGCAGAAAACCATAGAACCATCGAAACTACAGCACAGGAACAGGCCCTTTGGCCCTTCTTGGCTGTGCCAAACCATTTTCTGCCTAGTCCCATTGACCTGCACACGGACCATATCCCTCCATACACCTCCCATCCATGTATCTGTCCAATTTATTCTTAAATGTTAAAAAAGAACCCACATTTACCACCTCGTCTGGCAGCTCATTCCATACTCCCACCACTCTCTGTATGAAGAAGCCCCCCCTAATGTTCCCTTTAAACTTTTCCCCCCTCACCCTTAAAAATGCTGGTGGAAGTTGTGTACAGGCCACCTAACAGTAGTAGTGAGGTTGGGGATGGTATTAAACAGGAAATTAGAAATGCGTGCAATAAAGGAACACCAGTTATAATGGGTGACTTCAATCTACATATAGATTGGGTGAACCAAATTGGTAAGGGTGCTGAGGAAGAGGATTTCTTGGAATGTATGCGGGATGGTTTTTTGAACCAACATGTCGAGGAACCAACTAGAGAGCAGGCTATTCTGGACTGGGTTTTGAGCAATGAGGAAGGGTTCATTAGCAATCTTGTCGTGAGAGGCCCCTTGGGTAAGAGTGACCATAATATGGTGGAATTCTTCATTAAGATGGAGAGTGACATAGTTTCTTTCTTTTCTTTTTAAATCTTTTTATTAGTTTTTCAAAATTATAAACTCAATAACAAGGTTGGTACAAAGAGATTGGAAAAATGTTCATCAGCATATATAAAATGAATTTTAAGTAACATAGAAATAAAAGATTTCCAAACTCATAATGAGATTAAACATTAACAAAGAAATAAAAAGAAAAAAAATATATAAACAAAAAACCCAAAAGAAAAAGAGAAAAAAAAACCCAAAAAAGGCAAAACAGGGCTAGACCAACAGCTTCTATCAGACACAATCAATAATGTCGTTAACTCTGCTCCTCTCACCATACAATTTAAAAAAAATTCGGAAAGGTCAGATTACATCATATGAAAATATTGCATAAAAGGTTTCCAAGTATCTTCAAATTTAACCGAAGGGTCAAAAATATCACTTCTAATTTTTTCTAAATTTAAACTTAATATGGTTTGAGAAAACCATTGGAATGTAGTTAGAGGATTAGTTTCCTTCCAGTTCAGCAAAATAGATCTTCTCGCCATTAAAGTAACAAAAGCTATCATTCGAGAGGCTGAAGAAGACAAAGATCTATGTTCTACCATTGGCAATCCAAAGATTGCCGTAATAGGATGGGGTTTTAAATCAAAGCATAGAACTGTTGAAATAATGTCAAAAATGTCTTTCCAATGTCTTTCCAGAAGAGGACAGGACCAAAACATATGAGTTAAAGAAGCCACTTCAGAGTGACATCTATCACAAGTAGGGTTTATATGGGAATAAAAACGAGCTAGTTTATCTTTGGACATATGAGCTCTGTGTACTATTTTAAATTGTATTAAAGTATGTTTAGCACATATAGAAGAAGTACTAACTAATTGAAAAATTTTATCCCATTTCTCTATAGGTAGGGAAAGTTGAAGTTCCCTTTCCCATTCATTTTTAATTTTATCAGATATATCTGGCTGTAATTTCATAATTATATCATAAATTATTGCTATTAATCCCTTCTGCAAAGGATTAAAACCTAAAATTTTATCGAAAATGCCAGAAGGATTTGAAGTCGGAAAGGTAGGCAACGTAGTATTTAAAAAATTTCTTATTTGTAAGTATCTAAAAAAATGGGATCTAGGCTAATCAAATTTCTCAGATAACTGCTCAAAAGAAGTAAAGCAGTTATCCAAAAATAGATCACGAAAACATATTATATCTTTTGTTTTCCATATCAAAAAGGCTTGGTCCATTACCGAGGGTTGGAAAAAGAAATTAGATATAATAGGGCTTGATAACATAAATTCATTCAGGCCAAAAAATTTACGAAATTGAAACCATATTTGCAATGTATGTTTAACTATAGGGTTGAAAATTTGTTTATTCAATTTAGATAGTGCAAAAGGCAGTGAAGTTCCTAAAATGGAAAGAGTGACATAGTTAATTCAGAAACAAAGGTTCTGAACTTAAAGAAGGGTAACTTTGAAGGTATGAGATGTGAATTACCTAAGATAGACTGGCAAATGATACTTAAAGGGTTGATGGTGGATATGCAATGGTAAGCATTTAAAGATCGCAAGGATGAACTACAACAATTGTTCATCCCAGTTTGGCAAAAGAATAAATCAGGGAAGGCAGTGCACCCATCGCTGACAAGGGAAATTAGGGATAGTATCAATTCCAAAGAAGAAGCATACAAATTAGCCAGAAAAAGCAGCTCATCTGAGGACTGGGAGAAATTCAGAGTCCAGCAGAGGAGGACAAAGGGCTTAATTAGGAAAGGGAAAAAAGATTATGAGAGAAAACTGGCAGGGAACATAAAAACTGACTGTAAAAACTTTTATAGATATGTGAAAAGAAAAAAAAGATTGGTTAAGACAAATGTAGGTCCCCTACAGACAGAAATAGATGATTGATTATGGGGAATAAGGACTTGGCAGACCAACTGAATAACTACTTTGGTTCTGTCTTCACTAAGGAGGACATAAATAATCTTCTGGAAATAGTAGGGGACAGAGGGTCTAGTGAGATGGAGGAACTGAGGGAAATACATGTTAATAGGGAAGTGGTGTTAGGTAAATTGAAGGGATTAAAGGCAGATAAATCCCCAGGGCCAGATGGTCTGCATCCCTGAGTGCTTAAGGAAGTAGCCCAAGAAATAATGGATGCATTAGTGATAATTTTTCAAAACTCTTTAGATTCTGGACTAGTTCCTGAGGATTAGAGGGTGGCTAATGTAACCCCGCTTTTTAAAAAAGGAGGGAGAGAGAAACCGGGAAATTATAGACCGGTTAGCCTAACATGAGTGGTGGGGAAAATGCTAGAGTCAGTTATCAAAGATGTGATAGCAGCACATTTGGAAAGCAGTGAAATCATCGGACAAAGTCAGCATGGATTTGTGAAAGGAAAATCATGTCTGACGAATCTCATAGAATTTTTTGAGGATGTAACTAGTAGAGTGGATAGGGGAGAACCAGTGGATGTGGTATATTTGAATTTTCAAAAGGCTTTTGACAAGGTCCCACACAGGAGATTAGTGTGCAAACTTAAAGCACACGGTATTGGGGGTAAGGTATTGATGTGAACATAGAACATAGAACATAGAATAGTACAGCACAGTAAAGGCCCTTCGGCCCACAATGTTGTGCCGACCCTCAAACCCTGCCTCCCATATAAGCCCCCACCTTAATTCCTCCATATACCTGTCTAGTAGTCTCTTAAACTTCACTAGTGTATCTGCCTCCACCATGACTCAGGCAGTGCATTCTACGCACCAAGCACTCTGAGTAAAAAACCTTCCTCTAATATCCCCCTTGAACTTCCCACCCCTTACCTTAAAGCCATGTCCTCTTGTATTGAGCAGTGGTGCCCTGGGGAAGAGGTGCTGGCTATCCACTCTATCTATTCCTCTTACTATCTTGTACACCTCTATCATGTCTCCTCTCATCCTCCTTCTCTCCAAAGAGTAAAGCCCTATCTCCCTTAATCTCTGATCATAATGCATACTTTCTAAACCAGGCAGCATCCTGGTAAATCTCCTCTGTACCCTTTCCAATGCTTCCACATCCTTCCTATAGTGAAGCGACCAGAACTGGACACAGTACTCCAAGTGTGGCCTAACCAGAGTCTTATAGAGCTGCATCATTACATCGCGACTCTTAAACTCTATCCCTCGACTTATGAAAGCTAACACCCCATAAGCTTTCTTAACTACCCTATCCACCTGTGAGGCAACTTTCAGGGATCTGTGGACATGTACCCCAAGATCCCTCTGCTTCTCCACACTACCAAGTATCCTGCCATTTTACTTTGTACTCTGCCTTGGAGTTTGTCCTTCCAAAGTGTACCACCTCACACTTCTCTGGGTTGAACTCCATCTGCCACTTCTCAGCCCACTTCTGCATCCCATCAATGTCTCTCTGCAATCTTTGACAATCCTCTACACTATCTACAACACCACCAACCTTTGTGTCATCTGCAAACTTGCCAACCCACCCTTCTACCCCACATCCAGGTCGTTAATAAAAATCACGGAAAGTAGAGGTCCCAGAATAGATCCTTGTGGGACACCACTGGTCACAATCCTCCAATCTGAATGTACTCCCTCCACCACCACCCTCTGCCTTCTGCAGGCAAGCCAATTCTGAATCCACCTGGCCAAACTTCCCTGGATCCCATGCTTTCTAACTTTCTGAATAAGCCTACCGTGAGGAACCTTGTCAAGTGTCTTACTAAAATCCATATAGATCACATCCACTGCACTACTCTCATCTATATGCCTGGTCACCTCCTCAAAGAACCCTATCAAGCTTGTTAGACATGATCTACCCTTCACAAAGCCATGCTGACTGTCCCTGATCAGACCATGATTCTCTAAATGCCTATAGATCCTATCTCTAAGAATCTTTTCCAACAGCTTTCCCACCACAGACGTAAGGCTCACTGGTCTATAATTATCCGGACTATCCCTACTACCTTTTTTGAACAAGGGGACAACATTTGCCTCCCTCCAATCCTCCGGTACCATCCCCGTGGACAACGAGGACATAAAGATCCTAGCCAGAGGCTCAGCAATCTCTTCTCTCGCCTCGTGGAGCAGCCTGGGGAATATTCCGTCAGGCCCCGGGGGCTTATCCATCCTAATGTATTTTAACAACTCCAACACCTCCTCTCTCTTAATATCAACATGCTCCAGAACATCAACCTCACTCATATTGTCCTCACCGTCATCAAGTTCCCTCTCATTGGTGAATACCGAAGAGAAGTATTCATTGAGGACCTCGCTCACTTCCACAACTTCCAGGCACATCTTCCCACCTTTATCTCTAATCGGTCCTACCTTCACTCCTGTCATCCTTTTTTTCTTCACATAATTGAAGAATGCCTTGGGGTTTTCCTTTACCCTACTCGCCAAGGCCTTCTCATGCTCCCTTCTTGCTCTTCTCAGCCCCTTCTTAAGCTCCTTTCTTGTTTCCCTATATTCCTCAATAGACCCATCTGATCCTCGCTTCCTAAACCTCATGTATGCTGTCTTCTTCCACCTGACTAGATTTTCTACCTCACTTGTCACCCATGGTTCCTTCACCCTATCATTCTTTATCTTCCTCACTGGGACAAATTTATCCCTAGCATCCCGCAAGAGATCTCTAAACATCGACCACATGTCCATAGTACTTTTCCCTGCAAAAACATCATCCCAATTCACACCCGCAAGTTCTAGCCTTATAGCCTCATAATTTGCCCTTCCCCAATTAAAAATTTTCCTGTCCTCTCTGATTCTATACTTTTCCATGATAATGCTAAAGGCCAGGGAGCGGTGGTCACTGTCCCCCAGATGCTCACCCACTGAGTGATCTGTGACCTGACCCGGTTCGTTACCTAGTACTAGATCTAGTATGGCATTCCCCCTGGTCGGCCTGTCCACATACTGTGACCGGAATCCATCCTGGACACACTTAACAAACTCTGCCCCATCTAAACCCTTGGAACTAATTTGGTGCCAATCAATATTCGGGAAGTTAAAGTCACCCATGATAACAACCCTGTTATCTTTGCACCTTTCCAAAATCTGCCTCCCAACCTGCTCTTCTGTATATCTGCTGCTACCAGGGGGCTATAGAATACCCCCAAAAGAGTAACTGCTCCCTTCCTGTTCCTGACTTGCACCCATATTGATTCAAAAGAAGATCCTGCTACATCATCCACCCTTTCTGTAGCTGTAATAAGATCCCTGACCAGTAATGCCACCCCTCCTCCCCTTTTTCCACCCTCTCTATCCCTTTTAAAGCACCGAAATCCAGGAATATTGAGAATCCGTTCCTGCCCTTGTGCCAGCCAAGTCTCTGTAATGGCCACTACATCATAATTCCATGTATGTATCCAAGCTCTCAGTTCATCACCTCTATTCCTGATGCTTCTTGCATTGAGGTACACACATTTCAGCCCTTCTCCCTTACTGTCTTTACACCATTTATTCTGCTTCTCTTTCCTCAAAGCCTCTCTGTATGCTAGATCTGGCTTTACTCCATGCACTTCTTTCACTGCTCTATCGCTCTGGATCCCATCCCCCTCGCAAATTAGTTTAAACTCTCCCGAACCTACCTGCAAAGATATTGCTCCCTGTCGAGTTCAGGTGCAACCCATCCAATCTGTACAGGTCCCACCTTCCCCAGAAGAGATCCTAATGATCTAAAAATCTAAAACCCTGCTCCCTGCACCAACTCCTCCGCCACGCATTCAACTGCCATCTCCTCCAATTCTTACCATCACTGTCATGTAGCACTGGCAGCAATCCTGAGAACGCCACCCTTGAGGTCCTGTTCTTCAGCCTTCTGCCTAGTTCCCGAAACCCACACTTCAGGACCTCATCCCTCTTCCTGCCTATGTCACTGGTCCCAACATGTATCACGACTTCTGGTTGCTTTTCCTCTCATACCAGGATGTCGTGCACCCAGTCAGAGGCATCCCGGACCCTGGAACCCGGGAGGCAACAAACCATGCGGGTGTCCTTCTCACGTCCACAAACTATAGAGTCCCCTGACTATAGAGTCTCCAATGATGACAGCTCTCCTGTTCTCCGTCCCACCCTTCTGCACCAGCTCTCCTCTTCTCCGTCCCACCCTTCTGCACCAGCTCTCCTCCTCTTCGTCCCACCCTTCTGCACCTGACTGTGTGGATAGATTCTCTATGTGGATAGAGGATGGAGAATTGGTTGGCAGACAGGAAGCAAAGAGTGGGAATAAACAGGACCTTTTCAGAATGGCAGGCAGTGACTAGTGGGGTACCGCAAGGCTCAGTGCTGAGACCCCAGTTGTTTACAATATATATTAATGACTTGGATGAGGGAATTAAATGCAGCATCTCTAAGTTTGCGGATGACACAAAGCTGGGTGGCAGTGTTAGCTGTGAGGAGGATGCTAAGAGGATGCAGGGTGACTTGGACAGGTTAGGTGAGTGGGCATATTCATGGCAGATGCAATTTAATGTGGATAAATGTGAGGTTATCCACTTTGGTGGCAAAAACAGGAAAACAGATTATCTGAATGGTGGCCGATTAGGAAAAGGGGAGGTGCAACGAGACCTGGGTGTCATTATACACCAGTCATTGAAAGTGGGCATGCAGGTACAGCAGGAGGTGAAAAAGGCGAATGGTATGCTGGCATTCATAGCAAGAGGATTTGAGTATAGGAGCCAGGAGGTACTACTGCAGTTGTACAAGGCCTTGGTGAGACCACACCTGGAGTATTGTGTGCAGTTTTGGTCCCCTAATCTGAGGAAAGACATTCTTGCCATAGAGGGAGTACAAAGAAGGTTCACCAGATTGATTCCTGGGATGGCAGGACTTTCATATGATGAAAGACTGGATCGACTAGGCTTATACTCTCTGGAATTTAGAAGATTGAGGGGGGATCTTAATGAAACGTATAAAATCCTAAAGGGATTGGACAGGCTAGATGCAGAAAGATTGTTCCCGATGTTGGGGAAGTCCAGAACGAGGGGTCACAGTTTGAGGATAAAGGGGAAGCCTTTTAGGACCGAGATTAGGAAAAACTTCTTCACACAGAGAGTGGTGAATCTGTGGAATTCTCTGCCACAGGAAACAATTGAGGCCAGTTCATTGGCTCTATGTAAGAGGGAGTTAGATATGGCCCTTGTGGCTAAAGGGATCGGGGGTATGGAGGGAAGGCTGGTACAGGGTTCTGAGTTGGATGATCAGCCATGATCACACTGAATGGTGGTGCAAGCTCGAAGGGCCGAATGGCCTACTCCTGCACCTATTTTCTATGTTTCTATGTTTCTATGTTTGAGGCTTGAGCTTGGAGACAGGCTGGGGTCTTGAGGCTCCAGCTTGGAGACAGGCTGGGGTCTCGAGTCTTGGAATGCGGAGGCTGATAACTCAGAGGCTGGAGCTCGGAGACAGACTGTGAACTTTACATCAACATAGAGCCGGGACTCAACCTCTCCACACCAAGGTGGGACAGGACCATCCATCGGGTAATGGCAGAACAGCTGGACTTACCCAACAGAGGCAAAGACAAGACAAGACAGGTCCCCCCGCAGGGCAATGGCAGAATGGCCTGACCTCCCCCACGGAGGCGAGGAAAAGAAGAGACAAACACCAAAGAACGACAGACAGTTCCATCTCTGCATCGGCGTTGCTCCGAGTAGCAGTTACGGCCAGCAGCCTTGGCTGGCTACGGAAACAGCCGGATCCCTACCTAGCTCAGAGTGGCTGACGGCCACTCAGCTGGCCCAGGAAACAGCCAAATCCATACCACAAAGACAGCTCCAACTACTGACAGCAAGGCTCCATGAGGGGATGGTTCCCCAACATGGCCTAAAGATGGCAAGTGGCCACTCTAGCCTTCCACCAGCAGGTTGCTCCCAAGGGATCTTGACAAGACAAACCAGCAGCCCACACACGACCCCAAGGCCACTTATATTCCAAGCCCCAAGATGGGAATCAGGTGCCTATGATTAACTCAACCAAAACAAAGGACAGCTGGAAGACCCGGAGTCCTGAGTCCACGGACCGGACCGTGAACCGGAATGTGGACTTCACAGACCAGACCATGACACTCATTGCTGGTTCGTCAGCTCAGCAGTGCGGCTATGCTTGTTCTGAGCTGCTGAGAATGGGTCGAGTTGAGAGCCTGTCATCCACTGTTCCTAGGTCGAGTCAAGAGCCTGTCATTCACAGTTCCTGGGTCGAGTCAAGAGCCTGCCGTCCAGCTGAGTTTTGCCAGCCGTTTGCTGCTTCATGTGCTACCCGGAGTAGAGATACAAATGGATTGTCATTGATTGGTTTTTGTCGTCTCGTTTCCAGCTGAGTAGGGCTGGCCGTTTTGCCACTACTCCAAATTGGGAATTCTGTCTTTTCGTGTCCAGCTAAGTGATTGCCGGCCATTTGCCACTTCATGAGCTACTCCCTGTCAAGATTCGTATTGTCTGTCGTTGGTAGGTTTAGTTTTCTTGTTCCCAGTTGAGTAGGTCCGGCCGTTTGCTGCTACTCCGAGTTGGGAATTCTGTCTCCTTGTGTCCGACTGAGGTTGCTGGCCGCTTGCCGCTGCTCCAAGCCAAGATATGAATCATCTGTCTTTGTTTGGTGTTGTTGTCTCTGTGTTCCAGTTCCAGGTTCCGAGTCCAAGTCATGTCCAAGTCCTAGCTCCGAGTCCAAGTCATGTCGAAGTCCGTCTCCATGTCAAGTCTCCGTGCCTGTGTCCTGCACCTGGGTGCGCTTCCAGTCACTCCAGCCACTCTTTGCAAAATCAACCTCAGGGCTGGGGATTTATGCAATAACTTCTGGGAAGGTTGATACCATCCTGCAAAGCATTTGCATTGGCAAGAGGCATTTCTGTGCATAGTGTAGTCTCCTATTCCTTTCACAGCTCAGGTCTGGTTATCAAAGTAGAAAACAGAATCAAACTCTGTACATTTTGGGGATATATTCAATGGCAACCCATACGACTATAAGACCATAAGACTTAGGAGCAGAGTTAGGCTATCTGCCCATCGAGTCTGCTCTGTCATTCAACCAGGGCCGATCCTTCTTTTTAATCTCCCCCTCAACCCCAGTTCCCGGTCTTCTCCCTGTAACCTTTGATGCCATGTTCAATCAAAAACCTATTAATCTTTGCCTTAAATACACCCAACAACCTGGCCTCCACAGCTGCATGTGCAACAAATTCCATAAATTCCCCACCCTTTGGCTGAAGAAATTTCTCCACACCTCTTTTGAAAGGGCGACCCTCTATCCTGAGGCTATGCCCCATGTCCTAGACTCTCCCACCATTGGAAATATCCTTTCCACATCTACTCTGTCTCAGCTTTTTAATATTTGAAAGGCTTCAATGAGATCCCCACTTATCCTTCTGAATTCCAGCCTAATTCCTTTCATTCGCCTGCTGTAGGTGTGTGAGCTTCTCTAGATTCATCAGGCAGGATTTTCCCTGAAGGAAACCATGCTGACTTTGTACTAGCTTGTCCAGTGTCACCAAGTACTCCATCACCTCATCCTCAACAATTGACTCTAACATTTTCCCAACCACTGAGGTCAGCCTAACTGGTTTTCAATTTCCTTTCTGCTGCCTTCCTCCTTTCTTAAAGAGTGGAGTGACGTTTGCAATTTTCCAGTCCTCTGGCACCATGCCAGAGCCCAGTGATTTTTGAAAGATCATTTCTAATGCCAGCACAATCTCTAACACTTTCAGAACCCTAGGGAGCAGTTCATCTGGTCCGGGTGACTTATGTACCTTTAGGTCTTTCAGCTTTTTGAGCACCTTCTCTCTTGTAACAGTAACTGCATCCACTTCTCTTCCTTCACACACTATAACATCAGGCGTACAGATAGTGTCTTCCACAGTGAAGACTGACGCAAAATACTCATTTAGTTTATCAGCCATCTCCTTGTCCCCCATTAGTATTTCTCCTGCCTCATATTCTAGCGGTCCTATATCCAGTCTCACTTCTCTTTTATTTATAACAGACTTGAAAAAATGTTTACTATCCTCTTTAATATTATTTGCTAGTTTTCTTTTATATTTCATCTTTTCCCGTCTAATGACTTTTTAGTTGCTCTCTGTAGCTTTTTAAAAACTACTCAGTCCTCTATCTTCCCACTAATTTTTGCTTTGCTGTACACCCTTTCTTTTGCTTTTACAATAGCTTTGACTTCCCTTGAGAGTCATGGTTGTACTACTCCTCCACTTAATTATTTCTTTATTTTTGGAATACACATGTCCTGCACCTTCCTCATTTTTCCCAGAAACACACACCATTGTTGCTCTGTTTACATCCCTGCCAGCAGCTCCTTCCAACCTTAAGCTCCCCAATTGCCCCCTGTTTATCATATAGCACCCAATCCAGTGTAGCTGATCCCCTCGTAAGTTCATCAACAAACTGCTCTAAAAACCTAACTCTTAGGTATTCAACAAACTCACCCTCTTGAGATCCATTACCAAACTAATTTTCCCAATCGGCCTGCATGTGAAAATCTCCCATGACTACCATAACATTGCCCTTTTGACTCACCTTTTCTATTTCCTGTTGTAACCTCTGGTCCACCTCCCAGCCGCTGTTGGGAGGCTTGTATATAACTGCCATCAACGTCCTTTAAACCTTGCAGTTTCTTCACTCAACTCACAAGAATTCAACATCTTCCGATCCTGTGTCACATCTTTCTACTGATTTGATGCCATTCTTTACCAGTAGAGACACACCACCTCCTCTGCTGACCTTCCTATCCCTCTGATATAGCGTGTAACCTTGGACATTCAGCTCCCAACTACAACCATCCATCAGCCATGATTCAGCGATGGCCATAACATCATACCTGACAATCGGTAATAGTGCAACAAGATCATCCACCTTATTTCTTATACTACGTTCATTTAGATACAACACCTTGAGTACCATATTTGCTATCAGCCTGTTGGCTGCAACTAAGTCCCATCACCTGCCTGCCCTTCCTGACAATCTGACTGCACGCTATATTTACTTTTTTACCATCTGTCCTATCCTGAGTCCCTTCACTCCGGATCCCATCCCCCGCCAAGTTTGTTTAAATCCTCCCCAACAGCTCAAACAAACCTGCTCGTGAGAATATTCGTTCCCCCTTGGGTTCCGCTGCAATGCGTTACTTCTGAACAGATCGTTTCTCCCGCAGAAGAGATCCTAATTATCCAAGAACCTGAAGCCCTGCTCCCTGCACCAGCTTCTCAGCCACTCATTTATCTGTCAAATTGTCCTGTTTCTACCCTCACTGCGGCGTGGCACAGGCAGCAATCCAGAAATTACTACCCACCTACCCACCTTCTCAATGTATGGAGGCCTTCGAAAGCACACCCAACAACCTCCACTGGTTAGATGGTGACACATTAATCTGAAAACTAAACTGACAAGTGTGTTAGTGTCATGATACAGACTCACAAAATACATTAAACTTAGCACAAGCAGTAATGGTCAAAAAATTTTAGTCAGTCCTTGTCAGAAAGGATTTTCTGGCCATTGGTTCTGTGCTTTGTGACACTGTTTCCTTAATGTGTGATGTGTGGATCCTCATCGGCTTCACTTGCACCTTCAGAGCAATGTACCTAGTTAGCTGTACTTAAAATGGGCCTTTCCACCAAGGCTCAAGGCAATGGTTTCGTCAGTTCGATCTCACCAGTATCCCATCTCCGGGCTGGTAGGTGCGACTCTCTGAAGCCAGCACAATCTTCTGGCCTTCAATAACTGTTAATGAAAACCTTTGAGTGTGTATCAGTGCCACACAATACAGCAACATGTTTTCACTCATGGTCTGGATGTTATCTGTTTAACCCAGAGGGGAGGAGCAACTGGTAAGAGCATGAGGCATCCCAATACTTTCTCATTCACGGATAGGCCAGTCACATGACTGGGAGCACAGCACGTAGTCATGAGAACCAAATTACGCTGTACTGCTGTCACAAAGCAACAACATTCATGATGTTTGCAAGAGAATAAACTTGAGTGTTTCCTTGAATGATGACAGTTCCTTGTTGGATTGTACTCCTGTGATCAGTAGTAATTAGAACAGGAGAAGGGTATTTGGACCCTCAAACCTCATGATTGATCCGATTTTGGCCTCGGCCCCTTCACTTTCCACCCTGAGGCCAAAATCTATCTGAGCCTTGAATCTATTGAATGGCCAATTCCACAGATCTCCAGGTAAAAAGTTCCAGAGATCCAGGAACCCTAGAGGGTAAAACTGTCCTGTTCACCATCTTTAGTAATAATTCATTTTATCTGACTGTGTTCAATGACTCTGTCATCACTGCTACAACACAAGAACTGTACCAACAAGGTTACACACAATAAGATAGTGATCAGATTAAACCCAACTCTGTTGATATTCCACAGTCATTAATAATATTTTGTAAGATTCAAGAAACAGGCAAAACGTCAAAAAGAAAACCCAATTAAAGGGTAAATGATTACATAACAAAGAAGAGAAAATCTGCTGTTACTGAAAATCTGAGCAACACACACAAAATGCTGGAGGAAGTCTGCAGGCCAGGCAATATCTATGGAAAAAAGTACAGTCGACATTTCGGACCAGAACCCTGCTGAAGTTACTTTTTTCCAATGATCATATAACCTCATTCCAGGAGAGACACATTAAACAGGGCTGACAGAGAGATGTGACCCAAAGTCAAATGTCACAAAAATATTTCCACTACCCAAAGTAAATTCAAATCAAAGGAAATTTATTTTCAAGGTGCCTATATGCCATTCTCATGAGATTCATTGACCAGCAAAGACTCCTCAAAGTGAGTCCATAGGTTGTATTTTCAGTTCAGTGGTGGATAACTTCACTCACCCTACCTCTGAACTGATTCCAAAACCTATGGATTCACTTTTCAAAGACTCTTACTCGTGTTCTTGATATTTACGAATACGGTTTTGTTTTCTTTTTTTGTAGTTGCAGTTCTTGTCTTTTTGACACTGGTTGTTTGTCAGGCTTTGTTGTATGCAGATTTTCATTGATTCTATGTGTTTCTTTATCCTTACTGTGAATGCCTGCAAGAAAGTGATTCTTGAAATGAAGAATAAATATAAGGAAAGGGAGTGAAGTGACATTCAGTTATCCAATCACAGAACACTTGTACATTCAGACTACCCTGAGATACCCCAATTAGGCAATTTATTGCACAGTGTTGCAGCCTGTGCCCCCCCAGAGATAATACCCTCCCACTTCCCACAATAGATTGTGCAAACAGAGTGGCAGAATCCATTCTTGCATATCTATCTCTCTCTCTCCCCCCACCCCCTTTGCACACAGGCCGGCTTCACCTGGGGACCACCTGAGCTCCAGTAAACAACTCACATTTGTACAGTAGAACTAAATTCACCTGAGACCATTTGGGATGGGAAGGGGGGAGTGAAAATAACTTCAGGTCTTCACTAAATGTCAACAAGGCTGCAGACTGCATAAACAGAGACATTACCAGACCTCAGTAATTGATTGTACACCACAGTGTACTTGCATTGTCTACAAACCTGACCTGTTATCATTCAGACCACCCTCATCATTCTTGTGTTGGCCAATCTGCACATTCTCCTTTCTCCCATATTCTTTGCCAAAGCAACTAAATGAACTTCCTTGCTAACTGGGAAAGGATGGAGCAGGGAGTGGTTGTCCATCGTTAATACCCATCAGCAATTATCAATTGGGTCACCAGATTTCCAAAAGCTATGGATTCACTTTTCAAAGACTCTTACTCGCAGACTCGATATTTACTATTATTGTTATGTTTTCTTTTTTTGTAGTTGCACTATTTGTTGTATTTTCACACACGCTGTTTGTCAGCCTTTGCTGTATGCAGATTTTCATTGATTCTATTGTGAATGCCTCCAAGAAAGTGAATCATGAATTGAAGAAAAAATATAAGGAAAAGGAGTTTAATGACATTCAGTTGTCCAATCACAGAAAACTTCTACATTCATACTACCCTGAAATACCCCAGTTAGGCAATTTATCGCACAGTGTTGCAGCCTGTGCCCCACCAGAGATAATACCCTCCCACTTCCCGCAATAAATTGTGGCAGAATCCAGTCTTGCATCTCTATCTCTGTCTTTGTCTCTCTCTCCCGCCCTCCCGCCCTCCCTCCCTCCCTCTCTCTCCCTCTCTCTCCCCCCACTCTCCCCCGGGCATAGGCTGGCTTCACCTGGGGACCACCTGGGGACCATCTGAGCTCCAGTAAACAACTCCCAGTTATAAGGTAGAGTTAAATTCGCCTGAGACCATTTGCAGTGGGGAGACACAGAAAAGAACCTTAACTCCCACTAAATGTCAACAGGACCATGGACAGCATAAAAGGAGACATTACCAGCTCCTCAGTGATCGATTGTACACCACAGTGTACTTGCATTGTCTATAAACCTGACCTGTTATCATTCAGACCACCCACAACATTCTTGTGTTGGCCAATCTGCACATTCTCCTTTCTCCCCCATGCTTTGCCAAAGCACCTAAATGAACTTCCATGCTAATCTGGGAAAGGATGGAGTGGGGAGCAGTTATCCATTGTATTATTCCTGATAATACCCATCAGGAGTTATCAGTGGGGACACCGGATTTCCTAGTTGCAAGTCAATCACACAATTAGTTTTGTCCTTCGATTTCCCCATATCTATGAAATTCACAAAAGCCCAAAATATCTTTCATCTCATAACTGGACCGGACCATGACAACCAGCCTCTCTCTTTCTAAGGAAATTCCTGTCTTCAAATGGTCTCTCTCCATCAAATCTATTGGAGGATAGTGCTGGGCTTCTGGTTTTTGGACAAGATTTAATCACTGCAGTTTGTACTTCTGGTCACATGGGCCAGATGGTGAGCACCACAGGGTTTTGAAAGAGATGTCTAAAGAGATTGGGGAGGCATTAGTAATGGTATTTCAACTGTTGGGAAGACGTTGGAGTTGATCCTTAAGGATGCGGTTTTGGGGTACTTGGAGGCATGTGATAAAATAGGTTGTAGTCAGCGTAGTTTCCTCAAGGAAAAATCTTGTCTGACAAATCTGTTAGAATTCTTTGAAGAAATAACAAGCAGGGTAGACAAAGGAGAATTGAATTGACTTTATTTCTTACATCCTTCACATACACATGGAGTAAAAACCTTTATGTTATGTCTCCATCTAAATGTGCCATGCACAATCATAGTAATTTATAATAATTTATAATAAATGGAACAGTCAATGTAATATAGAGCACACTCAAATCAGCATGAGTTCATCAGTCTGATGGCCTGGTGGAAGAATCTGTCCTGGAGCCTATTGGTACCGGCTTTTATGCTGCGGTAATGTTTCCTGGATGGTAGCAGCTGGAATAGATTGTGGTTGGGATGACTTGGGTCCCCAATGATCCTATGGACCCTTTTTACACACCTATCCTTGTAAATATCCTGAATCATGGGAAGTTCAGAACTACAGATGTGCTGGGCTGTCTGCACCACTCTCTGCAGAGTCCTGTGATTAAGGGAGTGTCATGGTCCGGTCCGTGTCGTCCGTATTCAGGTTCACAGTCCGGTCCATCGACCCTTGCTCCAGGTTTTCCTGCCTACCCAGTTTCTGCTCTTGTTGAGCTCTAATTGAGCCAGCCAATGCTCATTGGGGCTGGCTGCATAAATACCTTCAGAGACCAGAGTGGGGCTGCTGGATTGTTCTTGTCCTTACTCCTCGTATCCCTTCCTCTGCCTTCTGTTTCCTGGCCTAAAGCCCTGCCTTGTCTTGCCGGTAACTCTCGCCTCGCCTGAAGTTCTGACTTGCTTTGCATTGTTTGAAGCCTTGCCTTGTCTTGCTGTCTCGTCCTGGAGCCACCTCGTACCTAGCTCCCTTCCTGTCCCTTGCCTTCGCCGGGTAAGTCAGTCCGTCTTGCCGTTATCTGCGGTTGGTTCTATCCCTTCCTGTCCCTTTCCTCCATCGGGTAAGCCAGGCTGTCTTGCCGTTACCTGCGGTTGGTTCTGTCCCTTCCTGTCCTGTGCCTCCGTCGGGTGGTGATCTGCGCTCTGCCCAGGAGTACCGCGCCCTGCCCAGGAGGAGCCTGCCTAGCCTCAAGCCTGAAGACTCCAGCCTCCTGCCTAGCCTCAAGCCTGAAGACTCCAGCCTTCTGCCTAGCCTCAAGCCTGAAGACTCCAGCCTCCTGCCTAGCCTCAAGCCTGAAGACTCCAGCCTCCTGCCTAGCCTCAAGCCTGAAGACTCCAGCCTCCTGCCTAGCCTCAAGCCTGAAGACTCCAGCCTCCTGCCTAGCCTCAAGCCTGAAGACTCCAGCCTCCTGCCTAGCCTCAAGCCTGAAGACTCCAGCCTCCTGCCTAGCCTCAAGCCTGAAGACTCCAGCCTCCTGCCTAGCCTCAAGCCTGAAGACTCCAGCCTCCTGCCTAGCCTCAAGCCTGAAGACTCCAGCCTCCTGCCTAGCCTCAAGCCTGAAGACTCCAGCCTCCTGCCTAGCCTCAAGCCTGAAGACTCCAGCCTCCTGCCTAGCCTCAAGCCTGAAGACTCCAGCCTCCTGCCTAGCCTCAAGCCTGAAGACTCCAGCCTCCTGCCTAGCCTCTAGCCTGAAGACTCCAGCCTCCTGCCAAGCCTCTAGCCTGAAGACTCCAGCCTCCTGCCAAGCCTCTAGCCTGAAGACTCCAGCCTCCTGCCAAGCCTCTAGCCTGAAGACTCCAGCCTCCTGCCAAGCCTCTAGCCTGAAGACTCCAGCCTCCTGCCTAGCCTCGCCTCTAGCCTGAAGACTCCAGCCTCCTGCCAAGCCTCGCCTCTAGCCTGAAGACTCCAGCCTCCTGCCAAGCCTCGCCTCTAGCCTGAAGACTCCAGCCTCCTGCCAAGCCTCGCCTCTAGCCTGAAGACTCCAGCCTCCTGCCAAGCCTCGCCTCTAGCCTGAAGACTCCAGCCTCCTGCCAAGCCTCGCCTCTAGCCTGAAGACTCCAGCCTCCTGCCAAGCCTCGCCTCTAGCCTGAAGACTCCAGCCTCCTGCCAAGCCTCGCCTCTAGCCTGAAGACTCCAGCCTCCTGCCAAGCCTCGCCTCTAGCCTGAAGACTCCAGCCTCCTGCCAAGCCTCGCCTCTAGCCTGAAGACTCCAGCCTCCTGCCAAGCCTCGCCTCTAGCCTGAAGACTCCAGCCTCCTGCCAAGCCTCGCCTCTAGCCTGAAGACTCCAGCCTCCTGCCAAGCCTCGCCTCTAGCCTGAAGACTCCAGCCTCCTACCACCTGCCAAGCCTCGCCTCTAGCCTCAAGCCTGAAGACTCCAGCCTCCTACCACCTGCCAAACCTCACCTCTAGCCTCAAGCCTGAAGACTCCAGCCTCATCCTGCCTGCTTGCCAAGCCTCGTCCTTGCCTAGTTCTGGGGTCCGAGCCAGAGGCAAGACCCAGGTACTGGGTCCTTGTCCAGTCTCTGGCTCAGAGTCCAAGCACGGGCTCTTAGCTCTCTTGTCCAGTCCTGTTCCGGGTTCCCGGTTTTCGTGTCCATGTCCTTGCTCTCACCCTGTATCCTAGTCCTGTCCCTAGTCCTTCAGTGTCTGTGTCTCGCACTTGGGTCCATTCCCAGCCACCTCCGTATGACAGAACAATCCAGCCAACCGTGGACCCAGCGACACAGACACCGTTGTTTTCCTCTTGCCACCCGGGGTTCCTTTCTAATAAATACCCTCCCACCTGCCCGGGTCATTCATAGTCTGGATACCCTGTTTGGTCGCCAGGAGGCACTCGTGGGGGTGGGGGTACTGTCATGGTCCGGTCTGTGAAGTCCGTATTCTGGTTCATCGATCCTTGCTCTAGGTTTTCCTGTCTACCGTTTCTGTTCTTGTTGAGCTCTAATTGAGGCAGCTGATGCTCATTGGGGCTGGCTGCATAAATACCTTCAGAGACCAGGGCGTGGCTGCTGGATTGTTCTTGTCCTTACTCCTTGTATCCCTTCCTCTGCCTTCTGTTTCCTGGCCTGAATCCCTGCCTTGTCTTGCCGGTAACTCTCGCCCCGCCTGAAGTTCTGTCATGCCTTGCCTTGCCTGAAGCCTTGCCTTGTCTTGCTGTCTTGTCCTGGAGCCACCTCGTACCTAACTCCCTTCCTGTCCCTTGCCTCCGCCAGGTAAGTCAGTCCGTCTTGCCGTTACCTGCGGTTGGTTCTGTCCCTTCCTGTCCCTTGCCTTCGTTGGGTAAGCCAGGTCGTCTTACCGTTACCTGTGGTTGGATCTGTCCCTTCCTGTCCCATGCCTCCATCGGGTGGTGATCCGTGCCCTGCCCAGGAGGAGCCTGCCTAGCCTCAAGCCTGAAGACTCCAGCCTCCTGCCAAGCTTCGCCTCAAATCTCTAGCCTCTGGCCTCAAGCCTGAAGACCCCTGCCTCCTGCCAAGTCTCACCTCTAGCCTCAAGTCTGAAGACTCCAGCCTCATCCTGCCTGCCTGCCAAGCCTCGTCCTTGCCTAGTTCTGGGGTCCGAGCCAGAGGCAAGACCCAGGTACTGGGTCCTTGTCCAGTCTCTGGCTCGGAGTCCAAGCCCAGGCTCCTAGCTCTCTTGTCCAGTCCTGTTCCGGGTTCCTGGTTTTTGTGTCCATGTCCTTGCTCTCACCCTGTATCCTAGTCCTGTCCCTCGTCCTTCAGTGTCTGTGTCTTGCACTTGGGTCCGTTCCCAGCCACCTCCTTATGACAGGGAGGTACAGTTCCCATACCAGGCAGTGATGCAGTCAGTCACGATGCTCTCAATTGTGCCCCTGTAGAAAGTTTTTAGGATTTGGGGACCCATATCAAACTTCCTCAACCGTCTGAGGTGAAAGAGGCACTGTTGTGCCTTTTACACCACACAGCTGGTGTGTACGGACCACGTGAGGTCCTCGGTGATGTGGATGCCAAGGAACTTGAAGCTGGTTATCCTCTCAACCCCAGATCCATTGATGTCAATAAGGGTTAGCCCATCTCCACTCTTCCTGTAATCCAAAACCAGCTGTTGATGTATATTTGGATTTTCTGAAGGCCTTTGACAAGGTGGCACACATGAGGCTGCTAAACAAGCTATGAGCCGATAGTATTACAGGGAAAATTCTAGCATGCATAAAGCAGTGGCTGATTGGGTGGAGGCAAAGAGTGGGAATAAAGTGAGGCTTTTCTGGTTGGCTGCTGGTGACTAGTGGTGTTCAACAGGGGTCTATGTTGGGAACAATTCTTTTAACATTACATGTTAAAACTGCCCAGCAGATTATCAGCACCCAAATGCCCACCATTGAAAACATCTACCATAAATGCAACCTGGGCAGGATGAAAAGCATCATCAAGGATGCATCTCACCCTAACCATGGACTTTTTAACTCTCTTCCCATCGGGTAGGCACTATAGAAGCTTCTGCTTCCGCACCAGCAGGCACAGGAAGAGCTTCTTCCCTGAGGCTGTGACCCTGCTGAACCTCACATCTCAGCACTAAGCAGTATTGCACCCATATTGTTCTGTCTCAGTACTTTTATATTTGTGTGCTGTAGCATTTACTTTTTATTCGCTGTTATTTTGTAAATAATACTATTCTTTTGCACTTTTGGTTAGATGCTAATAACATTTCATTGGCTTTGTATCTGTACTCGGCACAATTCAATAACGTTGAATCTAATCTAATCTTAATGATTTGGATGAGGAAGTAGAGAGGTTATGTAAGGAGTTAGACAAATTAGGAGAATGGGCAAAGGAATGGCAGATGGTATACAATGTCAGGAAATGGAAAGTCATGCACTTTGGTAGAAGAAATGAAAGGGTTGACTATTTTCTAAATGGAGAGAAAATACTAAAATCTGAGGTACAAAGGGATTTATTTGGGAGCCCTTGTTCAGGATTCCCTGAAAATTAATTTACAGTTTGAGTCTGTGGTGAGGACGACAAATGCAATTTTAGCGTACATTTCAAGAGAACTAGAACATAAAAGCAAGAATGTAATGTTGAAATTTTGTAAAGCACTGGTGAGGCCTCACTTCGAGCATTGTGAGCATTCCTTTCGAAAAGATGTCCTGAAAATGGAGAGGGTTCAAAGGAGGTTCAGGAAAATGATTCCAGGATTGAATGGCTTGTCACATGAAGAGTGTTTGATGACTCTGGACCTGTATTTCCTGGAGTTCAGAAAAATGAGGGGTGACCTCATTAAAACCTATCACATGGTGAAATGACTTGATAGAGTGGATGTGGAGAGACTGTTACCTATGGTGGGAGAGTCTAAGACCAGAAGACACAATCTCAGATTGGAGGGGAATCCTTTTTGAATGGACATGTGGAGGAATTTCTTGGCAGCTGTGAAGGTTGTATGTATATTTGAGGCAGAGGTTGATAGACTCTTGATTGGTCAGGGCATGAAGGGATATGGGGAGAAGGCAAGAGATTGGGGTTGAGAGAGAAAATGGATCCGCCAGGATGGAGTGGCAGAACAGAATTCATGGGCCAAATGGCCTAATTCTACTCCTATATCTTTTGGTTCTATATACATACTTCAATAATGAATTGACATTGACTCTGAATTTACTTTGGAAAGCAGAAAACATTTTTGTGACATTTGACCTTGGATCACATGGCTTCATCAGTCCTGTTCAAGCACACCCAACAACCTCCAGTGGTTAGATGGTGACATTAATCTGTGAAAACTAAAGTGACAAGTGTGTTAGTGTCATGATACAGATGCACAGAATACACTAAACTGATCACAATTAGAAATGAATAAAAAGTTTAGTTAGTCAGTCCTTGTCAAAAAGGGTTTTCTGGCCATCGGTTCTCTGCTTTGTGACACTGTTTTCTTAATGTGTGATGTGTGGATCCTCATCGGCTTCACTTGCACCTTTAGAGCAATGTACCTAGTTAGCTGTACTTAAAATGGGCCTTCCCACCAAGGCTCAAGGCAATGGTTTCGTCAGTTCGATCTCACCAGTATCCCATCTCCAGGCTGGTAGGTGTGACTCTCTGAAGCCAGCACAATCTTCTGCCCTTTCAATACCTGTTAATGAAAACCTTTGAGTGTGTATCAGAGCCACACAATACAGCAACATGTTTTCACTCATGGTCTGGATGTCATCTGTCTAACCCAGAGGGGAGGAACAACTGGTAAGAGCATGAGGCATCCCAATACTTTCTCATTCATGGATAGGCCGGTCACATGACTGGGAGCACAGCACGTAGTCATGAGAACCAAATTACACTGTACTGTTGTCACAAAGCAACAACATTCATGATGTTTGCAAGAGAATAAACTTGAGTGTTTCCTTGAATGATGACAGTTCCTTGTTGAATTGTACTCCTGTGATCAGTAGTAATTAGAACAGGAGAAGGGTATTTGGACCCTCAAACCTCATGATTGATCCGATTTTGGCCTCAGCCTCTTCACTTTCCACCCTGAGGCCAAAATCTATCTGAGACTTGAATCTATTGAATGGCCAGTTTCACAGGTCTCCAGATAAAATGTTCCAGAGATCCAGGAACCTCAGAGGGTGAAACAGTCCAGTTCACCGTCTTTAGAAGTAATTCACTTAATCTGACCGATTGTGTTAAATGACTCTGTCGTCACTGCTACAACACAAGAACTGTACCAACAAAGTTACACACAATGAGATAGTGATCAGATTAAACCCAACTCTATTGATATTCCACAGTCATTAATTATATGTTGTAAGATTCAAGAAACAGGCAAAACATTAAATATTGCACTGTTGACGAAGAAAACCCAAATAAAAGGGTAAACAAAGAAGAGAAGGTCTGCTGATACTGAACAACTGAGCAAACTACACAAAATGCTGGAGGAACTCAGTGGGCCAGGCAACATCTATGAAAAAAAGTACAATCGACATTTCAGACTGGAACCCTGTTGAAGGTACATTTTTCCAATGATCATACAAACTCACTCCAGGAGACACATCTTAAACTGGGCTGATGGAGCTGTGTGATCCAAAGTCAGATGCCACAAAAATATTTCCCACTATCCAAAGTAAATTCAAATCAAAGTAAATTTATTTTCCAAGTCCCTATATGCTATTCTCATGAGATTCATTATCCAGCAAAGACTCTCTAAAGTGAGTCCATAGGTTGTGGATTCAGTTCAGTATTGGATAACTTCACTCACCCTAACAATGAAACCTATGGATTCACTTTCAAAGACTCTTACTCGTATTCTCGATATTTACTATTATTGTTTTGTTTTTTTTGTAGTTGCAGTACCTGTTGTCTTTATCACACAGGTTGTTTGTCAGGCTTTGTAGTATGCAGATTTTCATTGATTCTATTGTGAATGCCTGCAAGAAAGTGAATCTTGAATTGAAGAAAAAATATAAGGAAAAGGAGTTTAATGACATTCAGTTGTCCAATCACAGAAAACTTGTACATTCACACTACCCTGAAATACCCCAGTTAGGCAATTGATTGCACAGTGTTGCAGCCTGTGCCCCCCCAGAGATAATACCCTCCCACTTCCCGCAATAAATTGTGCAAACAGAGTGGCAGAATGCATTCTTGCATCTCTCTCTCTGTCTCTGTCTCTCTTTCCCTCCCTCCCTCCCTCCCTCTCCCACCTCCCCCCTGCCCCGGGCACAGGCAGGCTTCACCTGGGGAGCACCTGAGCTCCAGTAAACAACTCCCATATATACAGTAGAATTAAATTCACCTGAGACCATTTGGAATGGGGGAGGGGGGAATCAAAATGACTTCAGCTCTCCATTAACTGTCAAAAGGGCCATGGACAGTATTAGCAGAGACATTACCAGCTCCTCAGTGATCGATTATACACCACATTGTACTTGCATTGTCTACAAACCTGACCTGTTATCTTTCAGACGACCCACAAGATTCTTGCGTTGGCCAATCTGCACATTCTCTTTTCTCCCACATGCTTTGCCAAACAACGAAATGAATTTCCATGCTAATCTGGGAAAGGATGGAGTGGGGAGCAGTTGTCCATCGTTAACACCCATCAGGAATTATCAGTGGGGACACCGGACATCCTAGTTGCTAGTCAATCACAGAATTAATTCTGTCCTTCCATTTCCCCACATCCATGAATTTCACAAAAGACCATATGACCATAAGACAAAGGAGCAGAAGTCGGCCATTCGGCCCTTCGAGTCTGCTCCACCATTTTATCATGAGCTGATCCATTCTCCCATTTAGACCCACTCCCCCGCCTTCTCACCATAACCTTTGATGCCCTGGCTACTCAGATACCTATCAATCTCTGCCTTAAATACACCCAATGACTTGGCCTCCACTGCCGCCCGTGGCAACAAATTCCATAGATTCACCACCCTCTGACTAAAAAAATTTCTTGGCATTTCTGTTCTGAATGGGTGCCCTTCAAACCTTAAGTCTTCCCTTCTCATACTAGACTCCTCCATCATGGGAAACAACTTTGCCACATCCACTCTGTCCATGCCTTTCAACATTCAAAATGTTTCTATGAGGTCTCCCCTCATTCTTCTAAACTCAGGAATACAGTCCAAGAGTGGACAAATGTTCCTCACATGTTAACCCTCTCATTCCCGGAATCATTCTAGTGAATCTTCTCTGTACCCTCTCCAACGTCAGCACATCCTTTCTTAAATAAGGAGACCAAAACTGCCCACAGTACTCCAAGGGAGGTCTCACCAGCGCCTTATAGAGCCTCAACATCACATCCCTGCTCCTATATTCTATTCCTCTAAAAATAAATGCCAACATTGCATTCGCCTTCTTCACCACCGACTCAACCTGGAGGTTAACCTTAAGGGTATCCTGTATGAGGCCTCACAAGTCCCGTTGCATCTCAGAACTTTGAATTCTTTCCCCATTTAAATAATAGTCTGCCCATTTATTTCTTCTGCCAAAGTGCATAACCATACACCTTCCAACATTGTATTTCATTTGCCACTTCTTTGCCCATTCTTCCAATCTATCCAAGTCTCTTTGCAGACTCTCTGTTTCCTCAGCACTACTGGCCCCTCCACCTATCTTCGTATCGTTAGCAAACTTAGCCACAAAGCCATCTATTACATCATCCAAATCATTGATGTACAATGTAAAAAGAAGCGGCCCCAACACGGACCCCTGTGGAACACCACTGGTAACCGGCAGCCAACCAGAATAGGATCCCTTTATTCCCACTCTCTGTTTCCTGCCAATCAACCAACGCTCTATCCATGTATGTATCTTTCCCATAATTCCATGGGCTCTTATCTTGTTAAGTAGCCTCATGTGTGGCACCTTGTCAAAGGCCTTCTGAAAATCCAAATATACAACATCCACTGCATCTCCCTTGTCTAGCCGACTTGTAATTTCCTCAAAAAATTGTAATAGGTTTGTCAGGCAGGATTTTCCTTTAAGGAACCCATGCTGAGTTCTGCCTATCTTGTCATATGCCTCCAGGTACTCTGTAACCTCATCCTTGACAATTGACTCCAACAACTTCCCAACCACCGATGTCAAGCTAACAGGTCTATAATTTCCTTTTTGATTCCTTGCTTCCTTCTTAAATAGCGGAGTGACATTTGCAATCTTCCACTCCTCCGGAACCATGCCAGTATCGACTTTTGAAAGATCATCGCTAATGCCTCTGCAATCTCCACAGCTACTTCCTTCAGAACACAAGGGTGCATCCCATCTGGTCCGGGAGATTTATCTACCTTTAGACAAATCAGTTTCCTGAGTACTTTCTCTGTCGTAATTGTAACTGCGCACACTTTTCTTCCCTGCCATCCTTGAGTGTCCGGCATACTGCTGATGTCTTCCTCAGTGAAGACTGATGCAAAATACTCATTCATTTCCTCCACCATCTCCTTATCTCCCATTACAATTTCTCCAGCATCATTTTCTATCAGTCCTATATCTACTCTCACCTGTCTTTTACTCTTTATATACTTGAAAAAGCTTTTAGTATCCTCTTTGATATTATTTTCTAGCTTCCTTTCATAGTTAATCTTTTCCCTCTTAATGACCTTCTTAGTTTCCTTTTGTAAGCTTTTAAAAACTTCCCAATCCTCTGTCTTCCCACTAATTTTTGCTGCCTTGTATGCCCTCTCCTTTGCTTTAACTTTGGCTTTGACTTCTCCTGTCAACCATGGTTGCATCCTTTTCCCATTTGAAAATTTCTTCTTTTTTGGAATATACCTGTCTTGCACCTTCCTCACTTCTCGCATAAACGCCAGCACTGCTGCTCTGCTGTCTTTCCCGTCAGTGTCCCTTTCCAGTCAACTTTGGCCAGTTCCTCTCTCATGCCACTGTAATCTCCTTTACTCCACTGAAACACCGACACATCAGATTTCGGCTTCTCTTTTTCTAATTTCACAGTGAACTCAATCATGTTATGATCACTGCCTCCTAAGGGTTCCTTCACCTCAATCCCTCCAATCACCTCCGGTTCATTACACAATACCCAATCCAGTACAGCTGATCCCCTAGTGGGCTCAGCGACAAGCTGTTCTAAAAAGCCATCTCGCAGACATTCTACAAATTCTCTCTCTTACGATCCAGTGCCGATCTGATTTTCCCAATCCACTCGCATGTTAAAATCCCCCACAATTATCATAACACTGCCCTTCTGACAAGCCTTTTCTATTTCCTGTTGTAATTTGTAGTCCACATCCCTGCAGCTGTTTGGAGGCCTATAAATAACTGCCATCAGGGTCCTTTTACCCCTGCTATTTCTTAGCTCAACCCATAAAGATTCTGCACCCTCCGATCCTATATCACCTCTTTCTAATGATTTAATATCATTTCTTACCAATAAAGCCATGCCTCCCCGCTGCCTACCTTCCTATCCTTCCGATACACCGTGTATCCTTGGACGTTCAGCTCCCAGAGACATGCATCCTTTAGCCACGTTTCAGTGATGGCCACAATATCATACCTGCCAATCTGTAGCTGTACAACAAGATCATCCACCTTATTCCTTATGCTGCGTGCATTTAAGTATAACACCTTAAGACCAGTATTTGGTACTTTTCGCTTTGATTTCACTGCAACTTTATTGCACTGTAACTCATCCCAATGGCTACACATTTGCCCCATCACCTGCCTGTCTTTCCTGACATCTTTACTGCTCACTATCTAAGATTTATTTCTGTTTTCCCCTTCCTCCGCTCTATCATTCTGGTTCCCATCCCCCTGCCAAATTAGTTTAAACCCTCCCCAACAGCTCTATTAAACTTTCCCGCCAGGATATTGGTCCCCTTCGGGTTCAGGTGTAACCTGTCCTTTTTGAACAGGTTATACTTCCCCCAGAAGAGATCCCAATTATCCAAGAATCTGAAGCCCTGCCCCCTACACCAGTCTCTCAGCCACGCATTTATCTGCCTGATCCTACTATTCTTGCCCTTGCTAGCATGTGGCACAGGTAGCAATCCCGAGATTACTACCCTGGAGGTCCTGCTTCTCACCTTCCTTCCTAACTGCTGGAAATCTCTCTTCAGGATCTCCTCCTTTGTCCTATCTTTGTTATTGGTACCAACATGTACCAAGACAACTGGCTGCTCGCTCTCCCCCTTCAGAATATTCTGGACCTGATCCAAAAAAGCCCAAAACATCTTTCTTCTCTTGACTGTGGATTTACTAAATCCTTTAGTCAAATGTACTGCTTAAATATTTCTCATCATCACATTCATACAATGCTATATTTACACTAAAATAAGCTGGTGGGAAGACGGTGGGCACAGATGGCTAAGGTTACATCACACCCTGGTTACGACCTTTACTGCTATGTTGTAGGTATTTCATTTCAGCAGTTCTTTCTGTAAGAGCAGTTTGTTCTGCTTTCAGCCTGTTTGGGTTTGAGCTGAGTAAGGGGCTTTACTGTTCAACCCTGTAACTGTATGGGTTTCCTCCAGGTTCTCTGGTTTCCTCCCAGAATCCACAGAGGTACCGATAGGTTAATTGCTGACTGTAAGTTGCCCCATGATCCGGTGATGGTTAAATCAGGGGTTTCTGGGTGGCAGGTTTCGAAGGGCCGGAAATACCTGTTCCACGCATTATCTCAACCAGGCAATCAGTCAATGCATAAATAAACCTAATGAGCTGAATGACCATCTACGTCATAAGAAAATATAAAATGTTGATACCAGAACCCCACCAGACATGGGTTTCAGTCACCCGATAGAGACTATACTATGTCACCAGGGAATGCAGATGCTAGAATCTGAAGGAACTCAGAGGGGATTTGATCTAAAACATCAACAGATCCTTCCCACACTCCAACCACCCCTGACAGATTCTACTCAGCCTGCTGAGTTCCTCCAGCCTATTGCTTATTTCTCTTTCTACTGAGCATGGTTCTTTTTATCCAGAGTTTTCTTTCCCAACTTTTTGGTGCTTTTCAAGATTCAAGATTATTTATTGTCCTTCTTCAATACATGAATGTAAGGGAGCCTAACATATCGATGCGATTACAAAGAAGGCATGTCACCAGTTATATTTCATGAGGACTTTGAGGAGATTTGGTATGTCACCAAAACTCCCACAATTTTCTACCGATATACCACAAAAGCATTCTAACTGATTACTTCACTGTCTGGCATGGTGGGATATCTGTACAGAATCAGAAAAAGCTGCAAAAAGTTGTAATCTTATCCTGTTCCATCATGGGCCCTGGCTTCAAGGACATCTGAAAGAAGTGATGCCTCAAATAGGCGGCATCCATTATCAAGGTTTCCATCACCCAGGACATGCCCTCTTCTTATTACTACCTGCAGAGAGGTTTCAGGAACCTGAAGACACACACTCAACATTTTAGGAACAGATTTTTCCCCTCCATTATCAGATTTCTGAATGGTCCATGAACCCATGAACACTACCTCACTACTTTAGTAATTTCTAATTGTAATTTATGGTATTTTTCTGTATTTCACTGTCCTGCAGCCACAAAAGAACAAATTTCATATAAACCATATAAAACCATATAAAAATTACAGCTCAGAAACAGGGCATCTCGGCCCTTCTTGTCCGTGCCGAACTCTTACTCTCACTTAGTCCCGCTGACCTGCACTCAGTCCATAACCCTCCATTCCTTTCCTGTCCATATATCTATCCAATTTAACCTTAAATGACAACATTGAACCCGCCTCAACCACTTCTGCCGGAAGCTTGTTCCACACAGCTACCACTCTCTGAGTAAAGAAGTTCCCCCTCATGTTACCCTTAAACTTTTACCCTTTAACTCTCAACTCATGTCCTCTTGTCTGAATCTCCCCCATTCTCAATGGAAAAAGCCTATCCACATCAACTCTATCTATCCCCTTCATAATTTTAAATACCTCTGTCAAGTCTCCCCCTCAACCTTCTATGCTCCAAAGAATAAAGACCCAACTTGTTCAACCTTTCTCTGTAACTTAGGTGATGAAACCCAGGCAACATTCTAGTAAATCTCCTCTGTACTCTCTCAATTTTATTTACATCTTTCCTATAAATCGGTGACCAGAACTGTACACAATACTCCAAATTTGGCCTTAACAATGCCTTATACAATTTCAACATTACATCCCAACTCCTTCATTTCGTGACTTATAGCAATGCTAATAAACCTGATTCTGATTCTGACAGAGAATTATTGTTACTCTGGATCTGGTGCAGCGCAAAAAAAACACAATAAGCATAAAAACACAATAAATGTAAATATGAAAGCAATCCTATAAAACAATGAGTGTTGCTGTCCTGTATGTACATAAGATTAGCTTGTATACATAGCCTGATTGTATGTAGAGGTCGACCTTCACTAATCCAGCACCATTGGGACCTGAGGAGTGCTGGATTACTGAAAATGCCGAAGTACAGAAGGATCACATTAAGCAATAGCTAACCAACTCATCATACCTTTAAAACATCATGTAAATCACTACAAGTTAGATAATAATGAGACAGAAATATTAAATGAGTAGCAAGTGAAATTTTAATAAAGTAATATACTGTACAGGCACAGTTAAAATAAAGGGTACAGGTAAATGTACAGGAATTAACTTGTACAGAAAAGTTGAGCACTTCCACTTCTAAAGTGAGACTTTAATATACCTTCAGGCAAAGTTACATGTCTGCAAGTGTGGGGTTGTCAGGATCATCAACATCTCCATCTTGAAAAATGAATGACGCATCAGGAACTGGTGCTGAAACTGGCACAGCAGCTTCTTCAAAAGAGTCTAGCAAAGTCAGATGATCTCTCAATGCCTTATACCCTGTTGGCAATTCAGCATCTGCTGTTGTTAGTGTTCTTCTTGGTGAACATCTCCAATACAAAGCAGTCTCATCAGCATTGTACACCTGCTCGGGACTTAATTTTTCATCGGAGACTAACTTGGCGAACACGTCAACAAACTCTGCTGCTGCTTCCTTGTCTGCTGAACGTTTTTCACAACACACTGAACAAAATTGTAAGCCGTGACACTGCTTGAACTGATGAAGCCAGCCTTCACTATAGTCACTCTCATAATTTAGTCCTGGTTCTTCGTGAAACACTTTTGTTTGTTCCTTCACCATATCTCCAGATAGTTCAACACCTTCACTTACACTGTTACGAACTGCAACGTTTTAGACATGTGATTTCACACTGAGTCGGGTTTTAATGTTAAAACCATTATCTTTATTAGTAACTACTTATAATATCGTGACTTAACCAAGGTAAACTAAAGTTAACAGTGTTATGTGTGTAATATAGCTCCCAAATTAAGTTAAGCTTGGGGAAATAAAGCTTAAAGTCTTGAGATGATAAAGGAGGGAAAGTTCAGTCATCCACAGAATAAGTGATAGGAGAGAGGTATTTGTAATCCAGGGTGAAATGTAGAGAAGAGGTAATTACAAAGTATTCCACAGATTCTACGCTGGTAAAACGAGAGAACAGTCGCTGTAGATCTTGTCCGTCGTGTCGTTCCAAATCCACATACAAATTATCAGCGAAAGTGACCTGTCACAGGGATATCGTCTTCAAGTGATCACCACACAACATACCCAGGCAAGGGTTTACACATCAGCAGTCTCCATCCCAAACAAAATACACTCCTTTGGATTATCTGAGGTGACAGTCCCACATTCATTGTGCACTCCGAGCCGATTTTTAACCCACACTTGTGGGCATAAGAGAGTTCCAAACCCCAGCTGTGACAAGCTGAAGCTACTGGCTTCCCAGTCTCTCTCTCTCTCGACTGTGACTGTTTAATTTTATAATTTTATAATAGTTTTCTATATTTTAAGAGTCCATTTCACACACGGGCTGGCAATATTATTTATGTAACTTTGTAGGTTGTTATCTGCCAAAATTGCCTGTATGGGGATGGAAAGTATCCTCTCCTCAATGTTTTTCCATTGAGCGTCATATGATGGGTTGCACCAGCATATCACAGCTCTCAACTGTGCTGCAAAATAATAATCTCTACGAGAAGGTAGGCCCCATTTCCCCTTTTCCTTGGCTAATTGCAAAGTTTTGAGACAAACCCTAGGCCTTTTACCTTGCCATATATATCTTGATAGCATCTTGTTCCATTCATTGAATTGATTTTAGTTAATCTCTATTGGTAGGGTCTGAAAGAGATACAGTAGTCTGGGCAGTACATTCATTTTAATAGATTCAATCCTTGAACTGAGACCAAGAAAAGGAATTAGATCCATCTTGTTATATCTTCCTTAATTTTTTTAATACAGGCTGATAATTGCATTCTGATAATTTTGCCAAATCTTTTAGCATAATGATGCCCAAATATTTGACGGACTCTGTTTGCCATGCCCAAGGATATCTACTTTCAATTTCTCTTGATGGGCAATAGTTATATGAAAGTAGTTGGGTTTTATCTATGTTGATCTTGTATCCTGATAATTAGCTATATTGTTCAAAGGACTGCATCCATTTAGGTAAAGAGTATGTTGGTTTTCCTGGATAGATCAAAATGTCATCTGCATAACAGGCCAATTTATGCTCTGTCCCTTTAATAGTAATTCCCTGATACCTTCATTTTGTCTGATGTATTGAGATGATGGTTCCAGATATAATGCGAAGAGTAGCGGTGACCATGCACAACCCTGTCTCGTGCCCCTTTCTAGGGTAAAACTATTAGATAAATATCCATTGATTTTAGTCCTGGCAGTAGGATTGTCGTATAGTGCCTGTATAGTTTTAATAATTGTGTCATGTAGACCAAATCTATGTAAAACTCTGTAAAGAAAATTCCTATTAACCGAATCAAATGCCATTTCAGCATCCACGCTTATCATTATTGCTTCAATTTCATTTTTTAAAATATTATTCATAATGTGGTGTCCTTCATATATTGTCTTGTGTTTGGCGTTGTTGTATAAAACCTGTCTGATCATTATGTATCAGTGTGGGTAGAAACTCTTCTAATTGTTTGGCCATGATGGAGTTAAATATTCTATAATCCACATTATGAACAGATATTATTCTAAATGACCCACTTTCCATTTTATCCTTGCCTTCTTTCGGTATAGCTGAGATTATTGCCTCCTTCCAGCTGGGTGGCATTTGTGCATTTCTTAGGGCCCAGTTCAGTGTGGAGAGTAAAATAGGAATTAACTCACTTCTAAACTCTTTATACTACTCTGCCATATATAAATCTGATCCTGGTGACTTGCTTAATTTAAGCCTGCTAATTGCAGTTTTTAGTTCGGCTTCAGTTATGTCAGCAGTCATCGTTCTATTTTGTTCTTTGCTTAAAGTGGGTAACTCTAAAGAATTCAGGAAGTTGTCAATTTGGGTTATGCTTCCCCCTGGAACTTTGGAATATAGAATTTTGTAAAACATTTCAAAAGCTTCTTGAATTTCACTTAGCTTATTTTTTTAAATCACTCTTGTTCTTGGATCCTTTATTCTATGAATTGTATTTTCTGCTATCTTTTTTTTCAGTTTCCACGCCAGTATTTTCATAGATTTAGATCCACTTTCATAGTGTCTCTGTTTCAGAAACATTAAATTTTTTTCTAATTTCTTGTGTAGCCAAACTGTTAATTTCATTCCTAATTTTTAAAATTTCCTCTAGTGTATCCTGTGCCAAACTCAATTTGTGCTTTTTCTCTAGTTCCTTCAGCTTATTTTGTAATTACTCTAATGTTCTATTCCTTATTTTTTATATGAAGATATCGCTATAATTTTCCCTCTTAGACAGCCTTCAGAGTATCCCATAGAATGGGAGGTGAAACCTCTCCATTACCATTGAATTCTAAGTAAAGACCAATTTCTTCTTTAATTTGTTCCTTAAAATAGGGATCTTTGAGTCGACTTGAATTTAGTTTCCAAGTAGTATTCTTTGGTTGTAGGTCAAAATCAACAGATAAATATATAGGTGCATGGTCACTTACATCTACTGTCCCAATTCCGCAGGTGATTATTTTGTCTCTATCTTTTCCAAAAGTTATGAAATAGTCTATTCTTGTATATACAGAATGGGGGGCAGAATAATGAGTGTAATCCCTCCTGTCGGGGTAAAGGTCCCTCCATATATCAATTAGACCAACATCCTCAAAAAGAGTGTTAACTTTTTTATGTAAGGACTTTGTTTCATAAGTTTTTCTATTGGAAGAGTCTTACTTTGGCTGTAATTGTAAATTTAAGTCTCTCCCACATATCAAGAGACTTTTTGTTTCCGTTACCATAATATTAGAAATTTTCTGGAAGAAAGTAATTTCACTTCCTGGGGGTGTGTATATATTCAATAAAGTAACTGAATTTCCATCTATATTCCCCCTTACCAGAATATATCTGCCCTCCTTATCTCCAATTTCGAATACTTTTTCAAAATTTAGCTTACTTGAGATGAGAATAGCAACTCCTCTTCTATGTCCTGATTTATATGAGAAAAACAAAATCGTAAAGCCCATACTCTTTAATTTTCCATGCTCATTATCAGTTAAGTGAGTTTCCTGTAAATATACTACATGGACTTGTTCTTTTTTTGTTTTTGATAGAATTTTACTGCGCTTGACTGGATTCAACAGCCCATTGACATTAACAGAAATGAATTTTACTTTGTCCTTAGCTATGTGTATTTATCTGTTAGTATACAGTATCATTGAAATTTGCAGAGTATAACTTTATCGATCTACTCCCTGAACAAGTAAGAGCCAAGAAACGCGAATAAAAAAAAGGTAAGGAAGGTGTGGTTCCAAGGCTGGGGTTTCTAGATGACCCTGGGTTGGGCTGGAAGAAAAGTCTAGCCGTGGGGGATAATCCCTCCTACCTGTGGGTTGAGGGCCCCCACTGCAGTACCTAGAAAAGTAAAAAAAACTACGTCCATTACACAGAAATGATTTCCCTGTGTATTCCTCCCATGAATATATTCTCATGTAGGTGGGGAAAAAGGAATAAATAAATGAATTTTTAAAAAATTGAGTAATATGAAAATCACATTATAACACGTATTTCTCGAGATATGTATATCACCGTCTATTTTTGCTTTCGTTTAGTTTATCAGCACTTTTAAAGTTAGCCAAACCTTATGGCTCTTCTGGAGGAGGTGAGGGCTGCCCTCGGAGAACTGACAGTCTCTTCCTAATATCCTTCTCTCATCCTACTCCCGTCCCCAGCTTTCTAGGTTCTCTTACTGTTTGCCAAGCAGTTCGGGATAACTGCTCAGCCAGACTTTTCCGTGGTTTGACCACGCTAATGGACAGTCCTCTGTTGTTCATGTCTGTAGTTGCTTCTTCCACCGTCTGGTATAGTCGTATCCCTTCTTGGTAAAATACCCTCAGTTTAGCAGGGTACGGGGTTTGGAATTTAATCTTTTCTTGCTTTAATATTCGTTTCGCTTCGGAATACTCCTTCCGTTTCTGTGGGGGGGGGGGGGTAATCATGATCAAAGTATATTAACTTTCCATTCCAAAAAACCCTCTTCTTACCCCAGGCCCTTCATTGAATCTCCGCCTTGCTCTGTCTGTCTGTCTGTATCTTGTTTTACAGCGGTCGGCATCCAGCTTAATGGTTCATTACTGCCACCCTCTGCTCCGGAATGTGCACTAGACATGCATTCTAAATCCCTTCACCCGATCACACACACACATACACACCTACACTTTACCCTTCCATCTTTGACCATCCTAGTACCCTATTCCTGTTTATCCGTCATATCCTATAAAAAACCCCTGTACTCCTTAAAAACGCTAAAAGTACCCAGACTTGTGCTCTCTCACCCATGCCCAGCAACCCTTTTAATGTGAATTCCTGCACCCCCAACTCCCTTAATTTAATTCTCATCATCTCTTTCTGTATCCCATACTTCCTGCAACACAAAACTACATGTTCTACTGACTCCTCTTCCTGACATTCCTCACACAATCCTGTCTGGTGTTTCCCTATCATTTTCAATGTTTTGCTTAATGCACAATGCCCCAGCCTTAACCTAGTCCACACAATTCCCTCTCTTCTGTTTCCATTACCTACCCTAGTACCTGCAACACTCTTTTGTATTTGATATAAATGCCTCCCTTTCCCCTCTCTGTCCCATCTTTCTTGCCACATTCGGTTGACTTTTTCCCAGATTACACACTTAACCTCTGCTTTACTGATACTAATGTGCATTTCCACATTTTCTTTCTTTAACACCCTCTTTGCCAACTCATCCACCCTCTCATTCCCCTTCACCCCTACATGTGCTGGAACCCATAGAAATTTTACCTGACCTCTCTGATTTGCAATTCTTGTAAATAACTGAAGAACCTCATAAAGTACATCTTGCCGACTGTTTGTGTGAAAAGATCTTAAACTTGCTAGAACTGAGGATGAATCTGAACATATCAATGCTTTGACTTGTCTGGCTTTCTGCACCCATTGCAACGCAACCAACACTGCCAGCACCTCCACTGTAAACACCCCTAACTTATTAGATGTTCTTCTGCTGATTCCAATTTCTTTTGCTGGTATAACCACCCCAAACCCTGTCATTCCTGTTTCAGGTTCCTTCGCACCATCCGTATAAATGTGAGTATAATCACTATACTTTTCCATCACATGACAATTAAATGCATTTACCAAATCTGTTTTATATCTTTCTTTCCTTTTTATCTCTGACAAATGCCAGTCTATGTCAGGCTATACAAGTTTCCATGGAGCTACAACCGGATAAACTACTGAAGGACTTATCCTCAGATCAAACACTCCACATTCTTTCGCGATAGCATTCCCTACCCGACTAAAGGTATCCCTCTGAAACCTCCCATTTTCCCAGCACTCCTGCAACACTCCTTTAGCAGGGTGAGAATCATTGTGCCCCTGCAAGTTAGCCCAGTAGTTTGCCATCAGTTGCATCCTTCTTAGTTCCAAAGGCATTATTCCCATTTCTACCTGTAGGGCTGACACTGGTGATGTTTTAAAAGCCCCACTGCACACTCTCAAGGCCTGAGCCTGAATCACATCCAGTTTCCTTATAAGAGACCTAGCTGCTGATCCATATACTATATTTCCATAATCCAATTCAGATCTTACTAAAGCCACATACATTCTCTTCAAAGCTGAACAACTTGCTCCCCATTCCCTACCAGTCAAACATCTCATCACATTTATTACTTTTTTACATTTCTCCTCAACTTTCCTGATATGGTCTGCCC